>NC_081360.1:16211794-17411794 GCF_030684315.1 Stegostoma tigrinum | reverse complement strand
CAAGGGTCACAGCCTAAAACGCATGCTGATATACTTCGAGATTTGGCCTTTTATTGGAATTTGGTTTAGTGGGGTTGAATTACCTGTGGGAGAGAATTTACTGAGATGATGTAGAAGAGGTTTGTCCATGTTTAATGTAGATCAAATTTTCGGAAGATCATTTTTGAAGTGACTGTGTTTTGATTTTGAATGTTTTCTAACTTTTTGTGAATATCCAGTTATGTATTACAAAGTTCTATTTTCAAAGATTTGTTTATAATTAGACTTTAACTTTGCAGTGAAATTGTTTCAACTACACAGCAAAACCAAAGTTTTAATTTAAATATGGAGTTGGTATTCAATTTAGGCATGGTAAGTGTTTGTGTGAAGAGCTAAATCTTTCTGGAGTTTAACAGCATCAACAATTGCCTGGTAATATCTCATGTCTCTTACATGCTTTTTAACTCTTCCTGAGGTGTCAGTGTTTTTAGAATGTAGATTTGTTATGGAAAATTTGTGTGTTCATGGCAGTCAACTAAGTGGAAAAATCAGTGTTTGAGCCAGTTGGTGTAAACAACTTCCACCTTGATGTAATTGATACACCAGTTGCCAGTGTCAGTGACAGGTAGGTAGTGAGGACAAAAGCAGTTAGGTACATGGCTCCTGATGCAGCCCTAGCCTGGCAACTTTGTCTTTCAGATCAGAGATTAAAGCAGTCCATCAATTGGCTTGGTGTTTAGCAATTGTTATTGTCAGTTAAAATTTGACAGCGAGAGCCACAGTTGAGAACTTTACAGGACCATATCTACCCATTTGTGTACCACAATACTGTCCTTCCACCTCCCAATTCCTGTTGGGTCTGGTCTGCTGTGAGGCAGCACAGGACCAAAGAAATTACAGTCGTAGAGTAATACAACACAGAAACATACCTTTTCGGCCTAGCTCATCCATGCTGACCAGGTTTCCTAAACTTAACTAGTCCTATTTGCCTGTGTTTGACCTATATTCCTCGAAACCTTTCCTATCCATGTACTGGTCCAAATGTCTTTTAAATGTTGTCATTGTTTTTGCCTCTACTGTTCCCTCTGACAGCTTGTTCCATATGTGCACCACCGTCTGAAAACATTGTCCCCTCAGGTCCTTTTTAAATCTTTGCCCTTAAACTTGTGCCGTCTAGTTTTTGATTCCCTACCCTGGGGAGAATACCCTGCCTATTCACTTCATCTATGCATCTCATGATTTTATAAACCTGTATAAGTTACTGCTCAGCCTCCTACCCTCCAGGGAAAAATCCCAGCCTATCTGCTCTCTCCTTATCACTCAAACCATCCAGCATCAGTAATGTCCTTGGAAGTATTTTTTGCACCCGTTCTAGTTTAATACCGTCCTTCCTAGAGCAAGATGATCAGAATTGTATGCAGCACTCCAAATGTGGTTGTACCAATATCTTGTACAGCTGTAGCATGACATCCCAACTCCTGTACTCACTGCTCTGAAAGATGAAAGCAAGTGAGCCAAATGCCTCCTTCACCACGTTCAGGAACTGTATACCTGCACTGTTGAGTTTCCACGTTCAACAATACTTCGCAGAGCCCTACTATTAACTGTGTAAATCTTGCCCTGGTTTGTCTTATCAGACTGCAACACGTTGCATTTATCTAAATTAAATTCCATCTGCCATTCCTCAGTCCACTAGCCCAGTTGATTAAGACCCCATTGTAGACTTAGATAACTTTCTTTTATAGAGGACTTATGAACTTTGACTGAAAGATATGATTCTGCAGAGTCAGAAAGACTGAATAGTTGTATCCAGAGGAAATCACTGTCAGGTTTATTGTGCTAAGTCCCACCCATTATTTTCGATTGCGCTTTGTATTTTGTTTGTATAACTGGTTATCTAGACCACATCAGATTGAGTCGCATATAGACTAGAATCACAGGCAAGTCAAAACTAATTGTCAGAGGCAAGTTTCTTTGTGGGTAGAATGTCATTAACCAGTTAGGGTATTGCTAGTGTATTTGGGAACAACACCCTTAAATAGAGGATATCACCAACAATCCATTACGTTTCTCTTGGGATACATTTGCAGAATTAAACAGGGGGAGATAGTTGTAGTATTCTGAATCAAACTGAAAAATAAATAAATCTTCAGGGCAATACACTGACCAGTGGGAGTCAAGCTAAATGGTTTTAAATATGACCAAGCCTGGCTATGAACTTGTCAAGCATTAATGCCTATCAAAGATCACTTGCTAATCAAGCAGCACTGTCCTTACATATATGAAAACATTGGGTTTTCACTGGAATTTGTGATCTTGTGAAATATCCCAATGAGTGCATCAACAAAGTGTATTATTTTCATCAGTACTAAAATAAACATCTTGTACATGACACAGTTGATTCTTAATGCTTTCATACAAAGATTTAAAATACAAGTTCTGAACTTTAGGAGAAGACATTAAAAGGGCTGGAAGTGTACTTCCTACAACTGTCTCAACTGGCTTAGGATAGGTTTGACAGTATTTTACCATTTGGATCTTGTTTATGCTTGCGTGAAAGACCTTTGGAGATTTTCTGTAAATGAATCCAAGATAATGCTGCACTTTGTTTATGAGCTCTAAATACCTTCAAAACCTGCTGTAATACACTTCGGTGTAATGTACCTCAAATTATATTATGCATTATTTTGGGGTAGTAATGTGTTTTATGTAAATCTAGCAAGTTGGTTTTATGACTTTTAAATAGAAATACAATCCAACCTGATTTTAAAGTTAGTCCTGAATGCAAACCTAAAGCTGATAAAGTACACAAGCTTACTTTGTAAAACCTATTTATCACTTCATGCAGCTTAGTACAACAAATCTGAATGCCAGTACTTTTTAAAAGAAAAGCTATTAAATCGCAGCTGCACACTGTTCACACTCCCTCACATTGCATACACTCCCCAGGCCCCAGCTATACTAACTCAAGCCAATTCAAGTGCTTAATCAAACCCCCAACCCTTGCACCTCCACCACCCATGGTCCTTAAACCTTCCATGATAACCTATGCCCCAATCTCCCTTGTGTGGCCCTTTAAGATCACTGTGCAAAATCATCCCAAAGCTATTCTCCTTACCCATCACTCTTTCATCTTTGTGTATCACTCTCCACCATGGGTAGAGGTAAGGACCCATGATGAGATAAAATTAAATGGTCAGTTGAATAATTGGCTGCTTTTAAAAACAAAATTGAATGCATATAAGTATGTTACTTCTACAGACAACAAAGTAGACTGATAAAATAAAACACAAATTAATTTTGGAGTAAGTGCGAAGTAATCCATTTGAGAGGAAAGCAAAGGAACTGAAGTAACAATCAAATGAAATATACAATATATTAAAACTGCATCGATAAACTTAACATGAACAGGATACCAGAGGAAGGGATATGTTAGTCAGAAATTTTCGTACCAAGAGTGGCACATTTTTGAAATGCTATTCCTGTTACGAAAGTAGGAACTAAAACCTAAACTCATCCCGAAGGAGGTTACAGCATGTACATGTTTAAAACAAATTATGGACTGATTCTTTTTCATGCTTCGGTTGTGATCCAGTCAGGATGCTTGTCAGCTTCAATGAAAACTTTTTAAAACATATAAAACGTAAATTTAAAAATGTTTACATCAGTTGCAGAATTAGTATTGTCACATCAGTTCCTTGACTTACACTTTGCTGTGTTAAGACAATGTGTTAAAAGGCTGAAACATCTTAAGGTTGCTTATAATTTGCTTTTTCTGAATGTGCGTGACAATGACTTTGCTGCTTTAAGTTATTATCTTTAGGTTGAGGCAGTGAGACATTTTGAACAACTTCAGTTGTTGTGCAATTGGTGCTCCCACATTGGAGTTAAGTAGAGAATTTAGCAACTTAGTGATGACAACAAACAATAGTATAGATCTGAGTCAGAATTGAAGCAAGTTTGAAGATGCTATTCCCATGTTGCTCGTTTTCCTTGTTATTGCTGTATTCTGTTGGATACTGCCACGTTAATGTTTGTGAAATGCTCGGCATGCCTCAGAATGTGAAACTATTTCTCTCACATTCTGTTTGCTTTTTCATTCAGCATTGATCAATAATGAACAAATCCTGATGAATCCCTGAACAGTGCCAAAAACAAGTTTTACATTCCTCCTCTCACCAAATATCTCATCTCTGACACAACCTGTTTTTATTCCCAATTCCTCCGCCTCCGCCGCATCTGCTCCCAGGATGAGGCATTCCACTCCCGCACATCCCAGATGTCACAGTTCTTCAAGGACCGCAGCTTTCCCCCCGCAGTGGTCGAGAACACCCTTGACCGTGTCTCCCGCATTTCCTGCAACACATCCCTCACACCCTGCCTCCACCACAACCGCCCCAAGAGGATCCCCCTTGTTCTCTCACACCACCCCACCAACCTCTGGATACAATGCATCATCCTCCGACACTTCCGCCATCTACAATCTGACCCCACCACCCTAGACATTATTCCATCCCCACCTTTGTCAGCCTTCCGGAGAGACCACTATCTCCATGACTCCCTTGTCCGCTCCACACTCTCCTCCAACCCCACCACACCCGGCACCTTCCCCTACAACCGCAGGAAGTGCTACACTTGCCCCAAAACCTCCTCCCTCACCCCCATCCCAGGCCCCAAGATGACTTTCCAGATTAAGCAGATGTTCACCTGCACATCTGCCAATGTGGTATATTGTATCCATTGTACCCGGTGTGGCTTTCTCTACATTGGGGAAACCAAGCAGAGGCTTGGGGACTGCTTTGCAGAACACCTTGGCTTGGTTTGCAATAAACAACTGCACCTCCCAGTTGTGAACCATTTTAACTCCCCCACCCATTCCTCAGACGACATGTCCATCATGGGCCTCCTGCAGTGCCACAAGGATGCCACCTGAAGGTTGCAGGAACAGTAACTCATATTCCACTTGGGAACCCTGCAGCCCAATGGTATCAATGTGGACTTCACAAGCTTCAAAATCTCCCCTCCCCCCACTGCATCCCAAAACCAGCCCAACCCATCCCCTCCCCCCACTGCATCCCAAAACCAGCCCAACCCATCCCCTCCCCCCACTGCATCCCAAAACCAGCCCAGCCTGTCTTTGCCTCCCTAACGTGTTCTTCCTCTCACCCATCCCTTCCTCCCACCTCAAGCCGCACCTCCATTTCCTACCTACTAACCTCACCCCGCCTCCTTGACCTGTCCGTCTTCCCTGGACTGACCTATCCCCTCACTACCTCCCCACCTATACTCTCCTCTCCACCTATCATCTTTTCTCTCCATCTTCAGTCCGCCTCCCCCCCACCTCCCTATTTATTCCAGAACCCTCTCCCCGTCCCCCTCTCTAATGAAGGGTCTAGGCCTGAAATGTCAGCTTTTGTGCTGCTGAGATGCTGCTTGGCCTGCTGTGATGCTGCTTGGCCTGCTGTGTTCATCCAGCTTCACACTTTGTTATCTTGGATCCTCCAGCATCTGCAGTTCCCATTATCTCTGTTTTTATCCATGTATTTTATCTATACAAGCTCCTTTCACATTTTTTGTACTTGTCACTACTCCGTGATGATTTAATTTTTTCTTCGATCTTCACAAAGCCTCTTGGTCAAAGTTTACAATTTTGGAAATCTTTTAAATGCAACATTTATAGTTTATAGGAAAGATGTGGATGCTTTGGAGAGGGTTCAGAGGAGGTTTACCAGGATGCTGCCCAGACTGGAGGGCTTATCTTATGAAGAGAGGTTGACTGAGCTCGGTCTCTTCATTGGAGAAAAGGAGGAGGAGAGGGGACCTAATTGAGGTATACAAGATAATGAGAGGCATAGATAGAGTTGATAGCCAGAGACTATTTCCCAGGGCAGAAATGGCTAGCACGAGGGGTCATAGTTTTAAGCTGGTTGGTGGAAAGTATCGAGGGGATGTCAGAGGCAGGTTCTTTACGCAGAGAGTTGTGAGAGCATGGAATGCGTTGCCAGCAGCAGTTGTGGAAGCAAGGTCATTGGGGTCATTTAAGAGACTGCTGGACATGTATATGGTCACAGAAATTTGAGGGTGCATACATGAGGATCAATGGTCGGCACAACATTGTGGGCTGAAGGGCCTGTTCTGTGCTGTACTGTTCTATGTTCTATGTTCTATTTCATGCTCAAGTTAATGCCATATATCTGAAATAAGGCACACAGGATCCAGGTTCATCAAATTAATTTACACTACATCAAACATGTAGCTGAATGCAGTAGAAAATTTAACTCCTAGGCTTTGTGAGGGGTAGGTCATGCCTTACAAACCTTATTGAGTTTTTTGAGGATGTGACTAGAAAAGTTGATGAGGGTCGAGCTGTGGATGTGGTGTATATGGACTTCAGTAAGGCATTTGATAAGGTTCCCCATGGTAGGCTCATTCAGAAGGTCAGGAGGAATGGGATACAGGGGAACTTAGCTGCTTGGATACAGAATTGGCTGGCCAACAGAAGACAGCGAGTGGTAGTAGAAGGAAAATATTCTGCCTGGAAGTCAGTGGTGAGTGGAGTTCCACAGGGCTCTGTCCTTGGGCCTCTACTGTTTGTAATTTTTATTAATGACTTGGACGAGGGAATTGAAGGATGGGTCAGCAAGTTTGCAGACGACACAAAGGTCGGAGGTGTCGTTGACAGTGTAGAGGGCTGTTGTAGGCTGCAGCGGGACATTGACAGGATGCAGAGATGGGCTGAGAGGTGGCAGATGGAGTTCAACCTGGATAAATGCGAGGTGATGCATTTTGGAAGGTCGAATTTGAAAGCTGAGTACAGGATTAAGGATAGGATTCTTGGCAGCGTGGAGGAACAGAGGGATCTTGGTGTGCAGATACATAGATCCCTTAAAATGGCCACCCAAGTGGACAGGGTTGTTAAGAAAGCATATGGTGTTTTGGCTTTCATTAACAGGGGGATTGAGTTTAAGAGTCGTGAGATCTTGTTGCAGCTCTATAAAACTTTGGTTAGACCGCACTTGGAATACTGCATCCAGTTCTGGGCGCCCTATTATAGGAAAGATGTGGATGCTTTGGAGAGGGTTCAGACGAGGTTTACCAGGATGCTGCCTGGACTGGAGGACTTATCTTATGAAGAGAGGTTGACTGAGCTCGGTCTCTTTTCATTGGAGAAAAGGAGGAGGAGAGGGGACCTAATTGAGGTATACAAGATAATGAGAGGCATAGATAGAGTTGATAGCCAGAGACTATTTCCCAGGGCAGAAATGGCTAGCACGAGGGGTCATAGTTTTAAGCTGTTTGGAGGAAAGTATAGAGGGGATGTCAGAGGCAGGTTCTTTACGCAGAGAGTTGTGGGAGCATGGAATGCGTTGCCAGCAGCAGTTGTGGAAGCAAGGTCATTGGGGTCATTTAAGAGACTGCTGGACATGTATATGGTCACAGAAATTTGAGGGTGCATACATGAGGATCAATGGTCGGCACAACATTGTGGGCTGAAGGGCCTGTTCTGTGCTGTACTGTTCTATGTTCTATGTTCTAATAGTCGTGGCAAACTAGAATGAGCAAATCCAATCTTGTTCATTTCAATAAGCAATTTGGTTCTTGGATTGTGTTATTCCCTGGCAACTGCCTTTCAGGTTTGTTTGCATGGATCTGTGGTTTCAGTTATTGATAGAAGTTCTACGTCATAAAAACATTAAAAGCAATGGCATAAGTAGCAATCAATATAGTAAGCATATAGATACCAACAGATGCTGAAAAGGTCCAGCAGAGTTAATACACTAGAAACACTTATGTGATGCTCATCTGCCCAATAATGCCAAAACCCAAACTGGTAAAAATAATTCCAGGGAGTTTATGGCCCCTTGAAGATCAGACTTGCATCAGTAGAAATAGATTTGGTGAGGCCTGAGAGCTTATTTTTCTACACAAGTCTGTGGTTCCATCAAGTTACCAGTGAACCTCCAGTACCATTTCTAAACTTGACACATACATATACCAGATTCCGTGAAAATCACTGTAAAAATAGCAACTTCTGAAGGTTTCAAGTGCCAGTTCGTAGCATTGGGGTGGCTGTCAAAGGGACAGCTGTCAAGCCCACTCTAGAAGCCTTCATGCATCAGTGCTACCATCTTTAAAATTGTGCAAACTACACTTATGAATCAGCTGCTTCTGTTTTGGATGCATGAGAAGTTATTGCTAGGATGATGCTGTTGGTGTTCACTACCTTTTTACATTCTGTACTATCTGACACGTGTTCATAAGAGAGCATTCTGTCTCTTGGCATTAGATCCACGTGATAGAGAGCTGTGGAACTGACTGTGTCTTACTTGTACAGAGACTGCAGGTAAGATCTAGTGAATGGAACAAATTTTGTAACAGATATGTTTCGATATCCTAAAAATGTAGGATTTTCTCTAATGCTGCAACATGTGAGAGTGTGATTAAGTAAACTTTGTTTCAATTAACTTCTATCCTGGAATCCACGATTAAGAAGTTAAAGTGGTAAATACGACTGAACTTGTAATATTTGCCTGTTTTGTAGGTATTAGCAACACTGAATCACGGCAACCAGGCAAGGCGCCAAACTTCAGTGTCAACTGGGTTGTAGATGACTCGGGCCTGGAAGTTATTAATGCCATGACAGGGAAAGATGACATGGGGCGCCCTTCTCGACTATGTAAACATGTTCTGCATAATCGCTGGCTACGCCTGCATGGAAAGGTAAGATTGTCTCATAATTTTCTAACCCTTTTTTAAAAATATGCTTTTGATTCCAGTGATTTTTTTTTTAACTTTACGTTTCAGCAAAGCATGCACAATTTTTCCTTCTAAGTATTCAGTGCTATATATTGTAAAGCTCATTTCTTGTTGTCCTGTTCAGTACTCTTGACCAGATACACAATAGCACTCTTTCGTGCTGCAACAGTGAATCACCATGGGTAAGAGTCAGAGTAAAATTTCACTAACATTGCGTCCAGTAAACAGAACATTTGCCATGTTGTCCAACTTAAATGGTTTTTGAGAAAGACTGCAAAACATAATCCTGTAATTTCTTATGCACAACAAAATTTTATTACAACTGGCTCAGTTCATTTTACTTTGAATCCTTAAAATGATCAAAATGAGACTGATGCAGTGTAATCAGTTCTATATTTTAGATTAACAATTGACCATTGCTGTATTTTTACTACACTCAGTACACTGTTTCCTTTCGACTGCTGGCTCCTCATGAAGTGACTTTGCTTGAGACTGTATTTACTTCGCTGTAATATTGGTGTCATCCATTAAGTAGTTTTCATGACAACTTTATGTGGCTGACTCCCAACTGTAAAAGACCATAAAATGGGGTATAAGCCAACCTATTGAACTAAAATGGTGCAAAGGTATGAAGGAGATTAATAGAGTAGATTAGGAGAAGCTGTTTCCATTGGCATGGGGTTCAAAAGCCAGAGACAGAATAAAGATCATTGGTGCAAGTACTGGATGGAGTTCAGGAGAATTTTTCTTTGCAACAAGATACAAAGTGAAGGATGTACTACTTAAAATAATGGCAAAGGCATATTCAATAATAGCTTGAAAAAGGGAATTAGATGTATATTTGAAAAACTTATTGCTGAAATGCCGCAGTAACTTATAGAGAAGCAAGTTTTGGGCAATGAGATCACTCCTTCATTTCCTCCACTTAGCACAGCAATAGTGCCATGTGGCATGATGCTGATTACCCTTAATGTAATATACATTGTAGGGATCTGATAAAATCTAAACTCAAATCCCAATATTAATTTGATCATTTAAGGCTGTAACCAATTAGGCAACAGCAGACAGTGTAGTGCAATAACTCAGGAAATTTTAGTTGGGTTATAAATCATACCTATTAAAGCAGGAGGCTGTCTATCTGTGAAATCACAGGGGTGGGTGAGATGCTAAACAAGTATTTCATGTCAGTATTTACTGTAGAGAAGGATGTGGAAGCTACGGAACTTATGAAAATAAATAATATCTTGTAAAGTGTCTATATTACGGAAAAGGAGGCACGAGACATCTTAAAGCGCTTAAGGATGGATAAATCTCAGAACTTTGAGGGAAGCTAGGGAAGAGATAGCTGAGCCCCTGGTTGATATATTTGTATCATTGATAGCCACAGGTAAGGTTTTAGAAGATGGGAGATTGGTAAATGTGGTGCCATTACTTTATAAAAGTGGGAAGGAAAAGCCAGGGACCGGTGAGCCTGACATCATTGGTTAGTAAGTTGTTGGAGGGATTTCTGAGGAATAGTATTTACATGCATTTGGAAAAGGATTAATTAGGATGAGTCAACATGGCTTTGTGTGTGGGAAATCACGTCTGAAGAACTTGATCGAGTATTTTTGAAGGTGTGACAAAGACAATTGATGAAGGCAGGGCAGTAGACATTGTCTATACGGACTTAAGGTATTCAACAAGGTTCCATGTGATAGCTGGTTAGCACAGTTAGATCACCAGTTGGAATCCAGGAACAGCTAGCCAATCGGATGTAAAATTGGCTTGAAGGTAGGAGACGGGAGGTGATGGTGGAGGATTTTTCCAGACTGGAGGTTGGGCCTGCTGCTTTTCGTCATTTGTGTAAATTATTTGAATATGAATAGAGGAGGTACAGTAAGTAAGTTAGCACTGCTGCCTCACAGTGCCAGGAATCCAGATTTGATTCCACCCTCGGGTGACTGTCTGTGTGGAGTTTACACATTCGCCCCATGTCTGTGTAGGTGATGTGTGGGTTAGGTGGATTGTTCATGCTAAATTGCCCCACAGTGTCCAGGGCTGTGTAAATTAGGTGGGCTATAGGGACATGGGTCTGGGTGAGATGCTCTGAGGGTCTTTGTGGACATGTTGAGCCAAAGGGCCTGTTTCTGCACTGTAGGGATACTATGAACTATGAAGACACCAAAATGGTGGTGTAGTGTACAGTGAAGAAGGTTATCTAAGTGCAATGGGACCTTTATTAGTTGGGCAAATGAGCCGAGGAGTGGCAGATGGAGTTTAATTTAGGTAAATGTGAAGTGTTGCACTTTGGTATGGCAAATCACGTCAGGTTATGGTAGGGCCTTGGGGAGTGCTGCTGAATAAAGAGATGTGGTTCAAAGAGAAAGGTTCAGAAAAGATTTACAAGGATATTGCAAGGATTGGAGGGTTTGAGCTATAGAGAGAGGCTGAATAAGCTGAGGCTGTTTTCATTGGAGTGACAGAAAAAACAGAGGGGTAAATTTAAGGAAGTTCATAAAATCATAAGGGGCATGGATAGGGTGAATAGCCATGGTCTTTTTCCCAAGGCGTGGGAAGTCTAAACGTAGAGGGCCTACCTTTTGAGGTGAGAGGGACAAGTTTTACAAGGGACCTGAAGGATAATGTTTTCATGCAGAGGGCAGTGCATGTATGGAATGAGCTTCCAGAGAAAAGGGTGGAGGCAAGTACAATAACAACATTTAAAAGGCATCTCAATGGATATATGAATAGGAAGGGTTTAGAGGCAAACGGGCCAGA
Organism: Stegostoma tigrinum; assembly: GCF_030684315.1. Classification (NCBI taxonomy): domain Eukaryota; kingdom Metazoa; phylum Chordata; class Chondrichthyes; order Orectolobiformes; family Stegostomatidae; genus Stegostoma; species Stegostoma tigrinum. Next base: position 17,400,298 of record NC_081360.1, on the reverse strand, counting down.
TGCTGGCAGACGGGACGAGAACAGTTTAGGATATCTGGTTGGCATGGAAAGTTGGACCAAAGGGTCTGTTGCAGCATTTTATATCTCGATGCATATACTATGGCACTTGCATTCCAGTTCAGCTCAGGGTGTGATTGACACCAGAGTCTCTGTCTTGAATGTCTTGAGGGCCTTTCACTTTTGATTGGAAGCAGAACAATTTTGAGTTTCTTGCATGCTTTATTCAGCAAAAGCAGCAGTTTATCACCCTTTCTGAACCGCATCCACAGCATGATCAGTTACATCATTGCATTTTAATTGGCCTAGACTGGGTGAGCTTATTGCTAATTGGTTTAATGATGCATAATTAATTTCTAATTGGCTGTTAAGGCTGATGGATATTCACTGATGTCATCTCCCACTACCTCCTGATTTGTTACTTAAGTTGTCAATTATTCATGGATCTCTTCTCTTGAGTTCTGTAATTGTCACGAAATGACTTCTGAGCTGAGGATAGTTTGAATTTTTTTTTAACCTTTTTCTTAGAAAAGAGACATTTGTAGTCAGGATTCAAAGATTGATATCCTTGAGCTTGTGTCTCAATCATCAATTTGGCACTTATCACTGATCATTTGCTTTATCCTGAGATTGGTTTTGCTGTTTGAATGCTTGGAAACAGGTTACCGTGTAAAATCTAAAGGCAAAACGCATACCAGAAATAAAGATCTTTCAAAGTCTAAAGGATTGCACAATTCCAAACTTGAAAACACAGTTAAAATGTTAACTCTAATACAGAAGTTTCATTTAGTCTATTGCTGCATTTCTAATACAAGTAAACAGCTGTGATTACAATTTCTTGATAAGGGCTAACTGGTCAGGGGTATGCTATCTCTGTCTTATTCAGCCTTGGATGTCTAAGCAGGACCCCTTTAGCCTTACAGCTGTAATTCTAAAACATTATTTTATTGTCTTCATCCTAATTGCATTCCTATGGTGCAATTTTTTGTCAAATAAGCCTAAATAGTCATATGATGTTAAGGGGCCAAGATCTGCATTGGTTATGTTTAAGCAGAATAATATTTTGATTGCTGGAATATACTTCAACTGTGTCAAAAACTAAGGTGATCACGAAATGTTAGTTATCCTACGATCCGACAGTGAAAATGAGACTCTGTCTTCATAAGATTGTTATCATGGTTACTCCTGCCGTTGGATAGACATATTTGCAGTTAGTGTACATCTGGAAGTTAAAATAGAGTATGTCATTTTGTCATGATGTTTCTCCTGCCATCTGCAGGTTGTACATTAGCCTGAATAGAGAATTGACTAATAGACAGAGAGTTGGGATGGGGGTGCATGAAACTGTAGTGTACCACAGGAATCAGTGCTGAGCTTGCAAATATTTCCAAAATAAGTTGATGAATTGGATGGGGAAAGTTTGTGATGACACAAAACATAATGGGAAGGCAAGAAGTGAGGAAGACAAGAGTCTGCAGAGGGATATAGTCATTGTTAAATGCGTGGGCGGAAAACTTGCCAGATAGAATATAATGTGAGAAAATCTGAGATTTGCACTTTGGCAGGAAGAACATAGGAGCTGATTATTATTTAAATGGAGAAAGACTACAGAAAACTATAGCATAGAGGGATTTAGACATCCCCATGCATAAATCACAAAAAGCTAGTATCCAAGTTTCGCAGGTAATAAGGAAGGCAAAAAGAATGTTGGACTCTATTTCAAAAGAAATGGAGATAAGAATAAGGAGATTTTGCTAAAACTGTACAAGGCAGTAGCCAGGCTGTAGCTGGAATACTGTGAACTGTTTTGTCCCCCTTATCTGAAGAAAGATATACTCCTATTGAAGGCAGTCTAAAGAAAGTTCACTCAGCTGTACCAGATATAGAGGGACTATGTTATGAGGAGTGATTGACTCAGCTGGGCCTGTCCTCATTAGAGTTTAGAAGAATGAGTGAAGACCTTATGGAAACCTACAAGATTCCTTGAACTTGTCAGGGTAGATGTGGAGGGGTTGTTTCCCCGTAGTTTGGGAGTCTAGGACCAAAGAGCATAATCTTAGGATAAAACTGTACTTTTTTAAGACAGAGATGAGGAGGAGTTCTTCTCTTGGAGGATAGTGAATCTGTGAAATTCATTACCGCAGAGGGCTTTGAGGTTAGGTCTTTCAGGATATTCAAGGCTGAGATAGACAGATTTTTAATCAGAAAGGGAATCAAGAGGTTGTAGGAAAAAGGCAGGAAAGTGGAGCTGAAGATTGAGATCTCACTGAATGGCAGAGTGGACTTAATAGGCTGAATGGTCTACGTGTGCACCTGTATCTTCTGGTCTGACACAGATGTATGCTGGTTATGCTATTTCAGTGGCTGTTAAGCTGGAGTCACAAGGAAAGCAGACCATGTTGAGATCCTAAGTAACCTTTACTGAAAGACATTAGTGCACCAGTTGGACTTTAAGATAAGCTGTCAGTTTCAAAGTCACCTTAACCATCACCTGTACTGCTTGGTTTTCGTTATTTCAAAAGAAATATTGATAGCCAAATTAAAACACATGCTGACTGTAACAACAAACAGGTACAGAATATGAGCTGACATTTTGGCCAGTAGTTAAATCCTTCTTCCTCAGTTTTGATCACTGCAGTCATTGGCCACTTGCAGTTGTTTTGTCTAGTAACATTCTGTGGGCAAAGTTGTACTGGAAATTGAATGGAGATCCTTCCGCTGAATGAACATTTAAAATTTGTAACTCACAAATCTATTTTCTCTCTCTCTCTCTCTCCTCCCAAACCCAATATGATATTTGTCTTGTACCTTAATAGTTGCCATTCTTAAATCGATCCAAGCAAGAGAAATTCACTTCGTATTATGATGCAAAACAGGCTGCCACCGAATATCAAGCTGCCAAGGAGTCCCTGATCAAAGAGTTCCAAAGGAGTGGATTAGGCATGTGGGTGAAAAAACCCATTGAACAAGATCAATTCAGTCTGACTGGCTGAACCCATGTTGGGATTTTTAAGGATGCGAAGCTACTGGAATTCCATGTGTCAGATGTATTTATTACTTGTAACTTTAAACTAATTTTTAAAGTTTCTTTTTTTAAATAATAAGACGTGTCCCTTTTCTAGGCTAACAGCTAGGTTTTTAAAGTGGCACAGAAAGCAATGTACACAATTCTTGTTTTAATTGGTCTCTTAACCAGACGATAATGTCAGTAATTGAAGCTATAATTGAATTGTGCATCAGTGGCCCTATTTATTAATGTGTTGATTTAAAATTTAGTATAGGTTTTCAAAAGAACAGGTTTGAGTTCTGTTTCTGAAAGTATTATGCGCCCATAACAACTTTTAAGCTTTAGAACTGGTCGTTACAGGGGCTTGGTTTTACAGTTTAGCACTTTTGGCAGAGAACTTCTTTAGAAGGGACCAGCCTGTATTTCAAATTTAGAAGGAAAAGGTCATGTGCCAGATTCATGGCTCATGCAGTTTTTGGATGGACAGAAGATGTGTTAGGCTACAGTATGGAGGAGTTCTGACCTGTGTGTTTGAATTCCCGTGACCCCCTGATTATTCATACACCAGCAGCTGTAAATTGTACAGTTTGTCCCTGTATATGTTCTCAGGACAGACATTTTCTATTCTGAAAGTGGGCAAAACCGTAGAGAGCTGGGAATTAAAAGATGTCATTGGAGCTCCTGTGTAGATCCCAAGAAGGGGAAAATATTTGCTGATTGTATTTAGATGCGGTATTAGAAAAGTGATATTCAAGCCCTCTAAGTAATCAGAACCGTTACAAGCAAGTGTAATACATTTATTTAGCAGTTCAGGGTCTCTCTTTTTTGACAGCTGCTGTTTCTGTTTGCACAAAGTCTCCACTGCAGCAGTCACATTCAAGTGTGGAACAGGTCATAAGCTTAACTTAAGGCAGACTGCAGTGATATCAGTGGCTTTTTTTTGGCACAGATACACTTCTTTCAAGGTGAAGCAGTTAATTCAGTTGATTAGTGCTGAATCCTCTGTAAAGGTCCAGCAGTAATGTGTGGCAGCAGCTAGCCAAAAGTTCAGCTTCACCAATCAAAGCCCCAAAATTATATTTTAAAATGTGATAAAGCATTGAAGTACATTTTGCTAAATTTTAAATTGCAACCCAGCCTAGCCATAAAAGGGATGCTGTCTGTCTATGTGTGCCTGCTGCTTTTTCCTTGTCCTTTTTTCATGCACAATTGTTGATGTGTTTATTTCTTTGTTGTGTAAACTGGAATAGCATATGCTTTAATAGAAATGTTCCTTGTGTTAAACCTTTGCAACTGAATGAAAGCAACTGCAAGTGTGAAGGTCACAGTGCAGCAATCAATTGTAGTCTCTTTACAGGGTTGCTTCATCTGTCACAAAATAAGGGGTGGAAGCCAACAGAGATTGTAACACTTGAAAATTTGAAGTGTAAGCGTGCTAATAGCAATGGTTTGGAAACTTTTTAGCTTTTCTTTAAACTGGTAGCTTAATGATTGTAGCCAGTAGTTAAGTTGGTTATTTCACGTTGTGATTCTGGCTTTGGAACATAAGCAGAATAGCTTGCTGACTTGTGAAGATGGCTTTCTATGTTAAGTGATCAAAATGAGAGATACTTAATTTAGCACTCGATTAAAAGACTTGATATCATGTAGATTTACAGGCCTGTTAGAACTCTTGAGCTTGGGCTGTTTACTTATGAGTGGAATTAGTGCGGGTGGCTGGTATATCCACTTTTGACAGTACTCACTAAAGGTCAGTGTGCCCTTTAACTTCATTTCTTACTAGTTATATGATCGACTACGTATGTGTCTGTTGTCTTTTTTCCTCCAATCTGAACCTTTGCTTAATTGAAAACACTGCTGCTGTTAATGCTGTCATCATGGTCATTTTGAATTAAGCAGAACCAAGTCTGTGGTCACTCTGGCATAACCAACTGTAAGTTATTCACCATATTTAAGGTTAGATATTCTAGAACCATTTTATGAGAAACAGAATTATGCTTTACCATGCCTATTTATAAAGTATAGATCCACATAAATTCTGTTAGTTGCTGCTTTGAGCAAACCCTTTGATCAATCAGCAGTGTTAACTTTGCTGAAACAAAAATTTAGCAGTATCAGGTCAGTTTGTTTTGCTTCTTAATTACTTGTATTCGTAAAATGATGAGGGTTATTTTTTAAAGGAATGAGTTATGAGCTTAAGGTTCATCTGTATAGAGTATATTTTTGCATAGCTATGGGGTTTTTTTGCAGTTTTTTTAATCGTAAAAATCTGTGTCCTGGATCCCAGAAAACTGATAGCTTTGCCCATCTGCTGGTTGGGATATGGTGAGCAAACTTGATGCTCCACATGATACCTGCTGTCTCAATGAGCATGACAAAGCCAGTATTGGCAATCAAACAATAAGATCTTACACAGTGGACTCCCACCCCCTTTATATGTCTCTATAACTTTTCCAACTGTACTTAAATGAAGTTCAGAAAAGGCATTTTAGAGGGAAGAGTGCTGAAAGCTAGCAGGGTTTTCAGTAATAATTATTTTAGGCATATAGGACTCAATAATGCACCCAAATTATTGCTTATCCTCAATATTCTTGATAGTTTAGATCTTGGACCGAATTTGATATTATGTTTCAAAGAAAATTGAGCTTATATTATCATTTTCCTGAGCAGCCCAACAAGTTGCCCACTAGTCAGCTGGTGAATCTGATTCTTCCAGAATATTTAAATAGGCTGATGATGATCTCCAGTTGAGGCCTTCCTGTACTCCCAGTAACCTCGTAGAAATTGGGATCCTGTGTGCTATCTTTGGATTCTGTTTGCTCTGGGTGAGTAACCTGTGGTCATAGGTAAATGATGGGATCTGTTTGGAAGTTTCCTTTACAGGGTAGCCCAGAAGTTTGAGAATGTCCAATTCACATCACTTGACAGTGTGGCATTGATCAATTTGCAGACATTTCTGTCCTTCCAAGCAAAACAAAAGAAAAGAATTTAACTGTAATTCCATATTGAGATAGAAAATAAGTTCTGTAATCAAATAAGTAATTACTGCAGAATTTAAATTGCCCAGAATGCTGATATCAATGATGATTAGTTTGATCGACAGTGTAAATAACTGCTTAATTTTTTAAAAATCAGCTGTCAAAGCCAATTAAATTTCAAGTTCCAGGAGTTTTTTACTGTAATATGAAAAATACAGATGGATTTCAAACCTGCAGTAGCTGGTTTTTCGACTCACTTGACTGGTATCCAAATACATATGCCTTTGCTTGCAGTACTCCTTCAGTTTCTTGTGCTTGAAATAGTTTCTGTTTTTGCTTGTTGAAGTTTTTAGAGGGAGGAGGAGGAACCAAAACTAGGGGTCATAAATGAATGGTAGCCACTAATGAAACCAATCGGATTCACAAGTAGAGGAGTGAGAATGTGAAACTTGCTACCACGTGGAGTGGTTGAAGCAAATAGAGTAAATGCATTTGAGGAGAAACTAGATAGGCCCATGAGGAAGAAATGAATCAAAGGTTTTACTGATGGAATTAGATGAAGTTGTGTGGGTGGAGGCTCGTGTGGAGCATAAATGCTGGCTAGCACCTATGTAGCTGAATGACCTGTTTCTGTGATGTAAATTCTATGTAATTTTATGTAATTAACTAGAATATTTATCCCAGTAGTAGAGAATCAGTACTGTAATGTTGTCTTGCTTAATGATAGATCTGATATTTCACACTGAACCCTGTTGGTATTATCAATGCCATGGGTATCATAGGTAAAACGCTATGTTACAGTAATCCTGTCCAGACTGAGAGATCTTTTGTCAATAACGTGAATTTTGTCTGCACAGTGGGAGTATATTGTCCAGTACCTTGTGTTGAGACTTGTCCTCATCTTGGGACATAGGAATAGTCTGTAATATTGCCTCACAGGGGAACCTAGTCTTAATGTTCTCTAGTTCACATTTATTTTTGCAACCTTTTTAATTTTATAAGGATCAAATGCTGAAACATGGCTTTCATTGTCTTCTGTAATGTGATTTTGTGCTCAACTATTGGAAACACTTCAGTGAATGCAATATTTATTCAATTCACCTTGTACTTAAATCAATACTGTCAAAATGTCATTAATTTCATAATGGATAATGATATTCCAACATCCAGCAACAAGTATAAAATAAAATTTAACACTTAGCTCAAAGAGATTTTTCTTTCAAACATTGCAAGTATTCAAGATGCAGCAAGGTGCAATTGATGTCAAGTTGGCTTTGGATATAATGGACAGAGAGAAGCTGACTTTATTCATTGGTTAATTTGGTTTGTTCACTTTAGATTGGGAAGGCCATTGCTTATATTCTCCTTTTCCACATTGTACAAGATAGTTTGTAGTACTTTTCCGTCATTTATCAGTTCACCAACGTGGCACATGAATAAACACCAGCTTCCAAATCGCTTGACATATTCTGATGCCAGATATCTGCATTTTTCAGTCAGTTGTTCACTAGCAACAGTGCAATCAATTATAGGCTAAACCATAAACTTATTGTAATGCCAATGAAGGTCACCATTAGTGACCAAGAGAGCACATTGTAATCCTTGGTTAAATTTCAGCATAAACCATTGTATACATTGTGAAGAGACAAGAATAGTGGATCTGGAGTAATTCCTTTTTAATATCACTATCCTAAATATGGATTACTTAAAATTTCTGTTTATCTCCTCGCACAAAGTCACCTGTAACCAATAGCCACTTCAGTCATCACCTTCCTTCAGAATAAAGACATCAGAATGCCAACAAGTTAACCAAATATTGGAAATATGTTTTTTGTGAGTAAGTGCTTAAGTGGAATCTTAGAATTAAAAACAAATCCAGCTGAGGAACTCATTGGGCAAAATGATTGCAGTCTACAGACATTTGATCAAGAGAATGTCAATACAGAAGACAAAGAAACTTTAGAAGAAATATTACTATTTTAACCATAGAATATCCTCTCTGTCCAGCTGATCAATTTCACAGAACTGTTGTCAACAGGATATAAAGAATATTTGTCATCACACTGGCCTGTTTAACTCCAGAATGACTGAAATGTGATCTACAGTGATATAGCTTTGGCATCGTAGTTGGCGGCAGTTTTCAATACAGTCAGTCCTAACCTAAGCAATGATCAACATGGTATCAGCTGAAGAAATGCTTAGTGATTAGGCAAGTATCATGTTTGAGAGAGTTTACAGGTATCTCAGACTAGTTTCTGCCACTCTGGCTACCTACCTTGTAGACATAACTAATTTTAAAGCTTTGTGTATTCTTTTCTTTTATAATAATGCCATACCGTATCAAAGTATAGTCAGGAGCCTCTGGTGTTTTTAGGTTAATATGTCTTTCATCAAATGAAAATCCTTCTCTTGATGTAATTTTGTGCTCAACTAATATTTCTCTGCCAAGATATTCAACAGCTTCTCAAATTTTTATTTGTGAGAAAGGTGCAAGGATAGTTAAGAGAAAGAACCCTTTGCAGAAACATTAGATTCATGCATTTTAAAAAATTTTAATGTTTAGCACACTTTTGAATAACAGGAAAACCAATATATTAACAGTAATATTGAATAAATATATCAAAATCATTTTTGGGACTTCTGATTTAGTACATGTATTGGCAACAAATGGAACAGTGTTAGGAATTTAGGCCAAGATTTTTTTACAGTTTTCTATTTCATTTAGTAATACTTTGACATGTGACCATACACTGATCTTGTAGTGGGCAATGTTATTCAACACCCTGAATGCATTTTTGAAGCTGAACCATTTGGTGAGCCTTGACCCATTATAGCATCATTAATGTTAGGCAGTACTGAAGGTCCTGGCACTCCCGTGAAGTATATAAGGGACTGTAATGAGTGAAAGTGACTGTCCATTATTTTTCCAGCCAATAAGCAACATGTTATGTTTGTATGTGTGTACGTCTTTCATCCTATTTCTGTCTGTATTGATTGACATCTCCCACCTTGCTTAACACAACCAACTTCATTAAATAAATTCTCTCTTGCTGCACAGCCTTATGAGTGCTGTGTAACTCTTGTAACGCCAAAGGGCAAAACCAGGCAGGAAATTTATTATCAGGTGCGACTAAACGAGTACAATGCAAAGACTTATGGCGTTTTCCTTATTTCACAAAAAGGTATAAACAAAGTCACAAATTGTAAAAACAATTTGGCTACAAAGTTGTTACGATATTTTTATTGCTCTCCAGTTTGGTTTTGTGTTGTAAAGAGCTTAGGTTCTGAGATTACTAAATTTTCAACTTGGTAGAATAATTTTAGGGAAAGATAATACTGACGTGCATATCCATTCTTGCATTTTAAATATTTTATGAAATGAACAAAAGCAGGCTGTATTAGGACAGTTGAACTTCAATGATGTGTGCACCTTGTAGAGTTGAGACAGCATACATTGCATCAGATTAACATTAAATTGTGTGAACTAACAACATATTATCTGGATAATTTATATATAATATGAATCTCTTTCATTTATGTCTTATTATCAAACAATTCTGCCTTTTTTTTAATCCTTCCATTGTAATTGGGCAACATGAGCAAGGCCAAAATTTGTTGCCCCTCTCTGATTGCCCTCATGGGTCGTGGTGAGCTGCTGCCTTGAACTGCTGCAATTCATGTGGTGTGAGTAGATCCATAGTGTTATGAGGGAGGAAATTCCGACATTCTAATCTAGTGACAGTGAAGGAACAGTGATTATCATTCCACTTCAGGATTGTGCATGGCTTTTTCGGGATCTTTCAGGCAGTGTTGTTTTCATCAGTCTGCTGCCCTTGTTCTTCTAGGTGCTAGATGTCATGAGTTTGGGAGGTTCTTTGGAAGGAGCCTTGGTGAGTTACCACAGCACATCTTGTGCGTAGTACCCTGCTACCACTGTTTGTTGATGTTGCTGGGAGGGAATCCTTAGGTTGGTGGATAGGGTGCCAATCAACCAACTCTACTCTCCTAACTTCTACTTTGTAAATGGTGGACAGGCTTGAAGAGTTAGGTGAGTTACTCGCCTTAAAATCTCCAGGTCTCTGACCTGTTACAGTCAGCGCAATAGCTGTATGGCTGGGTCCAGTTTGCTTTCTGGTCAACAGTAACCCCAGGATGTTGATGTTGGGGGATTCGGTGATGGTAATGGAATTGAACGTAACTAGTGCAACAAGAAATGAAATCCTACGTTTGAACTAACAAAGGGGAAATTATAACCTGTTTAGGTAGAATGTTTGCTTTGTGTTTATCTCTTAACAAATTCCTGAAAAGCAACAATACCCTGTCAATTAATTATACTTCTAGGAGTTACAGTGAAGAGAGAGATGGGGAAAACATTGTTCAGATGAGGGAAACTTGCCAATTTTTTAAGGAGACTGTTCATCTTAACAGTTCATGGTGACATTCCACTGTGTAATAAACAGTTTGTACTGTAATCATTGCATGAGTACCAGCACTAATACTGTGTCACTTCACCTTAACTATCCCAGCATGATTCTCTGTTACATGTAGAAATAAAATTGAAAAATAAATTTACATCTGACTTCTAATGTATGTTGTTGGTGTCATTTTTTTGGGTGTGTTAAATATGTACTTGTAGAATGTGCCAGCGCATTAACTATAATTTTTAATAGTAAAATTGCATGCCTATGAATCTTGGGTTGATTTGTTGCAGTCTCTGTCTTTACTTTTCTGTGTGTTTCCGTGTTGCAATGAATATGCACATGTGTAATAAGCTCTTGTTTTCTGAAAGTAGATATGCTATAACAAATACCTTCCAATGTCCTCTCGTCCTGAAGGCACTAAGCTCCTACTTAAGTTGGTGAGTATGCTCTGATGCCTATGTGAATATTCTTCATAGTGCCATAAAGCTATTCTGGAAATGCCACCACCTATTGTAAGTCCACTATCTCTGCTCCTTCAATTCACCCAGCTGTATAAAATAAACTAGCTGGTTGCTATGACTCAGTTCCATGTTGAAGAAGTTTATTTTTGTTCAGTCACTGGATGTGGGTGTCGCTGGCAAGGCCATTTATTATAATCCCTAGTTGCCGTCGAGGCAGTGTTGGTGAACTGTTTGCTGAAATCACCTGTGAACTCAATTGATTATTTAGTTGAGTCTTATTGCTGAGGGCATGGAATTGCACAGAGACTGGACTAAGTAATGGTGGCAGGTTTCCATCCCTGAAGCGTACAGTGGATTTTTCATGTAACATTGCATGCTAACCACTACTGATAACTAATGATATTCAAGATTCATGGAATTTGAACTAATTTTTCTGGAATATTGGTTTAGTAAAACAATCACCATGCTACCATTCCCCATTGTTTGCCATATAAATATTGGAGAGCATATGCATTGATACATTGATATATTCCACATCTTTACACAGGTGTGATGACAGCAAGCGGCACGGTGGCTCAGTGATTAGCACTGCTGCGTCACAGTGCCAGGGACCCAGGTTCAATTCCACACTCTGGTGCCTGTTTGTGTGGAGTATGCACATTCTCCCCGTGTCTGTGTAGGTTTCCCTCGGGTGCTCCGGTTTCCTCCTGCAGTCCAAAGATGTGCAGGCAGGGTTGATTGGTCGTGCTAAATTTCCCAAAGTGTGCAGGACTGTGTAGATTAGGTGTGTTAGCCATGGGAAATACAGGGAAAGCGTAGGGGAATAGGGAAGAGTCTGGATGAGATGCTCTTCAGGGGGTTGGTGTGGACTTGATGTGTCGAAGGGCCTGTTCCACGCTGTAGAGATTCCATGATTCTATGATATATAGATGAGAAAAGCTATTCAGCCCATGTCAGGTTCTCTTAATTGCCTCTACTGTTCTGCTTGAAATTTTTCTTAAAAATTCTGGTTGAATACTACCTGGCACAACCTCATGCTGTCTCAAAGGGTTTTGTTGTGAACAAAATAATTCGTTAAAATGTAACCACCCTTACAATGTAGGAAATATAATAGCCCCTTTCTGCACATCAAGTCCCCACAAACAACAAAGAGACAATTACTTGTTGTGTGAAACTATTTGAGGGACAAGTATGAGCCCAAGAACCTGGTAGAACACTCCAGCTGTTCTTCAAAATAGTGCCAGTGAATCATTTAATGTTTAGAAGACTGTTGTATTGGCATTTGTTATTTTGTGTGCCTGTAATTAGACTTTTCATTTTCAAGATGAAAATTCGAACTTTCCCATCTGGCCTCAACTCTGACCCCTAACGTTTGGGGATTGTTATTCTACACTGCCTTATCTCCTTGTTCTCAGCAATCAGAGCAAGATACGATTTAACCAGAACACTGTACAGTTTGGTGAAGACTTCTTTTAATTTGTATTCTACTGTTTTGGCTATCCACTTAATTATCATCCTAGACCATATGGTATAGGAGCAGAATTAGATCATTTGGCCTATCCAATTTGCTCTGTCATTCGATCATGGCTGATATGCTTCTCAACCCCATTCCCCTGCCTTCTTCCCATCACCCTTGATTCCCCTATTAATCTTGAACCTATCCACCTCTGCTTTAAATACACTCAATGACTTGGCCTCCATTGTCTTCTGTGGCAATGAGTTCCATAAATTAACCACCCTCTGGCTGAAGAAACTCCTCCTTATTCAGTTCTAAAGTGTTATCCCTTCACTCTGAAGCTGTGGCCTTTAGTCCTAGTCTCTCCTTGTGGAATTGTCTTCTCCACATCCACTCTATCCAGGTTCTTCTAAGTTCCAATGAGACCCCTCATTCCTTATAAGCTCCATCAAGTACAGACCCAGAGTCCTCAGCACTTCATCCTCAGGATTATTCTTGTAAACAACCTCTGGATTCCCTGATCCCCCCCAGTGCCAACACATCTTTCCTTAGATAACAGGACTGAAAATTGTTCTCAATATTCCAAATGTCAGACTTCTCCAGCAGCACCCAAATCCATGATATTCACCGCCATCTGAAGGTCAGGGGCAAGCAGATGCCTGAAAGCCCATCAGGTACCTGCAGGTTCCCTTCAAGCTAAGTGCCTTCCTGAGTTCGCAATATTCTGCAGTTTCTTCACTGTCTGTCTCTGGAACAAAATCCTGGAGGTCTTTTCCTAACAGCATTGCAAGTGTGCCTACACCCCATGGACCATAGCGATTCAAGAAAGCAGTTTATGACCACCTTCCAGAGCAAGATTAGTGATGGGCCAAGAGATGTTGCCTAGTCAGTGACGTCCAAGTTGCGTGAGTGAACTTTAAAATGTATTACCTATTTCTGCATTGAACAGCATGTGGGAGTATGATACTTTTCCAATCACTGAGACATGGTTGAAGGAAGAGCAGGACTGGCAGCTAAACATTCCAGGGTACAGAACATTTCTGGAGTGATTTTGGGGGTGGAATGAAAGAGAGGTGGAGGGTGTTTGTATTAATAATACAAGAGACCACGAGGGAGGATGGCTTATAATGCTCTTCAAAGGAGGCCATCCAAGTAGAATTTATAATCCCGGCAAACTATAGATATCCAGACAGTTAGAGGGAGATAATGGTGCAGATATTTAGGCAAATCACAAAGATGGGAGAGGCATGGGATTGTAGCGGAAGGGGATTTCAACTTTGCTAACATTGACTGGGATTGCTTTAGTGTGAAAGGATTACATGGAGTAACATCTCTAAAGTGCATTCAGAAGAGTTTTTTGTACCAGTATGTAGATTGTCCTACCAGAGTTGTGGCAGTGCTCGACTTAATCTTAGGGAATGAAGCTGGTCAAGTAGTTGAAGTTTCAGTAAGTGAGCCTTTTGAGGATAGTGACCATTACTGTAAATTTCAAAATCGTTATGGAAAGGGATAAAGATAGTTGCAAAATTAAGTGCTTAAATTGGGGAAAGGCCAATTTAAATATTATTCAACAAAATTTGGCAAATATAAACTGGGAAGATACTTGGAAGTAAGTGCACATTTGGAAACTGAGAGTCTTAAAACTAGTATAGTTTGGAAAGTGGGAGTCTTAAAAGTAGTATAGTGCGAATTCAGGCCAAGGGTAGCAAGTCTAGGGAACCCTGGATGTTAAGGGATATATGGAGTTTAGTAAAGAAAAAGACGGAAGCATATCACAGAATCTGCAGTTGGGAAACGGGCCATTCAACTCAACAAGCCCACACCGCCCATTTGAAGAGCATCACACCCAGAACCATCCTCCTACACTTTACCTGTAACCCTGCATTGCCCATGTCTAATCCACCTAACTTGCACACCCCTGGACACTACAGGCAATTTAGCATGGCCAATCCCCCTAACCTGCACATCTTTGGACTGCAGGAGGAAACCGGAGCACCCAGAGGAAACCCATGCAGGTGCAGGGTGGATGTGCAAACTGTGCACAGACAGTTGCCCAAGGGTAGAATTAAACCAGGGTCCCTGGCACTCTGAAGCAGCAGTGTAAACCACTGAGCCACCGTGTTGCTGTGCTTGATGCAGAACAACAAAAAAGAGAGGAGGCCCTTGAAGAGCTTAGGGGAGTACTTATATAGAAATTAGGAAGGTAAAGAGAGGCAAAGAAAAATCTTTGACATGTAGAAGGAAGGAAAACTCCAAGGCATTTTTATAAGTATATGAAGAGCAAGAGGATTAGCAGGGAATAAGTGAGGCCTAACCAAGACCAAAGAGACAATCTGCATATTGGAGCCAGAGAACATGAGTGAGATCTTAAATGAATATTTGTCATCTGTATTTGCAAAGGAAAAAGACATTGTAGCTAGAGGTTTTGAGTTGGAATGGTAATTAATAAGGAGAAGGTGACAGATATTTGACCAAGTATAAAGGTCTTTAACTTCCCCAGGGCCTGATGGAATTTATCCCACGCTGTTTTGGGAAAGAAGAGAGGAGATTGCTGGGATAACACCGTGTGGAGCTGGAGGAGCACAGCAGGCCAGGCAGCATCAAAGGAGCAGGAAAGTTGATATTTCAGGTTGGGACCCTTTTTCATGACCCAAAATGTCAACTTTCCTGGTCCTCTGATGCTGCCTGGCCTGCTGTATTCCTCCAGCTCCACACTGTGTTATCTTGGACTCTAGCATTGGCAGTTCTCACTATCTCTGAGGAGTTTGCTGGGGCCTTGATGCAGATGTTTAATATCTCACTGGCCACAGGTAAAGTGCCAATTTGGCTGGAGGATGGCTAATGTGTTTTCTTTGTTCAGGAATGGCAGTAGTGATAGGGCCGATTATTACAGAATAGTTACCTTACATTAATGGTCCGAAAAAATTCTAAGGGACAAATGATTAATATTTGGAAAGGCAGGAATAGTCAGCACAGGTTTATTGGAGCAAGATCTATCTAATTTAATTTTTTTTTGAAAAGGTGACCAAGTATATTGTGAGCGTAGTGCAGTTGATGTGGTTTACATGAACTTCACTAAGTCCTTTGACAAGGTCCCACATGGAAGGCTGGTCCAAAAGGTAAGACCGCATGATTTCCAAGGCGAACTTGATCCAAAATTGGCTTGCACATAGGAGGTAAAGGGTCATAGTGGAGTGATGTTTTGTAAAGGGAAGCCTGTGACCAGCTGGGACCTTTGCTGTTTATTATGTACATCAACAGCTTGGATGTGAATATAGAAGGTATAATTCGTAAGTTTGCAAATGATGCTAAAATTGTTGATCTTGAGAAAGACGGTCTCTGACTACAGTCTGATACTGATCAGCTGCTAAATTGGGCAGTGCAATGGGCAAATGGAATTAAATCTCGATGTGTTAGGTAAAACAGGGTGAGGTCTTATAAGGGAAGGACATACATAATGAATGGGTGGTCCCCAGGGAGTACTCGGGAACAAAGGGTCTTTAGTGAACAAATCCACAGAACATCAAGCTGTCAGCACAGACGAGGTGGTGAAGAAGGCATACAGGAGGCTTGCCTTCATTAAACAAGGTATAGAATATGGAAGCAAGGAAGTTTTATAATTTTATAAAGCATTGGTTAGAGCACAGATGGAATACTGCATGCAGCTCTGGTCACAACACTCTCAGAAGGATATAATTGCAGAGGAAATCCGTCAGTATGTTCTCGGATGAAAAATCTCAGCTATGAGGAGAGACTGGATCAGCTGGATTTGTTTTCCTTGGAGCAGAGGAGATATCTGATTGAGATATACAAAAATATGAGAGGCCTAGACAGATTAGATTGTGAGAATCTCTTCTGTAAGGCAAATGTGCCTAAGACCAGAGGACATACATTTAAGGTGAGGAGCAAGCCATTTAAAGGACATGAGAGAGAGAATTTTTTTCTGGTGGTAGAAATATGAAATATGCTGCCTGAGAAAATGGTGAAGGCGGGTACTCTCACAACATTTGTGAAATATCTTGACAAGCATTCAAAATGCAAAGACGTAGTCGACTGTGGACAAAGTGCAGGTAACTGAGATTAGTGTAGTTTGATGTTTGTTGGTCAGCATTGGCATGATGGGCCTAAGGGCCTGTTTCTATCCTGTGTGACTGTAACTATATTCACTTTCAACTTCTATCGATCAACCTCTTCACATTTTTGATTTGGTTTATTCTATCCAATTTGATGTCATCTGCCAAATCAGCAAATTTCTGGTGAATCTCAGAATCCCAAATTATGTAAAACACTTGAACAACATGCTATTGTTACTGACAGCAGAACAGAAGTAAGCATCAAAATAAAGTTTCTTATTTCTCACACAATTACAATTAATATATGAAGTGCTGGAGGCATGCATGGGATATGTATGTAATCACACAGTGTAGACTTCTTTTAGTTGTGAAACCTACCATTAGCTGACAGTGCAGCAGGTATGAGTAAGCTATAAAAGAGCCTCCTTGTCATAGCTTGAGGCTCAGTATCACAGCCACAACTTTCTTACCCGACTCTAATGTCATTGACACAAGACTTGCTTGAGACTACGAAGGTGTTTTCAAGTTTAAATTTCATTTTAAGTGCTTTTATGTTTCATTGGAATTGAATGCTAATGATACAGGTGTAATGCCAAGATCTGTCCTACATCACTTCCTTTATTTCACCATGCTTAAAGGTCAGCAAGGAAAGCTAGCGAGGAAGCTACCCAGCTGCTGCAAGACTTTGGAGGAAGGGGTACTCCCACATTGCTGAAATTTACAGCAGTCCCTCCACTCGGTGAGCGTAACATGCAAATCAATTGTACCTCAAAATTTAGAAAATATCAGCATCAACATTGCACTAATTAGCTGCCAGGGCATAAAACGCCACTCAACTTCTCCCTCATGCCTGTTTTGCCCTCTACCTGGCTTGCTCATTCTCACTCATTTTTAATTTCCTCCTCATTCCTCCTGCTCTCAGCCCCTTGTCATGACCCACTATAGCACTGGAAGTTATGTTCCACTATTCCTGGAGCTGTCAAAAAAGTACTTCTATTTTATAAACACACTGATATCCACATGCCCCTAAATGCTTGGCACATTCCCACAAGTGATGATATCGTGTTACCACTGAGTGTTGAAATTAGTTTTGTTTAAGGTTTGGAAAGAATTAAGACTGTGTTTGGATTGGTAATTACCCTTATAAACGCGGACATCAGACTTCATAAAGCAAAAACGAGGCCTGAATGCAGGACTTGAAATTGAAGGCTGTTATGCTTGTGTTCCTGGGTTTAATTACTGTAACTGTCTAAAGGTCATTTTGACTTCAATGCCTGTTTGTGTCATCCCAGAAGGTCTACTGGTGAAATAGAGGGCAGCAGTGGAACTCTTATGATTAAGGAGCTATGATAACTATGATAAATAATGGTAAAAGCATATGATTTTTTTAAATGAACAGCATGACAAGCAGGTGGCAGGTACAGTACCATAGAGGGTAAAATCATAAGTGTAGGATCACAGTTTTAAAAGTTTTTTAAAACCCGTTCACGAGACATAAGTGTCACTGACAGGGTCAGCATTTGTTATCCATCTCTAACTGCCTTTGTACTGAGTTATTGGCTAGGCCATTTCAGAGGGCAAGCACATTGCTATAGATCTGGAATCACGTGTAAACTAAACCAGGTAAGGACAGCAGATTTCCTTTCCAAAAGGTAATTTGTGAATTGCATGGGTCTTTACAGCAACTGAGGATAGTTAAATGATCACTATTATTGAGATTAGCTTTTGCAGATTTATTAATTTAATTCAAGTTCTATAGGGTGCCATGGTAAGAATTGAAACTGTGTTTCTGGATTGCTGTAACATTACCATGGCACCTTCATGTCACACCAATTGCAATATGTTGATCAAGAATGAGATATTGCAATTATGATTAAGCCTATATTTAAAAGTCTTAGTCATGCTATCACTGTAGCACCCCAACCAGCAACTCTGTTTCCGTCTGCTGGCATATTCATGAATTTTAACCACCCACCATTGGAGTTCGCAGAAAGGGCAGGATGAGAGCATCGATGTTTGCTGGAAGTGCCAGGAAGGCTGTTTGGTGTTTTCAGGTTGGGCCAGGTGAGAGTGTTGATGTTTGGAGGAAGAATGAGGGAAGGAGTTGGTAATTGCAGGAAGGACCGGGGAGAGTTTTGTTGTTTACAAAGAAGGCAGGAGAGATTGTGGGTCATTACAGGAAGGGCCAAGGAACAATGTGGGTGCTTGCTGGAAGGATTAGAGGAGAGTGTCAGAGAGTGCAGGTGTTAGCAGGTAGCGTCCCAGGTCAGTGCAATATTTGGAGGATAGTCATGTGAAGTATTTGGTGGACATTTTGCATAAACAACCTTTGAAAACCAGCAACACACAATCTCAAAACGTCCAGAACGAAACTTACAATAAATGTGTAATCATCAAGAACGTAAGTTGTGAAAATGTTAGGCTTGTCTTCTTATGAAATGTAGATTTCAAGGTGATCTAATTTTAAGTATTAAGTTCAAGGAATATTAATGAACGTTACCCAGGTACATTATTTATCTTGACAGATTTCAAATAACTGGCAATGCAAGTTAACAACTGAAAGGTCAGGAACAAAGATTTGTGCAGAATTGTTTAACTTATCCGCTTAAGCCTTAAAACACTGAATTTAAAGAGAAATGGATTCAGTAGATCATTCTGGAGCATGGAGTTTAAAGGACGTGTTTAGATTGGGTAGGTAGATTCTCTGGATTGTCAGAGCAAGTTGGCTTAATATTTTCCTGATATTTTTAAAAATTTTATGGACAAGCTTATTTAGGCTTACTTTTGCTTTTCGAATGACCATTCAGTTTTTACTACCTGGAAATGAATGGTCAGTGCTTTAACGATTGCATGAAATCCTACGTAAAGATACAAATGGGCTTACTTTCAGCAAAATGGCACTGTTTGATCAATTGGTTAACAAATAACAATTTGCACAGTTTGTTAGAAGCAAGTCCCATCTGGCAAAATTAAACTGTTTGAATAAATTATGGAGAGGAATGGTGAGGGTTATATAAGGAATGTGTGTATGGACCTTCAAACAGGTCAGAATTATTCAGAGTAGTATCTTTCAGAATATAGTATGCTGAGGATTATTGTATATTTATCTTGCCTTGAATTTAGAAAAGTAATCATTTTTCTTATTCACACTGGTTCACTGAGATCAAATGTTAAAATCCTTCCAAATACCATGTAACCTAAAAAGAAGAAAACCTTACAGTTTAAGTTGCTTTTGAATGAGGGCCTGGACTTGAGTAAGACAATTTGGTGACTGTAATGCAATTCTGTTCATCTTTTTCTCCTTTTTGATCTTGGAGGAATCAGTTGACTGAAATTTACATTAAAATGGCAAGTAAAACGTTGTATTGGTGTATTAAAAGAGGATAAGGCAGCAGTACTTTGAGCAAACCCCTTTCTCCATACCTGCCTTCACACCGCCATACTCCTCCCCTCTCCGCTCCACTTCAAATTTCACTTTATTGTTAATATTTAAGGTGTTTTCACACTGATCAATATTTATTATAGATTAGCAATAAAGTAGGGAAGCATTTGAAAAGTGATGTCCTCTGTTCCTAATGAAATTTGCTAACAATATAACCTCATGTGGAGTTTATACTGAAACAAAGGTCTGACTTGGACTGTGGAGAGCAGGTTGAGGTGAAATCAATGTTCTTTCACATTCATTGTCTGTGCTTATTTTTCTTATCTCAAGTGGAGGCCAAACAAATAATGAGTTTGACTGCTTTTTTTTAAGTTTCATGATTCAATTTTTTTTAATTCACTCATAGGTTGTGCATGTCATTGGCAAGGTCAGAATTTCTGGTCCATAATCTGACATGGCCCTTGAGAAAATTGGTGTGAGCCACCTTGAATCACTGCACTGACTCTGCAGCGCTGTTGGCTGCACAATTTTACTCTGCAATAATGAAGGAATACCATGTGCTTCCAGATCAGGATGATGTGTGATTTAGTGGAGTACTTACAGCCGGTGATGTTCCCATACATCTGCTGCCCATGCTCTTCCAGGTGGTAGAGGTTGGGTTTGGCGAGTGTTGTCACAGGAGCCTTGGTGAGATGGGACATTGCATATTGTAAATGATACACAGTGCTGCCATAGTTGCAGATGGAGGGAGGTGAATGTTTAAGATGGTGAATGGGGTGCCAAAATGTGTTTCACAGATGGAACACCTGGTAAACACGTGCAAAACTGGAGTCAGTTAACTCTTCACTGAAGTGATACATTGTCTCAATGCAGCACCTCACGGCATTCCAGGGAAGTGAACAAAATGCACATCAAGAAAATATGAAATAAACATAACCTTGTTATAAAAAAAATCTGCATTGCATACTGCATTCTTAAGAATTACAGGCGGCAAGCTCAGAGCTGAGCTGTCCACTAATCTCCTCTGACCTTGCTGTGACTGCTGAACAACATGGAAGCTTGAGCAGCCAATTGAGAGATGAGGTTATTACACAATTTGGGTGAGGGTTGATGGAGGGGGAGGGAGATGTAAAAGAAGTAGTCAATGGATTTATCGAACTAAGATAGACAGGTGGAGATGAAGCCTTCACTTGCTAATGCTGAACAGACCTTTGATGCTGACATGTTATTGGCAGATGACAGTTTTTTTTCGGTGTCTGATAGGAGTTGGGGCAGCTGATTTGCTCCTTGATTACTCCTGCATTTTAAACAGACCAGGTGTTGTGAGCTGATATGATGAACTGTCACATCATACATGCAACCAGCAAAAACAGTAAAGGGATTGTCCAGATAACACTTTATAGAATGCCTGCAAACACAATGCCTGATACACACATATACTTGCCTTAATCTCTACTATTTTCCTCCATCATTTCTTTTACACAAAACTGTTTGATTTTCTTTAATACGAGGACATTTAACAAGGTATTTAGGAAAATGCCAGAACTCCTAAGATAGGAAATTTCCATTAAAAAGAATTTAATGACATTTGGATTTTTTTTAAGAAGGCAGTCACTAGCAGCTTTGTATTTTTCTTTTATTTTAAAAGCATTCAGACTTAGTTTAACTGTCTCCTGTTCTGAACTGTATCATTATCACTAGGCTTATTTAATATATCAAATTGGTAGGAGAGGAAAATCAGACTTAAGCTGCCAGCGTGCTTTCATTTTATGGGTGCTTCATAGGAAACCATCTCGGTTCATTGCCTCAGTGGGAAAATGCCGACCGT
Source organism: Stegostoma tigrinum (assembly GCF_030684315.1). NCBI lineage: Eukaryota > Metazoa > Chordata > Chondrichthyes > Orectolobiformes > Stegostomatidae > Stegostoma > Stegostoma tigrinum. Next base: position 17,378,695 of record NC_081360.1, on the reverse strand, counting down.
GTTCTCAAGAAGGTTATTTGACCTGAAACATTAACTCTGATGTATCTCCACAGATGCCAATTCTTCCAGCAATTTCTGTTTTTGTTTCTGATTTCCAGCATCCATAGTTCTTTTGGTTTTTCTCTTTGTTGAAGGAATTGGTTTGGTATTGGCCAGAGTTGATGTGCAGCATCTGAAAAATGATGTGCCAGTAAAACGTGCTGGATTTTTCAAGGAAGGCAATCTCACACGAGTTATCTCTCGGTCTGTTTTTACAAAACACATTCCTGCTTGGAAACCTTAACCAGGAGCCAGGCTTTTGTGGTTATGGTACTGGGGGTAGAGGTTGCCAGGTCAGTAAAGGGTAGGATGCCAACTAAGTAGGATACGAGGTGGTTAGGGGATAGGATGCCAGGTAGGTAAGCTGCCATATGGAGAGGGATGAGGTGCCAGATAAGTGGGGTGCCAAAGGTCTAGGAAGCTAGTAAGGAGGGTGCCATGTGGGTAGGGGGCCAGGTGGGTGGTGGATCAGTGGAAGATATTGGGGAAATCAGTTGCAGGGCGAAACTGTATGGTGTCAGGTCTAATGGGGGTGATGAGCTGGGTTTTATCAGGTCGACCAGGAGGCAGATTGGGTTGTGTCAGTTCCAGCGTGTCGGAAGCAGCCAAGTCCATTGGCAGGGAAGCAGGGAATAGTATGGTGAAGTGGAAGGAGAAGGAGGGTGCTCAAGTCCAGGTCTGGTTTCAGCTCCCAGAAAAAGGACAGAGATGTGTGCAGTCCCAGGAAAGAGGGAGTGTTCGGGTCTGGAGAAGATGGAGGTCAGCTTAACCATTATTCAGGAGTTAGACTTGGTTTTTAATAATCAAACTTTTCTTGAGTACCTATTAGTCACATCAGAACAGTCTGAATTCTCCGATTATAGTAGAAAGTTTCGGAGGACACCAGGCGCATGGGAAATTCCCCAATGGAATCTTCAACTTACTGGGCAATACCAACAGAGTCTGCTATGATGGGGATACCACAGGATCCCTGTGCAGATCTCTCATCTACACTTCAGAAACAATTATGATACTGTTGGAAAATGCAGGCCGTACTGTACACCAAGGAAAATCTGTAATCTTTGCAAAGCCATATTCTTGCTTGGCCTCAGAACAAAAAGCTTCAATGGCCTCTTCAATGAAACGGTGTTGGCCTTCTGCTGGCTGCAGTCACGAATAGGGACACTGCAATACTGCTTCACAACCACACGCAGTGCTGTCACTGCCCAGCTTAAATTGTGATTGTAGCAGGAGATGAATTTCACTGAGGTTTTCATTGAGGTTTACGGAAGAGAGTTGCTCCTTGTACATCCTGGAGAATATAAGCACCATCTGAGGCACCCTATTCCATTTTTGTTTTCTCCTTCCTCTTCAGTAGCTCGTCCTGCTCTAGCATGGCCTTTGTTAGTTCTCCAAGGCTTTGGAAATAGTTACTGGTGCACTCATGTTTCACAAGCTGTTGCAGCTGCAAACTTTCAACAACAGTTATAGGTAGGATATTATCAACGTGGGAAGGGTTCAGAAGAGATTTACCAGTATGTTACTGGGTATATGGAAGGCTTGAGTTTTAAAGATTGGCTGGGACTCCCCCCCCCCCCCCCCCCCCCGGAGCATAGGAGGTTGAGAGGTGACCCGATAGAAGTTTATAAAATAATTGGAGGTATAGATAGAGTTGATAATAGTTGTCTTTTCCCTCAGATGGAGTGTTTGAAGGTTGTGGGGCACATTTTTAAGGTGAGAAAGATTTATAAAAAGACATGAGGCAAATTTTTTTACACAGAGGGTGGTTCACATGTGAAATGAACTTACTGATGAAATGGTGGAGGTGGGTACAACATTTACAAGACATTTGGATTGAAATATGCATAGGAAATGTTTGGAGGGATATGGGCCAGGAGCGATTGTGGGGCTGGATTAGTTTGTGATTATGTTAAGCCTGGACTGGTTGGACTGAAGGGTCTGTTTCTGTGCATGTCACTATATGGCTACAGAAAACACCAAGTGCCTGTACCATCGTAGCGATACCCAGAAGAAAGTCAATCTATAAGTAGCTGAAATAAAAACATAATATTGCGGGTACTGGATGAGGTTAAAAACAAAGTGCTGGAGAAACCCAAGAGGTCAGGCAGCAGAATTCTAATGTCTGGGAAAGTTAACTTTCTCCCTCTGCAAATGCCGTCTGGTCTGCAGATTTCCTGAGCACTTTGTTTTAATAAATAGCTGTTCCTTATATATAACACTGGTGTGTGTGTTTTGGGGGAGGATCTTTCAGATGTCTGAATATGTGACCAGTTGTTTGAGTTTATGAATAGGCTGGACCATTGAGGTCCACCATGGCATCACTTCAGTCAAGTCAGTATTGAATAAACAATGATATTTAATCCTTCCCGATCTGCAAGCACCAATTGTCTCACTGAAGTGTCCATACTGTCATGTCACAGATATTGAAGCCGTATTCTTTTTGAAGCTTTAAGGACACTTCAGTGCCCAAGGACCTGCACTAATGAGCCAGAGATCCCACCTTAGTAATGATTCTTCAATCTTGATTTATCCTACTCAGTGCTGACCCTGTTCAGAAATCCCAGACCCTCAGACTTTGTAGAATGACTTTCATTGTAAATTGCAGTAAAAATCCCCTTCAAAGTCAATCGGCAGTTGTATGATTAGCAAACAGAGTGCTGTCCATTCACCACTGACTTAGATACCAGTACCTAAAATGAATTACAGCTATATGAGTAACAATTTGCATTCTGTAGCTTTAATAATGTTGCCATCAAGGGTGGTGTTTTGAGAAAATGGAAATATATCAGTGCATTCACTGCTAGCTAACATATGTTATTTGACCTTTACTGGTTTACAGGTCTTCAGACAGACATGTTATTTTAAGGTGCTTGACATTTACCTGATATCAACATTGAGAAGTAATAAAATTTTAAGGTTTGCCAACCAAAGATTTCCATTTTATAAAAGTCAGGTAAATCTGACGTGAATGGCAAAGGTAAAGTTTAGTCTCTCACTTCACAGGGTTTTATCTGTAGAGTTGAACTTGATGAGATTACGTTAATCCTAAAACAGATAGATATCAAGCTGCCAATCATTTTGCAATCCATTTTATTGACAGATGAAGTGTTATCACACTCAGGCATGTGCTGAACTCAAAGCTCAAAACACTGGCTTCGTAAATATAAATATATAGTCAGCCATCGATATGGGAAGAAACTCAAATTATGTGGGTGTTTTGAAGCAGCCACCTGCATTTGTGCAATGGCTTCTCTGTAGAAACAAGTCACAAAGATGATAAACCAAAACAGGAGAGAAAAGTGGACAGTAGGACAGAGAGAGATAACGGTGAAATTACAGAGCATGGATTTTGGGCAACTGAAGGTGTAGTGGAAAAGGAGAGTGTATCGTGTGAAAAGTTTGAGTTCTAAGTTGTTAGAGGTTCAGAGATTACAGAAGGATAAGGAATTAAATATGAGGATCATTTTTAAGTTGGCTCCCTATCCTTTCAAACCTCAACATAAATCAGTAAGAACAGTGAGCATGTTGTATTTTGGGATAATAAGTGAGCAGCTTACAATAGTCATAATATAGGTGGAGAAAGGGAGACCAGGCCAGAGGACATGAAAATCATTGTCATCTCGACAATTTAGATTTAATGTAAGCAACAGACAAGCTGATCCAGGGAGAAGAACAATTTCAAGCGGTGGACGTGCTGGACAGACCGAGTTAGAAGCTTTGCTTAGGGTCAAATGGGATGCCAAGATTGTGAATGATCTGGCTTTGCCTCAGACAGCAACAAGGAAGGGTGTGGGCCAGTGGCTGAATGACTTGAGTTTATAAAGAGGCTGAAGATGATGCTTCTGGTCTTTCTCATGTTCAACTGACAGTACAGATGCTGTATACAGATGGATACTGTAGTGGTTAAGCTGGTGCCAGCAGTGTATGCAGAAAACTTCATAGAATTTTAGAGACCCTACAATGAGGGAGCAGGCATTTTGGCCCATAAAGTCCACACTAACCCTTCCAAAGAGCATCTCACCAAGACCCAACCCGCTCACCCTCTGCCTGCAAAACCAGAATTTCCCATGACTAACCCACCTGGACATGATGGGCAATTTAGCGTGGCCAATCCACCTAGCCTGCACATCTTTGGACTGTTCGGGGGGGGCGGGGGGAAGCCGGAGCACCCAGAGGAAACCCACGCAGACACGGGGAGGATGTGCAAACTGCACACTGTCGCCCAAGGCTGGAATCAAACCAGGGATGGCTACTGTACCATCCCTTGATCTGCTATATTGTTTTCAAGGAGTAGGATCAGGCAGATGGGAACCCAAGTTGGTGTAGCCTCTCATGAAGTGGAAAATCAATGTGTCCAAGGAAGCTAGGAGGAATATCGTGATCAGAGATAATGGGAACTGCAAATGCTGGAGATTCCAAGATAACACAACAGGCCATTAGCATCTTAAGAGCACAAAAGCTGACACTTTGGGCCTAGACCCTTCATCAGAAAAGGAGGATGGGGAGAGGGTTCTGAAATAAATAGCGAGAGAGGGGGAGGCGGACAGAAGATGGATAGACCTCCATTTCCTACCAACTAACCACATCCCGCCCCCTTGACCTGTCCGTCCTCCCCGGACTGACCTATCGCCTCCCTACCTCCCCACCTATACTCTCCTCTCCACCTATCTTCTCCTCTATCCATCTTTGGTCTGCCTCCCCCTCTCTCCCTATTTACTTAAGAACCCTCTCCCCATCCCCCTTTTCTGATGGAGGGTCTCGGCCCGAAACATCAGCTTTTGTGCTCCTAGGATGTTGTTTGGCCTGCTGTGTTCATCCAGCTCCACACTTTGTTATCTAGGAGGAATATCATGTTGTGGATATGGTTGTAGAAAATATCATCCCTTCAGCCTTAGATTTTGAGGCTTTCCTGTTCCAGAAATAGGCATCCAGCCTTTCGTCAATACCGTAGCTTGAAGTCCACTGCTCTGCAGCAAACATGGCAGACCAGGAGACTGTCATACTCATAATGCCTGTCATATGGGTATTAGAAGGATTCTCAACTTGTTAATCCATAGCCATCAACATCTGGAAGAAGCAGGGTGGCAAGGACATGAGCTGTATTGTGGGTGGAGACCTTCACTTCCATCCTCCGTGTTATGGTAGCGTCACTACTGCAGAGAACTAAACCCCAAAAGGCTAAACAAGAGCAATTCAGATCACATCTAACCAATCTAGCAACTCCAACAGGGTGTCCATGAGGCACTGAAGGCCATTAGCAGCAACAGATCTGTATTCAAACACAATTTGCAACTGCATGATCTGGCATATTGCCCACTCTACCTTATCATCAAGCCTGGAGATCGATTCTGGCTCATCGATGTGTGTAGGTGGGCATGTCAGGAGCAGCACCAGGCACACCTAAAAATCAGATGCCGCAGAGTGGAAGCAGTCTGCAGTAGACCGAACTGAGAAATCCCACATCTAGCAGTACAGGCCAGTGCACAGCAGATTGGAAGACTGGACCTGAAGTGTTGCATAGACAAATATTTAATATGTTATCCATAATTACGTCTGTGTACAATATAAAACTTAATGACGTTTAAAAGATATTGGCATATAGAGAGAGGAACTATTCTGTCTCCTTTCTAACTCCGTTCTTTCATGCAGATTTGCTTTCAGAATTGAAATGAAATTCAGACTGGAAACACCAATGCAAATAAATGTATGGGTGACAAAGACAGGAGCTTCTGTGAATCTAGTGTCAGCATTGATTCCTGACATCTTGCCATTGTCCTTGAAACGAATTGTGGTTGTATTATGTCCAAAGTAATATATCCTACGCAATTATAGTCAACACTAATGAACCTCTCAAGTTCTACCAGTCAAAGCATTTTCATATGAACTTGATCACAGTATTGGGGGGTGGCGGGCAACACAGTGTTTCAGTGGTTAGCACTGCTGCCTCACAGCACCAGGGACCTGGGTTCAATTCCATCCTTGGGCAGCTATCTGTGCGGAGTTTGCGCATTCTCCTCATGTCTGTGTGGGTTTCCTCTCGGTGTTCCAGTTTCCTCCCGCAATCCAAAGTGCAGGTTACGTGGATTTACCATGATAAATTGCAATAGTGTCCAGGCATGTGTAGACTAGGGGAATGGGCCTGGTTGGGATTTTCTGAGGGTCAGTCTGGACTTGTTGGGCTGAAGGGCCTGTTTCCACACTGTTGGGATTCTGTGATCGTCTATGAACTAGAGGTGAGGAATTTGTGATTTTTATTTTGGTTAGAAAACAGAGAGGTATGCAGGCATCATTCAGGAAAAAAGTGTCTACCAAACCTCCTCCTGAAGAAGAGCCAGGATCATGTGTCATTTCCCACAGTAATGATACCATCTGCAAATAATACTATCACTCATATTTAAGTGATTTACAGTTTGTTTTTAAAGAACATCCTTTACAAACACCTTTCTCATTTTTAATGTCTTCTGAAGGCTCTGATTCTGCTCTGCGATGTAGTTGAGTGGAGCCTGGCCACCTTATATTTTCCAATCAACCTGTTCAGAGGTGTTACAACACACCCGTGGAGAGGGTGGAACTTGAACCTGGCTCAGACATAGGGACGCTAGCATTGCACCAGAAGAGCTCTCAAGGTGGGGTACCTTATACCATGATCAAGGTCAGGATTCAGTGCGAGATTGATGATTGTTAACAAGTTACTTAGCTCGAATGATTAAGACATACTCCTTTGTGGCTTCACACAGACTTTCAGGAGCGCCAGGAACATGAAATTTCAACTGCCTTTCAGAAGATCTATCATCTTCTCTCCTCGTGCCCAATGTCTGATCACAATCATCAAATCACTGCAGAGTCAAGCCTGTATCCCTTTCAATTCTGTTTCAGATCAGCTGGCATTGTTACAGGAGGTTAACTCATCTGTTTTTTTGAGATTTTCTAGTCCCTAAACTTGTTTGCCATGTCTCCTATATTGCAACAGTGACAGCACTGAAGCACTTCATCCACTGTAACATACTTTTTGATAGCGTCAGGCTGTGAAAAATGTCAGATAAATGTAGATTTTCGTCTTAAACTTGCACCAACTGTTGAACTAGAAGGTTGGCCACGTTATACGCAAGGTTGACCTGTTGTGTGTCCCAACAGAGAGCTCACCAGACATTGGACGTTTCATCAGGATTACCAAACATAAAGTTCTTGGAGTAAGTGAGCCTGCAGCCATGGTTGAAAGCCCCAAGAACAAGAAACGAGAGGTCGTGAATCAAAGGGATTAAATACATGAAGTATAAAGCAAAAGATTAAGCCGAGAAGATCGTCTTAAATAAGTGCTGATAAATCAGTTAGAAAACAGGTTATAATTTTACCAAACATTACTTTCGCAGATTAAAACTGAGGAATGTCAGCTGCCTCTGTGAATAAAGCCAGCCACCCACTTTTGGCCTCATTGGCTGGTTAACGAGCATAAATTACCACAAAGGGCTTGTGACAAATTAAAGCCAGTCATTTTCATGAGGAAGTACTGGAGCAGCTTTGACAAATAATCTCTCTGGAAAGAGACAACGCATCACTGTCATGTAAAGTAAATAGGAAGTGAGAGACACACGCAGAGACAGAGATATGCACGGGCAGAATCTTGACGTGGAGGAGAGCTGAAGTTTGGGAGTTGGGTGAAGGTGCTATAAGTGTGGAGATTGACAGCATTGTGTTGAATCTGCAAACTTCTCCGTTTATGTGAGGATCATTAGGCTGCATTCTCCCCCTGCCCAACACGCCCATTCCTAATCCCCTTCGTAAGAGGTAGTTTGTTACTTTAAACTGATAATTTTCAGTTTCAGCAGCGAGTTTAACTGTGGGTCATGGGTAATCCAAGGTGCTTGGAACTCACCAGTGAAAACAAGATGACAACGTGGCGCCAAATGAGGGAATGGTGATGATGAAATTATGACGGGGTTCGGGGATAATATGCCTCCCAGCAATTATCACACAATACTGCATGTGACAGCTGTGATAATGGGAACTGCAGATGCTGGAGAATCCAAGGTAATAAAGTGTGAAGCTGGATGAACACAGCAGGCCAAGCAGCATCTCGGGAGCACAAAAGCTGACGTTTCGGGCCTAGACTCTTCATCGGAGAGGGGGAGGTGGACCGAAGATGGAGAGAAAAGAAGATAGGTGGAGAGGAGAGTATAGGTGTGGAGGTAGGGAGGGGATAGGTCAGTCCACGGAAGATGGACAGGTCAAGGAGGTGGGATGAGGTTAGTAGGTAGGAGATGGAGGTGCGGCTTGGGGTGGGAGGAAGGGATGGGTGAGAGGAAGAACAGGTTAGGGAGGCAGAGACAGGTTGGACTGGTTTTGGGATGCAGTGGGTGGAGGGGAAGAGCTGGGCTGGTAGTGGGATGCAGTGGGGGAAGGGGAGATTTTGAAGCTGGTGAAGTCCACATTGATACCGTTGGGCTGCAGGGTTCCCAAGCCGAATATGAGTTGCTGTTCCTGCAACCTTTGTGTGGCATCATTGTGGCACTGCAGGAGGCCCATGATGGACATGCCATCTAAAGAATGGGAGGGGGAGTTGAAATGGTTTGCGACTGGGAGGTGCAGTTGTTTATTGCGAACCGAGCGGAGGTGTTCTGCAAAGTGGTCCCCAAGCCTCTGCTTGGTTTTCCCAATGTAGAGGAAGCCGCACCGGGTACAATGGATGCAGTATACCACATTGGCAGATGTGCAGGTGAACTTCTGCTTAATATGGAAAGTCATCTTGGGGCCTGGGATAGGGGTGAGGGAGGAGGTGTGGGGGCAAGTGTAGCATTTCCTGCGGTTGCAGGGGAAGGTGCCGGGTGTGGTGGGGTTGGAGGGCAGTGTGGAGCGAACAAGGGAGTCACGGAGAGAGTGGTCTCTCCGGAAAGCAGACAAGGGTGGGGATGGAAAAATGCCTTGGGTGGTGGGGTCGGATTGTAGATGGCCGAAGTGTCGGAGGATGATGTGTTGTATCCGGAGGTTGGTGGGGTGGTGTGTGAGAATGAGGGGGATCCTCTTTGGGCGGTTGTGGCGGGGACAGGGTGTGAGGGATGTGTTGCGGGAAATGCGGGAGACGCGGTCAGGGGTGTTCTCGACCACTGTGGGGGGAAAGTTGCGGTCCTTGAAGAACTTGGACATCTGGGATGTGTGGGAGTGGAATGTCACATTGTGGGAGCAGATGCGGCGGAGGCGGAGGAATTGGGAATAGGGGATGGAATTTTTGCAGGAGGGTGGGTGGGAGGAGGTGTATTCTAAGTAGCTGTGGGAGTCGGTGGGCTTGAAATGGACATCAGTTACAAGCTGGTTGCCTGAGATTGAGACTGAGAGGTCCAGGAAGGTGAGGGATGTGCTGGAGATGGCCCAGGTGAACTGAAGGGTGGGGTGGAGGGTGTTGCTGAAGTGGATGAACTGTTCGAGCTCCTCTGGGGAGCAAGAGGCGGCGCCAATACAGTCATCAATGTAACGGAGGAAGAGGTGGGGTTTGGGACCTGTGTAGGTGCGGAAGAGGGACTGTTCCACGTCACCTACAAAGAGGCAGGCATAGCTTGGGCCCATGGCCACCCCCTTAGTCTGTAGGAAATGGGAGGAATCGAAAGAGAAGTTGTTGAGTGTTAGGACGAGTTCAGCTAGGCGGATGAGGGTGTCGGTGGAGGGGGACTGGTCGGGCCTGTGGGACAGGAAGAAGCGGAGGGCCTTGAGGCCATCTGCATGCGGAATACAGGTGTATAGGGACTGGACGTCCATGGTGAAAATGAGGTGTTGGGGGCCAGGGAATTGGAAGTCGTGGAGGGTGTGGGTAGTGTCACAGACGTAGGTAGGGAGTTCCTGGACCAAAGGGGAGAAAATGGAGTCCAGATAGGTGGAGATGAGTTCGGTGGGGCAGGAACAGGCTGAGACAATGGGTCGACCAGGGCAGGCAAGTTTGTGGATTTTGGGAAGGAGATAGAAACGGGCCGTGCGGGGTTGGGGAACAATGAGGTTGGAGGCTGTGGGTGGGAGGTCCCGTGAGGTGATGAGGTCATGGATGGTGTTGGAGATGATGGTTTGGTGCTCGGGTGTGGGGTCATGATCAAGGGGGCGGTAGGAGGTGGTGTCGGAGAGTTGGCGTTTGGCCTCGGCGATGTAGAGGTCAGTGCGCCATACTACCAATGCGCCACCCTTGTCTGTGGGTTTGATGGTGAGGTTGGAGTGGAGGGCTGCCCGTTTTGCGGGGGAGAGGTTGGAGTGGGTGAGAGGGGTGGAGAGGTTGAGGCGGTTAATGTCTCGACGGCAGTTGGAGATGAAGAGGTCGAGGGACGGTACGAGGCCTGGGGGTGGTGTCCAGGAGGAGGACTTGTGTTGGAAGTGGGCAAAGGTGTCAGTGGAGGGAGGGTTAGGCTCCCGGTTGAAGAAGTAAGCGTGGAGGTGAAGGCGGTGGAAAAACTGCTCTATGTCCAACCGTGACTGGTATTCGTTGATGTGTGGTTGTAGGGGGACAAAGGTGAGCCCCTTGCTAAGGACTGACCGTTTGTCCTCAGTCAGTGGAAGGTCTGGGGGGATGGTGAAGATGCGGCAGGGCTCAGTGTGGCTGTCTTCTCTGGGGTTGTTGGCTGTGGAGGTTGTGGGCGGAGCGATGAGGTCATCGGCCGTGGGCGAGGTTCCATCGGCCGTGGGCGGGGTTCTGTCGGCGTTGGCCATGGGCGGGGTGGCGTCGGCCATGGGCGGGGTTCTGTCGGCGGTTGGAGGAGCGGGTTGGGCGGCAGCAGCTGCGGTGAGGGTGGTGTGTGAGGTGGTGTAACTGGAAGTGGAGGTGGTGACTGCAGCAGCGGTTCCGGAAGTGGTGTGGCCGGCGGAGGCGGATGTGACATCATCGGTGGGGTCTCCAGCTGTGTCCTCATGGTCAATGGCGGCAGGTGCATGGTGGGGGAGGAGCAGGCACAGGGACAGGCTCGGGATTTGGGAGGCGCAGGAATCCTCTTGTGGGTGGCAGGAGCCAGTGAGTTTGTTGTACTTACGATTTTTGGTGTCCAGTAAAGCTGAGTAGAACTGGGTGTTCAGTCTGTGGATCTTGCGGAGGATAAAAAACAGCAGAGGTCGTTTGCAGGTCTGGGAGAGGGAGGCTCTGAGCTGGGGCAGGCTGGATTGCAGTGCCTGGAGGTGCCAGCGCATGGCTGCGAGTGTCTGTTTCAGGACTTTCAGGGAGAAACACTTCTGAAGGCTTTGGATGTTCTGGGTGTAGAAGTGGTCACGGTTGGGGCCAAATTGGGAAGGCTTGAATGTAGACTGTAGTCCATTGGGGATGATCTGGTTCTGTAGGCAGGTGCTGAGGAACGTGATGTGGCTGTGGTACCTGGTTTGCTTCAGGACATGGTCGAGCAGTTTCAAGGCCAAAGAGATTACAAGAGAGTTGCAGTGGGAGAGTGATTCCCTGAGGTTGGTCTGGAGGGAGGAGGGTAACTTCTTCAGGTTAGGCATCCCTGGAAGGTATCAATGTGGACTTCACCAGCTTCAAAATCTCCCCTTCCCCCACCGCATCCCAAAACCAGCCCAGTTCGTCCCCTCCCCCCACTGCACCACACAACCAGCCCAGCTCTTCCCCTCCACCCACTGCATCCCAAAACCAGTCCAACTGTCTCTGCCTCCCTAACCTGTTCTTCCTCTCACCCATCCCTTCCTCCCACCCCAAGCCGCACCTCCATCTCCTACCTACTAACCTCATCCCACCTCCTTGACCTGTCCGTCTTCCGTGGACTGACCTATCCCCTCCCTACCTCCCCACCTATACTCTCCTCTCCACCTATCTTCTTTTCTCTCCATCTTCGGTCCGCCTCCCCCTCTCTCCCTATTTATTCCAGAACCCTCACCCCATCCCCCTCTCTGATGAAGAGTCTAGGCCCGAAACGTCAGCTTTTGTGCTCCTGATATGCTGCTGGGCCTGCTGTGTTCGCCCAGCCTCACATTTTATTATCTTGGGTTTGTGATAGCTACCAATTTAACTATATTATAGGTTACTTTCAGACTGAAGGTAAACAGGGTAATTGTTTACAGGCTACAAACTAGAAAACCAGCACAGGTTTTTTAAAAGTCAAATTAATAACTAAATCATGAAAATAGAGTCGCCGGGCCAGGCGATGTGCTGTAACTGTGTGATGTGGGAGTTGGTGGACCCCACTGTTTGGCTCATTGTGACCAGATCTGTATCGAGTGTTGGTTGCTGAGGAACTCCAGCTTCGAGTTGATGAGCTGGAGTCTGAGCTTTGAGCACTGCGACACATCAGGGAGGGGGAGACTTTCCTCAATGCTCTGTTTCAGAAGGCAGTCCCAATTCGTAGGCTAACTACCTTGAATTTGGTCAGTGGTCAGGGATCAGGAGGCCGTGACTGCCGGCAAGGCAGGTAGAGGCATCCGGGAGGTAGTGTGGTAGGCGCAAGAATCTAACTCAGGCACAGCTATAAGAGGGACAGCAGTTAAGAAGAGAGCAGTCAACACAGGATTGAGGGTGTTGGACTTAAATGCACGCAGTATTGGAAACGAGATAAATGAGCTTGTAGTGCAAGTGAAATTGGCAGGTCAGTGTTGTGCATAGCACAGAGATATGGCAGCAAAGGGATCAGGGCCAAGAACTAAGTATCCGAGGATACACATTCAGTCGAAAGACCTGGCGGAGGGGATGGGGCAGCCTTGTTAGTAAGAAATTAAATAGCAAGAAATGATGTAGGGGCAGAATGCATAGAATCTGTTTGGGTAAATATGAGAATCCACAAAGGAAGAAAAGGACCCTGGTGGGATGGTGTACAGGCTTCCTAGCAGTAGTCAGGATATTGGTAAGAAAGTAAATTGGAAGATAGAAAAGACATATAAGAACAGCACTGTTACAAACACCATAGGTACTTAAATATGCAGGTGGACTGGGAGAATGAGGTCAGTGGTAGATCTCAAATAAAAGAATATGTGATATGTCTACAGGACTTTTTTTTTGGAGCAGTTATGGGAGAGGTCACTAGGGAACAGGCAATTCTGGAGTTAATGATGTGTAATGAGGCAGACTTGGTGAGGGACCTGAAGGTGAAGGAACACCTGGGGGACAGTGACTGTAATATGATAGGATTCACCCTGCAGTTTTGAAAGGGAGAATTTGGAATCAGACTTAATTGTATTTCAACTGAGTAAAGGTAACTAGAAAGATATGAGCAAGGAGCTGGCTAAAGTTGATTGGAAGGGGGGCCTAGCAAGGAGGATGGTTGAGCAGCAATAGAGGGAGATTTGAAAGCAGAAGTAAAAGCATATAGTGTGTGAAGATTAATGGGAAGCCAGAGGATTGGAAAGATTTGCAAAACCAACAGAGGATAACTTACAGATCAATAAGTGGGGAGAAGATGAAATATGAGACTAAGCTTGCTGGTGATATAAAATTCTTAGAATCCGTACAGTGTGGAAACAGGTAAGTCAGCCCAACAAGCCCATACCGATCCTCCAGAGACCATCCATCCCCCTCCCCCGTCCCTTTAACACTGCATTTCCCATGGCCACTGCACACCTTTGGACTGCAAGAGGAAACCACAGCACCCAGAGAAAACCCACGCAAACACAAGGAGAGCATGCAAAGTCCACATAGACGGTTGTCTGAGGCTGGAATTGAACCCAGGTCCCTGGTGCTGTGAGGCAGCAGTGCTGACCTCTGTGGCACCATGCTGCCTAAGATTACATGAGGTATAGATATCTAAAAAGTGAAAGAGAAGCAAGAATGCATATTGGATCACTAGAAAATGAGGCTGGAGAAGTAGTAATGGGGAACATAGAAATGGCAGAGGAACTGAAAAGGTACTGTGCGTCAGTCATAGACCTGTGGAGTTATACAGCCGATATCCTAAACTGATCTAGTCCCATTTGCCAGCATTTGGCCCACATCCCTCTAAACCCTTCGTATTCACATACCTATCCTGATGCCTTTTAAATACTAGAACTGTACCAGTCTCCGTCACCTTCTCTAACAGCTCATTGTATATGTGCACCTTCCCGTGGGTGGCAAAAGTTGTCCCTCAGGTCCCTTTTAAATCTTTCCTCTCTTACCTAAACCTATACCTTTTAGTTTTGGACACAAATATAGGGGGAGGGACAGGTAATATTGAGAAAAGCAGAGATGCTTCAGAAGGATTTGGACATGCTGGAAGAGTGGACAAAGTGGCAGAGGGAATACAATGTGCAAGGTTCCACATTTTGGTATGAAGAATAGAAGCATAGACTATATTTTAAGTGCGGAAAAACTTCAGAAATCTGAGGCACAAAGGGACTTGGGAATCCTAGTTCATGATTCTCCTCAGGCTAATATGCAGGTTCACTGGTGGTTAGGAAGTCAAGTGCAGTGTTACCATTCATTTCAAGCGGGTGAGACTACAAGAGCAGAAATGTACTGCTGAGGCAGTTCAAGGTTCTGGTCAGACCCGTTTAGAATATTGAGAGCACTTTTGGACCCTGTATCTGAGGAAGGATGTGCTGGCATTGGAGGGGGTCCAGAGGAGTTCACAAGAATGATCCTGGGGATGAAGGGCTTGTCATTTGAGGAGCAGTTGAGTTTAGAAAGCTGAGGAGGGATTTTGTCGAAACTACAGAAAACTGAGAGGCCCGATTGGAGAATATCTTTCCATTAGTAGGAGAGACAAAGCACAAGGGCACGGCCATAGTGTGAAGATGAGCTGAGATGAGGAGGAATTTCTTCAGCCAGAGGGTGGAGAATCTTTGGAACTCATTGCTGCACAGGTCTGTGGAGGTCAAGTCATTCAGTGATTGAAGACAGAGATAGATAGTTTTTGATTATTAAGAGGATCAAGGAGAAGGTGGTTGAGAAACATATCAGCCACGATTGAAAGACTCGATGACCAAGTGACCTAATTCTGCTCCTATACCTTATGGTCTTATTTTTTCTCGCCTGATTACGTGAAACCGTTTGATTACTATTTGTTCTGAGTGGTGATTTTCAAAATCTTGGTGGATTTTGCATCTCCAATTTGACACTGATTATTCAGCTTTACTTTGTACCTCAGTTTAGGGCCGAGATGGCCAACCAACCAGCAGGAGCTACACCTGGTAAACGGCCTGCAGGAAGCTCATATAGCCGTACAGAGGATAAGTTTCCTCAGTATATCACAAATGCAGTATCTCAGGAAGTTGTGACAATCAGTATCAGCCACTTGCAGCTGGATCAAGTGCCGGTGTTTTTATTTCCAGTGAGAAGGACATCACTGCCCTGAACCTCTTTGCCTTTGGATCCTTCCAGGGTCTGCTCAAGACATTTGTAGGATCTCACAGTCAGTGACTCTCAGTTGTGTAAGGGAGACTTGTGTGTTCTTTACCAGGATCACTGATTATATCAGCTTTACCTGCAGAGATGTCAGCCTGAATGAGTCAGTGCTCAGACTTGTGGCTCGCGCTGAATTCCTGCATCATCAGTGACTATACACATGCATAACAATCTCAGCATCTCCATCCCATCAAGGGGTGACCATCAACCTCAAAGGTTTTCACTGCATCGATATGCAGTTCTTTGTATACATCCTTGTGCACACGATCACCAGGCAGATAGCAAGGTCCTTTGCTGTGTAACAGTTCACCCTCCCTGATCTCTTTGCACCTCATGCACTGGCTGCTAGGAGCCCAAGAATATCCAACCAAAGTATGGCTGATGGCATTGGGCAGCACGGTGGCTCATTGGTTAGTACTCCTGCCTCACAGTGCCAGCGACCCAGGTTCAATCAGGCGACTGTCCGTGTGGAGTTTGCACATTCTCCTCTGGGTGCTCCAGTTTCCTCCCACAGCCCAAAGATGTGTAGATTAGGTGAATTGGCCTTGCTAAATTGTCCCGCCATGCCTAGGGATGAGTAGGTAAGGTGGATTAGCCGTGGGAAATGCAACATTACAGTTGATAGGGTAACGTGGTGGGCCTGGGTGGGATGTTTTTCAGAAGGCCAATGAGGAGTGATGGGCCAAAGGGCCTGCTTCCAGACTCTGGGAACTCTATGATCCTTGACGAACCCAACCAGGGATGCCCAGGAGCAATACGTGGAACCTGTTGTGAAATCAGATGTATCATCATGCAACCATCAACACTTTTAAGATGTCTGGATGTATCTGGAGGCACATTGAGCACATATCACCAGAACCTCCAAAATAGACTGGTGCTTTTACTTTGAAATAGCCTTGTGCAGCCACGGATGGGAACCTAATGTAGAAGAGAGGCTGAAGTCACTGGGATGTAAATCTGTCACTTTTCTTTAAAAAAAGAATGAAGGGCTCAGTATAACTGAATAGAGAGAGACTATTTCTTCTGCTCTAGGCACATTTTAACAAGATTTGTCAGTTTCAAATTGTCGCGGTGAGCAAAGAGATTAAGCACAATCTCTCTTAATGGACTGTATTGAAGCATTAAATGCTTAGCAGAGCATGTGGTTGAGCAAGACCATGGTGTCTTTGGAATAAAGCTTTGGCAAACCTAGGAGGGAAATGCGATTAGTTTTGAAATTTGTAGCAAGTAGACATCTCGGAAACTGTGGGGCTCTGCAGCTGTCTGTGTTGGATGGCTCTTTGCTTCTATAACTTGCATTGTCTCAAAACATCATTTGCAGCTCTAAAATGCAAGTGTTTACCTAACTGACCCTGACAAAGGCGAGCTGCAGGGAACATCCCCACTCAGGGAACCACAAGAAAGAAATGAGAAGCAAACCGATGATGAGATTTTTGCAAGAATAATCGCGGATTGGTTGGAGGTGCAATAAATAGCTCTGATGTGGTTGAAGCACGCAGTAGGGAGCTAACACTGATGGTAATAACATTCTCCAATTTGCAGAAAGTAGGGGGATGTTTGTAAGACAGAGCCAATATTATGATTCACCACGTGACGAATGAGGGACACAACATGGAATGTTGCTGCTGAGGATGTCAAAGACGAATAAGGTTCAGGTGAAGCTTGAATTGAATCAGATTTGGTATATGAAGGTACCCAACAATTGAGGGGATGCTGGAGAGAGGGTGCAGACATAAATGGGGATTTGAGAGCTGTGTAAGCTGTGAATGGGGTCGGTATTCTAGCCAAACTCGGCCGAGATTTTAACACACCTCTGGAGCAGGTGGGACTTCAACCCTGACATCCTAGGTCAGAGGTAGGGAACACATCATTTAGCCACAAGAGCCCCTTGACAAGAATGGGATCTGATTAGTATGTGATAGCACTTTTTGGAGAGTGTATTCAGATAAGATGGATCCATTTTGTCTGTCTTTGACCTGAAGGATAATGTTTGGAACTAAATGTCCTTGTGAGAAAGTGGGAAAATTCAATGGAGGACAAGGGATTAGCGAAAGATTTACAAACAAGTATTGTTCATGGTTTTGAGTGTCTGTAGAGGTCAATTTAGTTTTCCCAATGTGAATATTGATTGGATCACTGCTGTCTTCTTTTTGATTAAATCTGTGGTGTATGAGACAGTAGGTTAACCAAGAGTTGAGTTGTCTGCTGCCTTTTCTAATCTCCTTTAAATAGTGCGCAGTCTGAACTGCACATTGAAGCTCAAGATGGGGACAGTTCCAGCCATGTTACAGGACAGTTGCTATGACTGCTCTGGCTGTTGCTTTCCAGCTCTCCCAGAAAGCCAATATAGCTGTGTGCCCTCACAAGTGGGACCTGCATGTGTGTTCTTTTTGACATTGTCCCCACTTCATCACCCCCACACTCAACGTGTACCTTTAGATGCTATATTTGTGCAGAACTACTATTTTTGTGTCTTCAAAGCCTGGGCCCCCCTAGCGAAGTGAGGGAAATGGGAAACCCAGCACTATGGCAGAATGTAATTGGTGGCACCAATGAAATATCAGAAGGCTCTGCTCTGGAGGGGTACTTGGAATCCCTGCAGTGTGAGAACAGGCCCTTCAGCCCAACAAGTCCATACTGACCCTCAGACCATCCTACCCAGTCCCATCCCCAGCCCCCAATAACCCACCTAAGCTACACATCCCTGAGCACTATGGGCAATTTAGCATGGCCAATCCACTTACCCTGCACATCTTTGGACTGTAGGAGGAAACCGGAGCACCCGGAGGAAACCCACACAGCCACAGGGAGAATGTGCAAACTCCCCGCAGAGTGTTGCCCGAGGCTGGAATCGAACCCAGATCCCTGGCGCTGTGAGGCAGCAGTGCTAATCACTGAGCCACCGTGCTGCCCCTAAAGAATATCCAGTACTAACCACTGTACCACTGTGCTTGGTAAAAGAATGTCCAGTTCTGTGGGTGGTAACCCCCAGAGCTCTCAAGTTACCCTACAGGGCAAGTCAGTTTCAAGGATCTCACCAGGGCAACCTGGTCAAGAGAACTGTTATGATTTAGGACTAGTTAAGTTCACTGCACAGAAGATTAATTTTCCAGTAAATCTATCTGGGAGCATAAGATAAAGGAGGAGGACAGCCAGTCCTTTAAGCCTGTCCTGCCATTCTGTGTATCTAAATCCATCTACCCACCTTGGCCCATAATCCTTAATACCAAAACTTAACAAAAATCTCAATCTTGATTTCAAAACTTTCAAGTAAATCCCCAAACCCTTGGGCTTTTTTATTCGTTGGGAGGAAACTGCAGATTTGTACTGCATGGAGATCTTCCAGAAACCACCTCTGAGTGGTCTTGCTTTAATATTAAGGTCACATCCCCTTCGCCTGGGCTCCCCCAACCCCTCAACCAAAATCCAAAAAAAGGAAGGTGATGGAATTACTTCTGATTCAGAAATCTCAGGCTGTATGATGCCACGCTCTTGCCTTTGTGCTGAAGCCTCCCTTACACCAACCCTGGATCTTCCGCTCCCTCTGATGACCACTGGGGTGCATTCCCTCAGGTCCCACCGTGCAGCCTCCAAGCCAGCGACCAGGCTCTCGTTCTGAGCCATCTGTCAAGCAAGCAGCTGGTGAAACTTACCTTTGCGAGGAGCTACCGTGAAGATAGGGCAGGGCCGCGTGTCCAGAGCTTGCTGTCAGTCATTTCCTCCAAGGCTGTCCTGCCCCCACCCCTGCTGATATCAGGGCCATTGAACTTTCCTGCTTGATCATGAACTTCATGGGAAATAATTGGCTGGTTAGTTTATAATCAGCCGTTCCTTCTCTGCCTTCCGGAAGGTGGCGTAATCAGCAGGTGAGGCAGTGGGTAGCCTAGGTAAGCTCCTTATTGTAGGAAATTGTTAGATCCCCTTATGAGAGATACTGAACCAAATGAAGATCAAGTTCTCTTAAGACGAGGTGCAGAGCATGTGGGAAATCACTGGTCGATTAGTCAGGAGGCTGAAGAGAAACTGCTTTGGGTGTAACGTTTTGCATACAACCACTAACTTTACACAGAATTTACAACGCAGAAGAAACCAACCATGCAAGGCAGTGACAATGTTTATCATTCACATGAATATCCTCCCAACCCTCTTCATCTCGTTATGTCAACATTTCCTCCTATTCCTTAACCCCTTTGTGTTTATTCAGCTTAAAAACAATTATTCACCTCCACCACTCACTGTGGTAGCTAGATCCAAATATTTAACGCCCTGTGGGTGAAGGGATTTCCGGTGGAGCCCCTGAAAGCAGAGTTTATGGAGTCCAGAAGGAAATTAATAAGCAAGACCTCAAGTGGAGTCATCTCAGTGTGATTCCCTGGACCATGTGCTGCGGATCTTGGAATTGGAGGCCCCTTAATTAGTTGGGAGTTGGAATAGGAACCAGGCCCACTACTGCCTCTGTTTTTCTCTTCAGTGTACAGATTGAACTTCTGAAACAGGAAGCCAGGTGAGTTGCCCTCCCGATCGGTGTGTGACTTCTGGAATGGGAAATGAATACTATAATTGGAGTGCCGAAACTAATTGCCCTGCGCAGATTGTTAGAGCAGGTGTGTGTGTGTGTAGGTTAGATGGAATGTTCTTGACATGGACTATACATTTCTCCAAGCCATAACCCACACCTCACCAACTCAGGGCTGTCTGAGATTAAAAGACCTGTATAGTGCCAGAAATAGTAATAAACCTGAGGATTTCATAGAATCCCTACAGTGTGTGGAAACAGGTCATTCAGCCCCACAAGTCCAGACTGACCCTCCTAAGAGCATCCCACCCAGAGCCAACCTCATACCCTTTTCCCTGTAATCCTGCATTTCCCGTGTCTAACTTACACACCCCTGGACGTTCTGGGCAATTTAGC
The DNA here is from genome assembly GCF_030684315.1 of Stegostoma tigrinum. Taxonomy (NCBI): domain Eukaryota; kingdom Metazoa; phylum Chordata; class Chondrichthyes; order Orectolobiformes; family Stegostomatidae; genus Stegostoma; species Stegostoma tigrinum. The sequence continues at coordinate 17,358,464 of NC_081360.1, read as the reverse complement.
GTGGCCCATCCACCCAACCTGCACATATTTGGACTGTTGGAGGAAACCCATGCAGCCTCAGGGAGGACATGAAAGACTCCACGCAGACAGTTACCCGAACGTGGAATCGGACCCGGGTCCCTGGCACTGTGAGGCAGAGCGCTAACCACTGAGCAATCCCATACCACCCAAAGAGTTTTAGAATACACTAAGGTGATACAAGGAAATGAACAAAGCAAAAATGAATATGAATGTAAGCTTAATAGTTTTTTAAAAACTATAAAAGCTTTGACATGTGCATATAAAGGAAAGATTTGGCAAAAACAAATGTGTACCCATTACAGGCAGAGTCAAAAATGTTTTTCCTGGGAATACAGGTATGGCAGGGAAGCTAAATGACTACCTTACAGCTTCACTGAAGAAGGTGCAAGGGCGGCATGGTGGCTCAGTGGTTAGCACTGCAGCCTCACAGCACCAGGGACCTGGGTTCAGTTCAACCCTCAGGTGACTGCCTGTGTGGAGTTTGCACATTCTCACTGTGTCTGCGTGTGTTTCCTCCAGGTGCTCCGGTTTCCTCCTGTAGTCCAAAAATGTGCAGGTTATGTGGATTGGCCATGCTAAAGTGGCCGTAGTGTTCAGAGTTGTTTAGGGTAGGTGGGTTCGAAATGGGGAAATTAGGGGTAGGGGAATGGGCCTGGGTGGAATGCTGTTCGGAGGGGTGGTTGGACTTGTTGGGCCAAATGGTGTGTTTCCACGCTGTAGGGATTCTATGATCTACGAAATATCACAATTAGTGGTCCAAGTTTCTGAGGAGAATGAGAAATTGAAAGAAATTAGCATTAGAAGGAAGGTTATGTTGGAGAAATGAATGAGATTGAAGTCAGTGTCTCTGGAATCTGATGTCACTAAGTCATTGAATGTTAATATGCAGATACAGAAGACTTATTGGTATTAAGCCTTTACCAGGAGAGGATTTGTGTACAAGATTGGCAAAACCTGCCTTCACTTATATGTAACAAAAACAGAAATTGCTGAAGAAACTCAGCAGGTCTGGCAGCATCTGTGGAGAGAAAGCAGAGTTCATTCTTCAGACCCTTCTCCAGAAGTTATTTTAATTGTAAGTGACCTTGGTTAGACCACACCTGGAGCAATGTGTGCAAATTTGGCTTCCTTGCCTCAGGAAGTAACTTATCAATATAATGGAAATGCAACAAAGATTCATCAGATTTTAGCCGGGATGGCAAGTCTGTCCTATGAAGAGAGATTGGGGGAAACTGGAAACCTATATTCTCTCGAGTTTTATCGAATAAGATGATCACCTCGAAACCTATCAAATACTTAAAGAGATAAACAAGGTAGATGCAGATGAGCTGTTTCCCCTAGTTGGGGAGTCTAGAACTGGGGACATGATTTCAAAATTAGGAGAAAGCTGCTGAGGAGAGATCTTAAATACTGGACACAACACAAACTCCTCAGATTAAAGTGTTCTCATTCTCGCTGACACTCTCCCTCATGCTCTCTCTCTCTTGCAAGTTTCTTTTCTTAAAGAACGAGTGAAGCAGAACTTACTAATGAATTAAATAAAATTTATGAGGAGTAGATTTTAGCATTTGCAGACGTTGGAGGAAGCATTTGATTTAGTTTGTTTTTTTTTGAGTTTGAAGCAGTGTGAATTGTGTTCATTTCTCTCAGCAGATGGAGTTTGGGTGTAGGAATTTTGCAGTCAATAGAGAGGTGGGCATGGCGAGACTTGAAGCTAGAACTGGGCAGATACCTTGGGGGGAGTAAGCAGGTTGGCTTCAGTTTCTGGATGCCATGTAAATGTTGTAACTCTGTGGTTTGCACATTAATACATGATACGATTTCCAGGAAACTATTCAAACAAATTTTGCTGCCCACAGCTAACCAAGTGAAAAGTAGAGCAAATATGTCCTGAGACCGAAGATTGCCTTGATTGAGTCAGCGAAAGTGTGTCAGCCACTGGCTAAATGATGGTTGGTACCAACCCTGAGAGACTGCACAAAATGATCATGCTACCACTTGCTATTAATGTTCCAATTTGCTGTTTGATCTCCCAGCTATCTGCTGGAATTAAGCACTCAGGCCCCTTAAGACAGCGCAACTGAGGTAAAAAAGAGCCTCTGAGGCAAATGCAGAACTTCAGTCGTTAGGCAGAGCTTCCTTCTTCCTGTTCACTGAATGGGTTTCGGAGGGGTTGGAGGTTATTTAGGCTTGGTTGTTGTAAAATCCTGCTGTGACTCAGTGAATAGTGCTCCTGCCTTCCATGTCTGAAGGTCCTAAGTACTCCAGAGTACTCCTAAGTACCTACTAACTCCAGAAACTGGAACAACAAATCAGGCTGACCCTTCCAGTGAAGTACTGAGGAAATGTCACACCCTCAGATGCGGTGTTCTTCAGATGAGACGCAAAACCGAGGTGGATGTTAATGATCCCATTGGCACTGTTTCCAGGAAAAGCAGGGAGTTTACCCCAGTGTCTTGTTCAATATCTAGCCCTTAACCAAGAGAGGTAAATGAATCCTTGGCTAACAAGGGAGTCAAAGCATATCTGGGGTAGGGGTAGTGGCGGTATAATGGTAATTTCACTGGACCTGTTACCCAAGCTCAGGCTAACGTTCTGCGGATGTATGTTCAAATCCTACCTTGGCGACTGGTGAAATTTGAATTCAATAAAATCTGTTTCTCTAATAGAGACCAGCTATCAATAATCACACAACTCCATCTGGTTCACTAATATTTTTAGAGAAGGAAATCTGTCACCCTTATCTGATCTGGCCTACATGTGCCTGACTCTTGGAAAAGACTTAGAAAAGCACTCACTTGTAATAATTTACATAGAAACCTAATTAAAGGAATGGAACTGGATGGAGTACCTGGTATTGATCTAGGTGCTGGGAATGACAATGGGAATCGACTCTGCAAAGTCATCCTTATTAACATCTCGGAGCTTCCCCAAAATAGTCATAATCAAGCAATGTTCCAGATGATGCCATTGCCAAACTGCTGGAGAATCGGCATGGGTATGTTCAGACTGAGTATGGCTTCAACGAGCTTGAGCATAACTGGAGGTGATGGGAAACAAGGTATGGGGTGGGGGCATGTCTGTCTCCTGGTTCATTTCATTAATGAATTAAAGAAAAGGGAAAGTGGAGTTGAGGCAAATATCAGATCAGCTACGAAGCTGTCAAACAGCAGAGTAAGTTCAAAAGGGCTAAATGGCTCCTGATCCTAGTTGATATATCTTTGTACCACTAAAACTGATTGTCTTCTCATTATCGTGTTATTGTTTGTAGGATCTTACTGCACACAAATTTACGGTATGTGTAAAGAGAGGATTCACAGAAATGCTTGTTCGTCAACAGTTTGATCCGACCTTACAACAGTAACTATGCTTCAGGTACAAAGCAGTTGTGATGTCCTGGAGTGGGAAGTGTCGTATAAATGCTCCTGTTCCTTTCAGAATGTGGCTCAGGTGAAACTAAGAGCTCCTGATGATCTTTGAAAGCAGCTGGAAATATGATGTTGGGAGAAATTTAAACTATCCCTTGATGCATAGGATAGTAAACAAAAAACAGTGAACAATGTTGAGATGGGAAGAGTGGGGATTCACAAATAGTTCATTTATCAATAACCTTTGATTTGTGTTTCTTTTCTTTATTCAGTCAGGGGAAGAGGCGTCGCTGGCCAGGCAGCATTTATTGCCCATCCCTCATTGCCCAGTGGGCAGCTCAGAGTCAATCACATTGCTGTGGGTCTGGAGTCACATGTAGGCCAGACCAGATAAGGATGGCAGTTTCCTTCCCTAAAGAGGATTAGTGAACCAGATGGGTTTTTCTGACAATTGGCAATGGATTCATGGTTATCACTGGATTCCTAATTCCGGATATTTTTTATTGAATTCAAATTCCACCATCTACCATGGCAGGATACAAACCCAGAACATTATCTTGGTCTCTAGATAAACACTCCCGTGATAATACCACTGGGCTATTGCCTCCCTGAGCCACTTTATGTGAGGAACAGGAGCAATAATGCAAACTTTCCACTCAACTGCTTTACACCTGAAGTATAGCTACTGTTGTAATGTACATTGCCTTTGGATCAAACCATTATGTGACATTAGATGAGAGAGAGATTTCAGATTTGCATTTCCTTACAACTTTGCAGTCAGTTTCAAAGGATTTTCAAAGTCGGGGTAAAGAAATGCAGCCAACAGGAACAGAAGTTATCTGTTATGGGTAGATAGGCACCGCACGCAAAAAAAATAACGAAGAGCTGCTCTGAAAAAGCAAATTCAAATTTCAACTGAAAACAGAAGGGGAATAAAAAAACTGTTGGAAAGAAATCTTTGTGCTTCAGTTACACAGGTTTCCAGAGTAACACAGCAGAGCATGGCACCAGGAATGACTGTGTGTGTTTAGTGTGGGACAAATGGCTGAAGGGCAGTGTCAAACCCCAGAGGCAATCTGTGTGGAAGAAAGGTTCCACCCACACACACAGTCAAACCACTGCAGATGATGAAAATTGATTCATACAGCACGGAAGCAGGTTCTTCGGCCCAACTCATCCATGCTGATCAGGTTTCCCGAACTGAACTAGTCCCATTGGCTTGCATTTGGAGCGTATCCTTCCAAACCCTTCCTAACCGTGTACCCGTCCAAATATTTTTTAAATGTTCTACCACTGTGCCTCTAACACTCCCTGTGACAATTTGTTCCATTTTCACAGCACCCTCTTGTGTGAAAAAGTTACCCTTCAAGTGCCTTTTAAATCTTACCTTAAACCTATGCCCTCTAGTTTTGGACTCCCCTTCTCTGGGGATAAAAACCTTGGTTTTCACCCTATCTCTGCCCCTCATGATTTCATAAGCATCTATAAAGTCACCCCGCAGCCTCCTATGCTCCAGGGAAAAATGTCTCAGCCTATCCAGCCTCTCCTAATAACCCAAACCTTCCAATCTCGGTAATATGTTTGTAAATCTTTTTTTGCAAACTTTACAGTCGAATAATATCCTTCCTACAGCAGAGCAGACAGAACTGTACACAGTACCCCACATGTGGCTTTACCAATGTCTTGTACAGGCATAACACGATGTCCCAGCTCCTGTACTCAGTGCTCTGACTGATGAAGGCAAATGTGCCAAATGCCTCCCTCCCCACCCTGTCTACTTGAGATACCACTTTCAAGGAACTATGTACCTGCATCCCTAGGACTCTCTGTTCGACCACACTTCCCAAGGCCCTACCATTAATCTGAAATAGGAACTAAAGATTTTACAGTACCTAGCAGATCAGGCTCTACTGGTGGAAACAGAGGAACATGAGCAAACCTTGCCTCAAGCTGCAATGTTTGCTCTGCTTCTCTCTCCATGGATGCCGCTGTCATCACCCGTTCCCCTATGAAAGGACCAAATTGAAGGGGAACGTGGCTGGCTGGGGATCATCCTTGCAATTTCCAGTGGGATAGATTTCTTTTCCTGCAATCCAGGACAAAAGATTTCCAGTCTTGCATAAGTTACTCAAATATGAGATCTTATTTTACATGAGTGTTGTGTGGAGGTCAGGTCCAGAGAGATAGGAAAGGATGGTATAAGAAAAGAAGCAGAAGGGATGTTCAGACGGGAAAGATCACACTTCAAACGAAGAATGTCCTGAAGCACTTGACCACTTCTCCTGATACCTTCCAAGATCTACTCAACAAGTACTTATTATCAAATTGTCTAACATTGAAACTTGAAATAGCCTAACACTTTGCAATTACACACGAGGGAGGGCTGTATTTTCAAATATCTCCCAGGTGAGATGTTAAACTGTTTCAGCTGTTTGTGCTCATGCATTTAATAGCCCTTTTAAGAAAACAGGGCTTTGACAAGATATCTTGACCAATATATAGCTGTCAACCAAAACCAATTAAACCAGGTTCATCTGTCACGCATCTTTTCTGCTGTTAGTGTGCCACTGCTTTCAACAATTTAGCTGCCACACTTGACAAAATAATAACAGGAGCAATACTTCATAAGTATTTTGTTGCAATAAAGTGCTTTGGAACATTTTAAGGATGAGATAAAATGCTATGTAAATGCAAATTGTTTTAATTGCATCTTACTGTCTTGACTTGCAAACAAGTCTCACTAGAAATATTCCTCTGTCTAATCCACAACTTTTGTGGAAGCAAAATCAGATTTCAATGCCTTCAGAGGCAACTCTACTTCAATTGGTTTAGGCCCAGAGAAGTGTTTAGTAATAGTACACCAGGTTACTTGCTTTCTGTGACAGCTGTAATGATTAATTACAATTAGATACTTCATCAAATACCTGATTGCTGATTTTTATACTACCCAGATGGACCCCTACATTACAATTTTTCACTACAAATATAGTAACTCTACCATAGGTAGTAAGAACTGCTGATGCTGGAGTCTGAGATAACACAGTGTGGAGCTGGAGGAACACAGCAGGCCAGGCAGCATCAGAAATGCAGGATCAGGTTTCAGAGAGAGTTAACATTAAATCCTCCAGAAGGAATTGTTGCAGGTAAGAAATTCTGCATTGTTTGACTTCCAATAACTTCCCAATCTCCATATGTTTGCAGACAATAAGCTGCACGAAGGATTCTATTAAGAAATATGTATACTAAACATATCTTTGAGTGCATATGCCCCTGTTGGTAGTGGATTCGCCAACTCGGTAGTAGATTCGCCAACTTTAGGTACATTTAAGTCGTCATTAGATAAACATATGGACATACATGGAATAGTGTAGGTTAGATGGGCTTGAGATCGGTATGACAGGTTGGCACAACATCGAGGGCCGAAGGGCCTGTACTGTGCTGTAATGTTCTATGTTCTATGAAAGCTGATGTTTCGGGTTGGGACCTTTGTTCAGAAAATTTTCTGATTTCAGATTTTCTGAGGAAGGGTCGAGGCCCAAAACGTCAGCCTTCCTGCTCCTCTGATGCTGCCTGGCCTGCTGTGTTCCTCCAGCTCCACACTTATGATAGTAGCTGTACCACCTTCTGAAATGGCAGAGCTGATATTTAGCAGATTCCTTTCGATTAGGTCTAGTTTGTTGTTAGTTGTTTCTGGATTTCACGTGGTTGAGTTCAAATGATATCTTTGAGATACAGCATTGTTTCAGCTGCTCCAGAATTATCTCCCCCCCAACGTTTTAAATTATCTTAGAGAGATATTGCACAAATAAGAATGAACTGATTCTATTTTATTTTTCACACTGCACTTCAAATATTTTGACATGCTTTTCTGCTACTGTGTATTATCTTATATTCATCAATAATTCTGACTGTAGCATTTAGCCTGCAAAATAAAATTGTCTGATGATGTGGTATCCACTGATGCTCTAGAAGGGATTAGGAGGTGGGATGTTGTTTGCCGATACTCCTTGAGCCTTTTTATAGACTTAAGGTGCTGATTATTAATTTTGCGACATGTTATACAACTGATGTGACATGTGAGAAAGCTAGTCTTGCATTTATGTTGAGCTTTTCAAGACCAATGGATATTTCAAAGCACTTTACAAACGATGTTTGTCATTGTTGTAATATGGAAAGCAGGGCAACTCAGAGATAGTAGGAACTGCCGATGCTGGAGAATCAGGGATAACAAGGTGTAAAGCTGGATGAACACAGCAGGCCAAGCAGCATCAGAGGAGCAGGAAAGCTGACATTTCAGGTTGAGACCCGTCTTCAGGGACCGGACCCGAAACATCCGCTTTCCTGCTCCTCTGATGCTGCTTGGCCTGCTGTGTTCATCCAGCTCCACACCTTGTTACCAACGAATTTCACTGATAGCTAATTCGCACAAACAGCTATGTAATAATAATCAGATGATCTGTTCCTTTGAGATGTTGGTTGAGGATAAATACTGATGACGACAACTGGCAAAAACTCAGCCAACGTGAGAGAATCTGCTCTTTTAATTCTGAGGAATGCTTGGTTTACTTGTGAAAAGCATTCTTTTTGTTGTGAACACAAGCTGAAGTATTGGGAGGAAAGCGGTTGCACATTATGTTGTATACAGCAGACAATGTCTTATCATGGTATGCAATCGTGCTAAAGAAGCTTTGCCTATCTTAAATGAGTAGATGACGTTGCAACAATTGTGAACAATTAACATTCATTGCACCCTTTGGTTGATAGACCTCTTTCTCTCTTTGCTGTGGCCTTTGTTCTTGCATTTCTCCTGTGATGCTTTTATCTCTGAGTGAAGAACACTGTCCTGCTCTCATCACCTTTGCTACGTGTGTCTTTGAAAGATTGCAGAAGCCCCCGTTGAATTCAGAAGGTCAGAATGCAAATTCTCTCTTTATTATCGGCTGGTGAACAAGGAGAGATGTTAATGCTGTAATTATTCCATTAGGGCTGCTCGCTGTCTGCCTCTGAGAGCCAAGATAAATGCTCTCATTTTGATGCCATTCTGACAGCCCTTTTCTTTCTCAAGCACAGAACTTGAAAAGTTTCTTAGAATTAAAATGGGTTAATTTGTTTCTGGCATATAAGATTTAGCCAATTATCTCCAACAATATTCCAGGAAATCCTAGGGGAGCTGACGTGGGCTGACTGGCATTTGTTGACAAGAACTGTCAATCTTTTCGGTTCCCTTTATTCTTGTCCCCATAAAGTTTAATTTAGCAGATCTCACAGCAACTGGGCTGAAATATACTTTCTGAATTTTCAGTCTTACAAAGACACTTTGTTAAGTAATATTTATTTCCTTGCATTCAGTGTGTCTCATCTATACCACGCAGGGCAAAAAATGGTCCATGAAACAGCTTTCCTGTCAATGTCAGAAGATCTCCTCATTGATCCGTCTTCTTCCATATGGTTGGTTCACTTCCAACTGATCTTATTATGATTAATGTAGATTAGTGGTAGATGGATTTTTTTGGTTAAATTCTGTGAAGGTAACATGTTTTAAAGTAGTCGGGAAGGTATTTGGGATGGCGACCTAAATTCACCATCACCAATAAAGCATGTGTCTCGGTTAGACGATGACGGGGGGATCTCACTGAAACCATCAAATCCCAACAGGACTAGACAGGGTAAACACAGGAAGGATGCTCCTGATGACCGGGGAATCCAGAACCAGGACTCTCAGTTTGAGGATGCTTGTGGAATTCTCTGCCACTGAAAGCAATTGAGACCAAAATATTACATGTTTTCAAAACAGAGAGAGATATAGTTCTTAGGGATAAAGGGATCAAAGGATATGGGGAGAAAGCAGGAAACAGATACTGAATAGGATGATTAGACATGATTGTATTGAATGTTGGAGCAGGTACATAAGATTGAATGGCTTTGTCCTGTTCCCATGTTCTATGTTAAGTGCCTAGCAAGATACCTATGGTATTAATTGATGAAATGTTTATACTGTTGAGTTTACAGCAGACAGGGATAACAGACCTGGGCCACAAGTCTATGAACAGGATCAAGCTGTTCAGCCCATCAGGCCTGTGCCAATACCTAATCCTTATTTAGACCCACTCTTTATTGCCCATATGCGGTTTCTATTCTTCTGTTCACCTCCCATTCATGTGTCTATCAAGATACGCCTTAAATATTGCTAATGTGCCTGCTTTCACCACCTCCACTGGCGGTGTGTTCCGGGAACCCGCCAACTTCTGTGCAAAAAGTTTTCCTTGCATTTCTCCCCTAAATGTTCCCACTCTCACCTTGAACCTGTGCTGTCTTGCAGTTGACCTTTCCTCCCTGGGAAAAAGCCTCTGACTATCCACCCTATCTTTTGTAATCATGTCACCCCTCGACCTCCGTCTTTCCAGTGAAAACAATCTGAGTTTATCCACCCTCTCTTCATAGCTAAAAGCCTCAAGACCAGGCAGAGTCCTGGTAAACCTTCTCTACACCCTCTCCAAAGTATCCATGCCATTCCGGTAGTGTGGCAATCAAAACTGCACACAATATTTCAAATATGGCCTAACTGAAGGTTTACACAGCTGTAACATAACTTGCCAACTTTTTTATTCGATGCTCCAGCTGATGATGGCAAGCGTGCTGTATGCTTTCTTGACCAACTTATCCAACTGTGTTGCCACTTTCAGAGATTTGTAAATGTCAGTGCTGCTAAGGCTTCTGCCATTTATTGTATGATTCACACGTGTATTTGATCCTACAAAATGCTCACATTTGTCCAGGTTAACCTCATCTGGCATTTCCCTGCACTATTCTGCAATCTATCTCTATCCCGCTGTATCCTTTGACAGTCCTCTTCTGTATTGGCATCTCTGTCAATTTCAGTGTCATCCACAAACTTACTGATCAGATCAGGCTTTTGTGATGAAGGGCCTAGCCCGAAGCATCAGCTTTTGTGCTCCTAAGATGCTGCTTGGCCTGCTGTGTTCATCCAGCTCCACACTTTGTTATGTTCAATCAGATCATCTACATTTTCCTCCAGTTCATTTGTGTATATTACAAACATCGAAGATCCCAACACTGATCCCTGTGGAACACCACTAGTTACTGATTTCCATTCTGAAAAGCACCATTCCACCACTACTCTCTGCCATCTATGACCAAGCCAGTTTTGTATCCATCTAGCCAGTTTACACTGGAGCCCATGAGACTCTACTTTTTGCATTAGCCTGCCATGAGGTATCTTATTACGTACCTTACTAAAGTCCATGTCAATAACTTCCACTGCCTGGCCCTCATCAAAGGTTCTTGGCCACCTCAGAAAACTCAATCAAGTCGATGAGACATGACCTTTGCTGCACAAACCCATGCTGCTTATCACCTAACAATTCCAATTGCTTCCAAATGTGAATAAATCCTGTTTCTTGGTAAAATTTATTTAGATTTCAGTTCAGAATAAACAGTAGTTCTGTTCAGGAAAGCAGTTTCTTTATGGGAGAATAAAGTTTTCAGTTCAGGAGAACTGTTGTACCCTCGCTGAAAGGTTTTAATTTGTGAAGTCTTCAAGCTGACAGAGTTTGGATAGAAATTTTCAAGTTGTCAGAACTGAAAGGAGGTTCAGAACATCAGAACTAGAAAACTGTCTCAGCACTCCAGGTAGAAAAATTGGGAAATGTCCAGTAAAGTAAGTAAATAAACAAACATTTAGGATGGGAGTACTACGTCTCTGTGATTGAGTACCCATAATGCATATTTCTGGGAATTATATTGGAACTTAGTTTTTCTATTTGTGTTGAGCTATTTCTAAATTGTCTTTGATGTTTAATTCTTTTCTCGTTTGTATAGTAAGGTTGAGTTCTTGTTAAAGATCATTTGTGGCCTGTGTGGACACGAGAAGTAACCAGCCACCATGGTAACCAACTGCACTAATTAAACTTATGACCAATCAAGCCAGGTTTTACTCTGGGATCTGACAGGCCCAGTGTTGCCATCAGCTGGGGTCATAACAATATGACACTGAATCTTTGACTTCTTGCACATTGGATCACCAATTGCTGATGCATGTTCTGCAACTGAGGCTGACCTGGTTATTTAATGGACATTATTCAAATTCCCTGAAACTTCTTTCATTAGCTACTCATGGACACAGTCATCTCTCGAGTGCCTTGATTGAACCTTCCTTCACCACATTATCAGTACATTCCAGATCCTAAGTACTCGATGCGTGAAACCATTTCTCTTCCTGTTGCCAATGCTCCTTTTAGCCATTGCTTTAAATCTGCACCCCGTTGTTCTCAACGCTTCCATCAATGAGAACAGTTTCTCCCTGTCAACATTTGTCCCGTGCCCTCGTGGTTTTGAATACCACTATCAAATCTCCTCTCCACCTTCTCCTCTTCCAGAAAAAGAGCAGTTCCACTTCTCCAATCTATCCAAAGCACTGAAGTTCTCAAGATTCCTTTCTGCGCTCTCTCTTGTGCCATCTAGACCATTTCTAAATTGTGACTGGACACAATACTCCGATGGGTAACCTAGCATTTATGCAGATTTCACATTACTTCCTTTCTTTTATACTCTGTTTCTATATTAATAAAATCTGGGATACTGTTTGAATATAATTATTCACTCTTTCAACTTGTCCTGCCACTTCAATGAATTATTATGTGCGCACTCACAACCATCTGCTTTGTACCCACTTCAGAAGTGTACTCTTCAGTTTTGATTCTCTCCACATTCTTCCTACCAAAAATGATTCATTTCATGCTTCTCTGGCTTGAATTTCATCAGCCATCTCGCTGCTGTTTCCATCAATATCTTTCTGTTCTTGTGCAGTTCTGTGCAATCCTCCTCATGGTTCATATTGTTATAAAAGACCTCATCTTTTTAATTTTGGACTATGGACAAAATTGAGGGGAAGTAGTCTCTGCTTTTAAGAAGTGGGGGAAAAGAAAGGTGCAGGGTCTTTCTTTGCAACTTGGAAAAACAAGTTGAGCTAAGTGGTGCATGTGAGGCAATGTTACTTTTTGGGGGACATTGATTGCAAACAAATTGGCACACTTGTAGTGGGTTCAGGAGTGCTCAGCAAAGTAACAGTCCCTTGATTGGTCTAACTACAGTTTAATGCAACCCTGTGAAGACAATGCAAAGAGAAGTAAGGAACCCACCTTGTGGGCTGCATTAAGACTTCTTTTTCTGTCACCATTCTAATTAATGTTGCCTTCTCCAATTTTCTGTCAAAACAATGGACAATCTATACTCAGAAACACTTAAAAAAAAAAAAATCCAAATTCCAAGGACAACCAGAAAGATGCCAGGTCCAACCGAGCAATCGGTGAACTACAGACTGATCATTGCTGTGCAGATTACATTGAGGCATCTTTAAAGATTTGAGGATTGTGAAACCAATGTATTTCGTTTTGAGTTTGGACTAGTGGTACAGAATTGTATCCCTCTATTTTCTTCCCTTCTCATAGTGTTTGTATTTTTGTGTGTGTATGTTTTAGCAAGGGGAGAGTTTGAGTTACATAAATTAGAAATTCTGTTCTTTTCCTGTTCTTATAGTTACAATAAATAGACTTTGTTATTGTTAATGAAACAGGTTGGTGTGCTCTGTTCTTATCCTAGTTAGCAGTAAATCAGGCAAACTGGGATCTGTGGTAAGTTTATTGAGTCATCACATTTATCGTGACTGTGGAAATAGTGTACCAGTCCACTGGATTATGACAGTACTTCCACCTTTTATATCATTAGCATATTTTGACATATATTAATGATCTAGACCTTGATATGTAACAAGAAGCCCAAGGAGTCTCCAAGGTACACGTTGCTGCAGTCCGAAAAACATATATTAACCATTTCTCTGTTTCCTGTCATTCAGCCACTTTTGAATCTGTCTTGCCACTGTCCCATTTATTCCATGGTCTCTAGCTTTACTCCTAAATCTGTCATGTGGCACTTAATTAAGTGCCTTTTGGAAGTCTGCTTGCACCACATCAACAGTATCGCCTTCATTAACTCTCTCTGTTACATCTTAAAAGCACTCCAACATTTTAGTTCAACATGTTTTGTGTAGTGTCTGGTGTGAATAGGTTGATAGTAAATTTGAAATGAAAATAAATTAATTATGTGGAATTTGCTGATCATTGCCCTGACCAATCAGTAACAATGATAATGTTCCACACAGCCACCTCCCATCGACTGCCATCTTGTCCTATCAGTATATTTTTCCGTTATTTCTCTCGTATTTATTTAATTTCACCTTAAATGCATTAACATTGCTGTAAAACTCTAACGATTGCAAAAGTAATGGTTTTAATCTTCCTGCTGTTCAGTTTTTGTGCCCTGTGACAAGTATTTTAAGCCTTTAGGATACGAGGAACCAGGTCAAAGCAGTGAACAAAGGAGACAGTGGTGTGCAGATATAAAATGAGGACTGAGAGCTAATCATGAGGCCCGTTGAACCTAATGATTCCAAAGTTTGCACAGTCATGGACTTGATGTACCTGAATCTTCTAAAAGATTTGATGAGCATCACTTGCAAGCAAGATATCAAAGGTATTCCATTGGTTTTGAAGCAGCTCAGGGCATTCTGAGGCTGGCATTGGTTCTGTAGAATTGCAGGTTTTGTTCTTCCTTTCCAGCTCAGAGGGAAATGACTTGGTGAAGTTTCCTGGCAGGATGTTGTACCATTATTACTGTGTGTTGCCGTCAATCAAATTGTGATCGTTGCTAGGGGAATTTGAACGTGGCAGGATAACCTCCAGTGTTGTAGGTTAAGCGTCAGTTATGCAAAGCGTGTCTAACAATTGGGTCGTTTTTGGTGTAGTTGCACAAATTGCTTGTAGGTGTCAACTGTCAACTTCGGTGACAGGAGATTCTGGATTCAAATCCCTTTCCAAAGATTTGAGTGCGTAATCCAAATGGACATCTCTGTGAGCACTGACAGTGTTGCACTGGCAGAGGTGCTGGTTCTTGGTTGAGAAATGAAATGAGGTGCTGGTTCTTGGTTGAGAAATGAAATGAGGTCCCTAATTGCCCTTGCCTCAGCTACATTTAAAGTATCCCATGGCACTATTTTGAAAGGGGACTCCCAGTATCCTAGTTAACATTTATTCCTCTGCCAATGTCATTCGGAAAATGCGATCTGGCATTTGTGGAATTTCGCCATGTTTCTTAACATTATAAAAATATATACTTGGTGGTTTAAAAATAAAATTTGGGAGATACTAAGGTTGCTTTCTGTTGTCAGGCTGGATAATTCCAGTTGTGTTAAGAGGACATTTGGATTTTATAAATGGTACCTCTACTTGCTGCCCCTCAGACACTTCCGTTTTATTTTTAGTTTGCTCTTTGCACCTAAACTGCCTTCCCCACTTTTAAGAGTATTCAAATAGCAGGGACTGAATATTTTATTCGTTCGTTCATAAAATGTGGGTATAGCTTCACTTCTCACCACAGCTAATTTGCTAATTATCCTTCAGAAGGTGATGAACTGACTTCTTGAGTCATTCTCATCCACATAGTGTTGGCACTCCCATAGTGCTATTGGGGAAGGGTGTTTTGATTTTGATCCAGTACAGTTAAGAAATGGCAGTTTAATTCTAAGTCAGATGATATGCGACTTGGAAAGGAATTTGTGGATGGTGTTGTTCCAATATTTTCCTTGGTTCTTCTACATAATTGATGTGTGGGGTTTAGGATTCTGCTGAAGGGGCCCTGGCGAGTTGCTGCAGTACATCTTGTTGACAGTGGCACACTGTTGCCACTATGCATCAGCAGAAAGTATGCTTAAGATATTGAATGTGGTGCCAATCAAGCAGGCTGCTTTGCCCTCGATGGTGTCAAGCTTCTCGAATGCTGTTGGAGCTGCACCCATCCAGGCAACATTCTGTTACACTACTTACTCGTGCCTTGTCGATGGTGGACGGGCTTTGAGAAATCAGACCGTGAGTTAATTGCCACAGAATTCCCCTTCGACCTGCTCTTATAGCTGCGGCATTTAAATGGCTAGTCCAATTCAGTTTCTGGTCAGCGCACTGCGAACAAGGTTCTGGACGAGGAACAAGGGTGAATAAGGAAACCCTGTGGACAGCTGCTTTCTTTCACGCTGAAAGGTGTTGAGATGATGCTTTGAGAATCGTGATTGAGTTCATTCCACTAATGTTAGTCTCTCCTCATCAAAGGCCACTGAACGCCATGCCAGTAGTCCAAATGTGACCAATTAGACTGATACATCACTGGAATGTCTTCAACATAGTTTTCTGGAGGAAAATGTTGAGGAACTATATGGGCACAGGCCATTTTAGAGTTAGTCGAACACAATGAGAAAGGGCTAATTATTATGCTTAGTAAAAGAACCTTCAGGGTTCACTATAGAAGTGTTCCTGCAATACTTAGCAGAGTTCTAGCTTCGCTATCACAACCCTGACTGCCCTCTGGTCTGGGCCTCAGTCACCTTTGACTCCTGTGGTACCATGTGTTCTCTTTGGCGAGGACTGCAGGAAGTTGAAGACCGGACTTGTGCGCATTTTCTGGAAGAAGTTCTCAGAAATTCCGCTTTCTGCCTTGCCATCGGATTGTGGGCACCTCCGAGAGGTGACTGGGTTCAGCAAACTGTTAAAAGATTGGCTGGAATTAAATTGGCGTGATGTGATCTCATTTAATATTCCATTGCATGCAAAGCGAGGTTTTGTTTTAGCCAGGGCAACTTTGTTTTTCCGTGCATCTGTTTATTTCAGAAGACTGAGTAAGATCCATACATATGAAGTAGTTTGTTTGGTCAGTTGAAGCTGATTACATCTGGTTTTCACCCTGCACCGCCCCCCCCCCCCAATGGTATTTGTTAATTGGTAAGCAGTTTTTTGGGCTATTTAATGTGAAAGTACTTACATATGTCGCGCTGAACATTTCGTGCTGAAATGAAAGGCACTCACTGTTGTGTCTGTTAACTTGCAAACAGTTTGTCATTGTGCTGCATGTGGTTTTCGGGAGAAGTGTAGCAAGTTGATTAAAGAGCAGAAATTAGAAATTGGTGCAGGGCTTTTCAAGATGTGTGTGTGCTGAGGGTAGTGGACTCGGGGAGGCGGGGGGCGGTGTTTGGAGCCCAAAGTGACGTTGTGAGCTAAAACTTTGATGCCATAAGCACTGGGGCAGCGATGACCATAATGTAGCTCAGAACTCCACCCTCTCCAGCACTCTCGTGGTCTTCTCTTCCCTGACCGCATCCCTGTTTTCGCCGAGCGGTTGTGACAATTTTGAAGTCTCAAAGTGGGGGAAAAACTTTGGGAAACTCTGGGGCTGGCAGTCGATGGTTCTGTTTTCTTACTCCATTCTGAATAAGATTCATTGTCTTTTTATTCGCATGTAACTCTTTCTGATGATCACCTGAAAGGAGGACTTTCCAAGAATTATTAGAAGGGGAAAGAGAAAGGAAACCAGGCATATGTATACCTGGTAGCAATTCCAGTTGGGAAAATCCCAGATGGATCCGATGGTCCAGTATGACCCTGGTTTGATGCCTCATCATAAAGCAAAAAACTGCGGATGCTGGAAATCTGAAACCAAGGTGAAAATTGGCAGGTCTGGCAGCATCTAGAACATAGAACAGTACAGTACAGTACAGGTCCTTCAGCCCACAATGTTGTGCCAACCTATATCCAATAAAGACCAATCTACCCTGCATACCCTACATTTTACTATCCTCCATGTGCCTATCCAAGAGTCACTTAAAAGTCTCTAAAGTATCTGACTCCGCTAGCACTGCCAGCAGCGTATTCCATGCACCCACCACTCTGTGTGAAGAACCTACCTCTGACATCTCCCCTATACCTTCCTCCAATCACCTTAAAATTATGCCCCCTCATAACAGTCATTTCCGCCCCAGGAAAAAAATCTCTGACTATCCACTCTCTCTATACCTCTCATCATGTTGTAAGCCTCTATCAAGTCACCGCTCATCCTCCTTTGCTCCCAATGAAAAAGACCTGCCCTCCATTCTCGACATCATCCTGGTAAATCTCCTCTGTACCCTCTCTAAAGCTTCCACATCCATCCTATAATGAGGTGACCAGAAATGAACACAATATTCCAAGTTCAGTCTAACCAGAGTTTTATAGAGCTGCAGCATAACCTGATGGGTCTTAAACTCAATTCCCCTGCCAATGAAAGCCAACACACCATATGCCTTCTTTACAACCCTATTAACTTCAGCATCAACTTTTAGGGATCTATGTATGTGGACCTCAAGATCCCTCTGTTCATCCACACTGCCAAGAATCATGCCATTAACCCTGTATTAAAATTTGACCTTCCAAAATGAATCACTTCACACTTTTCTGGGTTGAATTCCATCTGTCACTTCTTTGACCAGCTCTGCATCCTGGCAATGTCCCGTTGCAACCTACGACAGCCCTCCACGCTATCCACAACTCCACCAACCTTTGTGTCATTGGCAAACTTACTAACCCACCCTTCCACTTCCTCATCCAAGTCATCTCATCAGATCTCTGTGGAACACCACTGGTCACCGAGCACCAGGCTGAATACTTTCCATCTACTACCACCCTCTGTCTTCTATTGGACAGCCAGTTTTGTATCCAGACAGCCAAATTTCCCTGAATCCCGTGCCTCTCCACTGTGAAGAGAAAACAGGGTTAGCGTTTCAAACCCATGATCCTCCTTCAGTACAGATAGAGCTAGGAAAGGGTGGTATTTATGTTGATGACAGGATGGGGGAATAACAGAATGAGCCGATAGACAGGGTTGGAACCCAGAGAGAAGGAGAGACAATTGAGCAGATGAAGGGATGGTTGATATTAAGCCAGGGAGGAAGGAAAGCTGATAGTGGGTTGGCTGTGCTGAAAGCAGCCCATGCCATGACAGGGCTTGGAGCATAGGGGTGAGTAAAAGACATGGAAGCAAGTGTGCAGGCTCTAAAATTATTGGACTCAATTCTTGCATCGAACAATATAGTTTGTGTTTTTTCCATTGTGTTACTGACTTCCATTTTCCACTTGGGCACCCTGGAACCTTCAGGACTTAATATTATTTGAATAGCCTCAAAACAAAAATCAGAAAAAAAAGAATTCAAATTCTTCACCCCAGTAATAACCTTACAGACACTTTGACCTCTGAGAAGGGCTCACTTCACTTTCCACTTATTGTACTTCGTACTGTAATGATCTCCTCACTTAAGGAAAGATGTATTTGCCAAAGTGAGAGCGCAATGAAAGTTCACCCAACTGATTCCTGAAATGGAGGGATTGTCCTATGAGGAAAGATTAAATAGTTTGGGCCTTTATTCTCTGGAAGATTAAAAAAAATCAGAAATGACCTCATTCAAATATATGAAGTTCTTAGAGGGATCAGCAAGGTAGACGCAGGAAGATTGTTTTCCTGGCTGTGGGTGGGGAGATCTCGATCCAAGGGATGCCATCTCAGAATGAGGGTAAGACCATTTAAGACTGAAAAATGGAGGAATTTCTTCTCTCGGAATGTAGTGAATGTTTGGAATTCTGGACTGTAGAGGTTCAGTGTTGAGCAAGTTCAAGGCTGATTTTGCTAGATTTCTACTTACAGTATTTAAAACCTCAAGGAATAGTGCAGGAAAACAGCATCAAGATAGAAAGTCAGCCATGATCTTGTTGAATGGTGAAGCAGACTTGAGGGACAGAATGGCCTCCTAGTACCAGGAGGGGTTCATTGTGTTTGCTTTTTATGCTTGAAGCTCTGTATTCCGCAGATTGTACAAGTTGGTTATGGTATGCAAAATTCAATAAACAGACCTTGGGCCTTGTAAAACAAAATTATCTATAAATGCAGGGGCTGGATGGGGAACTTTCTGTTCCGATCGGCACCAATGCTGGTCAAACCAACCACTTCAGTGATTTGATTTTAATTTCACATTGATGGAGCAATGCAGGATGGTCCCACATTAAATCACAACCTATCAATTGGGCCCACCCTGATTGGTTTGATGGGCAAAGTGCTCAGTAGCGTTGAGAAGGAGGTATGTCTGAGCTATGTAATCAGGAGGCCATTTGACCCATCGTGTCTGTACTGGCTCCCAAAAGAGCTTCCCAGCTGGTCCCATTTTTCAGCCCTTGCTCCATAGCCTCCTAAATTTATCATTTTCTGTACCCAGTCCTGTTTCGAATCTGTGGGGAGTGCTGACCCCCAGATCCCCAACTGGAGAGTCTGACTGGGCATCAAAAATCACTGGTTAATCTTCACCAAACTCCATTGATCTTGTTTGTCGCCAACTGCTGTTCAATGGGTGCCACTGTCCGCTCTGAGTTGGAAGGACGTGGGTTTCATCCACTTTGGGAGTTCCTCACAATAATTGAGGCTGACATTCCTGTGAAGTGCTAAGGG
Organism: Stegostoma tigrinum; assembly: GCF_030684315.1. NCBI lineage: Eukaryota > Metazoa > Chordata > Chondrichthyes > Orectolobiformes > Stegostomatidae > Stegostoma > Stegostoma tigrinum. Next base: position 17,338,710 of record NC_081360.1, on the reverse strand, counting down.
AGTGCTACATTGTCAGTGGTGCCACCTTTCAGCAGTAACATTAGACTAAGGCCCTGTGTGAAATCCTATTGCTCCATTTGGAAGAACACACAATTATACAAGTTAGTAGGAGGCCATTTGGTTCCTCGATCCTGCTCCACCATTCCACAAGATCCCATGGGTGGCCTGATTGTAACCGCAATTCTAGATTCCTGTTTCCTGGGCAGTCTTTCAACCACACAATACCCTCCCACCACAACTCCCCCCTTGCCGCTTAATAACAATCTATCCACTGCCTTAATATTATTCGGAGAGTCTGCATTTTCAGGAAGAGAATTCCAAAGACTCTGCACTCCGATTGGAAAAATATTCAACCTGATCTCTGTCTTGTATGAGCGGTCTCCTCATTCCAGATTTTCCAAAAAGAGGAAACATCCTCTCCACATCTACCCTGTCAGGATCTTACATATTTAAATCCAGTTGCCCCTTACTCCTCTAAGCTTCAGCAGGTACAATGCTTGCCTGCCCTACCTTTCCTTATAACAGAACCTCCAGCTCCCTCTCCCAACTAAATCAATCCGGCTATTGGTGTGGTAAGTCCCTCTGAAATGATTTAAATGCTTTTAGTTCCTTCCTTCAATTAGGTGACTGATGCAGTCCACAGTACTCCAGGTATGGTCATCGCAGCACCCTGTATAACCTCCCTGCTTTAGCATTGAGTTCCTTTCGCAATAAGCAACAAATCTCCCTTAGACTTTTTCATCCTGCACATGCATGTTAATGTTTTCTTGGAATCATAGAATCCCTGCAGTGTGGTAACAGGCCATTTGGCCCATCAAGCCCACATCGATCCTGGGAAGAGCATCCCACCCACCCTAACCCTGTAACCTTGCATTTTCCCGGTTAACCCACCTAGCATGCTCACTATGGGTAATTTAGGATGACCAAACCACCTAACCACATCTTTGGACTGTGGGAAGAAACCAGAGCACCTGGTGAAAGCCCACACAGGCAGTTGCCCGAGGCTGGGAATCGAGTCCAGATCTCTGGCACTGGGCCAACCACTGATCCACCATGCTGCCTTCTTTGTCATTCATGAGGGCACCCAGATCTCTTTGCATCTCAGAACTCTGCAATCACTCACCATGAGGAACAAGTGCACAGGAGTTCTTTTCGATATACTGGCTAAAATTTATCCCACGTACTTGGTTAGCTCTGAAGTGCCCGAAGGACATTGTGTGTTTGTGAAAAGCTGTATATGAATACAGGTATTTCTCTCTTCGGTTGTTTTTAGCTGCTCAAGTGTGATAGGAACATCCAGTTTTAGTAGCTAGTTTACAAATGAAAGCATCTTCTCTTGGATAGGATGTGAGTCAGTATTTTGGAAGGTGGTGCTGAGTGAGAAAATGAGTGCCCCCCCCAACTTATTTTATGCATTGAGGAGATTGGAGTAAAGCTTCACTCTTCATGGCCCATTGTTTTGCAAAATAAAACAGCTCATTGATTCAAAGCACGAGTCTCAGTCTGGTGGAAATACGAATTGATTTTGCTTTTGCCGAGGGAGAAAATTACTAGCATTTCTCAAGCGCCGCTCGCACTGTCTTTTGGTCCCTGATTTTAAGGGCTGGTTTTGTTGTATTCTATTCACGTGTGGTGTGATATTTATTGAACGGAGCAATCTGTGGTGAATTTCTGCTGTGCATCTTGTAGATGGTGTGCACAGCTGCTTGTCTGCATTGGTGGAGGGAGTGAGAGTGTGTCAGTCAAGTGGATAACTTTGTCCTGCATGGAATGAGGCTTCATGACTGCTATTGGACCTGTACTCATCTAGGCAAGTGAAGCAGTCATACCATTAGTTTGCGTCATGCAGACAGTTAGGGGAATTAGGAGGCGAATTACTTGTTCCAGAATTCCAGGCTTCTGGTTAAAATATATTAATTAATTATATCGACAAGGATAATACAGTTTCTGGTGAACTGTAAACTCCAGGAGTTTGGAAGCGTGGTCACTGATCTCCTGTAGAATGTCGGCCACACTAGAAAGTTACTGAAGCTTAACTGTAGGATTCCTATAGTGTGGCAACAGGCTGTGCGGCCCAGCAAGTCCACAACGAACCCCGCCCCTCACCCTGAAGAGCATCCCACCCAGACACATCCCCCTACCCTATCCCTGTAACCCTGCATTTCCCATGGCTGATCCACCTAACCTCCACATCCCTGGACATTCCGGGCAATTTAACATGGTCAATCCAACTAGCCTGCACATTTTTGGACTGTGGGAGGAAACCCATGCATGCACGGAGAGAATGTGCAAACTCCACACAAGACAGCCACCCAAGGCTGGAATTGAACGCAGGTCCCTGGCACTGTGAAGTAGCAGTGCTAACCACTGAGCCACTGTGCCACCCCACTGAGGTGGAGAGGGTCTAGAGCATCAGGTTCCGAACAGTGACGATATCCAACAACCTGTCCTAGACTTCTGATGTAGATACAACAGTTAAGAAGGCACAACAGCGCCTCTTCTTCCTCAGGTGGCTTAGGAAATACAGCATGTTCATGAAGACCTTCAAATGTACCACAGAAAGCGCACTATCTGGGTGCATAATGACGTGGTACGGCAACTGCTCTGCCCAGGACCGTAAGGAACTACAGAAAGTTGTGGGCACAATCCAGTCCATCACAAAAGCCAACCTCCCATCCACGGACTCCATTTATACATCTCGTTGCCGCAGAAAGGCTGCCAACATCATCAAAGACCTATCCCACCACAGTAATGCTCTCCTGCAACCTCTTCCATCAGGCAGAAGATACAGAAATGTGAATACAGTACCAATAGGTTCAAGAATAGCTTCTTCCCTGCCATTATTAGACTGCTGAATAGGCTGTATAACTTCAAATAATGCTGATCTGCTTTGCGCACCTCCTGTGCAGTGTAACCTGTATGCCTCACTCTGTCTAAGCATCCTGTGATCTGTATATCCTTGTTTGCTATGATATGCCTGGACTGCTCGCAGAACAGAGCATTTCACTGTGCTTACATACATATGACTACAGTAAATCAAATCAAAAGTGCACCGGCCAATTCGTAAGCAGTAGGATTCCACAAGCAGTATATAAATGACCAGAAGCAGAAATAGGGCAGGGCAAATAACTTAGACATCAGTGGGGGAGCACTTCGGGGCCATTGACTATAATCGTGTTAGTTTCAAAATTCTGATGGAAAATGATAGACCCGATCTAAAAGTTCAAGTTCTAAACTGGAGGAAGGCCAATTTTGATAGCATTAGGCAAAACTTCCAAAAGTCGATTGGGAGCAGATGTTTGCAGGTAAAGTGACAGCTGGAAAATGAGAAGCCTTCAAAAACGAGACAAGGAGAGTCCAGAGACAATGTGCTCCTGTTAGTTGGAAGGGCAAGGCTGGTAGGCGTAGGGAATGCTGGATGACTAGGGAAATTGAGGTTTTGGTCAAGAAAAAGAAGGAAGCATATAGAATGTAGAACATAGAACAATACAGCGCAGAACAGGCTGTTTGGCCCTCTGTCAGGTATGGACAGCAGGAATCAAGTGAATCCCCCGGGGAGCATAAGGGCAGTAGGAATACAGTTGAGGGAAATCAGGAGGGCAAAAAGTGGACATGAGATAGCTTTGGCAAATACGGTTAAGGAGAATCCAAAGGGATTCTACAAATACATTAAGGACAAAAGGGTAACCAGGGAGAAAATGGGGCCCCTTAAAGATCCCAACAAAACCACCTAGGTGTGGAACAGCAGGAGATGGGGGAGATACTAAATGAGTATTTTGCTTCAGTGTTTACTGCGGAGAAAGTTATGGAAGATAGCGAACGTGGGGAAATAAATAGTGACATCTTGAAAACTGTCCCTATTACAGAGAGGGAGTTGCTGGATGTTTTAAAATACATAAATCCTGGTAAACACCCAGGACCTGATCAGGTGTATCCCAGAACTCTGTGGGAAGCTAGGGAAGTGATTGCTGGGCCCCTTGCTGACATATTTGCAGCATCAATAGTCACAGATAAGGTGCCTGGGAAATCATATCTAACTAACCTGATTGAGTTCTTTGAAGAAGTGATGAAGAAGATTGATGAAGGCAGACTGGTGGACGTTGTCTATGTGGACTGAAGCAAGGCCTTTGACAAGATTCTACATGTTTGACTGGCTAACAAGGTCAAATCACATGGTACACAGAGAGAGCTAGCCATTTAGATGCAAAATTGGCTTGAAGGTAGGAGACAGAGGCTAGTAGTGAAGGGTTGCTTTTTGGACGGGAGGGCTGTGACCAGCAGTGTGCTGCAAGGATTGGTGCTGGGTCCACTGCTTTCTTTTATTTGTTTAAATGATTTGAACGTGAATAACGGAGGTATGGTTCATAAGTTTACTGATGACATCAAAATTGGGTATTTTCCAAGCCTCACCGGATGGATGTCAACGATGAACAATGTGCCCCATAAAATGGCATTGAAATGACATGTTGGAAAGAAAGACTTAAGGCTTGGGAGGTCCTGCCTCTGCGACGTTAAGTACCACAACCATTTTGGAGAAATATAGAAACTAGGGACAGGAATAGGCCGTGAGAAGCCATAGAAATGATACAGCACTGAAGAGGTGGGGGGGGGGGGGGGTAATCATTTGGCTCATTTTGTCAATGCCAATCCAAAGGCACCCAGATGCCCTTTCTAACCCCAACTTCTTACACACTGCCCACAGCCCTGCAGTTTATAGTGCTTAAGGTGCAGATCCAGGTACTTTTATTTGGGAAAAGCTCAGTGTCTCTGCTTCAACCACCAACTCAGGCAGTTAATTCCAGATATCCACCACCCAATGTGTCTTAAAAAAATTCCTCACGACCCCTCTAATCCTTTTGCCACACGGCTTGAATTGATGAGCTTGAGTTTTGAATTTATATTTATAGACTCCCTGTATTCAGCACGTATAATCTTCTGTGCCATTGGTGATCATTGCTGGTCATCTATTTCAGTGCCATATTTCCACTTTCTTCTCATCCCCTCTGAAGCCTTAATAATTTATCCATGTCGTTCTCTAATCTATTCAGCTGTTGCCTCCACAGTCTTCGGTGGGAGAGAATTTTTCAGCTTCACTGCCTTTGAGTGAAGAAATATTTACCCCTCTAAGTCCTGAATGAGCTAGCCTATATTCTGAAATTTTGACCCTGGCTTTGATCTCCCCGGTCAGGTGAAGCATCCCTCCTGCACTTAGTCTGTCCAGTCATAGAATCTTACAACATGTATACATATCCTTCTGACTTGTTACAACTTTATGTGTCTCAATCAGACCCCCGCCCCACTCCCCGCAGTCGACCTTATAAGCTCTAATGAATACAGGCCCAGTCATAGACTTGCACATCGCAGAACCAGGCCCTTCGGTCCAACTTGTGCATGCCAACCAGACACCCCAATCTGATCTAGCCCCATTTGCCAGCATTTGGCCCATATCCCTCTCCACCCTCCCTAAGCATGTACCCATCCAAGATGTTTTTTTAAATGTTCTAATTATACCGGCCTCCTCCACCTCCTCTAGCAGCTCGTTCCATACACACACCACACTCTGCGTGAAAAAGTTGCCCCTTGGATACCTTTTAAATCTTTCCCTTCTCACCTTAAATCTGTGCTCTCTAGCTTTGGGCTCGCCTTTCCTGGGGGAGAAAGACCTCGACTATGCACACTATCCATGCCTCTCATGATTTTATAAACCTCTGTCCTCATTGGACAATCCTAAAGTCACTGGTGCTTCTAAAATGAAACAAAAAAAGCCTGATCACCAGCAGCAGGTGTAGAATGTACAGTATAAATTTTAGCTTCATGATTTTGCTCAATTGTTCATGAGCAGACAGAATTAGAGCTCCCATGTCATACTCCATCCAGTCAAAAAATTGCAAAACGTGGGAGAACTTCTTCACCCTACCAGGTTGCTTTGTAAATAATCCACTGTACCATAAAGTAATTCACCCCCAAAGGACCAGAGGCATCGCCCTTGATTAGAGAGAGAACTTGTTATGCAGCTTGAGGGGGCACCATTCCACATCAAGCATGGAGTCACAGAGGAGCCTCCACCTCACTGCAAAAGCTAGTATAGGGATTGAAGCTGTGCCATTTACGTTATTCAGCATCACACTCCAGCCAGCTGAGCTAACTGACGTTTTCATCAGGCTGTTGACCTGGGGAAGGGAATTGCTGATGGATGAAAGCAAATCACACAAACGAATGTCCTGGAATTGCAATTTCTTGGTGCAGCCATCCTGGAAAAGGAATCCAGGGTGTGTTCACCTCCTTCAGCTAGTATTCACATATATAGACTGGTCGTGTTTCAGGGGTGAGCGATCAGATTGCTTACCTTCCCCAGTGGACTTTCATGTTAAGTTCTGGACTGTGGCTTCCCAAGGGCTCAGTTGAACATTTTTGCTAGATTTACTCTTGGCAAACTATTTCAAGACTAATGGTACTTAGACAACAGTAAATATTTGGGATCCAGTGATGACTGGGCCTGCAAGATATTCTCCACTTGCCCAGGAGCAAATTAAAGACTAAAATCTAACTTCGCACTATTGCCTATTCCAGCAATTAATTCTGTTGGTGAACTAACAGGTTGGTGAGAAACCTATACATAACCGTTTTCAGAGCCCTTTGATATCCCAAAATACATCATTGGCAATTAAATGCTGCTTTTTAATTTAAAATGCCATCACTCCTATATTACAGGAAATGCAGAAACAAGCTCTCATGAACATCAGTGAAATATTCTGCTTTAATTATGCATATTGGCTAGTACTCGAGGGAACCCTCCCTCTCTTTAAATAGTCCTATAAGATCGTGCGATTTCATGACTGAAAGTAAAAGAAGTCCCCAGTTTAAGATAACACAGTGTGGAGCTGGGGGAATACAGAAGGCCAGGCAGCATCAGATGAGCAGGAAAGCAGATGTTTTGGGTTGGGATCCTTCTTCAGAAATGGGCCATTTCTGGAGAAGAGTCACAGCCCGAAGCATCAACGTTATGCTCCTCTGATCCTGCCTGGGCCTGCTGTGTACCTCCAGCTCCACACTGTGTTATCTCTGACTCTAGCATCGGCAGTTCTTGCTGTCTCAAAGTCCCCAGTTTAAAGCTCAGCTGAAACACTGTGCATCTGACAATGCAGCACTCCCTCAGCACAACAATGCCACTTCACTGGCAACCTTCTGAGTCTGAGAGCGGTGGGTCTGAATTACGAGGAGAGGCTGTTTAAGCTGGGACTTGTTTTCACTGGCGCTTAGGAGGCTGAGAGGTGACCTTACAGAGGTTTATAAAATCATGAGAGGTATAGATAAAGTGAGTGGCTGGTGTCTTTTCCCTAGGGTGGGAGATTTTAAGACCGGGGGGCATACTTTTGAGGTGAGAAGCGACAGATTTAAAAAAGGCATGAGTGGTAATTTCTTTCATTTGTGTGCAGAATGAACTTGCAGAGGAAACGGTGGATACAGTTACAACATTTTAAAAGGCGTTTTTGGATAGTTACATGTATCGGAAAGGTTTGGAGGGGTATGGGCCATGTGCGGGCAGGTGGCAAGAGTTTAGTTTGGGATTATGGTCAGGATTGATTGGTTGGACTGAAGGGTCTGTTTCCGCACTATATGAGTCTGTGGCTGTATGAGTGCAGGTGATACCATGGAGAACACCTCAGGCAGTCCTGCAAGATGGAGATCGTCTTTCTTTCAGTCCTGAGGTGACTAAACAGTCTGTTGCTGGATCCCATTTACCCTGCTACATTGGGACACATGGCGTTTGAGGATGGGTGCGGTGCTCACGTTTGGCGCACTGCTTCCACTGTTTGCACCCGGGACCGACCTACACATGCTCAAAGTGGTTGGCACCTCTGGGAATGCACCTTCCGCAGTTTGGGGAGGGGTGGGGTGGTGGAGCTGAGAGATTGCTGTCGGACCATGGAGATGTTGAACTTTTCAGAGAGGCTCTGAGGACATCTTTGAAACATTTCGTGCAGCTCTGATCTTTGCTCTGGTGGAGCTCAGAGTAAAAGCCTTGTTTGGTAGTCCTGTGTCGGGAATGTGCACATCCCAGTGGATATATGCAGGATTTTGTAGAGGCGTGGCTGGTGGATATTTCTCAAAGGATCTGAGGTGTCTGCTGTATGTTGTCCATGTCTCTGCTCCACGTGGCAGGATGGGGTAGTAGAGCTACCTTGTAGACCATGAATTTGGGATCAAGTTTGGGGTCTTTGTTACCAAACACTCCGTTCCCCAGATGCCAAAGTCTGCACTGATAATGTTGAATTTCTTCATCAATATTTGCCCTCACTGAATGGTATGGGAACTGATCCACATTGTCCATTGGTTTTTAAGTTTCAACACTCATTGAGTAGATGATTCTGCAATTCTTCTGAAGAGGCAAAGGTGGAGCCTTTGGTTTTTGAAAGCTGATGCACTGTTTCCCCAACAGTGTGTGAAGGTTGTGTTTTAGCATGTAGTTTGTGCAGGCAGGATAGATGCTGTTGGCCAGGAGACTGAGTCTTTCTCAAACTGGGACTGCCCTCAAACCGCCTGGGCTTTTACTTTGTGGAAGTTTATTTCGATTAGCGCTCTGTGAGCACGGCGTGTCATAAAAATGTTGGCGAGAAGGTCACTTGTCACTCAGGCTGATTAAATCTCTGTCTGAAATTCACAAACATGCTCAATGTTTAGCATGGGAGCTGGTGAATGTAGCCATCACCTGCCAGTTTACACAGCTGTCTTTCCTATCCAAGAGTTGGAAGCGTTTCTTCAGCATGGAAGGGAGGTCATTTGGTTCATCAAGCCTGTGCTATCCCACCAGCCCCGCTCCCTCTCAATAGCCGTGCAAATCTTTTCCATTCAAATATTTATTCAATAATCTTTCGGAAGTCACCCGTCTGTGGCCAGGCAGCCCTTTGGAAGTCATGACTGTTGGGTTGTGGAAAATAAGAAGCTGCTCTCATTCCTTTTGCTAACTACCTGTGTGTGGTTTTGGTCTCCTTACCTGAGGAAAGGTATATTTGCCACAGAGGAAGTACAGTAAAGGCTCACCAAACAAATTCCACAGATAGAGGGATTGCCCCACGAGAAGAGGTTAAGTAGACTGGCCCCATATTCTCTCGAGTTCGGAAGAATGAGAGCTGGTATAATTCACATGTACAGGGATCAAGGGGAGACAATGTTTCTTCCTGGCTGGGGATGCCTGGACAGATGATACGGCCTCCCAATAAGAGACTATTTCTGGATGAGCTGAGGAAGAATTTCTTCACTCAGAGGGAAATGAATCTTTGGAAGCCTTCTATCCCAGAGGCCACATAGACTCAGTCATTGATTATGTACAAGATTGCTAATCACCAACGTCATTAAGGGTTCTTAGGAGTATACAGGAAAATGGTGTTGAAGCAGATGTCGTGATGTCATTGAATGGTGAGGTGAGTTCGGAGGGCTGAATGGTCTGCACCTGCTCCTCTGTTTTATGTTTCTGTGCTTTTAAATCTGTCTTCTCTGGTTATTGACCCTCCTGTCAATGGAAACAGTTTCTCCCGATTTACTCTATCCAAGTCCTGCCAAATTCTATTAACTGTTCCCTTCAATTACTCAGAGCAGAGAAGGACCTTTCACCTTTCTAGAAAATTGATGTCTTTCTCTAATCCCTGATACGATTCCAGTAAGCCTCCTCTGTCCCTTTTTTTAATGCCCTGAGGTTCTACCTAAATTGTGGTGACCAGAACTGATACAGTACACAGTTGATACCTAACCAGTGATTTATAAAAATTCAGTATAATTTCCCTGCTTTTTTAAAAGCTCTGCCTCTATTTATGAAACTAACGGTCCATGTAATCTTAAAATAGACTAATGAACTTGTCCTGTAACTCACCTTGAAAGCTCATTAACATAAACCTGTAGGTTTCTTCTCCCTGTCCCTGCGATAAGCCATTTTATTTTATGGATCATTTTCTTATCATGGTTTCTCATTGGGTTTGTTATCCAGAAGCAATGGTTAATGCTGTGGGGTCATGGTTCAAATGCCACCACAGCAGGTGGAATTTAAATTTAGTTAATAAATCTCGAATTGAAAGTTAATCATGGGAATGGTGACCGTGACTGCTGTAAAAACCCAACTGGTTCACTTTAGGGAAGCAGATCTGCCATCCTTACCTGGTCTGGCTATGCCAGAGTCCAGGCCTCAGCAATGTGATCGACTCTTAGCTACAGTCTCAGAAATAGCCCAGCTTGGTACTCCGTTGTGGGGTAATTATGGATGGGCAACAAATGCTGGTCCTACCTGGGCAACTTACAACCGTGAATGAATATAAAATGATATTCACTTTGCGTGTCCCTGTTAATATGCCACCTGGGTGCCCGTTTCAACAGTCTATGTTGTCCTGGACTTTGTCACAGTTCTGTTCATTACTTATTCCAGTTCACATCAACTGCAAAGTTTGAAGCTATGTTCTGTGTACCCAAGCCCAGATCTTTAATGTGTATCAAAATGAATTAAGCACTGAATGTCTGACAAGCTTGGCCTTTCCATTTGCTTAGGGATATCGTCAAGTCATGTACGCCTCCTGCTAATCTTCTCCCAGTCTAGTTGTAGACTAGTTTTCACTCCTTTTCATGCCGCTCGCTCTCAATGCTGATTTACACTTTGGGCGATCTTTAGATTTTGTTTGTTTAATCTCCTCTCACTGTGCTTACTTCTATGCTCAGGCCTCAATTTTGTAGTCTTCCCTGTCGTTATCGCTGATCTCATCTTCAGTCCTCTGCTGTCAATGTCTTGTCATTATCACGTTTCCTGCTGTCAACCCCCATCATCATGTCACATCGAACCTCCATCCCTCGGCCTCGCTGACATCTCTTCCAGTCCAGTGCCAGCTCTCCATTTTCTGATACTGTGAGATCTTGCGTTCTCAGCCCAGTTTTCCTCTCATTGGCTCATTCTCCTGTATTCACCAATCACTAGACGCAGCAGTGATAATTTCTGAAGAAGGGTCCCGACCCGAAACGCCATCTTTTCTGCTCCTCTGATGCTGCCTGGCCTGCTGTGTTCCTCCAGCCCTACGCTGCGTTATCTCTGACTTCAGCATCGGCAGTTTGTGCTCAATCAATAGTAATTTTCACCTGCTCTTCCAGGTCTTCTGAAATCCCAGTCAGTGGGTCCTATTTAATTTTGGTTTTCACTCAGTTGTACGTATTATAATAAATGTCTGGAGCAGGTGGGGCTTGAATCCGGGCCTTTCTGGCCCAAAGTTAGGGACACTATCACTGCCACAAGAGTGCTCCTAGAGATTAGTCTCTTCCTGTCAGGAAATTGAACCCAGTCTCTCAGGTGACAGGTGAGGATACTGACTACAATACTAATGAGGAGCTTCTTTCAGCTATTCATTTCCAATGGCCTTTAGCAACAAGAGCAAATTAGGTAGGAATTGCTTATAGCAGTTGACGTTGACCATGTTGACATAAATTGGCGCTATTGCTGGTGACGCCATTGCTATTGGAAGCAGGATGAGAGGTGCTGCAGTATCTCGTTGATCAGTAATGGTATACAGAATCCAAAGAAGATGCAAATATTGCTCTGTAAGAGATAGTAAGAACTACTGATGCTGGAGTCGGAGATAATACAGCGTGGAGTTGGAGGGGCACAGCAGGTCCGGCAGCATCAGAGGAGCAGGAAAGTTGACGTTTTGGGTCGGGACCCCTGGTTAAAAATATCTAAAGCTTAACAGGAGATTAGAAACCCACGATTAACATGCCAATTGGAAGGTAACCCACTAGAAAATAGGTGGAGAATAAAATAGCGAAGGTGGGGAATGGCATACCTGAGAGATTAAACAAGCTGTTCAGCTCTGTATGATGGAAATGGAGGATTACAGGACACCAAAGTTCTTTCTAAGAGGGAAATTGGATTGATGTGTATCTAATCGGTGATCAAAGTGACTAAGGTAGTTACACCCTTTCATTAAGGCTTCAGAGCTGACTTCAGGAAATTCAGATTTGACAATCTTGACATTTATTAACGATCTCCAGTGGGACTTATATTTTCCTTATTTATTTGCTTAATGGACACGGCAAGTGAGTAATTTGTGATTTTTGAATTCAAGCTTTTTTCTTTTTTTGTTGCCTTAGGAAATTTTGGAACCTTTTTAAGTAGGCCCGAGAATATCCAACTGTCTGATCGTGCCAGCAATAGTTGTGTTCAAAAATCTGTAATGCTCCTGACAGGAAAAAGCAGAAACGGTGCTGCTGGCCATAAACTGAATTGAGCTTCAATTTATTCTTCTCAACAATGTGTGAACAGCACCAACATCAATATTGTGACCCATCCGCTGCAAACCATCCATAAAATATTACAATTATTTCTGTGCAATATTGTACACTGGCAAGAGCCTCCCATAAATCTTCAGCTGAGAACTCCACATGACAGAACACATCTTGGAATAATGGAGTGTGGTTTCTGAATGTGCGGCCAGGCCATGCTCATTTTTCAGGGTAATGCAGTTTTTATTAGTATCCATTTTCTTTTCACTGCAAACATTGCGTGGAAACTGCTGAAGCAATCATTATCGGCCTGCTCTGATGCTGCTGTGCAGTGTAATAATGGTCTGGTATATTCTATTCAATATCAAAGTTTCATTATTGCACTGATGCCTTTTCTATGTTTAACTGTTAACCATTCATTTCAAGTATTAATGTTGACACGGCCTTAATTCATACCCTTACTGTAGGGGTTAAATTACCCGGAGAGATTGCACAAACCAGGCTTCTGTTCCCTGAAATGCGAAAGGTTACAGGGTAATGGGTCGAATTTTTCAAGATACTGAGCAGGACGGATGCTATAGGCAAGGACATTGCTAAGGGAACCTGAGGGCTGGTAGCGAAAAACTAGAGAGAGGTCTTTTAGAAACATGAAGAGTAATACATTTATTTTCCATAAATGACACTAATGCTAATTCAGGAGTTAAATGACCTACTCCTGCTCCTGAGTTCCTATAGGCCAACTTCAGCTTTTCTTTGCTTCTCCTTCCCCACCTTTGCTTCCCTCCTTTTACCTTCCTTTTCCTTCTTATTTTGACCTTTACTTACCCCTCAGAACACCATTTACTTTTACATTTTTGTTGTTTATGCTAGCCAAGAAACATTGCAACTATAAATGGACTTGGCTTGATAGAGGCTTTGCTATGGAGAATGCACCAGAAAGTGATGACTGACAGTCAGTGACTAAGCTTTTTAAAAATTTTAAACCAAGCTATTGACTCTGGCAGTGCCGCTTCCAAGGTCAGCGCAACTTTATTTACAGTATGAATGCTATTTTCCCTTCGGTATTCATTACAAATTGTCTCAATGGGTGAAAGATGAAAAGCTTGGAATAACATGCATTTTATCAAAGTTAAGTTCAAGTTCTATAAGATCACGTATGTGTTTCCCTGTGCCCTGGCTAATGTTTACCCCTTGTGCAAAGAAAATAGATCATCTGGTGGTTGTTGTTTGTGGGGCTTGACAGTGTACCTGTTCACTGGTGCATTCTCTTCATTGCAACATGAGTACTTTTCAGAGAAGTACTTCACTATCTGTAAAGCACATTGCATTGCGTGAAATTCTGAAGGTCCTATGTAAGTGCCGTGTTTCGTTGTTCTTTTGACGGCCTCATTATATTCCCCTGAAGGGGATGGGTAGGGCAAACAAATCCAAAGCTCCCTGGGTAACAACAGCTCATGATAGATGTCAAGTGGATGAAATAACCTTTCAGAAGGGAAAAGAAAAGCAAAGAGACGATACAAAAAGAGACGGACGGCAAACATGAAAGCAAATTCCAAACTGTTCTGTAGTCATATAAATAGTAAATGGAGGAGTAGGGCCAATTGGGTCCATAAAAGGGATTTGTGCAGGGACACAGGGGACATAGCTTAAACCTTAAATGATTACTTTGCATCTGCCTTTACCAAGGAAGAAGATGCTGCCCAGATTATGGAGAAGGAGAAGGTAATTCAGTCACACTAATCCTAACGCTGTCATATTCAAAATGGGAAGGATAACAGGATCTGATGACATGGTACTGAGGAAAGAGAAAACATAAGTTGTAAGCAGAATCTTCCTGTCTACTTTAGGTTCAGGGTGATGCCAAAGGACTGGAGCATTGTAAACATTAGAAGGCTGGGCTCTGACTCATTAGAGAGAGAGAGAGAGAGAGAGAGAGAAACCAATGGTGAGTATACTGTGATGGTCACCACTCCTCAGACAAGGGGTGAGGTCAAGACTAGCAAAATTGGGACTTTTCTTTCTTGGAGAAGAGAAGCACATTTGATAGAACTATTCAAAATCCTGAGGACCTAGAACAGAGTACACAGGGAGAGATGATTCCCTTTGGTGGATTGATCGAATACAACATTCCACTGATTCAAGGTTATTGATGAAAGAAGCAATGGAGACATGAGGAGAATCTTCACACAGCAAGTTGTTTGGGATTTTGAATGCAGTCCATGAGAATTTGGTGATGGTCAAGTCAATTGAGAGATATTTGAGAGTAATTATTATCTGAAAGGAGAGAATGTGCAGTACCACAAAGAGAAGGTTGGAGAGTGGGGCTATGTATATTGCCACTTCAAAGAGCCAACACAGACACAGTGGACAAAATGACCTCCTTCTGTGTTCTAACCATTCTGTGACCTGGTAACACCAGTCATTCCTCAAGACACTCAGCTGGGTTGAAGTTGTTCCTTCATGGAGATGTACAGCACAGAAACAGACCCTTTGGTCCAACTCTTCCATGCCGACCAACTTTCCTAAATTAATGTAGTCCCTTTTGCTGGATTTGGCCCATATCCCTCTAAACCCTTTTTATTCATATATCCATCCAGATAGTTTTTTAAATGTTGTAATTGTACCAGCCTCCACCACTTCCTCTGGCAGCTTGTTCCACACATGCACCACCCTCTGCATGAAAGAGTTGCTCTTTGGGTACCTTTTAAATCTTCCCCCTCTCACCTTAAACCTCTAGGTTTGGACTCCCCTCCCCTGGGGAAAAGACTCGAATATTCACCCTATCCATGCCCCTCATGATTTTATGAACTTCTATAAGATCACCCCTCACCCTCCGATACTCTAGTGGAAAAGCCCTAGCCTATTCAACCTCTCTCTATGGCTCAAACCCTCCAATCTTGTGAACATCCTTGTAAATCTTTTCTGAACCCTTTCAAATTTCACAACATCTTTCCTATAGCAGAGAGACCAGAATTGAATTCAGGATTCCAGAAGTGGCCCAACCAGTGTCCTGTACAGCCGTAACGTGATATCCCAATTCCTATACTCAGTGCACTGATCAATAAAGGCAAGCATGCCAAACACCTTTCTCACTACCCTGTCTACCTGCAACTCCACTTTCAAGAAACTATGAACCTGCACTCCACGGTCTCTTTGTTCTGCAACGCTCCCCTGAACCTTACTACTAAGTGTATAAGTGCATAACCAGTATATCACACCTTGCATTTATCTGGGTTAAACTCCATCTGCCACTCCTTGGCCCATCTGATCAAGATTCTGTTGTGCTCTGAGCTGTTCGTGTGAGCTGTTATAATGCTTTCAAGATACATTTTTTCAATTGCTTAGTGTTATTTGTGTAACTGAGTAATACTCATTAGATTGTAACTTATATTCGTTAAAGTGAGGGAGCTTGGCACTGGAGACCTACATTTTTCCCAAGAATATTTGGCAGATGTTCCAATGAAGATAATTACCTATCACATTGCAACTTTTTCTTGTCTCCGTTCCAGCAATGCAAGAATTGAAACATTATTCAGATCTTCAATGGATTTAAATTTGTTGAAGTATCAAGATTGTCCATGGAAAGAGAGGCCTTGTTTGAAAAGGGAGGGTAGTGAGCAAAATAAAACCAAAAGAACTGCGGATGCTGTAAATCAGGAACAAAAACAAAGTTGCTGGAAAAGCTCAACAGGTCTGGCAGCATCTGTGAAGGAGAAAAACAGAGTTAATGTTTCGGGTCCAGTGATTCTTCCCTCAGAACAGTGAGCAACGTGGAATAATATGAGCCAGGCTATAGAATTATATATTGTGTCATAGAGATGAGATACAATATGAAGATCGTAGATGAAATGCTAAAAAGTGAAGCCATGAATGAAGGAAGTTTTTTAGGTGGAGAACTAAGGAGATGAGAAGAAACGTTGCCTTTGAAGAATGACAAAGCAGTAGCTTTCTTGTGCTCCAGTGGAGAGGTTAAAGGTGCAGCTTCTCTTGTAATGCAGAGAAGAATTGAGGTCATTTGTGCTAGTGGTCTGTTAGCTGAAAGATATTGATGAGTCGTTACAACAAAACCCCTGGATTGGTTTGGGTAATACTTACAATTGGCCATTGACAGGACAGAGGAGAAAAACAGGAGAGAAGACCGAAAAAGAACATGCCATAAACTGCAGCAAAAGAGGCAACTCAGCTTTCCAAATCCTTTTTGCCTCTATTGTTTTTGGATGAGGTAACAACAGGGCATGTTGAAAATAATCAGATGGAGACCGGATCCCAATACTTTCCATCCTAGTCACTGATGAAAAGACCCCGAAGACTGTGTGACTTGTAACAATTGAGTCTCTGATTTTATAAAGCCCATTGCATTTCCAGCAATCCTTTCAAAGCTTGTTCTGCATCTGAGTTCTGTAAAATTAACAGAATTCCCAAGTGACAAAGTTATCATAGGACCCTCTTCTGCAGGGTATGTGAAACATACCTCTTGGAGGATGTTATGGATTGAAGCATAACTTTTGTGATATAGTAACATTTCTGTTCCTAGAAATGGAATATGTGCTAGTAAGTCTCACATTTTTAAAAACTGCTAAGGCCAATGCTGCTTTTGGCAAGGCATGAGAAGCACCCTGGGAATGAAGAACAGTTCACGCCTCAATAAAAGTGAAGGTCGACAGAGCAGTGTCCTTTTCACTGACTTGTGAGAGACGTGAGAGTTTACGACAGTCGCAGTCTACATAACTTCCACCTGAAGGCACAACTGAAGATCAGATAACAGGGCACGGATCCTAATCCTGAGAGATTCTCCAAGACCAACGAGCCTACCTTACACACTCTGCTAAAGAGAATTCAGATAAGATGAAGAGGGCATGTTGCAAGAATGCATGATGAGTGTTGGCCCCAAGGAAGAAAGCTTTTCTCTGGCATGCTTATTGATGGGAAACATTTGCATTGAGGCCCAAAGAAATTACTTCAAGCACACCCTGAAAGTCTCTCATCTCTCATCACTGAGATGTGGGAGAATCTCACACAGGATCATTGGTACAGTCTCACCGGCAAAGGCGCCACTTTTTGTGATGAGAATTGTCAACAGGAAGTATGACCTTTGCAATCCCAGAGTCACCAGCGCTTGACAATAACTGTGTGTCCAACATGCAACAGATCTTCCGGTGCTCAAATTAGGCGAGGCACTTTCACAAAACCAGCCCAGCTCGGCCCCTCCCCCCACTGCATCCCAAAACCAGCCCAGCCTGTCTCCGCCTCCCTTATCTGTTCTTCCTCTCACCCATCCCTTCCTCCCACCTCAGGCCGCACCTCCACTTCCTACCTCCCACCTCATCCCGCCTCCTTGACCTGTCCGTCTTCCCTGGATTGACCTATTCCCTCCCTACCTCCTCACCTATACTCTCCTCTCCACCTTTCTTCTTTTCTCTCCATCTTCGGTCCGCGTCCCCCTCTCTCCCTATTTATTCCAGTTCCCTCTCCCCATCCCCCTCTCAGATGAAGGGTCCAGGCCCGAAACGTCAGCTTTTGTGCTCCTGAGGATGCTGCTTGGCCTGCTGTGTTCATCCAGCTTCACACTTTGTTATCTCAATTTCTAGTCTAATTGGGTCTCTTGCCCCAGCGATAAGGGGCACTACCACTGCATCATGGGAACCCTCTCAAAATGGACTACATGTTTACAGATCAACACAGTCAGAGGTAATGCAACACACCTCTAGAGAAGGTGGGACCTGAACCCAGGTATTGGCATTGGGACTGGGACAGTACTATGATACCACAAGTGTCCTCTCAAATTGGGCTATTTGTTGTCCTCGAACACATCATGCACGAAACTTAACTTAAATGAATTCTCATTGATTCTTAACATTTTTAGAGTTGTGCCATTGAAAGCATGCTATCTTGATACAGCACAGTGTGGTTTGGCAACTGCTCTTCCAAATACTTCAATAAATTACAGAGTCTTGTGAACACAGCCCAGTCCATCAAACCAGCTTTTCATCCATTGATAACAAAGTGAGGGGCTGAATGAACATTCCCCAGCATCTGCAGTTCCCATTATCTCTTTCATCCATTGAGTTCAGCTATACTTTCCGCTGCCTTGGGAAAGCGACCAACATCATCAAAGACACCCCCGTCCTCCCCCATTATACTCTCTTCCACCTTCTTCCATTAGGCACAAGATTGTATACATATACAGATTCAAGAACAACTCCTTACCTGCTGTTATCAGACTTTTGAATGGACCTCTTTAATGTCCATGTTGATCTCTGCCTCCACCTCTCAGCAGCTGTAACATTGTACCCACACTCTGTTCTGTTACCCTGATGCGCTTGCTCACTGTGATCTGCCTGTAAAGCACGTAAGATAACACTTTTCACTGTGCCTTGGTACACGTGACAATAATAAATCAAATCAAAAGTAATTCACAAAGGGTGATCGACTGGCTCCCTGAAACAGGGTGGTGGGAGTTGGGAGGTAGGGGGCATCTCTTGTCAGACAGCTGCCTGCCCATCAGGTTGGGGACAGGCTAGGGAAGATGGAGAAGGACTGGGGAGGTAGTGGGGGATGTGTTGTGTGAGGTAGCTTTTTGAAAGATTTGGATACCGTGCTGAAGGCTGCAGTGATCAGCTTTCTCTCTGCCAACTCTCCATTTGTCCTCCAGAAGCAGTGAATCCTTCTCTCCTGTCATAATTATCATTCAACTCCTGTATCATATCTACTTTGTATTAATAAACATAACCGACCTTAATATCGCTTAAGTTCCTTGATTACCTATTTTGGGCAATCTGTGACTTCTAACCCTTAAACCTTTCTATTATTGAACCCAACATTTAAAAAAAAATTGAGCAATGTGTATAGAACATTGAGATTGCACTGCTTTATCAGCTGGGTCACATGTTTATTCAAATATGGGAATAGTTTCAGGGAATTACAGAATAGTACAGCACTGGAGACCATTAAATCCATCCAGTCCATGCCAGTTCTTTTGAAGAGCAATCCAGTTTGTTTCTCTTTCTTTTCCTTTCCCTCCATCCCTGCAATTTTTCTCCTTGAGGTATGCATCCAGTTCCTTTGTGAATGTTATATATATATATTGGCTTATCAGAGAGAACAATGCTTGGCAAATCTTAACTGCTCTTTGCATTGAAAAAGAAGCTTTTACTGCTGTTCCTTCTGGTTCTTTTGCTAATCAAATGAGACCTTTTACCAACCCTTCAGCCATTGGGCCCAGTTTTTATTTTGGTTGTACAGAATCTAAATCCCTCATGACGTTAAACACTTCTGTCAGTTCTCATCTTAGCTGGCTCTTTGCTATGGAGACCTCCAACTACTCCAGGCTGACTGTGTCAATGTAATGCAGCATTCTGGGAAATGTTTCAGTAAAACTGGGAGGAGTGTTCATTTGTGACCAAAACATAACCACCAATGTTTTCTTCAGGCAGGTGGGTCTAGTTTAGTTTGGGATTCTGGTCAGCATGGACTGGTTGGACCGAAGGGCCTGCTTCCATGCAGCTTGACTCTATGACTCTGATGGCTGTACCAGTGCTCTTGGACACGTCAGAGGCGAATTGGCTTCAACATCCGGGATTCCTGAAAGGGATGGTCATGGGGATAAGGGGATTGCACGAATGTGGCTACAGCAGAGGAGGGAAGGTAACGTCGGGGTAGGGGGTGTGCAATGGCCCCTGTGGTGTGAATGTTGGAAGGTCTGGAGCCAGCGAGCACAACAGAGCTTGACGGCAGCAGTGGGATGGTGAGGACTGTAAAATCGTGTGAGAAAAATCATTCAGGCTCAGGAAGAAAAAGTCTCCACGAAACTCCCCGAAACTGACAGTTGGAAGGTTTTTGGAAAAGTTTAGCCCTTTTTACCCCTCCTCTTGAAATGATGGACAGGCAGGGTGTATGGAAATCTCTGTCCAAAACCAGCATCCGGGATTCCTGAAAGGGATGGTCACAGGGATAAGGGGATTGCACGAATGTGCTTACAGCAGAGGAGGGAGGGTAGCGTACAGGAAGGTATTTGCACATTGTAGACTGGCACTTGCTGTAATAAGAGATAACAAAGTGTGGAGCTGGATGAACACAGCAGGCCAAGCAGCATCTTAGGAGCACAAAAGCTGACGTTTCGTGAAGGGTCAAGGCCTGAAACATCAACTTTTGTGCTCCTAAGATGCCGCTTGGCCTGCTGTGTTCATCCAGCTCCACACTTTATCTCGGATTCTCTAGCATCTGCAATTCCCATTATCTCTGTCACTTGCTGTAGTCATGTGACATCTGTTGCTGCTTTCTGTTCACAGGCTTGAATAAAGCTAGAACATAGGCCAGGGTGTCAGGTCGCTGCTGCTGAAATAGTCTGGCTTTTGATAGTTGTAAGAGAGCTGTTGGAATCGTGGCAGGAGATAATGAGAACTTCAGTCTGCAACTTTGCCCTGCTGGGTGAGTCGGTATGGCTCTGATTCTTCCAGAATCTTGCTGTTGTGGAATGCGAGGCAATTTGAGAAGGAACTGGAGCTACTTCTGGTCTCACTGGCAAATCCTGAGAGAGACACAGGGTTGAAGAAATCGAAAACCTGAATGAACAAGAGATCCATGATTCTTCTGATGCTTTACAGCAGTTCCACAGCCTCCAGTTTTCCAGCCCTAGCCGCCACGACTTCACCACATCCAAAACCCACTTCCTTCCTTGAAAAGAGTCTTCAACAGTCCTTGTTCACCATCATCTTCATCCGCTTGGCTGAGATCGTTCTCACTTTGAATAATTTCGCTTCCAATTTTTCTCTTTTTCTCCAAGTCAAAGATGTGGCCACGGGTATCCACATGAGTCCTAGCTATTCCCGTCTCTTTTCGGGCTACGTGGAACATTCCTTGTTTGAGTTCCAGAGGCCTCCATTCACAGCTCTTTCTCAGATACAACAATGATGTCTTTAATGTTGTGTCCTGGTTTCATCTGGAATTGGAAAAATTGATCAATTTTGCTTCTCGTTTTAATTCTTCTCTCACCTTCACCTGGTCATTTTTCTTAACTCATTCATGGGATGAGGGCATCACCAACTAGGTTAGCATTAATTGCCCATCTGTAATTGCCCTAGCTGGCAGTTAAGAGTCAGCCATATTGCTGTGGATCTGGAGTCACGTGTAGGGCAGACCAGGTAAGGATAGGAGTTTCCTTCCTAAAGGTCATTAGTGAGCCTGGTGGGTTTTTCTGACAATTGGCAGTGGGTTCCTGGTTATCCTTAGACTCCTACTTCCAGATTTTTTTGTTAAATTCAAATTCCACCATCTGCCATGGCAGGTTTTCCTGAAAGCCTGTTTTCCAGAACATTATCTGGGTCTTTGGATTAACAGTCCAGCGATAATACCAGTGGACCATCACCTCCCCAGATGAACTTTCGATTCTTCCTTTCTTTGTCGTCGGTGTTTGCATTTCTGGGGTTTGGCTGCGCCCCACTGGTCATTACAAGCCCACTGAACCCCTCTCTGCCTACACCTTCTCACACCCTGTTTTCCACAAGGGTCTCCATTGCCATCCCCTGGTTTCTCTGTCTCTGTTGCATCTGTTCTTGCACCTGATGCCCTCTGACATGACTATCTTTTTCCTGGGTATTGTTACCACCTGTTTTCCCTCACACCCCCTTCTCCTCCTCTGTGGACAGTACGTTTGGAAAAAAAAACTGCCCTGTTGCAGCCCTTTCAAATCTGAAGAAGTCGTGCCAGTCTTGAAAGATTACCTCCGTTTCTTTCCCTACAAATACTGGACCTGCTGCATTTTCAGCAACTGCGTGGTTTTGTTTTTATCAAAGCCTGTTTTTCTGTATTCATTTAAATGGTTGTCGTTTGAATCATTGCAGGCAACAGAACAGCGTAAAAAGCTGGTTCAGAAGTTTAAACCCAACATACATCTTCTGCATGTTTCCACATTTAGGAATTTCCGCTGGGCCGTGATGAACAATTCTGGACTATGCTGCTGAAAAAATGATTTTCTTCCTTTGTAAGATTTGGC
Organism: Stegostoma tigrinum; assembly: GCF_030684315.1. Classification (NCBI taxonomy): domain Eukaryota; kingdom Metazoa; phylum Chordata; class Chondrichthyes; order Orectolobiformes; family Stegostomatidae; genus Stegostoma; species Stegostoma tigrinum. The sequence continues at coordinate 17,316,470 of NC_081360.1, read as the reverse complement.
CCAATGTTCAGACGTCTGTGTTTCAGGAAGGACATCCACGTAGATATCTTGCACGTCCTTCAGTTTATAGCCTCTGAGCAAAGTAAGGATGGTCCTGTTGATGGCTGCGAAGATTATTGTTGCGATGAGCTCTAATGTGCCTGGTATCTTCCCTAGTGGAGCTGAAAATAGTTACAGATCTCTCAGTTTGTCTTCCACTATTAGAATTAGTATATTGTTGCAAGTACTTACATGAATACAGTGAAAAGTTTATGGTGCCATCTTGGGTGCACAGTTTTTGGGGCAAATTCTTAGGAAAAACATTAAAAAGATAAAGAAATAAAACCCAGAAGAAATGTGGATGCTGTCAATCAGAAGCAATATCAGTTAGTTGCTGGAAAAGCTCAGCAGGTCTGGCAGCGTCTGTGAAGAGAAAATCAGGCGTTAACGTTTTCGGGTCCAGTGACCCTTCCTCTGAACCGTCAGTTCTTGCTGAGCTTTTCCAGCATACACTTGAAGAAATAAAAAGCCCAGTATTACAGACGTTTGCACCACCTGAGGGACAAAAGTACAAAATCATTTTTCGATTGAAATGTAAAGGAATAAAAAGGTCAGAATAACAGTCCTGTCAACCCAGTCCATGGTCGACACCTAGTCTCCAGATCGTGTCAGGCTTCACCTGGAGGCCAATCTGGATTCACCTCAAGTCTGGGAGTCCATGATGACTTTACTCGAGGCTCAAAGGCAGTAGGAAGAAGAAAGAAGGAAAAATGATCGTGAAAAGAGAGAAAAAGGAAATGAGAACAGATGGAGTTAGGAGGAGCTGCTGGCCCGTGGTGCAGCTGTGGGCCCCTGGGGGCCCGATGTGTTTTCCTTTTCCGATATCCGCTCCATACACCTCCTTTGTTTCCTCCTCTTCCATTAACTCTGTCAGTTCAAGTGGAGGTCAGGTCAGCTGCTCTGCCTCTGCCCTGGCTACCGTCCCCCCCACTCCCTTCCGGGTGCCCCCTTGTTTCGGTTTTCTTGCTGCAGGGTGGCACCTTACTGTCCTTTTGGGGGACCGTGGCTGGCATTTCTGAAGAACGGTCTAGCCTGAAGTGTCAGCCTTCCTGCTCCTCTGATGTCGCTTGGCCTGCTGTGTTCAACCAGCTCCACCCCTGTTATCCTTTTTCCAGACTTCCTTTCACAAAGGCACATTCCAGAAGGAGAAATGTTGACAGTCTTGAAAAACACCAACCTCCCCCACCCCCTCACCAATCTCCCCACCGCAGCATCTTCGATGGCAGAGTGCAGTGGCTTAGAGCAACTGGGCATACAGGAAGGATCTCGCAGGTAATGCCGTTCTCACCATCAGCCGTGCGATGTTTTGGTGCTTTTCAGAAAGTTCTGGCCGAGAGACATTCTGCCAAATGACTTTGAGAGTCTGCTCCGGGAACCATGCAACAGAATTCCTCCCCCTGCCTCTCCTTTTCCCACCGGGTCTTGAGGATGCGATGTGCTGACCACTTCCTGATGGCTTAGCGGTCAAAGGTGTTTTTCTTGGCAAATTTCTCCACAGTCGATATGGAATGGACCTACTATTTGGCCAATCGATCCAATCCCATCCTTCACAATACCAGGGACAGGGAGAACCTCGGTACACAGTGTCACTTGGTGTTTGCCCACTGAGGGTCTACCCGCAACTTGACAGTGCTACACACAAGGGTGGCCATCAGGATGGGAGCGGCGTTCTTCTACCTTCCTTTCCAGAGTTTTGTACATGGCGTCCCTGCAGACGTGATTCATCTTAGACCTCCAGATGGAGTGGAAGACGGCTCGGGTAACTGCAATGGCACAGTTTCAGGGAAAGGGCCAGACCTATGTACGACAACAGAGAGAGTGCCTCACATCTGATGGCCTGAACTTCTATCAGCATTGCATTTAAGTCCCCAGTGCTTGACTCATGGCGCTGCAGGCTAACTTTCAACAGTTGTTTTTAACAAGTGCTCAGGGCTCGAGCCAGTAAACAATACAGTTAATGATAACCAGACAGTGAAATAATTTAAGAAAACAGGCAGCATGACATTCAGGAGCTGTCTACATTCCAGTCAGTATGTGTGGGTTAACGGCACGTTATGTTTCAGTATCTGGTTTCGGAGGTTATCAGTCTCAGCTTGCAATGTTTGTGTTGAACTTCCTTCCTTTAGCTCAAAGTTTCCGAGCGGCTTATTTATTTAATAACATCAGTGCATCTGTCCACGCCCTTCTGCAGTGAAATCAGCGACATCGAGCAAGGCTTGAAAGGAGCCAATTGAAACGACTTTTCCGCACTATTGTTCAGATCCTTCTTCTGTACAGCAACATCAAAACATAACTATATTTTTATATTTTGTGCCTCTGTATTTTGTCTTTCCTTTACATCTGATGTATGACACCATTTATACTTTTATGTCTGACTTGTCAAAGCCCAAGTTTTAGAAATAAGGTGCTCAGCAGTCAGAGGATCCATAAAAGACATCTGGATGGGTATACAAATAGGAATCGTTTAGAGGAAAATGGGCCAAATGATGACAAACAGAACTAGATAAGTTTAGGATATCTGGTTGGCATGGATGAGTTGGACCGAAGGGTCTGATTCCGCATTGTACAACTTTATGACTCTGTATAGCTGGTAAGGAGGGGTATTAAGGAGTATTCTAGACCTACTATTGACAATGTTTATATTGGAGAAAATCAGCGTGATCCTTACTAATAATAGTCTGTTGCAGAAACCTTCTTGTTTTTATATGTTAAGCCAGAAAGTTAATGTTTAGTCATCTCTGATGCTTCAAATTTTAATCTTTGATTTTATTTAAAAATCAATGTTGATGATGTGTGATGTACAAGAAATGATTATAAGTTTAGAAACTCAAGATGTTTATTGAAATAATGTTGTTTTGTAGGCCCTAAAGTTGATCTGTTACCTGTATGTGAATATTGCCTCATTTTTAGTGCCCCAGGGAAGTTTTTTCTTTGGTATTCCATCACAGGATGTAGGCTTGGCCAGTATTTATTCACAAACACAAATTGCTGGAAAAACTCAGCAGGTCTGGCAGCATCTGTGGAGTGAAAGCAGAGTTAATATATTCTGAACAAGGGCCACTGGACTCGAAACATTAACTGCTTTCTCTCCACAGATGCTGCCAGACCTGCTGAGTTTTCCAGAAATTTCTGTGTTTTGTTTCTGATTTCTAGCATCCACGGTTCTTTGTTTTTTTTTGTTTGCGTGTTTAACTCACGGCCATACTCTTCTAGCTATCCCGCCTTGAAGAAGTACAGGTCCTCCATCCAATAGGATTTCCGCTCTGATCTTCTTACAGCCATTAGTTTCATTGTCACTGCTGGTGATTGACAATATATTTGCCAAAACCTGCTTCTGCAGCCATGTCACATTCTTTAGTGACTGCCTGACGCACCCCATGTGGATTGCAGCTTAAGTGCCATCCTTCACATTGAGAGTTCACCCAGGATCACCGGTATCTCCGTGACGTACAATACACCTCGGACAGCTGTTCTCGGCACATCCTGAGACTCACGTTCAGCACCAGGTGTCGCCATGTGCAACTTTCAACCCCCCTCTCTCTCTCTCTCCCCATCAGCATTGCAATTCTGAAGGAGGGTCACTGGGCCCATAATGTCAACTCTGCTTTCTCTCCACAGATTCTGCCAGACCTGCTGAGTTTTTCTAGCTATTTCTGTTTGTGTTTCTGATTTCCAGTGTCTGCAGTTCTTCCGTTTATTTGGCCATTATTTATTGCTTTTGAGAAGATGGCGTTAAGTCATATTCTTGTATTTATGAAACATTTCCTCAAAGAAGTGGTGAGTGTTCAAGTTTTGTGGGTTTATTTTATTAGCAATGTATGTTGATAATGTTCTATCGCATTGATCCACAATATTAATGCACATTTTTATTGTCCTGTTCACCCATCATCACCTGTGTGCTCACTGACCTTTGTTAGCTATGAGATAAGAAATGCCTCAATTTTAAAATTGTCATCCTTGATTTTAAATCCCTCTGTGGCTTTGCACACCTTTCTTCTGTAGTTGTCACATGAAATGCTTTTGTACATGTCATTATGCATTAAAGGCATTTCATAAGTACAAGTGATTTGTTTCGTTGTAAGACCTGTGTGTTAAACAAGGCACATCAATACTGAAAGCATCACCATCTGGAAATGTTTTTCCAGCTTAAATTAATGTGCCAGTGTTTTATTCCTTCACCTTCAAACCATTTGTCCTCTGAAAAATGTACCTTGTCACCTCAAGGCATGAAATGAGACAATTTGATTTTGTCAGTCCACCTGAAACACACAACACCATATCTGGCATATTATTACTGATTTTTCCCAATTGTGCCAATTTTAAATTTCAAACATTAGCGCATAAAGAGGAAACGTAAGAAACATGGTTGATTTTTCAGAAAGAGCCACCCAAAGTTTTGTCATCAGCTTGAAGCAGCCTGCTCCTCTTTCAGATGCTGACTGATGGATTTGATGTATTTTCGAGGGTTTCTGTTTCTACTTTTTAAATTTGTTCGCTGTTATTCATTTGACAAGAGGGAGCCAGAATCTCGATGTTTGTCTGAATTGTTGTGATATCTTGTGATGAGCTTGATCTGTTTAAGAGGGCTAGTTGTCTTTGAACCATGTAAATATTTCAGTCTGGCTGATTAATGTTGACCTAAAATCCATTTGGGAAGTGATTCAAGGGACTGGATCTGTGATTATCAATCAGAATCAATCTCTATCATTGTACCTCTCTCTAAAAAGCTGATGGATGAGTTTCAGGGCAGTCTTCATAGTCACTGACTTCCATACAATAAGTGCTACTGTTTAACATGTGCAACATTTTCCGCGATAATATACTGCTCAGCTCGCAGTTCATGCAGTTTTATGACTTAATGCCCTGTTCAAGCAATCCAGTTTACATGAATGTTATACCTTGATGCACTTGTTTGGACAATGGGCACATGTAAGATAGAAAATGCTGGAAATACTCAGCATTTGTGATAAGCGAAATCAGTTACAATTTTGGGTTGGTCTATCCCATAATGGTTAAAGCTAGATAGGGTTTGCTGGCCCAATACATCACACAGTTAAGAGACAACTGTGGTCCGGACTGACTAACAATGTCCAATTTCTTTCCCTAAAGTTCCAAATTGGAATTTTGTGACAATCTTGCAGTTTGGTCACTATTCCTCATACTAACTATATTTCAGGTTTATTTAATTAAGTTAAACTCCCCTGTTCAGGTCGGGATCTTGTGGTATAGTGGTGATGTCCTTAACTGTGAGCCAGGATGCCCAGGTTCAAGCCCCATCTGTTCGAGAGGTGCTTAAGAATGTGTCTGAACAGGGTGATTAAAATAAAAGTCCCCTGTTTGTCATGATGGGACATGAACACCTATCTCCAGCTGCCCCCTGGATTCCTCATGCACAGTGGCATACCATTATAAATTTGACATACTATGAGGGGCATTTGCTTAAGAGCATCATTGAACTTAATATATAGCTACTTTCTGGACAAAGAAAACAATATCACTATTTTAAGTGCATGTATTATTTATTGTATTTACAATATAAATTGGATGCATACATTTGTAACAATTTGTTACAATTTGTAACTGGAGTCTAATGACGCAAAAATGTTTTTTATTTGTTTTATTGATGAAAAATTAACTATTTTGCTCTTGATATTTTCTACTGAAGAACCAGTTATTTATTTTCTCATTTGGAAGTGTTGCTAGTGGGTTCTTACACCAGAAAACCAGAAGTACAGGTAAGTACTGAGGAACAAATAGCTTCCTGCAATGCAAAGCTAAGACTTGTATTGATGCAACACCTTTATGATTCAGGATGTGCCAAAATGCTTCAGAACCAATGAAGAACTTTGCAAGGTTTGTCACTTTTGGGGTGTCAAAAATGCAGCAGCCAATTTGCATAAACAGCAATGAGATAATGACTATCTATCTGTTTTTAGGAATGTTCATTGAGGAACAAATGCTGGCCAAGACATTGCTAGAAATCTGTGGGCTCTAACCAGGTAGTGGCAGTGACCCTATCCCTGAATTTGGAGGCCCGGATTCAAGTCCCACTTGCTCCACAAGTATGTAATAACATCTCTGAATAGGTCGATTAGAAAATATCTGCAGGAAAACTGTTCATTTGCCATAGGACTATAGGATCTCCTGTACTCCGTGCACCTGTCTTTCAATTGCAGTTTGTTTTCGACCTACATATCCATGTAATTATCCATGAAATTTAAGATAATCCCTGTTTTCAAATATGTATTCTGCAGTCTGCTTTTTCAGCAATATCCTACTGCTGATCTGTAGTCATGTTGGCCACTTCCTCTTTCCAGCTCATCTCCTTGCTCCTCACCTTTCTAAAATCTACCCTCTTCCAGTCTGATGTCCCCTCTTGTTCACAACCTTACTGTATTGTGGTGAGTAGGTCTGAGTGCTTGCCCACATTTAATTAATCTCCCTGCTGTACTTCATTCTTTGTGAGTCAGTCGAGGATTGGCTCTTTCCCTTACAAAAGTAAGGACATACTGAAGGGTTTGGGCTACAGGGAAAAGCTGAATAGGCTGGGGCTAATTTCCCTGGAGCGTCAGAGGCTGAGGGGTGACCTTATAGAAGTTTATAAAATCATGAGGACCATGGGTGGGGTTAATAGCCAAGGTCTTTTTCCCAGGATCGGGGAGTCCAAAGCTAGAGGGCATAGGTTCAAGGTGAAAGGGGAAAGATTTAAAAGGGACAGCTTTTTCACACAGAGGATGGTACATGTATGGAATAAGTTGCCAGAGGAAATGGAGGAGGGGTGTAGAATTATAGTATTGAAAGGCATCTGGATGGATCCATGAATAGGAAGGGTTTAAGAGAGATGTGGGCCAAATGCTGGCAAATGGGACTATATTAATTTGGGATATCTAGTTGGCATGGATGAGTTGGACTGAAGAATCTGTTTCCATGCAGTTCAACTTTATGACTCTATGCTTGAGGAGGGACAACTACATATGTTTTAGAGATGGGGGAAATGGTTTGAAGAGAGAAAAATAAGAAATTAAAAAGAGGGTTTTCTAGTACTGCAAAAAGAAATGTTAATGCATTATTCTAATGATAGCAATTGTTTATGTGGCATTTAAGTTACTTCAAATAAGTAATCTTTATATAATATTCTACCAACACGTCCATTGTTACACACTTTGTGCTATAAATGTGGCTGGCACATCTCTAGTGGCGATATTCCAGTTCAATGTGAAATCTACCAATTTACTGATTACTTAATGACCGTGGATGGCAAAAGCTCCTTTCCAGTGAAATGCTGCCACCTTGTGTCCATCAGGCAACTGGCAGATACCAACAACTGGCAGTTCAGGTTTCACAAGAAAAAGATAGGCATGGATCAACTTCAGAACGTAAGATTCTCTGTTTCTGATGCACCTGTAATGTCAATGTCCAATGATCATTAATAAAGTGTTCTTAACGTGAAATTAGAGAGGCTGCTGAAAGGGTTTACAAGCGTGGTTCCAGGTGAGTGGGACTTCGGTTACATAGTTTGACATTATTCTCTTGTGGATCAGAGATATTTGATAGAGGTATTCAAAATCTCAAAGAATCAGCCACAGTAGATAAACAGAAATGTTTCCATTACCTAACGTAAGTGATTATATGACAAAATCCCCTTATTACATAGGGAGCGTTCATGATTTGGCATGTACTATCTCTGCTGGAGACAGATTCAGGAAGAAATTTTGAGGTAATTATCTGAAGCAAAAATAATTTGCAGGGTCAAAGAGTAAGATTATCTGGTTTGCTCTTGCAGAGAACTGATGCCAACTTAATGGGATAAATGGCCTTCTCTGTGACAGACACCAGCTAGGTTTATAACAACATCAATTTGCTGATATCGCTATCCTTAACAAAATCTGGAAGCACGGGAGAAAATGGAGATATACTGGGATACAAGTATAAATCAGACTTCCTATGTTGAATGAGATTAAGTCTTGCCCATAGGGTAATATGGGCATGTCAGCTCACTAACCAGTATGAATCTGCTGCTTCTGGTGAAGGTAGCTGTCGTCATCCTGGAAAGGCCTATGTAGTCTTCCTGGAAGAGTCTCTGGTCGTTAGCAAAACTTGTTTATTGCGTGTTAGCGATCAGGTCCAGGTTATTTAAAATTATGTACATTGTTAGAGACTTTGAGAACCTTTAGATGTTTGCAAAATGCTGTGGGTTGGCTATTCCTGTGCATCTGCTTTGAAGGGTAGGCTGGTTAAATTGGATAAGATCTGAAAATGGGCAAGGGGGTTGCAATGCTGGTGTGGTCAAGGTCAAACCAGAGTGGGTAGTGGAAGCACTGGCTGTGAAATAACAGTGGTATAATAAAGTGATAGTAGGAACTGCAGATGCTGGAGAATCCAAGATAACAAAGTGTGAAGCTGGATGAACACAGCAGGTCAAGCAGCATCTCAGGAGCACAAAAGCTGACATTTCGGGCCTAGACCCTTCATCAGAGAGGCCCGAAACGTCAGCTTTTGTGCTCCTGAGATGCTGCTTGGCCTGCTGTGTTCATCCAGCTTCACACTTTATTATCGTGGTATACTCAAGGTTCCTTGTGGCAGCATGGCTCACATTTTAGGCCAACTGTGCACAGATTTGGGTTCCAAACCACGGGACCATACACTTAAGTGGATTCTTCCTTTGGTCCAGGCAGCCGGCTTTCAACATCCCAGAGAGGCTTAAATACAGTTAACACTGAGGTATTACACAGAATGAATGAATTGTGATTGCGATAATGGACATTTGCTTGCACAACGTGCTCCCTACTTTTATATTGCAGGAAAATGTCAACTCTGCAATGATACTGGCAATATAATAAGATTCTGTGAAGCATTAAAAATCTGAGCAGCATATAGGATGCACAGACACTCTAGGGGCACCAATGGCAAGACACTACACACCAACAGGAAGTTAGTCCTGGATCATTGGTCAGAACACTTGGAAACCACCTCCAGCACACTGCCTAATACTACTATCAACCACATTCAACAACAGCATGTCAAAAAAAACTGGATGAGAGTTCAATTCTGGAGGAAACCATAACTTGCTTCAACCAAAGAGCAAAGGATGCATTGCATTCTAAGTCTTGCAGCATCATGGCTCTACCCTACCAACCTGTCTTCATGAGATATTCCATGTCTTCCAAAGACCTTGCCGAAGCCATTTATAAAATCAAAGGAGAAAAAGCAGCAGCTATCACAGATAAGGTCCTGGCTAGAATAAGTTCATGCTTACCATTGTGGAAGAAAACCCCACAGAGAAATTTCAGAACGAACCAAGGTGCTACAAACATGGTGTTATACATGCCTGAGAACAAATTACCATGAGCAAAGTAAGGTTGCTGTGTATTGCTTGTGAAGATCTCACTAAGACATTCAACACCGTGGGCAGTGAAGGACTTGGGAAAATGCTGAGTCTGGATGCCCACCAGATTCCTGGCCACGCTGAAGAAGTTTCATGGAAATCAGTACCAACAGGTCAGGCAGGCAAGAAGGACCCATGGCTCTACATCTGTTCCTCATTTATATGTTAAGTACAACAGTAACCTCTCTCGTCCCTTCCAAATGTGATGCAGGGATGTGCACTGGCCCTGACCTTATTCACTATCTTCTTCAGCATAATGCTGCAACATGCAACATAAGACCTTACAGAGGGAGTTTGCTTAAGCTTCTGGACTGAGAGAAGTCTTTTCAATCTCAGGCAACAGACCGTCTCAGACATAGAAAATCTCATTCCAGAATGGAGCTGACCACTGGTAAACAGAACAGACGACCCCACACAAAAATGTTTCAATAACACCTTCATATGTGTCACATCACCCTTTGCCAGGAAGCATAGGCTATTGCTTGTGATGTCTGGAGATGCAATGCACACCCTCAAGATTCAAAGAGTAAGCTTGAATGAGAAAATAGGAGGCAAAGGATAGATTCATTAGTTCCCAGCAGCAACTCCACCTTCACTTACTGTGGGAGAATCTGCCAGTTATGGATAGGCCTAACTGAAACCAGCCATCCAGCAACAGATGAATACAAACTTGCTAAAAATCTTTATGTACAAAGAAATGCAAACAGATATTAAATCATTGTATATTAGGGAAGGAAAAAGAATGAATTGTGAACTTTAATGTTACCAGTTCTAGCTTTCTTATTTTAGAAATAATAACTGAAATCAGTTTCAACAGTCAGTGATTATATTAAGAGTCAGAACAGCAGGCTGCTCTGACCATTCATGTCACAATGTGCAGAGAAAGTTTGGGAAATAATTCCAGTAGAGGTTCAAAAGCACAAAGAGCTTCAGTTCTTGACGTGATTGCTCTCAATGAATTTGACGCTGAGTTCCAAAATAATGAGAGGTTGGGGCTTGAAGTGATAACTGAGCAAGAGGGAAACGAGACAGATGGAGAATCAAGTCTCCACTTGGAAATGTTATAACTTACAAGAAAATGGGAGAAAAGGCAAACTATCTTACCTGTGACAAAATGTACTAAAAATGAGGTGAAACTAAATATTGGAGTCCAAAAGCAGCCAAGTGAACAGTGGTATTCAACACGTGGACCAGTGGGTTTAAATATTCTGGGAGCAGTATTTTAATAGTTTTTTTTAAAAAATAAACAAAATACACACCCGTCAATATAATGCTTTCCATGCAACATTTTGTCTCCTACAAATGAATACAGTTCATCAAAATAAAACTCCAAATAACAGAGCACTGTAAATCTATATTCTATGACATAAATTGTATATAATATCCCACAATTTATAGAATGCAAGTATAACATACTTAAGTGTTTGAGAAGTCTTGTAGACTAGGTGAGTCCTGTGAAGTAGATTTCACCAGATCAGTGTTGCAGTTCTTTCTGGGAGACTGTCAGGGCCACAGTAGGCAACTGTTTGTGTGCTTTGGCACATCCACACTGAGGTTACTGTCACTTTGACTCATCCAGGAGTCTGGATTATAGCCAGTCTTGCCTTCTAATGCAGAATATTAAGTCAAACACAGCATTCGTAGGTTGTACTTCAGTTAAAATAAAACTGGATGAACTAATGATTGAACCCATTTTTGGAACGTGACACACATTTATTTGGAGTAGTTCTTGGCTCAAATATTTGTATTTCACAAACACTGCAGAACTGAATGAAACAAAATTGAAACTTCAGCTTCAGGGAACGTGAAACAAAAAAAATGCAGAAGCATTAGATTACAACTCAATGAATGACCTCTGTCTGAATTGGAGAACCTGAAATTCAATTTATTAGGCACCAAAAGACTTGCAGGCTCTGGTGAACCCAGAGCAGATACTTAGTCATTTTCATTGATTGCACTACCCACCAATTACATTCAGCAGGTAGTCTCTTTGATTCTAATACTGAGGGGCCAAGTTTACATTTGTAAAACATGTCTTTTGTATGTACAAGTTGTAATTACCAATGCTGAAGACTTGCCACAGGAAAAAATTAAACTGGCAGAAATTAAACCTTGGCAATAGTACTGTTCTTGAAACAGGTCCAGACAGCAGCAAGAGAGGGATGATAAAGCTGCCTCTTAGACCTGTGTTGACTTTCCGCTCTGTGGGAGCATGAGCAGTAAAATGTCATGCTACTTTAAGAAATTATCTCGCGTTTGTCCATTCACGCTCCTATTAGGAGCCACTGAGGGAAGACAACTTCATTATCTTTACCCAACAGTGGTTCCTGCTGGGAAAACTTGGCTTTGGGACACTTCCTTCCTTGACTCATAAAATGATTTGGAAGCTGTAAATGTAAAAGAAGTGGTTGAATCGTAGATAAGGCCTTCTTGTAAAGTGTGATTTTGACTCCCTGATGTCACTCAATGTGGGTCAATTCCTCTGGCAAAGAGAGTCCATGCTATTCAGTATACAATCTTCCAATGTGTTGGCTGCTCGCATTCCATTTCTGCATCACCACAGAACCTGTTGTAGGTGGTTTTGGGATCAAAGCCCAAAATCTCTCTCTCCTCGTGGATACGGAATGAGAATGTTGACACTGATGTTCCAATGAAATACCTTCAAGAAAAGCAGATGATTAGCTATGCATCCTTAAATTTACGTGCACTAGTTTACCAAGTAATCTGAAGAACGAGAGATCAGGTTTGGAGAAATTTCTTTATGAAGCACATTATTATGCTTTGGAATTCACTGCTAAAACAGGGGTGAACAAGAAATTGATAAATACTTGGGGAAAAAAATTCAGGCGTATGGGACCAATTGTATAACTTGGTAAAAGAGCAGGTATACATACTGTGCTTAAGAATCTATAGTGAGTCCTTTATAAAGAATTATAACTGTAACTTACAGGGTTTTCTTTTACTGAGCTCTTCCTCTCTCACTACTCTATTAACATAAACTAGTGCATTGTGGCTATAGCTGAAATCCAGAATCCATAAAGCGCTCAGCTACAACATCCAGCCCCAGAACCTGATTGTGGCAAGTAGGTCGTAGAACCCAGAAACAGACCCTTTGGTCCAACTTGTCCACACCAATAGTTTCTGGTCCATATCCCTCTAAACCCTTCCTATTGCCTTTTATATGTTGTAATTGTTCAACGTGTCACAAGCTGAACAGCCTCCAGGATATTGCCAAGTATTATTCTCACAGAGCTTTCCAGTGGCTGTGCATGGATGGAAAGTCATCATCTTTGGAATTGCTGTGAGTGACGTTATTTGAAGCCACTTTGTGCTCTTTCCTTTCTTCTGGAGTGTCCAGGCCAATATTTATGCACACTACAGATAAGTGTATTTTATTTTCTTTATTCATTTTGTGGGATGTGGGTGTTGCTGGCTAGCCAGCATTTGTTGCACTTGAGAAGGTGGTGGTGAGCTGCATTCTTGAACCACTGAAATCCATCTGCTGCGGCTTGACCCAAAATGCCATTAAGGAGGTAGTTCTAGGATTTCAACTCTGTGACAGTAAAGGAATGACGATATATTTCCAAGTCAGGATGGTAAGTTGTGCACTTGAATGTGGTAGTGTTCTCATATCTGCCGCCCTTGTCCTTCTAGACTTAAATACTCTTGGGTTTGGAAGATGTTGTCTGAGGATCTTTGGTGAATTTTTGCAGTGAATCTTGTAGATAGCGTACACTGCTGCTACTGAGCATTAGCAGTGGAGGGAGTAGATGCTTGTGGAGTGGGTTTGCTTTGGCCTGGATGATGTCCAGCTTGAAGGTTGTTGGGGCTGCACTCATCTAGGCAAGCAGGGAGTATTCCATCACGTTCCTGGCTTATGCCTTGTACATGGTGGACAGGCTTTCGGGAGTCAGGAACTAAGACCATAAGACACAGCAGCAGAAATTAAGCCATTTGGCCTAACAAGTCTGCTGTGCTATTCAATAGAGGCTGATTTCTCAACCTGATCCCCTTGACAATCAAGAATCTACCTCTCTCTCTCTCTCTTAAATATTCAATGACCTGGCCTCCACGATGGCTGTAGAAGCTTCTACTCATCTCTGTTCTGAATGGTCTTTCCTTTACTCAGGCTGTGCCCTTGAGCCCTAGTCTCTCCTGCTAATAAAAATATCTTCCCAACATCCATTCTGTCCTGACCATTCAGTATTCTCTAAGTTTCAATTATATTCACCACCCCCCTCCCCATTCTTCTAAATGCCACTGATTATGGACTCAGAGTCCTTAAGCATTTCTCACATAAGCCTTTCATTCCTAAAATCATTCTCATGACCCTCCTCTGGACCCGGTCTAGGGCCAGGACATCCTTCTTGAGGTATAGGGCCCAAAGTTGCTTGCAATACTCTAAATGTGGTCAGACCAGAGCCTTTTAGAGCCATGAGTTACTTGCCACAATACTCCTAGCCTCTGGCTTGCTCTTGCAGCCACTGTATTTATGAGCCAAGTTCAGTTGAGTTTCTGATCACTGACAACTCCCAGCATGTTGATACTGGGGGGCATTTGTGTAGCACAAATGTTACTTGCCACATGTCAGCCCAAGTCTGGATATTGTCCAGATCTTGTTGCATTTGTACACAGACTGCTTTGATATCTGAGTCGTCGCGAACAGGACTAAACATTGTGTGTGTTTTTGCAACATTATTACCAGTGACTTCCATTGGCTGTGACAGGATTTTTAGCTTCCCATTTTAATGGGGCCCTTTCTTTATTCAGAGTTTCCTGAGGGACAATCTGATGCTGAGCCAGTCAGTAGGCACAGCATTGTGCTAATTGACATGTTCTAGTTGGGCAGCTAGTGCCTCTACCTGGCATGGGCACAGATCCACTGGTCAATGATTGCAACACCTCCATCCTTGTACAACTGTAGTTCCTCCTGAGTCGGTTCAAATCGTAGCATGTTTGGAAGAAGGCGTTTCAGCTCATTCACCTCTAAAGGAAAAAGACGTAAGATAATTGAAGAAACGGAATGCACAGCTTTACATGAAAATCCATTCCCTTTTCATTGATATTAAACTTCCTTACATTTGGCACTATTTTGTAAAGGCTTTGCAATTTACAAACATTTTCTGCACTCCAATTCATGCATTTTCAGTTGAATGCTCCCTGATAAAGTTTACAGGAGTTATAAATGAGTTTTTTTTTAAAATGGTATCAGGTCTGAAACTAAGAACTATGGATGCTGGAAATCAGAAAGCACTGGAAAAACTCAGCAAGTTTGGCAACATCTTTGGAGAGAAATCAGAGTTAACATTTCCCTTCAGTTCTGATGCTGCCAGACCTTCTGGGTTTTTCCAGGAATGTGTGTTTTTGTCTGTGATACCATCAAAAACTGGCCTGGCACAGAAACATCAAACACTTCCTTTGATCATTAGCATTTGCTGTCTGGCCTGGTTTTCAACATTGCTGCTCTGGAATTGCTAGGAAGTGGAGTATTGCAGGCTTTTGAGATGATTAAACAAGTAGATATTGAGATTAGTTACTTTTTCTAGTAGGAAACATCCAAAACACGGGAGAAAAACCTTCGAATAGGAGCAAGGCATTTCATGGAAAAGGCCAGGTCTATCTGAAATTTTCAAAATTGAGACTGGTACCCAACAAAAATGTAATGTTATTCAGGGATATGGGACCAAAGTGCGTGCAAATGGAGCAAGGAAAGAAGTCAACCATGACCTAACTGGCTTCCTACTGTTCCTCCAAAGTAAGGCAGCCCATCTGTGTTTTTTTTAAAATCTCTTTCCTTCCTGAAGGGTATGAAAT
The DNA here is from genome assembly GCF_030684315.1 of Stegostoma tigrinum. NCBI lineage: Eukaryota > Metazoa > Chordata > Chondrichthyes > Orectolobiformes > Stegostomatidae > Stegostoma > Stegostoma tigrinum. The sequence goes on along the minus strand of NC_081360.1, from coordinate 17,301,232 downwards.
TGACATTGATGATTTGGCAGAATTAGATCTCTGTCACATCACTGGGCGGGTACATGCTGGCTGATATAAAACAAAAACAGAACGGTGCCCAAAATGAACCCAAGACACGATGGGATTGAGGTTGGCACCATCACGGTTGGTGTTGGACACCAGCAGCCTGGAGAAGTCCATAAGAGCTCCTTGCCTAGGAATGCACTATCAATGGTAACAGACTACACCAGGATTATTACCATCCTCATCAGCGTCAGTAGCCACAAACACCTTGTTTAATTTCAGCTCTTTCATAAGGTTGTTAATCTTCTCAGCTGTTCCTTTAATGCTGGGGATATCCTCTCTATGGCCCCAAATAAAGTCCTTTCTCCGCAAATGCACACCCAAGTATGGGCCACCCCTGGCAGTGCCCAACTTTACCTGCAACAAATATAAGAGTTAAGATTAGATGTGGTGAATGCGTAGCCTAGCACTACGAACCATAAGACTCATAACAACTAGGAGCAGGAGTAGGCCATCTGGCCCCTCGAGCCTGCCCGGCCCTTTAACAAGATCATGGCTGATCTCTGAGACTCGGCTCCACTTACCATAACCCTTAATTCCTCTACTGTTCAAAAATTTATCTGGCCTTGCCTGAAACACATTCAATGAGGTAGCTTCAATTGCTTCACTGTGCAGGGAATTCCACAGATTCACAACCCTTTGGGTGAAGAAGTCCCTCCTGACCTCAATCCTACATCTGCTTCCCTTTATTTTGAGGCGATGCCCTCTGTAGTTCATAATTACGATGCTCTAAAAACAAATTTGCTGACTTTCACAATCTCCCAAAATACTTGCAATGTAGAAAAGTGGCGGTAGAGTCATACAGCATGGAAACAGACCCTTTGATCCAACCATAATCCCAATCTAAACTAGTCCTGCTTGCACTTGGGCCATATCCCTCCAAACTTTCAACAGTACTCACACATGAACCACTGTGTTTGAAAAAAAGTTGCCCCTCAAGTTTTTCTCCTCTCACCTTAAAAATATGCCCCATGGTCTTAAAATCCTCCACCCTAGGCAAAAAACATGTAACATTTACCATTATTCTATATCCCTCAACCTCCTATGCTCCAGTGAAGAAAGTCTCAAGCCCTCCATTTCCAGCAACATCCTGGCAAATTTCTTCTGAACTGTTTACAACATGATAATATATTTCCTGTAACTGGCCAACCAGAACTGGATACAGTACACCAGAACAGGCCTCATCAATGCCATATACAACCTCAACATGACAGTCCAACTCCAATATTCAAAGGTCTGAGCAATGAAGGCAAGTGTGCTAAATGCTTTCTTAACTACCCTGTGTACATGTGAAGCAACCCTAAAAGAATTACGTACCTGAATCTCCAGGTCACTCTGGTCTACACCACACTGCTCAAGGCTGAACTTTTAATAGTACAAGTCTTGCCCTTGTTTGTTCCACCAAAATGCAATACCTCACATTCATCCAAGTTAAACTCCACCTGCCTCTCTTCAGCCCAGGGACTCAATTGATCAAGATCTCTTTGTAATCTAAGGTAACCTTCCTCACTGTCCACTACACCACCAATTTTTGTCATCTGCAAACTTACCAACCACGCCTTCTATATTCTCATGTAAATGATTTACATAAATTACAAAAGTGGACCCAGCATCACTGTGGAACACCACTGGTCAAAGGCCTTTAGTTCAAAAAAATGACCTTCCACCATAACTGTCTTGTGCCACTAATCCAATTTTGTCTCCAACTGGCAAGCTCACCTTTTATCAAGAAGTCTACCATGTAGAATCTTGTCAAAGGCTGTACTAAAGTCCAAGTAAACAACGTCTACTGCTCTGCCCTCATCAGTTTTCTTGGTTACTTCCTCAAAAACTCAATCAAGCTTGAGACAGACATTTCCCTTGCACAGTTGCATGCATAGTAAGCTAAACAAACAGAAAAACAGCAGTCACTGAAGGTATAAATATGGGCCAGAATACCAGATTCTTCTTGGCTTGGGAAGAACTGATCATCCCTTTCATCCCACAGGTAAAAGGACATTGTTCAAACCCATTGTGTGCCCTGTGCCAAGTTTTTGTAGCTCCTTCAAGTCAGGCAATTTTCTGCAACATTTAATTGTGTTTGCAGCTAACCTTCATCCTTGTCCAGTCCTCATTGTAAACAGTTTTGTCAAGTTCATCTGTAGAGTTTAAATATGTTGCCCTGAATTCATCACCAGCCATTCGTAGATATTTGGCAAACACCATGCTTCTCCGAGCCTGTTTGAAAACAAAAGTATAGAATATTTGTGCTTTACAACAACAATCACTATCTCACGGTTTCTGAAAGAGGAGAAGTATGTGGAAGTGTGGCAGCCATGCACAGCAAGATCCCATACAAACACAATCAGATATAACTAACTGATTAGCTAAACATATTTATTACAAGATACAACACAGTAAAATGTTGTTGCTGGATTCTTGAATCGAAAAATCACATGGAGATCTCTGGCGTGATCTGAGACTGTCTCAAAAATCTTAGCAGGATGAATCATGGACCAACGCTTGAGGAACTGTACAGAAGCAGTATCAGTACCTTACATCTACATAGCACTTCACAGGAGTAATGTTAAACAAAATTTGACATTATGACACGAAGTATTATGAAGTTTTTAAAAAGTTTTCAGCTAAAAAGGTAATGGAAGGGAAGTCCAAACCTTACCCGAAGGCAAGTCTTCTAATGGCGGAGCAAAGGAAACCAAGGAGAAAGAGGCAAGAATTGGACAGCAATCAGAAATTGTTACAGTGACTATATGTCTGACTTACACAGATACTGTATAATTCAAACAAAGTGTTAAGTGATAGGTGAGAAGGAAGCATAGAAATCTTCTATTCCTAAAAATCATAGGATAAAAGTCTCTTTTCTGGACCGTGTGGCTAAATCTCCAAATTTCATCCACATCAATTCAATACTCACATCCCAGTAACTTTTGCCTGCATAATGGTCATGAAGGAGGTTTTCTGCTCTGTCTAACATTACAGACCTAGAATATAATCAGATATCTGGTCAGGAATCCTTCTACATGGAGTAAAATCCTAAATGACAAGATTTTGGATTTCTCGTGCTCCCTACAGCACAGGTAGGTACATCAGGCCAAGACTAATACAATATTTATGATCTAAAGAATGGATTTGCATTCATATAGCACCTTTCACAAACTCAGGACATCCCAAAGTGTTCAGAGTCAATAAAGGACTTCTGAAATACAGTCAACATTGATGTAGGAACAGTGCCAGGCAATTTACATATAGGAGAGTCAGCAGATCGGGAAACGATAATTTATTGGCCTTTAGATGGAGATGTTGGAGAACATATTGAGGGGCTGCACTTTTGAGGGCCAATGAAAGACTGAGTTACAGTAGCAGTTTTAATTTAAACAGTGGAGAAAGAACTCAAACGGTACATTGAAAAAAATCATAGGGAATTCAGAAGAATGACAAGGGTACTAACACGGAAGATGGTAGAAATGAAGAAAGCTAAACAGGTCCTACTTTCTGCATAAAAAAACCTAACATTATCCTAGCTACCTTCAGTTCTGAGGAAGGGTCACTTGATGTGAAACATTAACTCTGATTTCTCACCATGGATGCAACCAGACCTGCTGAGCTTTCCAGCTTTTCCGTTTTGGTTCCAGCATAGCAACTGGTGAATAAAATTTAAATAATTTAAATAAATCAGAAATAAAATGCTAGTTTCATTAACAATACTCAAATGAAAATGACTGAAAACCCATCTGGTTGACTGATGTCCTTCAGGGGTGGATAACTGCTCTCATTTGAAGTGTGTTCTGAAACAGCCTAGCAAGGCACTTAGTTCAAGATGCATTTAGAAATTGACAATAAATGCTAGTCTTGCCCGTGACACCTGCATCGTAATAGCTAATAACAAAAAGATTTAACCATGGAAGATATGTTGGAACGCTACTCGAAGGCAAAGGAGATGACACCAAGCAAATGGACGTAGCCAAAGTTAAAAAGTGACAGCTGTCTGTTAGACTTGGGAGTTTGAAGAAATTGGTCACATTCCACCATGCCTGCACTCCACTAAGAATGTACTTCAGGAAAGGAACTACCATAAATAACTCTAAAATTGCTGAAAAGGACATGCTGTCAGAGCTTTTTGTCTTGCATTTTCTCAGGTCTAGGAGCAAGAATGCCAAATTTCAAAGGTGCCAACAATTTATTTTGCATGGGAAAAGTGGGCAGAATGATTGACAAGTTGACCTTGACTGGTGAATGAATTCCAATGGAGAATGGTCCAGAGATATATTATACTCCATGCTTCTTCCTATAGAGGATAGGTTACTGTCAGCGAATATGCGTACTCTCCAACAAATATACATCAGCCAACTTATCAGCCCCGGTGAGGATCTTATTTGATGTTCATGTAATTCTTAGCACTTGCTGAACCATTGTGTTATTTGATCACAGAAGCACATCCAACATTCGACATTACAGAATCAGAAGGACACAAGTCAGTCCACAGTACATCCGTCAGCTCTCTCAATGAGCGTCTGACCTAGTGCCATGCTCCTGCCTTCCCCCATAACCTTGCATATTGTTCCATTTTCAAATAATCATCTAATTCCCTTTTGAATGCCTCTGTCATACTCTCAGGCAGTGAATTCTAGACCCTAACACACACTGTATCAAAAAGATTCTCCATGTATTATTTTATGCTTTCTTGATCTTTACCTTTTCCTGAATGGGAACATTTTTCCTAAGTTACTCTGAAGTATTCAAAATCATGAGTGGTCTGGACAAATTACATTTCCTCTCAGCCTTCTCTCTTCCAAGAGAACAGTCCCACAATCACAGCTTCTCCAATCTACTTTTACAATTGAAATTCCTCCTCATCCCTCAAACCATTCTTGTACACCTGTTTTGTATTCACCCCGATGCCTTCACATCCTTCCTAAACTGTGACACCCCAAACCGGATACAACACTCCAGCTGATACCAAACTAATATGTTTTATACAAATTCAATATAAAAGCCATATGTTTTATTAACTGATCTCTATTGGTCATACACTTTTAATTACTTAAGCAAATACACTCTGTTCCTTTACCCTTCATTTTGTATTGTCTCTCCAGATGATTTTCTGATCAACTTGTTTATAACCGTTATCTCTCACTTCAGGAGCAGGTGGGACTTGTACGCGAGCCTCCTAGTGCAGAGGTAGGGACATTATTATCATATCACAACAGCCTCTATATACTGCCTCTCCCTGTTCTTGCTACAAAAATATATTGCCTGACTCTACTTCAGATTGATCATCATCTGCCACGTAAGTCATTGAGTTAAAAGGAACAAAGAGACCCTACAGTCCAACTCAGCCTACCATTAAGTGTACAAGTCCTGCCCTGAGCGGTCGTTCCAAAATGCAACACTTCATGTTCATCTAAATTAAACTCATCGGCCACTCCTTGACTCACTGGCCCATCTAACCAAGATTCTGCTGTACTGAGCTAATCACCTTCACTCTCCAATACATCTGTAGTGGAGTCATCTGCAAACTTACCAACCATACCTCCCATGTTCACAATCAAATCATTTACAGAAAAACAAAAAGCAGTGGACCCAGCACTGATTCTTGTAGCACCCTTCTGGTCACAAGCTTCTAGTCCGATAAACGAAACTCCACCAACACCCTCTGGCTCCTACCTTCCTGCCAATTTTGTATCCAATTGGCTAACATCCTCTGGATTCCATGCCATCTAACCTTGCTATCCAGTCTACCATGAGGAACTTTGTTGAACGCCTTGCTGATGTCCATACAGATGTATCCTACTCTGCTTTCTTCAATGTTCATTGTCATCTCTTCAAAAAGACTTAAAAAAAAAAGTTAGGGTCTAGGCTACCTTTTTGAAATATTTTGACCAAGTCTGATTTAGTCCATAACAATCTATATTTTTTCCCCTTTTATTCAAGGAATGCTTACATAGCACCCAAGTCTACAGTGCTGCACCGTGTCAAATGCACTCTAGAAATCTGCATACGAAAACATTACCTTCACCGACACCGGTTACCTCTTCAAAATGTCCAAGTCTTTCCCTTAAGAAATCCATGCTTAATCTCATTAACCCTTATTTTTCTGAAGCCCTACAGTGCTGAGGGGCCATTTGGCCCATCAAGTCAACACTGCCCTTCCAAGGGGCACCATGATGCAACCCAAGCCTATCCCTGTAACCCTGCATTTACCATTGCTAATGCACCTAGGCTGCACAGCCCTGAACACTATGGGCAATTTTGTACGGCCAATCCACCTAACCTGCACATCTTTGCACTTTGGAAGCAAACCAAAGAACCCAGTGGAAACAACCCAAACAGTCACCTCCACCCCCCCACCCCAAGGGTGGAACCAAAACTGGGTCCTTGGTGCTGTGAGGCAGCAGTGCTAACCACTGAGTCATAGAGCGGCCCATTTTGTCCTTGACCTATTAATTTTGTCCCAAATTATTGTTTTTAGAAGTTTTCCAACTCCCAAAAATAATCTGACTGAGACATAATTGTTTGGCTGATCCTTACATCCTTTTTTGAACGGGACGTAATACGTGCAGTTCTCTAGTACTCATGAACCACCCAATGGTCCAACAAAAACTGAAAAATTATTGCCAGTGCATCTGCAATTTTCTTATATCCTTGGATTATTCTCATCTGGTCCCAGTGCCTTATCTACTTTAAGTATAAACAGCCTATCCGATACCACTTCCCCACAGAGTTTGAAGCCTTTTAGTGACCAAAGCTTGAGTAGCATTGTCTTCCTTGATAAGGACAGCTGCAGAGTATTCATTTAACAATTCAGCCATAGCCATGCCTCCTCCCTTCATGTGTAAGTCCCATCTTTGGCCCCTGTGACACAGCCACATCATATTTGAGTCTTGCTGAAAAGAAAATAAATTTTGTCAAAGCTTTTCATCTTGCATTCGAAGACAGTTCACAAGAACTCACGCCACCTGTTATGTACACTCTCCCAAATGGCACAAGCAACATACCCTCCAAGGATCTCAGTTCTGGCCCCATCTCTCCTAGACAAAGTCCCAATGTCCCAAGAATGTACCAACTTTATAGCTAGATGCTCATCTGACTTATACTCTTATTCATGTGCTCACTGGCACTGAGACTAATCCAAGGATGACACTTTGGAGATCTTACCTGGCAACTGTCTATTTGACTCCTTAGGTTCTGATTACAGTACCACATCCTTTTTTCTATTTGTGTCTTTGCTTCCATTATGGACTGTCACTGCTGGCTGTACCCACAAAAATAAATACATTTTATAGCCCTCTGTTCAGGTCACTCACTCACTGTGCTGTGGTGTTTTTCAGAAGTACCGGCACCATGATGGAAGCTGAGCCTTGCACAGAGATGCAGGCAACACTGAGGCCTCTTGTCTCCTCATGACCCCAAAACCAACCCCTGTCACAAAGGGAAGAAATGCAACAGAGGTTAGTGATACAACTTAAAGTTACACAAATTCCTCTACTATGTTTGATTTCACAGATCCTGACCTTGTCAACATGGTTAGTTTGAAATAACTGGCTTTGCATTATACATCAGATAGAAAGAAAAAAAAAAGGCTTGCATTTCTACAGCCCTTTTTTTCACGACCCAAAGCACTCTACAATTCATGAAGCACTTTTGGAAGTCACTGTTGTAACGTAGGAGCTGCAGTAGACAATTTATACATAGCTTGTTCCTACAAGCAGCAATGTCACCCTGACTATATCGTTAGTGATATTAGCTGAGACACATATACAGGCCAGGACACCAGGGAGAATTCCCCCATCGCGCATTTTTTTCAAAATAGAGCTGTGGGATCCTTTTCTTCCACCTACAAGCAGACAAGGGCTTGGGTTATATGTCTCATTGGAAAGGCTGCACTTCAGAACAACAGAAATGATACAGCACAGAAGGTGGCCATTCAGCCCATCTTGTTCATACCAACCAAGACATACCTGGATGCCCTTTCTAATCCCATCTTCCTGCTCACATCTAATAGCCCTGCTGCTTGCAGCTTTTGAGGTGCAGATCCAGGTAATTTTTAAAAGGGTTTAGGGTGTCTGCCTCCACCACAAATTCAGGCAGTGAATTCCAGTCACCCATTACCCCCTGCATAAAAACCCCAGACCCTGGGTTTTTGAACTATCTGCCAAGGGAAACAGTTACTCCTGTCTAATTTATCTCTACCCCTCACAATTTTGAACACCTCAATCATGTCACCCCTTAGCCTTCTATGTTCCAAAGAAAACAATTCCAACCTCTCCAATCTCTCCTTACAGCTGTAATTCTCCAGGCCTGGCAACATTCTTGCAAATCTTCCCTGCACACTCTCTAGAGCAATTACATCCTTCCCGTAGCGTGGTGACCCAAACAGCATACAATACTCCATGCCAGTCCGAATACAATCTTTATCACTATATTTTAAACTCTAAATGTCTATCAACAAAGGACAACATCCCACATGCCTTCTTTGCAACCTATCTACCTGTACTGCTTTCTTTAGGGACCAATGCATTTGCACGCCAAGATCTCTCACTTCATCTAACCCTCATTATACTCCCGTTCATCAGGTCTTCCCTTCGACTGTCTGACCTCCCCAAAATGCATTACCTCACACTTATCAGAGTTGAACTCCATCTGCCATTTTCCTGCTTACTCCACCAATCCTTCGAAATTATTTTGGAGTTTACAGCTATCCTCCACACTGTCCACCACACAGCCACATTTTTGTCACCTGCAAATTTCCCAGTTGTTGCCACCCCCCCCACCCCCATTTATTCTTAATTTATCTCTTGTCCTTTTCCACAATACGACTAAATCTAATGAAATCTTTACCCACTTGGTCATCTTTATTACCCAAAATTAAATCCAGAATTGCATCTCTTCTTGTCGGTCTTGTCACATTATTGTAAACAAAATTTCACAGACACAGTACATGCATTTTTCACTCAGTGCCCCTCATATTGTTTGAAACCCAGTTGATATTGGGATAGTTGAGGTTTCCTACTATTGTCACCCTCTTATTCCTACAGGCAGAAATGTGTCTACATTTCCGTTCTTCTTTCTTCTGCTATTTGGGGCCCTGCAGTATATCTCTAGTATTATGACTGCCCTTCTTTTCCTTCCTAAATTCTACCTATAAAGCCTCATTTGTTAACCTGCTTAGTACATCATCCCTTCTCAACTGTAATTGATTCTTTAACTAATACTGCTCCCCCTCTCTCTTTGTCACCCACTCAATGCTGCCTGAAAACTCTATGTCCACAGAGAATGAGCTGCCAATTCTGTTACTTCTTTATCCCGGTCTCCAAATATAGCAACAGCATCATGCTGCCATGTGTCTATCTGTGCTGTTAGTTCATCTGCCTTGTTTGTAATACTTCTCGCTCTGAAGTAATAAACAGTTCAGCCCCATTAATTTCTTAGCTAGATGCTTTTAAATCCTTGTTTCTTTTGCCTTTGAGTTGCTGACGACATTACTAACTATGGTTCTTCCTCCTGTTTCCAGATCTGAATCTGGCTCATCTAAGCATGAGCTTTGGTTCCCATCCCCCTGCCATACTAGTTTAAAAACTCACCAATGGAACTAACAAAAGTGCCCTCAAGGATATTTGTCCCAGCTTTACCAAGGAGCAAACAGAAAGGCTTGTGCATGTGCCACTTTCCCCAGAATCTGTCTCAATGCTTCAAGAGCCTAAACCACTCCCTAGTATACCATTTTACCAGCCACACATTCATCTGATTTTATTCCTGCTCTCGGTAGCACATGGCACTAGGAGTTATCCACAGAGGTCCTGCATTTTAATTCATTTCCTAATTCAGCTTTCAGATCCTCACCCTTTTGTAAACAATATTGGCAAACTCATCTATACTGTTGGTACCTATGTGTACCACAACGAATTAAAAGTCACTCCCTGTATTTGAGCTAATATTTTATGCTTTAAAAACTAAGAAAATGCTTTGCAGGTATCACTTACCAATTGGCTGTTTCTGTTGGGACTGTGTCACCTTCTGAACTGCCTGAAGTCAGACTAAGCGGGAAACTGAATGTTTCAGCTTCACCTACTCCCTGTTTTTAACCCAAATCCAAAACACACTCATTTAGCCAAGCAGCATTGATGTTCCTTCCTTTTTATAGGCCCCAAAAGCAATACTTCTGAACTGGATCAAACCAGCTGTTCAATTAACCATCTGTGCCTAACAGTGATTCAGCTGACTTCTGTTTCAGAACCGAGACTAAAACTACACCCAGAGCAACTTTTAGTTACTAGTTTAAAGAACTAATTTATGTTGAATATTAGCCCTGAAATTAAGCTTAATTACCACTCGCCCCTTGAAACTCCATGTTTTTAGCCATGCCAAAGCACTCTCTTTTAACCAAGAAACACCGCACTTCCCACTATTTATAGGCATCAATAACAATACTTCTAAAAATTGGATCAAGCTAGTTGTTCAGTTAACCATCAGTACCCATTTAAGCACATACAAGGAAAGGGTCATCATCATATTGCTACTTGTTTTATCTTTCTGTAAGTGGGCTGTCACAATTCTGACACTAAAAGCTTCAAAAGTATTTCAGTGGCTGTAACTCACTTCAAGACACCTACACTCCCTGTGAACCGAAAAGTTACATTATGCATAAAACAAATCTGGGTAGGAGTGGATCTGAGAAACATAGTAAAAGTTGCATCTTTTGATTAACTCACTGCTTGTGCTTTCTGATCTCCAAGTTTGTAAAGTAACAGCACTGGACTCTAAGGCATGTCACTATGAATCAACAAAAGAACAAGCAAATGTAGCAGATTTTAAGTTACAAATCTATACTTAAACTCTCAGCCAGTTCCAAAAGAAGTTTATGAAGTTCTTTGTCATAATTTCACTTGAACCAGTGATCACAAAGGAAACATTTATATATTAAGCTGTAATATCAGATTTTGGATAAAGATTTCAGCATCTGAAAGCAGGAATCCATAAAAAAATCTAAAGCCAGATAATGATTACACTCATTGCACTCAAACTGAGAAAGGGATATCAAAATCACCTTTCACAATTGTGTAAAGCTTTTCCTGTATTTAAAAAGTATCATGCTGCTTCCAGAAATGTTTTCTAACCTTTCATCTATCTCAGGACAAGGCTGAGCTACAACAGACATTCCTGCAGGACTCCTGGAGCAGTGAAAAATAAGGATTTCTCAGACTGTCCTGAAGACTGCTAATGTTACACTGCTATTGATTTATTTTTATGTATTAATGATACTAACCATCAATCTTCTCTGTCAACAGACAAAAGCTAAAATCAGTTTAAAGTACCACTGGACTAGTGTTGTATGGGTCACCTTAAACACAAGTTTTATCACTTCAGTCAACCGAGTTAAAAGGATTCATATTTTAGAGAACTTTAATTATTTGATAAAGTGCAGACAAATATATAGTTCTAATTCAGTTCTGAAGGGTCACTGGGCCCAAAATGTTAACTCTGATTTCTCCTTCACAGATGCTGCCAGACCTGCTGAGCTTTTCCAGCAACTTTGTTTTTGTTCCTGATTTACAGCATCCGCAGTTCTTTTGGTTTTCATATGGGAAAACTAACTCATTAAAATTAATGTATGGCTGGGAATTACTGAATTACATTTTCCTTACACAGTTGTACTTTTAGTATTATACAAACCTAAGTTAAGCAAAATGCAAAAGACAAATATATAAGAAGTGAGGCTGCAAGATGAGCGATTATACCTGTAATGCATTCAGATCCTCAAATACAAGTCTTGGATTTAGTTTACAAGTACTATCTCTCCATATGCTTATGTATAATTCCATCCATTGTGTGCAATAAATCTTCAAGATCTGGTGTTCAGTGTACAAAAATCTCATTTATTTGATTATACACAAAAGCTCACTTAACCAACAGTGAGACAAAGCAAATGCCACTATTAACTTAATCTGTTGTTCATAGTTAGTTCAATAATTGTGCTTATTACCCACATTGGACTTTCTTCTTATTCAAAGAGTTGGAAAAGGCACAATAGACTTAACGGCTTCCTTCTCTGCTTCATAATTCTATAAGCTGTGTCACACAAATGTAGTGGACTCCAAGGTTGCAGCATAACATCAGATTCCTGCCTTGCTCAATACCAAAAAAGGGAAAAGAAAGAATGTACATTCTACTTGAGTTTTCATATGAATTGTAAACAAGTTCTGCAAATACCTGTAAAATCCCTGCTCATCATTTCTGTAGGGAAGACCCTCAATACAAATTTGCTCATCCACCTTTTCCTCCCAATACCCTTCTGTCCAGCCTTCTGCATATCCCTGCAGAACATAGATTTGCTGGATAAATGGACCGCCAGACTCTGAGTAAGAGAGAAAGAGAATCTGTAAACAGAGCAACACTGAACAAACACTACATCATTAACGTTTAATGCAATGTGAAAGTCAGTGACAACAGAATCAACAGTACCTTTCAAAAGATAACATTTTCAGGGCAACTGAGCAGGGAGCAGGTTTGACAGATCAATAGGATACCCGTTTCAAGGAGGTGCCACAGGTATAATAGGCTGAATGGCCCATTTTGATGCTGTATTATTCTATGATTCATCGCATCATGGATTGATGGGGTTGGTGTTTGGAGAATGGAGCCAGGACCCATGAATCAATGGTCATGAGGTGATGCTTTAATTCATATTTTTCCAGTCAGCTAGCTTTTTTAAATGGTTGACAACCAAATTAGAAAGAATACAGAGCACCGAAATAGACCAATACATTTATACCGATGTTTATACTTTGTACAAGTCTCTTCGAACTCCACATCTCAGCTCAGCTTCTCAGAATGCCTTTTCTATTTAATTTCTCTCATGTATTTATCTGGTTTCCTTTCGAAAGTGTATTCAGTGTAAATGGAACATTCACTTCAAACACCAGTCTACTAGTTGTTATACTTTGGAATGTAATGCCTGAAAGGGTAGATGTAAATAGCTACAGTAACTTTCAAAGGGTTTTTTCACATATACATAATTTATATATATGAATAGTGATAAACATTCTGGTCTGTGGGGAAACAACACAGAGTGGGACTAATTGGATAGCTCTTTCAAAGAACAGGCACAAGCATGAGGGGCAATAACTCTCCTTTGATGATGTACGAGTCTATAAATTTGTTCTAATAAGGCTATATTTAAGAGCCATAGTTGGCATTTCTGTGAGCTGAGTGACATCACAGGACATCAAAAAGCAGTGACATGGTATGGGCTTAGGTTTAGGCTAGAAGAGACCAGGGCAACAGGTTTCATTCCTGAACGAACGATCTGGCTGATTCATTTTTATGTAAATTCATTCTTTCTCTTTTCTTCAGCCATGTGCCCAGACTAGCACTGTAACCCCAAAACAGTCACATCACTTTCACTTTAGCCAAGAATTTTAACATCTCCCAATCGGGGTGTTTCAGTGTATTACGGTTTTGACCGCACTTTAGTTTGTGAGGAGAGCGATGGTATTTTCATTCCAGAACCAGAAAGGCTGACTTGTAATGTAACCTAAATCAAATGCAAATATAGACTAATCAAACAGATTAAAAATACGCAAGCATGCAATAAAATTAGGCTAAATCAAAAGGGAACAGCAGAATGGTGGATGGGATATAAAAAAGGCCAATGAAATAAAATTATACTGAAACTGCAAAACTAACACTCCCATTCCTACATTACAGGCACTGAGATGCAGATAATGCCATTATTTAAGAACTTAGAGGAACCAAAAACGTCAAGAATAGAATTGTATACAGGATAAAACATTAAAACAGACTCAGACTAATGCAGAACTTTTCACTGAAATGAGATTATACTTCCTGTTCATCTTTTACATTTGTCCCATGCTTAGCACGTTCAGAGTAATCAGAATTTCCAAAGGCAGGTTATAATTAAAGGTACCTGCAATAAACTGCTCGTGTTCAATGACAGGAATGTTCTTATTTAAGCTTGGCACATCAAAGAATAAAGACCAAGGGATTCGAACTTGTTTAAGACCTTCGCTCTGCCAATGGTAGAGATGCCCCCAGGGAGGAAGAACCAGCACCCAGTCTTCACTCTTCAGCAGGGTGCCCACTAAGCCCGCCATACGGAGATAGACATCTCGACGAAGATTAAATCCCTCTGGTGGATTCACATCATATAATAAATACCTAAAGGGATATAAAATATTGCACTTCATAGAAATATTCTATGTCCTCTGTTATTAAGAGTCACAAAGTGCATTGTAATAGATTATATTTCTGCAGTACCGGAAAGAGTAGCTAAGGGTGGGTGAGGACTAGGGCTGAATGTGATGAGAATGGTGTAACAGAATAGGATGTGAGAATTTAATTTCACTTCCGACTGGTGATGGCAGTGCATCATCTCTAGAAGCTGTAACTACAGTGTGACAAGGTAAAGGCAGTTAAAGTTTTGATGATAAAGTCTTGTAGCCATCAGCGGGTCTGATAGAATTATGCATAACATTTAATACAACAGAGCTTAACCCACCTCATTTTCTACTGATTATATTCCTCCTGTCATTTTGGCACCCTTTGCCATTTTTATTGCCAATAGCAAACCAGGAGAACTGTCCTTTCGGCTCGTAGTCATTCACCTTATAATTTCCCACACATTGTTAGCTCTGTCACACCAATAGGAGAGAATCTACAATGGTTTGCTTTTTAAAATTCCTATAGGTTACCAGCAGCAAGGTCTAGGCCCGAAACGTCAGCTTTTGTGCTCCTGAGATGCTGCTTGGCCTGCTGTGTTCATCCAGCTACACACTTTGTTATCTTGGATTCTCTAGCAACTGCAGTACCCATTATCTCTGATCACAATTTTAACCTCAGTGCAAAGCCTCTTCCAGGGATGCCAAACCTGAAGTTACCCTCCTCCCTTTGGTCCAATCTCAGGGAATCTCTCTCCCACTGCAACGCTCTTGTAGCTCTCTGATGAAGGGTCTAAGCCCAAAATGTCAGCTTTTGTGCTCCTGAGATGCTGCTTCGCCTGCTGTGTTCATCCAACAACACATTTTGTTATCAAGGTCACCTAGGGATGGCCAATAAATTTTGACACCGCCAATGACATTCATATACCACAGACTAATTTGAAAGAGGGGGCAGCACAAGTCGAACAGACATTTCCCTTGGAGTTCTCAATATCAAATAAGGACCCATGAATTCTCATGACAACAGTTACACACCATCCTCACCAACTATACTACTATCACTTCCCTACAGTAACCCGCCAGATACCTCCATATTCCTCCAAGC
This sequence comes from Stegostoma tigrinum, assembly GCF_030684315.1. Lineage (NCBI taxonomy): Eukaryota > Metazoa > Chordata > Chondrichthyes > Orectolobiformes > Stegostomatidae > Stegostoma > Stegostoma tigrinum. Next base: position 17,285,899 of record NC_081360.1, on the reverse strand, counting down.
GACACACAACTCCGCCATTCTGCAATTATCCAACCACTCGTCCAAACCACCCCAACCCTCACCATTCCTCTTGTTTTCCCACACTATTGCACTTCTCGAAATACACTCAACACCAGCCCACCACTCCCCAGAATGCACCACATCAGCACTTACCTCTGTTCACCACCAACATTCCCCTCTCCACCACAAGCAGGGTTGCCTTCCCCCAGATCACCACCATCAGCTTCATCCACCAAATTCTTCAACCGCTCTCTGCCCATCTTCCCTCCCCACACCTTCCTCCCCCATATTCTCTTTCCTGTCTCCTTGTACCCCTTCCCTAATCCCCCTCACTTGACCATTCCCTTCAACACCCCGACTCAACTCCCCATTCCTGCCTCCCATCTTACCCCGATTCTCCCTTGCTATGCCACCGATGTTGTGCACCATCTGCCTTTCCCTGTTTCCCCCCCTCAAACTTCACCTTTCCTCTCTGACTCCAGCTTCCCCTCTCAAACCCCTAGCCTTCCCCTCCCCCTTGAACACCAATCTTCCCCCCAATTCCCTCTCTCCTTACCCCCTGGCCTCACCCGACTCCCACTTCCTTCTGTCCCTAACCCCAACTCTGCCTCCCACTCACCTCCCCCCTCACCTTGCCCCAGCCTCCCTCATCTCTCCCCCCGGCCCCCCATCGTCCCATTTCACCTTCACATTGCCTCTAGACTTGTGATCTCGCCCTTGCCTCCCCCATTTCCCCCTCTTCTATCTTCAATGTTTTGCCCCTCCTGACCATCCAATGCCCCCTCTCTCCCTAGCTGCCTTGCTCCACCCTTTCTCCCTCCTCTTTTCATCCGCCCTCCACGCACCACTTACTCTCCATGTCCAGCTTACCTCACTCTCCGTCCCTTCCAGTTTTTGCTCTCCCTAATCTCTATTCACTCCTTGCTCTCCCCTCACCCTCTCTCCAACCATTCCCATCACCTCCATCGCTGCTCCCTACTGCCTCCCCCATTCCCTAACCCACAACAGCAGTACAGTGGCTCACTGATTAGCACTGCTGCCTCATATCACTAGGGACCTGGGTTCAATTCCAGCCTAGGGTGACTGTGTCTGTGTTACTTTCTTCTGGGTGCTCTAGTTTCCTGTCAGTGCAAAAATGTGTAGATTAGGTGGATTGACCACCTGGGTACAGAAAATAAGTGCTGGTCCACTTCGCAACACCCATATCCCACAAGCGTTAGAAAGAAAAATTACACTGTGGACTACTATCCTATAAGTAACCAAAAAGCATTCTTGTCCATTACCACCATTATTGCTGACCCTGTTGAGCATTACTGTCACTACTCACCGCTATTGCTGACCCTGTTGAGCGTTCTTGTCCATTCCGTTATTGCTGACCCCGTTGAACATTACTGTCACTACTCACCATTATTGCTGATCCTATTGAGCGTTCTCATCTGTTCCTACCGTTATTGCCGACCCCGTTGAATATTATTGTCACTACTCACTGTTATTGCTGACCCCATTGAGCATTCCCGTCCGTTCCCACTGATATAACTGACCCCGTTGAGTATTACTGTCACTACTCACTGTTATAGCTAACCCCGTTGAGCGTTCCCGTCCATTCCCACCGTTATTGCCGACCCCACTAAGTATTACTGTCACTACTCACTGTTATTGCTGACCCCGTTGAGCATTCTCGTCTGTTCCCACCGTTCCATTGAGTATTACGGTCACTACTCACCGTTATTGCTGAACCCGTTGAGCGTTCTCGTCCGTTCCCACCATTATTGCCGATCCCGTTGAGTATTACTGTCAATACTCACCGCTATTGCTGACCCTGTTGAGCGTTCTCGTCCGTTGCCACCGATATAGCCGACCCTGTTTGTATTACTGTCACTACTCACTGTTATTACTGACCACGGTGAGCGTTCTCATTCGTTCCCACCATTATTGCTGACCCCGTTGAGCGTTCTCATCCGTTCCCACCATTACTGTCGACCCCGTTGAGTATTACTGTCACTACTCACCATTGTTGCCAACCCCGTTGAGTATTACTGTCACTATTCACTGTTATTGCTGACCCCGTTGAGTATTACTGTCACTATCCACCGTTATTGCCAACACCATTGAGTATTACTGTCACGACTCACCGTTATTGCTGACCCCATTGAGCATTCTCGTCCGTTCCCACTGTTATTGCTGACCCCATTGAGCATTCTCGTCCGTTCCCACTGTTATTGCTGACCCCGAAGAGCGTTCTCATCCGTTCCCGCCGACCCCGATGAGCATTCTCGTCCGTTCCCACCGTTATTGCCGAACCCGATGAGTGTTCTCGTCCGTTCCCACCGTTATTGCCGACACCACTGAGTATTACTGTCACTACTCACCGTTGTTGCCAACCCCGTTGAGTATTACTGTCACTACTCACCATTATTGCTGACCCCGTTGAGCGTTCCCGTCCGTTCCCACCGATATAGTCGACCCTGTTGTGTATTACTGTCGCTACTCACCGTTATTGCTGACCCCGTTGAGTATTACTGTCACCACTCACCGTTAATGCTGATCCCGTTGAGTATTACTGTCACCACTCACCATTAATGCTGATCCCGTTGAGTATTACTGTCTCTTCTGACCGTTATTACTGTTACTCCTCTCCGTTTTGACCGCCCCTCTTGATATTTTTGCTCCCCGTCCGTTACCTGCGTTGTTGAGCCACCGACGCCTCGTTGCCGCCTGTCTGCCCGGGACTGAAAGCTCCCCCGTCCCCGTACATTTGGCCGCCGCCGAGAGCAGCCACGCCGACGAGGAGACAGAGGACACGGAGCAACAACGCCATCTTGGCATGTCCCCCACGGGGCGAAGACAAAGGAAGGAGCGGAAGAAGCGCGGGGGGGTCCGTCGCTGAATTCCCTCCCTCCCCACCGGAAGTAGGACGGGTGCGTCGGTGTAACCGTTCCCCCCTCTTTTACTCTCCTTCCTTCCCCGCAACCTCTCGTTCGTGACGTCGTTAACGGTCGCGGCGATGGCAGGGACGGCGCTGAAACGGCTGATGGCCGAGTACAAGCGTAAGTTGTGAACGTAGAGGTGAGGGGTTTGGCCGGGGGAGAGAGAGAGGCCTCAGCGCCCGGGAGGGCATTGGAGCCTTGGGACTGCCCAGAGGCGGCGGATCATCGGGCGTTGGGGCCACTTAAAGATAACAAAGTGTGAAGCTGGATGAACACAGTAGGCCAAGCAGCATCTCAGGAGCACAAAAGCTGACGTTTCGGGCCTAGACCCTTCATCAGATGATCAGACCTCTGATGAAGGGTCTAGGCCCGAAACGTCAGCTTTTGTGCTCCTGAGATGCTGCTTGGCCTGCTGTGTTCATCCAGCTTCACACTTTGTTATCTTGGATTCTCCAGCATCTGCAGTTTCCATTATCACTGGGGCCACTTAAAGAGCCCACTGGAGATGGGGGAAGGCCTTGGGTTTGAAGGCACCTGAATTAGGGAAAAACGTAGGGAATATTGAACGGGGAATTCTTCTCCTGGACAGGCAGACGGTATTGAGACCATCAATGATCCACATCGTGCGATCAGGTCTCAGAGAGGTGAGAGTGTCGCTGCTGATCCAAGGCTAAATGTTAATTAATACCAGCACATTCCAGTATAGTTCCTGCTGTTCTGAGGAAGGGTCACCGGACATGAAACTTTAACTCTGACTCTATTTTTTATTCACAGATGTTGCCCGACCTGCTGAGCTTTTCCGGCAACTTCTGTTTTTGTTCCAGTGTAGTAACCACTAGTTTGTCATCGTTATGATTACTCTAAACTGAGTGACATGGCTATGGGGCTGACATTGCTAAGTAATCCAGGGGCAAAAGGGAGCGAGAAAATAAATCTATCAGTAGAGAAAAAAATGCTAGGGAAACTAATTGGGTGAAAGATCGAGAAATTCCCCCTGGTCCTGATGTGTCGCGTCCTCGGATATTAGAGGAAGTTGCTACAGAGATAGTGGATGCACTGCTGGTGATCTTTCAGGGTTGCTTACATTCTGGAAAGGGCCCGAAAGATTGGAAAATTGCCAAGGTAATATCTTTATTCCGAAAGGGAGGGAGACAAAAACAGTAACTGTAGAACTGATAGCTTAATATCTGTTGTTGGTGAAATGTTAGTCTATTATAAAGGAATTAATAGTTTTTCAGAAATGCATAACATAATCAAGCAGAGTTACGATGTAGAAATCATGCCTGACATTTACTAAAGTTCTTTTGAGGACGTGGCAAGCAGTATAGATAAATGGAAAACATTGGATTTAATATATTTAGGTTTGCAGAAGGTGTTTGATAAGGTACCACATATTAGGCTAATTAATAAGAGTCAATGGAACAGGGAGTTGTACATTAACATAGATAAGGTTCGTTTTATATTAGTTAGCTGGAGTTGGGATAAAGGGTTCAATTCTTGGATGGGGATCTGTAACAAATGGAATACCACCTGGATCAGTGCTGACATAATAATTATTTATCATACAAATATTAATGACCTAGATGAGGAAAGTTTGAGGATGACACAAAATAGGTGAGTGGTGAAGATAACACAAAGAATCTGTGGAGGGATATGACATATTAAGTAAGTATACAGAAACTTAACAAATGGAATGTAATGTTGGAAAATGTGAGGTTATGCAGTTTGCCAGGAAGTATAGAGGAGCTGAATATTATTTCAATGACAAAAGACCACAGAAAGCTGCAGTACAGAGGAATTTGGGAGCCGTCATCCATGAATCATGAAAAACTGGCAATCATGTTCAGTGGGTAATAGGAAAAGCAAAAGGAATGTTGGCCTTTATTTCAAAGGAAGTTAAGTATAAAAGTAGGAGGGCCTTGCTAAAACTACACAAAGCACCAGTCAAAACCCAGTGAAATTTGGCAAGCAGTTTTGGCCCCCTTAGATAAAGAAAGATAAACTTGTAGTAGAGGCAGCCCAGAGAAGATTCGCTGGACTGACATCAGGTATGGAGGGATTTTCTTGCATGGATTGGTTGAATAGGTTCAGCCCGTACTCATTGGAATTTGGAAGAATGAGAGGAGACCTCATTGAAACATGTATAAGATTCTCGGGGAATTTGATGGGATAAATGCAGAAAGGTTATTCCTCTTTGTGGGAGAGTTAAAATAAGAGATCACTCTTTTAAGATAGAGGAGGAATTTCTTCTCAGAGGGTAGTAAATCTGTGGAATTCTTTACTGCAGAGGGCTATCGACACTTGGTCCATAAGTTTATTCAAGGTGAAGATATATTTATAATCAGTTAACGAATCAAGGATTATGGGGAAATGGTAGGAAAGTGGAGTTGACGATAATTAGATCACACTAATTGAATGTCAGAACACGTTTAATCATCTGCATGGCCTACATATCTTGCATTTAAGGTCTTACGGCAGCAGCAGCTTTGCATGTTGTCAAGTAATGTCGCCGGTGTCCCCAAACATGTTACAAGTTTAATTCTGCAAGAAAGGCTTAACTTAAATAACTCCTTTATAAGACCTCAGGCTATGCTATAGCACTTCACAACCAGTGAGATACTTTTGAAATACAGTCACTGTTGTACATTGCACAGCAAGTGATATGCAGGAAGATCTCACATACAGCAATATCATAACAACCTGCACTTTATTGACAAAAAACAGGGGAAACACTGTTAATGCTAGAAGCCAGGAACCAAAGCAAGTAGTGATGGAAAAACTCTGGTCTGACAGCGTCCATGAAGGTAGAATCTTATTTTAATTCACTTGTGACTCATGGGACAGATTCTGCAGGACCTGCTGACTACTTTTGAAAAATTCTTTCATGTGTCATTGGTTGGAGCAGCATTTATTTCCCATTCCTTGTTGCCCTTGAGAAGGTGGTTGTGAATTGTCTTCTTGGACTGCGCCAAGACATGTGCTGTAGGTAAACCCACGATGCCTTTGGTGGGGTGCGGGGGAAGAGGGGTGGATTGCAGGATTTTATCCTAAAGACACAAGAATGGCACTGTCTGGATGGTGAGTGACTTGGAAGGGAACTTGCAGCTAGTGGTGTTCCCATGTACCTGCTGCCATTTCCTTTCTAGATGGAAATGATCATGGTTTTGGAAGATTCTATCTAAGATTCTTGGTGAATTTCTGCAGTGCAATTTGTAGCTTGCACATACAGCTGTGAGTGAGCATTGGCGGTGGAGGAAGTGGTGTTTGTCGATGTGGTGCCATTCAAATGGGCTGCTTTGTTCTGGATGGTGTCAAGCTTCTTGACTGCTGTTTAGGCTACACTCATCCAGGCAAGTGGAGAATATTGCATCACACTCCTGATTTGTGCCTTATAGGTCGTGGATAGGCTTTGGGGAAATCAAGGAATGAGTTATTTACTACAGCATTTCTAACCTCTGCCTAGCTTTTCTAGACACTATTTTTATGGCTAATCCAGTTTAGTTTCTGGTTAATGATACCCCCCCCCCCCAAGATGTTGTTAGAGGGGGTTCAGTGATGGCAATGCCCTTGAATGTCGGTGGTTAGATCGTCTCTTATTGGAGATAGTCATAGCTTAGTATTTGTACGGAGCAAGTGCTATGTGCCATTTATGAACCCAAACCTGGATATTGACCAGGCCTTGATGCATTTTGACATGGACTGCTTCTGTCTCTGAGGAGTTTCAAATGGCGCTGAACATTATACAGTCATTTGTAAACATCCCCAATGTGCTTATGATGGATGGAATGTCATTGATGAAGCAACTGAAGATAACTAGGCCTAGGATACTATCCTGAGGAACTCTAGTAGCAAAGGCCTGGCACTGAGATGATTGAACTCCAATAACCCCAACCCATCTTCCTATATTCCAGGTATGACTCCAACCGAAGAGTGTTTTCCTCTTGCTTCCCATTGGGTCTGGTTTTGCTGGGTTCCTTAGTGCCACATTCAGTCACGTGATCTAGATGCCAATGGCAGTCACTCTCACCTCAACTCTAGAATTCGGCACTTTTATCTGTGTTGAACCAAGGCTGTAATGAGGTTGCAAGCATAGTAGCCCCGGCAGAACCCAGACTGCACATCAATGAGCAGGTTATTAATAGCAAGTACTGCTTGAAAGAAATTGTCTTCAACAGTACAAGCTCTTTATTGCCAATTGAAAATAGACTGATTCGGTAGTAATTAGTCAGGTTGGATTTATCCTGCTTTTTGTGCACAAGACACACCTGGGCAATCGATGGAGTCAATGAATCAAGTGATCATCAACAGGAATATTAGTTCTGTTTCTATTTTGATAGATGCTGCCTGAGTAACAGGTGCTATCTGAGTAATTTACTATGATCGATTTGATGATAGGAAATGACACTGAAAGGCAAAAAGGTTTAGTGGTTATAGGACAAGTAGTGACAGGAAAGATGTGACCAAATAAGTTCGAAATAGGAATAACAGAATCATCACCAATTCCTAATGTTTGGAGGGGGCGAAAATGTAGTAGTGCTCATGATCTGAAATGGTCAAACTTAGGTGTTGAGTTCACCAGGTCATAAAGTACAGTTTTTGAAGGTGAGGTGCAGTGCCATGAACTAATATTGTGTTTCATTAGAACAATGTATGAGGCTGAGGACAGATTGGGAGTGGAGAGGAGAGTTAAAGTGACAGGAAATCAGAAGCATAATGTAATGCTTATGGACAGCACCAAGGTATTCTCAAAGTAACTGCTCAAACTGTTTGGTCCCATCAGTGGAGGAGGCACTAACATGATCTGTGAACACAGCACATTAGATTGAAAGAATTGCAAATAAATCACTGGATATGAGAGTGGGATAATTTTAAAAAAGGGGGAAAAATTGATGTGTAGCATCCCCTGTGCTTGCATGGGAAAGATCAGGATGTCGCAAAGGACTGGTCCATTTTAGGACGCTGAAACGAAGAAATCGAGGAGAATGACTCACTGAAAATGGAAAGAGAACTCCATGGTGGTCCTTGGAGGGAGCTGATAGGGGTGAGACTTGGTTGAAGGCCCTGTCAGCCACATTCGAGAGAAATCCTCAGTTGAGGCATGAAGCAGACTTTTCAAGAGTACTGGTATGGAAGGCGTCATTGTCAGAACAGATATGACAGAGAAGGAGGAATTGAGTGCAAGAATTTGGCTTGTACAGACTGTGGTCAAGGTATACGTGAGACTCGTTGAGCTTACAATAAATGTTGATCAGTAACCTATTGGCAGAAGTGAAAATGTGCAATTTGAGGAAGGGAACAGTTGGCGATCAAAAATATGATCTTTAGAAAAAAGTGGAACTTGGAAAGAAAGTTGAAATTTTGACAAGAATTAACTATTCCAAACATGAGAGAAGGGACCCAAGTATAAATGTTTTGCATATCCCATGAAGGACCTAAGAGCCACATGGTACTGAATGCAGCAACTTTTATTTATTTGTGAAAATGTATATAAAGTTGAATGGAACAATGTGAAAACAAGTTCAACTAGCTAGTGAACATTTCTTTGTGTTGCAGTTTGAAGAGTAGTTCAACAGGCAGGACAACAGGGAGAACACATCTGATCTTCTTTGAAATAGTGTGTTGAGATATTTCAGCTCCATCCGTGAGGGCAAAGTTTAAAATCTCATCCTAAAGATAACACCTCTGACAGCACAACACTTCTAGCACTGCATCAGAGTTCCACCCATGATGACATCCTGAAGTGGGACTTGAAATTACAATCTTCTGATTTTGTAAACCTCTACTAAATCTCTCAAACTAGGTTTTCAATCTATCCATGTAATTGAAGCCCGCATTCCTGGAACTATTCTTCTAAATATGTTCTGCACCTTCCCAAATGACTTCACCTCCTTTCCAAAGTGTGGTACCCAGAATTGGATGAAATTCTGATGTTGAGGCCAAATCAGTATTTGCAAAGCTTTCTTCCTTCTCTAATCTACCTCTGTTAACACATCCTAGCTCTGCACTGCCAGGATTTTAACCTTCTACCTTCAATGATTTGCACGTATATACCCGAATGTCCTCTGTTTCTGCTCCGAGTTAAGAATTGTATTTACTTTTTCCCAGTCCTTGTTCTTTGGACCATAACGTATTAATTCACACTTCTCTGCATTGACTTTCATCTGCTACTTGTCCACCCTTTCAGCTAATCTTTATCCTCCTTATCATTCATAGTGCTTCCAGGCTGTGTTATCTTTGAAAACCGGAGCCTGGTTCAATGGCACTTTCCGAGCTATAACACCTGGATGATTGAGTGCAAGTTCTGGAATGGATCTTGAATGAATAAAGGTTATGTCTCTGAAGTCAAAGAGCTACCAATTGAGCCACCATTGACATGCAGTTATTTACAATCAGTAGAGTACATAGAATCACTTGAACAAATTCTGGTTCCATTTGAGTGAAGTAAAAACAGAAGTTGTTGGAGAAATTTGGCAGGTTTGGCAGCATCTGCATCAAAGAGTCATATTGGATTTAAAGCATTAACTCTGTTTCTTGCCTTGCACATGCTGTCAGACATGCTAGGTTTCTCCAGCACATTTAAATTTGATTCCGATCTCCAGCATCCTCAGTGCTTTGCTTTTCTTTAATGCATGTGATTCTTGTAGCAATTGCTTTCTGTCACCAGAGGGTGCTGCTGTGCCTTGTATGAGACTGAACTTATAATGGATGTTGATGAGCAACCTATTGGCAGAAATGAAAATGAAAAGGTTCAGTAAGGCAACAGTTGGCAATCAACAATATGATCTTCAGAGAAAAGTGGAACTTGGAAAGAAAGTTGAAATTTTGACAAAAACTAACTAATCCAAACATGTGAGGGAAGGAATGCAAGTATGAATATTTTGTGTAAAGTGTAGAGCTGGATGGACACAGTAGGCCAAGCAGCATCAGAGGAGCAGGAAGGCTGACGTTTCGGGCTTAGACCTTTCTTTCTGAAGAAGGGTCTAGGCCCGAAACGTCAGCTTTCGTGCTCCTCTGATGCTGCTTGGCCTACTGTGTCCATCCAGCTCTACATCTTGTTATCTCAGATTCCTTAGCATCTGCAGTTCCTACTATCTCTAAATATTTTGCATATCCCTTGAAGGAGCTAAGAGCCACATGTGAAAATACGCATAATGTTTTATGGAACAACTTGATTTATTGAATCAGTTCTACAGATGACCAGTACTATTCTTAATTCTGTCGCAGACTGGTTTATCTCACTTTTACTCTGAGCCATATCATCCTAACATCTCTTGTTTAACCTCATCATGCACTGCCACCAACTGTGCACTGTAGTACAATATATTTTGCACTAACAATATCTGTAAAGCTTCTTTGATTATTCAGTAGAGGTTAGAGTGAGCTCCTTAACTCAAAGAATAAAGTGTCAATCCTTTTCTCCCTCGCTATCTCTGCCCTTATGCTGCTGAGGCTAAAACTGGGGTAAATGATAATTGTCACTATGTCCCTGTATTTTTGTTCCAAAGTATGCTGTGTTGCATTCTGACAGTCTTCTGTAACAGTGTGGAGACAATGCACCCCATCCTAAGACCAGATGCCTGGAAGGTTAGTTTTCATGTGAATTTGTCAGCTGGTCATTTACCCATGGGGTTGCTAAAACAACGTCTCTTTCAATCTATGCCTGCTGTCATTTTACCAGAAGAAATACCTGATAAATTAAGACAATATGATTGTATGGAATGTTTCAGTGTGCTCTGAATCCTGCAGTACTGCTTCAAAGAGCTGATTGCACCAGTGCTTTTATCTTGTTGATACCCTTTATCAGAGTAAAGTGCACTGGAGTGCACCTCCTGATTTTTCTGATTCATTTCTGGGCTGCAACCATTCCTGATAAAAGCCAGTAGTTATTGCACGTCTCTAATTCCCCTTGAGAAGGTGATGCTGAGCTGCCTTCTTGAAATGCTGAAGTTCTATTAGGAAGTAGTTCTAGGATTTTGACCCAAGGACAGTGAAGGAACTGCGATATAGTTGTCAGGATGGTGTGTGCCTTGGAAGAGATCTTTCTGATGGATGGTGTTCCAATGTATCAGTTGACCCTGTCTCCTTGGTGATAAAGACTGGGAATATAACTGAACCAATGCCAGATCTTTCAATTATCTCAGTCTTACTCTAGACAAATTCCTCCTCTTTAATCCTGTTCTCATCTGTAACAAGTGTTAGAACTCTATTATTCTGATAGCGCTATTCATCCCCTCTCCTGCCATTTGGCATTCATTTCTTTGGATGTGTAGTTTCTTGCAGTAAATGATTATGAGGTTCATGAATTTTTTTCAGTCCAGCTATGCAGTATTATCATCTTCTAGTGCTGCATTTGTAAACTGAGACGCAACAATCCAGCTGGAATGGGGTTAGCTTTAAGTGTCCATATCGGAACCCTAGCTTTAATAGCTAACTCCTAGAATTGAGCAATGATGGAGGAGGTTTTGCCAGAAAATCATTACTGTGAAAGTCATACAAGGGCTCAACACTTACTTGTTACTAAATTAAACTTGGGGTACCTCTGCCTGTAACTCTGGTGATTTCAGCACTGTTAAGAGACATTCATTTGCCTAGCCAATCTACTGCGTAAGTAGAATATTTGACGCTGGGAAAAGAAAGAGGAATGGTGATGCGGTTAAAATGTTCATAATGATTGCGATAGTCTTTTATTTACTACATAACCTTCTGTAAGTTGGGCCCTCGTCACAGAATTGTTCAGGGATCATGGTGCAGAAGAAGGTGCACTGAATGGCCGAATGAGCATATAAATGGCCATTCTTCTGCCCTTTTCCCATAACCGTGCACATTATTTCCATTTAAATAGTCAGCTCTTATTCACTCACTCCAGTGCATTCACATCCTTCAAAAGGTGTAGCGAACAGAACTCTGCACAATACTCCAGCTGAGGTCTAACTGATGTCCTAATAAGGGTTATCATAACCTTCCTGCTCCTGTACTTGTGCCCATTACATCCTAAGGTGAGACTTGAACCCAGACCTTACGCCCAGAGGTAGGGACACTATCAAAAACCTTTTATGCATGCTTAGGTGGCGTGGCAATCAACTGCTGACCTCAATGTTTGAAATAAATAATAATTCATAGCTAGTAGTTCATTTGCAGACCATACTTCGTCTAAAATTGATTTGTGGGAGTGTGGACCTCAATGTCTGGGCTGCATTTATTTCCCTCCCCTGATTGTCCTTAAGAAGATGCTGGTGAGCTACTACTTCGAACCATTGGTGTCCATTCAGTAAATATCTTCAAGGATCTTCAAAACTACATAATCCCTTGGCACACCCTGTTTTGCATTTACTCATTGAGTGGTAGAACATTTTATAATGAACTGTTGAGCCCATGGCAGCAGTATAATCTTTAATGCAGTGATTAAAGTTTTAGCAAAGATTTGTAGCTTGGGTTGTGGGTGAGGTTGTTGACTTGCTTGCCGAGCTGGCTTGTTTTCGTTCAGACGTTTTGCCAGGTGACATCTTCAGTGAGGCCTCCGATGAAGCAATGTTTTTGTACTCTGATCGGAGGATTAAAGACCCCATTTCCACAACATGCAGAACGAACATGGTTTACAAAATACCATGCAACGACTGCCACAAACATTACATTGGACAGACCAGAAGGAAACTAGCTATCAGAATACACGATCATCAGCTAGCAGCAAAATGGCATGACAAACTTTCCTTAATGTAAGCACACTCAGACAATGAAGGCCATCAGTTTAATTGGGACAAGGTAACCATAGTAGCCCAAGCGAAACATAGACACGCTCAGGAATTCCTAGGAGTGTGGTTCTCCACCTGTAAAGCAATCAACAAACATATACAAACCCATACAGATCAAAACCGGAAATGACCGTTCTCACCATAACAGCCTAGACAGTATAAATTCCAAGTGGAGTAGAACATTGCTTCATTGGAGGCCTCCCTGATGATGTTGCCTAGGATGGCGACGAAGCGTCTGAAACCAAAATCTAAGCTAACACCTTAAGTGTAGTACCCAAGGGCTCCTGTTTGTTGCAGATGCTATCATCGGATGAGTTGTTGAAATGAAACCTGCATGTTTGTTTGAAAATAAAAATCATGATTTCAATATGCAGAGAGAGTAAGTTGATTCCTCTGTATGCTGGCCAACATGCTTGCCTAAGGTCCTACCACCAACACCATTAACTTGGTGAGCACAAATGTGCTGGCACTTTAGCCTGCTAAAACGAGTGATCACACTTTCAAAAGAAATCCACTCAACAAAAATGCTTTACAGTGCCTTCGATGTCAACAATGTTCCTACTCTCAATTTTACTGTGGAATGTGAACACCCTGACTATGTAGGGTACTGTGCAATTACTATACTTCTGCAAGCCCTGTTTAATTCTGTTAAAGACCTTTGAGAAGAGATTTGGACACCTGTTACAGCTGTTGGAATGAATTTAGAGTTCTGAGTTTCAACAGATTTTGTTTTAAACAGCTCAATTGGATATATAAATTAAGAATAGGAATCACTTGAAATCAAATGCAGGCTAACCAGTAACAGCCTTCTCTCCTTTATCTCATGAAAATGTTCCTATCTCATACGATTTTATTTATTGGAATTATTTCAGTGCAAATTGGAAAGAGAAAGAGAGCATGCATTAGCAACTGCCACAACATTTCGACTCCATATCTAACAAAGTATTTTTGAAGTGTGGTCATTGACGTATTACAGGAATCAGAAAGCTAATTGAAACACAGCAAGAGCCCACAATAATGACCAGAAAAAATTTTTCAATTTTATTTGAGGGATATGTGTTGAACAGTGACAATTTACCTGCCCCTCTTTGAAATAGTGCCATGGATTTCTTTTTTGTGGCCACCTGAGACAGCAGACTCAGCTAGTTTAAATCTTATTCAACAGATTAGTCCTTCTGCAACATTGCTTCAATCCTGTAATGGTGAGTTGTTCTAGATAATGAGCTCCAATCCCTTAAGCAGGACTTGAACCCAAAACCTTACTCAAAAGGCTGGAAAACAGATAAGTTATATGATAGGGTGAAGTGACAGAGTATTAAAACTAACATCCCTGTAAAATTACCAAGTTTGGGCTTGTGCTATCTTTTTGTCATCAGTGTATGTAATGTTTAATTAGGGATTTGGAGTATGTACCTAATATTTCACCCTTAGGCTTTGAAGTAAAGGAGTGATTGTCGCTCTTTTGGTGCTGTGTTTCCTTTTGAGACTACAGTAGTCTTTTGAACAAAAGCTTGTTACGGTTGGTGATATACAAAACGGTAATTCTATCAAGAAAGGTTAGATCCAAATCATTATGTGCTATGGAAATGTTCCAAATGTCACACTTGAAAATTCAATACAATATCTCATCATTTCATCAGTTCCTTTGTGGCCAGGATATTACGTGACTACACTGTCAAGGTAGATGACCCTAATTAAACTAGTGCTGTGTGAGCTACTCACTTTCCCCCACAGTTGCAGATTATCTGACCTGCCTATCCTTAGCAAACATTTAACATGTGGTTCCACAGTTTTGGATTAGAGTTCAATTTCAGCTCCCACGCTTTTCGCTAAGTTATTATACTGAATGCACATATATAGTTTCTTGTGCACTGTGAGTACTGACTGCGGTTTTGAAGCTCTTGTGAGCTAGACAGGCTCTGATAGCCAAATCCTGGTACCTGCCTCTATCCAGCCCAGAATCCTGTTGTACTGGATTCTGTGATGCTGGTTTTGCTCCTAATGGTGAGGCCATTTTGAGAAACAAAAATGCAACTGTACGTTAAGAGCAGGGAATGCAACCATACAAACACCAAGCAAGATCATAAATCTTGAAAATTAGTTTTCTGTCTGCATGTAATCTTGCACTGTAATAAACTCAGCTGTTCCGTGTTTGCGTGATAATCCCCATGAATTGCAGACAGTGAGTGAGAGGAGATAATTAACTACTATTTGTTAATTCATGATCTCTTAATTTAAGAAAACAAAAGCATTTTCTGGGAAAATTATTAGCCAAACTGGCCAAATGCTGAAATAAATGTCAAATTAAAAATTTTACAAGTGGGGTAATCTTGATCCCTGGGACTGGTTAGGGTACATACATAAATTCTGAAAAGTGGTTTTATGTCATCCAAGACCAAGACATTTTTTAATTCTGCGAATCTGACTTACTTGAATTCTTATTGTGACAGCTGTATGGAGAAGTGAAGTTCTGGAACTGCTACTACTCCACAAGCCAAGAGCTGTTTACATATTTGTATTGGCTTCTTTGATCGTGTGGTTACATTGAGTAACTCGGCACTGTTGATTGAAAGGACTGCTGTGTGTCAGGTTAATGGGTTGAGTGGTTCAGTAATATGCTTTATTGTTAATCCAGCTGTATGAGGGAAGCTATTATTGTAAGCTGGAACTTGAGGGTAAGTGAGTCACGCTAAACCCAATGATATGCCTTGGCAGTCGTTACAAAGGATTCAGGCATATTGTGACTGTCTACTGTTCTCCGACATGTATTGAAGAATGTGTAATGAAAAAATCCTCATTTAGTTTTCATAAGAACATTGTATGCGCTCCCATCAATAGGAATGTGGAATCACATCATTTGCACTATATTCTTCCCCTCTTCTGCATAAACTTAATATAATGAGCGAAGGTAGAGTGTCTTGTGATATACTCCATCAGTTAGACTTTCTTCTGCCTTGCTCTTTGGCTAGAAAGCGTTTTTAATACCATAACTTGCTGACATACGTGCGTCGTGGGTAATGTGGCACTAAGGACCCTAGTTAATGACAGCACTCAAGGTTTATCTCTTTAACCAATTTGATTTATAGATTGAAAAACAGGAGGATAGGGGAGAAGGAAATTGGATGAATTGGATTTGAAAGTGGTTGATAAAGGTAAATAAAGATTACGTATTTAGAGAGAGAGAAAAGAGACAAAGGGAAAGTAAGAAAAAATATAGAATTTAAAATGGAAAAATCCATATTACAATTTACTGCCCATAGGAATTAAACTCCACAACTTCAGTTACATGAGATCTTTAAACTGTTAACATAGCTCACTTATACCTTAACATACGTATTTTAAACTCCACAGCCTTGTAGAATGTCTACTTGTCTGACGCTTGAAGCCTACTGTTTCTGTGGTTTCTCTCTTACTAACTTCCAAGATACTCAAGTCTTCTTTTCCTTTGCCCTGACCCTTTTGGAGATTGCCAAACTGCACTGCTGATGTTTCAGGCATTTTAACTCTGACTTGCTTCTCTCTGAAACAAGCCTGTCCATTCACTTACCTACTGGATGGTTCTGCCTTGCTAATAGAACTTTTCTCGGTTTCTGTCTCCCTATGTCAAAGAAGACTTTGTTGCTCGGCAATGGCAAAAAATCTCGTTTCCATCCATGGTTTTTCAATACCTATAAATGAACTACGCAGATAACCCAGAACCACTCTTAGCATTCAAAAATTAAACTAAAACTATGTCTTCCCTTCTTAACACACACAGTATAGAAATACAATTCCATCTTGAACCTATACTTGTTTATATCTAATGAGCAGTTGAAACCCAAGTTTCCAAATAAATATACATCATGAACCTGTGCTGTAGTAACTGTTGCAATTTAAGAAATCTGACAACCAGTTTACGTACAGCAACGTTAAATGAACCTGGAGCCAGATGGTGTAGTATGAATAGGCATGAATCCTTTCTTTATAATTTATTTGTGTAATACAGCATTACATATGTCTTCCTCTTACCTATCACCCAATGTCTTAGACATGTTCCTTTAATATTCTTACACACGTATCTCTTTATACCTAAATTAGTTCATTTGGTTATACTTAAAAATCAATAAATATTCAGCTCCATAAATTGATTTTTGTGGTGCATTCATAGCCTATCATCATCTGGGCCAGAAGGTCTGGTTTCAAGTCCCAAAAGTGTCGTAACATGTCTGAACAGATTGGGTAAAAATAATTTTTCAGTCTTTTAAAAGGGCACCGTACTAAAAACATTTTGAAAAGAAATTTATGAAATTTAAATGTGCCAGAAATGATTCTAGCCTATGTATCACCCATTGGTTGCTAAGGCTTCAAGCATACGAAAGGGAGGCAGTAGCATAATGATAATGTCACTAGACTAGTAATCCAGAACCCCGGGCCAATGTTCTGGGGTCATGAGTGTGAATCCCACTGTGACAGATTGTGAAATTGGCGTTAAATAAAAATCTGGAGTAAAGTGTTTGCCTAATGGCAAACATGTAACCGCTGCTGACTGCCATAAAAACCCATCTGCTTCACTTCCCTCATTGTGTAACCTGGCAATGAGACTGCCAGCTGGATTGCTTTCTTCACAGTTGTCTTGCTATTTTCTGCAGGAGCCTGTATAAATTTGATATAGTGAGTCGTCTTGTTCATTATTCGGACTTCCAGTTTTCTCAAGATACCTTTGGCAATTGCCTTTTTTTTCTTTGAAATACTGCCTTACATTCACCTTTGACGGTAGACGAAGCTTCATTCAAGTGCTGACACCTCAGAAAATACAGCATTTAGTGCTGAGCATGATTTTCTGCTCAGGTCTAAAAAAGGTGGATTTGAATATATGTCCTTCTGAATCGGACATGAGAGTTACCAATGAACGTTGAATAATCACAACTTATTGTGGAGACCTGTGACAGACCCAGGATAAAACTTCTCAACTCCCTATGTTGAATATTTCCATTCAACCCCTTTTGCTTTCTCTTGCAAAGATAGTTTCAAGGCACCTAATATGTCCTTAATTCCGTAAACCTCCATCATTTTGACGAATGTTTCAGTCTAACCCTTTGTCAAATATATTCTGATTAATCTTAATGAATGATATCTGACATAGCCTTTGACTACTTATACTGTCAATGCCTTACATAAGTAATTCTTTTAAAAGCAAATTATTTGTGTTCTTGCCCAGGAAGCCAGTTAGTGATGTGTATTGACAGAATTAAGCATTATAAGTATACATCTTCTAACCTCATCCCCTCCGTTTTTAGTTTGTATCAATTCTATTGGAGCTTGAATGAACTCTAGTTAATGCTCACCACCTGCATACAATGAAATATATTTAACATGGAATTAACACTTTTTACTGTCATGTACATTTCTGGCTGTCTGTTGAATTGTTCATGCCTCATTAGGCACCAGAAAATTATGTTTCCTTCGGTCCTCAGCAGCAGCCTCAATTCTGAAGGAGTTTGTGGAGGTGCTGTTCATGGCATCATCAATTTCCTTAAGTTTTCTAGTGTGTCTGAGTGCCCCGTGGGCATTTTAATACCTTGAATTTTCTTCAGTACATGCTCAACTGACCTTGCAGTGCTGTGGATTCCCAAGGCAATTCAAGTGGACCTGGATTTGACCACAGTCTTTATTTTGAAGACAGCTGTGAAAAATCAGTTTACCATTCCTGCCAATTTCATGTCGTAATATTTGTGCTGTCTCCCCTGAAGGATCCTACTTTAACAGCTTATTTAATCTTTTGTCACAATAAACAGCTTTTTGAAAGCCAGTTCTTGTGTTGGGAGAGGAGTAAATGTTTATACCCAGCAAGGTCAAAAGTTTCCTTATTTAGGATTGTGTCACTTTTTTTTTCTGTCTAATGGCTTTGTGACTGTTTAGCTATGTCTTGGGCCAGATGTAGAATTTAGCTTTCTCTCCAATGTCCCAGCAGACTGTTTTCCTTCTAGGGTCAGACTTACTGGCCTTTACTGCCTAGTTATGGAATTCTGCTTTTTTATACAGCTTTTACTAGCTTTTCCATGTTTGCAAATGTTTTATCTGGGTTCCCCTTCCCACCATACACCTACCTGATCACCTGATTTTTTTTGAACTTCAAGAGACGACAAAAATTGTAATGTTGAAAAAAAACTGCATTTTTTCTTGTTTGTATGCCTGATGTTTATGGACATTGGAAAGAGCAGGTAATGCATTCTCAACGTTCAGCTAACAACACCACATCATGGTAACCTGCTATCTGTCATGTATTTTAGACAATATGCAGATTTTTCCCTTCTATTCTACAAGTTTTTGTTTAAAATGTTAATCATTCATAATTACTGGGTAGAGGGGCACAGAAATTCTCTATGTAATCACCTTTGTTATGTTATTTTGCAGAGTTAACACTAAATCCTCCAGAAGGAATTGTTGCAGGTAAGAAATTCTGCATTGTTTGACTTCCAATAACCTCCCAATCTCCATTTGTTTGCAGACAATAAGCTGCATGAAGGATCCAATTAAGAAATATGTATACTGAACATATCTTTGAGTGCATATGCCCCTGTCGGTAGTAGATTCGCCAACTCGGTAGTAGATTTGCCAACTTTAGGTACATTTAAGTCATCATTGGATAAGCATATGGACGTACATGGAATAGCGTAGGTTAGATGGGCTTGAGATTGGTATGACAGGTCGGCACAACATCGAGGGCCGAAGGGCCTATACTGTGCTGTAATGTTCTATGTTCTATGTCTGTCTTATTTCCCTATCATTTACCCTGGCAAGGTGTCAAAGACGAGTGGAATCTTCAAGTTAAAGTGGATAAGAATGCAGAGGGTAATCGGATCATAATGCAAAGATGCACATTCTGTTCTTAGTTTTACATTTTCTTTATAATTTCCAGTGTCCTCATTTATGTTAGGAATTGCCTCACTAAGCCTGTTTTACACTAATTGAATTTTCCTTTATGCCATTACATCATTTCCATTGAAATGTAGCCCCTTCAGTTAGATCATGGCTGATCTGCATCTTAACTCCGTTAGGTTATCTTGGGTTCTGTGACCCTTAATACCCTTGCAGAACAAAAGGTATCTTAATCTGTTTAAAATGTTTAGTTGATCTTCAGTCTTGGCAGCCTTTGGAGAGTTCTAGGTTTTTGTTATCTTTTCTATGACCAAGTGCTTCTTTATATCATGCCTGAATTCCTCAGCTCTGAGGTTATTCTTCCTTGTTCTGGACTCCTGTCAGGAGGGAAAATAGTTGGTCACTTAAAACCTGCCAAAACTTTTAATCATCTCAAACACCTCTGTTCAAGGAATGCTCAGTGGAATTGGTTGAGAGTATTTGGAAACGTTGATATCAAGATACTTACAATGTATGAGTAGAGGTTACAGTTTTGGCAAAATAACAAAGCCAGGCATCAATTTCAATTAAAAGCCCTTAGAAATGCCAAGGAACAAAAATGTTGGTGGCTGTCTTGATGCATTGTTGTTTAATGGCAAATCCCTTTTATAACAGCATATCTTCCAATCACCTTACAGGAAATCCACTTAGAGTCATACAGTAATACAGCATGAAAACAGGCCCTTCAGCCCAAACTGGTCCTTGCTGACCATGATGCCCACTCAGCTTGTTCCACTTGCCTGCATTTGGCCCGGGTCCCTCTAAACCCTTCCCATCCATGTATCTATCCAAATGTTTCTTAAATGTTGCTATTGCCCTTCCTCTGGCAGCCCATTCCATATAAGCACCACTCCCTGCTTGAAAAAGTTGACCCTCAGGTCCTCCTTAAATCCTTCTCTTCTCACCTTAAACCTATGCTCTCTAGTTTTCAATTTCCCATCCCTGTCAAAGGCCTTTCTAAAGTCGACACACAACCTCCATTGCCCTACTCTCATCTATACTCATGGTTAGCTCTTCAAAAAGCTCTAAAAGGTATGTCAGACCTGACTACCCGCGCTCAAATCCATGCTGACTATCCCTAATCAGACCGTGACTATCCAAATATTGGTTGATCCTGTCCCTCAGCATCCTCTTCAATAACTTGCCTACCACTGCTGTCAGACTCACTGGCCTGTAGTTACCTGGCTTGTCTTTGCTACCTTTCTTAAACAATGGAACAACATCAGCCACCTTCCAGTCTTGCGGAACTTCACAAGTGTCTAAAGATGAAGCAAAAATCTCTGCAAGGGCCTGTACAATTTCTTCCCTAACCTCCCACAATGTCCAAGGATAGACTTGATCAGGCCCAGGGGATTTATCCACCTTTATATGCTTTAAGGCTGCAAACATCACCTCTCTGGTAACATGTATGAGGTCCAAAACGTCCCACTTGTTTCCTTATTTCCTTAGCATCCATGAGTCTCTCCTCAGTAAACACAGGAGAAATAATCATTATGAATCTCCCCAGCTCCTGTGACTCCACACTTGGACGGCCATGCTGATCTTTAAGGGGACTTATTCTTTCCCTACCCACCTCTTACTCTTAATATTGCTGTAGAACCTCTTGGGATTATCTTTAACCTTATCTGCCAGATCCATCTTATATCCGCTTTTTGCTTTTCTGATTTCCCCCTGAATTGTGCTCCTACACTTTTTATAGTCATCTAGGGATTCACTTGGGCCCAATGGCTTAAACTCAATGTATGTGAACCTTTTCCTGACCAGAGCCTCAGTATCCCTTATTGCCCAGGGATCCCTAAACCTGCCGGATTTTCCCTTCACCCTAATAGGGACATACTGTCCCTAGACTCTTGATATCACACTTTTAAAAGCCTCCCATTTTCGAGTCGTTCCGTTTCCTTCAAACAGACTCAGCCACTTGACCTCTACTAGCTCTTGCCTAGTGGCCCCTTAATTGGCCCTGCTCCAGTTCAGCACCTTAGCCTGTGGATCTGTCCTATCTTTTTCCATAACTATGTTAAAACTAAGACAGTTATGGTACCGGGGCCAAAGTGCTCTCTGTCTGATTGTTCAGTCACTTGCAATCTCTCCCTCTTGTACAGGTTGCCTCCATCCCAGAAGAGATCTCAATGATCCAAGAACTGAAGTCCATGCCCCCTACACCAGCTCCTCAGCCATGCATTCTTCTGGCCTATCTTTCTATTTTTACCCTGATTGACGTATGGCACTGGGAGTAATCCAGAGATCAGTACCCTTGAGATCCTGCGTTTTTACTTCTTACCTAACTCCCTATACTCATTTGTACCAATGTGCACAATGACCTCTGGCTGTTCATCCTCCCCCTTCAGAATGTTCTGCAACTGCTCAGAGACATGGTGACCCTCGCACCCAGGAGGCACCATCCTGGTGTCTCTTCTGCAGCCATAGAATCCCCTATCTATCTCCCTCATAAATGTGTCTCCTATCAGTATCTCTCTGTCTGACAGAACGCTTTCCCTCTGAGCCTCAGGGCCTGTCACAGTGCCACTGACCTGACTGCTGCTGTTAACCCCTGAAATGTCATTCCTCCCCTCAAAGGTGTCCGAAGCAGTATACCTGTTATTGAGGGGAATGGCCACAGGGGAACCCTGAACTATCTGCCTTCCCATTCTTAGCTTTCCTGGTGGTCGTCCAGCTACCTGCAGTCTCCTCCTTTGGAGTGACCACTTCACTATTGCTCTTATCAGTGATGTTCTCTGCACTCTGGATGATCCTGAGTGCATCCGGCTCTGGTTCCCTAACGCAGTCTGCCAGGAGCTGCAGCTGGGTGCACTTCTCACAGGTGTAGCCACCAGGGACACTGGTGGTTGCCCTGATCTCCCACATCCTGCAAGACCTACTGCCTTCAGTCTAGACAGGAGGAAAGTAGAGTTAAAGAGCCCTTACCTGTATCCTTGCTCGGACACCTCAAGCAAAGTCTTCAGCACTTACTCTCTGACACTAACCCACTCTCTTAATGGCTGCTGCCTTCTACACCTTTACTTCACCAGTCGTCCTCCTCAAAGAGTCTGTTTTGATCAGAGGACGAGAGAGGGTGGGAAGCACCAATGTACTGTTTCAGGTTTAACCACACCTTGACACCAGGTTCTCTCTGACCTGTGTACAGTCATCATGACTGTAGCAATGTCTCCCAGAAATCTGCTGTGATGACTCTCCCTCATCCTCTGATTCATTGTTTCCAATTGAAGTTCCAAATTAATTTACCAATCCTGTTGCAGCTGGGTAGTAATTGTCTTTCATTGGATTTTGGGTTTATAACCCAATGATTCTGTTTCTGTCATTCACAGGTCCCATCAATGAGGAGAACTTCTTCGAATGGGAGGCTTTAATCATGTAAGATGGAAAGTGTTTTTCATGCCCTTCCCCACTCCTCCATCCGTTTGTTCCAAGTAACTTTGTCTATTCAGTGTTTTGCTGCTGGTGATTTTCACAGGGCCAGAACAAAACAGCTGGTAGACAAGATTGTAGCTCAGTGAGTAGCACTGTTGTCAATGA
Organism: Stegostoma tigrinum; assembly: GCF_030684315.1. Lineage (NCBI taxonomy): Eukaryota > Metazoa > Chordata > Chondrichthyes > Orectolobiformes > Stegostomatidae > Stegostoma > Stegostoma tigrinum. Next base: position 17,262,792 of record NC_081360.1, on the reverse strand, counting down.
ATCAGAAGGTCATTGGTTCTAGTCCGACTACAGAGATCTGAGTGTGTACCCTGTGCTGCCAATTCCCAGTGTAGTGATGGTAGGACAAGCTCTCTTAATGCACCTGGTTTGATCCCCATCACCTCAGAATACCTGCCTGTAATGTTTTGATGGTGATTAATTATCTTTATTTCAAAGGGCGAATCTTTCAGAAAACAAAGTTTCATTTTGATGTTGCTTGGCATTATGTAATATCTCTGGTGTGTCAGCTTTTCTGCTGCTGAAACCCTCATTCATGCCCTTGTTACCTCTAGACATGACCTATTCTGTCACATTCTTGGCCAGCTCTTTGCTTCCTACCCTCAATAAATTTGAGATCATCCAAAACTTGTTCCCAATGTCCTTACTCGCACCAAGTCCTATTCACTCCTTTGCCTTTGATTACTTTGCAACCTTGTTTCAAATCACGATCAACCCTCCTTGCTTCTGTAATCTCCTCCAGCCACAAAACAATCAGTGTCATTGACCCTCAAATACTGGCCTCCTTAACATCCTCAGTTTTAGTTTTTCCACCATCAGATACCATCTTCAGTTGTCTTGGTCCTAAACGCTGGAATTCTTTCCTTAACCCTTCCTGTCTCCCTTTCCTTCTTTTAAGGGGGTCCTTAAAATTTTGCTGTAATGCAGCCTTTGGTCACCTGCCCTAATCTTTAAATGTGAGTAGCCTAATGGTATCTATGTAACCATTTTCACTTGTAGTTAACACCTTATCTGGTTCACTGATGTTCTTTAGATCGGGGAATCAGTCATCCTCACCAGGTTTGGCTTACGTGTTATTCAAGACCCACAACCATCTGTGGGGTGACTCCTAACCTGCCCTCTGGGCTGTTGGGGATGGGCAGTCTGGACCAATCCAGTCAACACTGCCCACATCTCACGAATGAACATAAAAAAAGTTGGCATGTTTCAGGAGAGATGGTGGCATAGTGGTCTTGTCATTGAACTTGTAATCCAGAGGCTCGAGCTAATGTTTTTGGTGCAGGGTGCCCAATTCAATGAAGAGCAAGTCTAATGGTGACCCATGAAACCATTGTTGAGTGTCTTTGTTTTAAATAAAAATCTCTCCTGAGTGCCTTGTTAGGGAACAAAATTTTCCATCCTTGCCTGCGCTATGTGTGAGTTCTAAACCATAGCAATGTGGTTGACTCTTAACTGCCTGGCAAGCCACTGAGATTAAGGAGAATTACGGAGGGGCAATAAATACTTGTTTGCCAGAGACTTCCACATCCCACGAAAGAATGAAGAAAAAAATGTTGATAGCCTTTCATCATAAAATGGCATTGATTAACATGTGCCCCTTCAGAAAATGTTGGCAGTTCGCAGGTGGTATGGACAATTGGGAAGCATAGTTGTGTATTGACAATGTCTGAATGGGTCAGAAATCTTGATTTTGTTATTATGTGTCTCCAGATCTCCATAGCTGAGTTATGATAATGGCTGCATGTCTGCTTACTGTATTTCGGCTGCATTTAAAACAATTTTCATGAACCTTTCTTGTGGGAAAGGAGGGGAATATTTCCAATTGTTGCTCTAGAATAGTGTGCACAAGATGAATTAAACTTTTGGAAATCCCCATGTATTTGGCTGAGCTCGTGGTTTGCTGATCTGTCCCAACTGTGTTTATATAAACATAAAAGAGAAGGACTAAGATGGATTTAAAAGGGTAATTATCCCTTTTACAACTTCAACAAGGGCTGTTTCCTCATTCCATGATTTTAGCTAACACTAGGTTTCAATTGAATTGATGCCTGCACTCTGGGAATAATCCATGTCCTGATTTTAAGAACTATCTTGGTTGCCACCCCAATAACTTGTACTTCCCAATCCTCAGATTCTGTAATCATTTTGGCAATGTTATAACCCTCCTTTTGTAATCACTTATAACTTCTCAATAGCCACATTTGGACCAAGTAAGAGGGCAAGATGAAATATAACACTTAAATGTGGAGTTATTCCTTCGGTATGAATAATAAAAGAGCAACAGAATATTTCTTAAATGGTGAAAAATGAGAAATGTTGATAACTGTAGGGATCTGATGTCCTTGTGTCTGAAGCAGACAAAGTCAGCATGCAGTTTCAGCAAGCATTTAAGTTGGCAAATAAACCTGTGAGTCTTTATTACAAAAGGACTGAAGCATGAGAGTAAAGTTTCCCTAACTGCAGTTAAACAAGGGCTTGTTGGGAATTGTGATGCCCAGATTTGGTAATACTACTCCAGCTGTAGCCGAGCATTACTGATACCATAAACGTCTACTAATATTTAGGTTCTGTTAGAAGATTTTTTGCATAATTAATGTAATAGCACAAATCAGCCTGTTTGGCCCAGTTACTCCATGCCATTGCTATGCTCCTCACTAGCCTTTTCACACTATTCTTCCTCTAACCATGTCAGCATAACCTTCTGATTCTCCCTTTGTCTGTTTATCCAGCCTCTCCTTAACTGCATCAGTGCTATTTGCATTTATCATGTTAGTGGTAGCAAGTTCTCCACTATAGCCACCTTTGGCTAGAAAAGTTCCTCCCTGAATTCCTTATTGGATTAATAAGTTACTAACATATGTATTACCTCTAGCTTTGGATTTGGATTTTCCATGTGGAAATATAATCACTTTACCTTAACAAACCTTTTGCTAGTATTAATGATCTCTGCCAAATCAACCTTTGGCACTCCTTTTAAGCAAGAAAAGAGCTCCAATTTGATCAGACTTACCTTATGAGTGTGGAACATCTTGATTTTATTATCTTTTAAATCGTATTTTGCACCCTTTGCAGTATTCTTTCTTTTTTGCACACCTGCCAATTTGACTAATGTTCTACAGAAGCTTGACATAACTTTTCCACTTTTCAATTTTATTTGCATAGAAATAAACTCCAGTGCATTTTTTTGTGGCTTTATTAACCTGTATGCTTTTAGTGATTGTTGTATCTATATCAAAGAACCCTTTTGCCTGTATAACATTTGCAGATGACACTAAGATTGGTGGAGTAGCAGATAGTGAGGGGGACTGTCAGAAATTACAGCAGAATATAGATAGACTGGAGAGTTGGACAGATAAATGGCAGATGGAGTTCAATCTGGGCAAATGCGAGGTGATGCATTTTGGAAGATCAAATTCAAGGGCGAAGTATACAGTAAATGGAAAAGTCCTAGGGAAAATTGATGAACAGAGAGATCTGGGTGTTCAGGTCCATTGTTCCCTGAAGGTGACAACGCAGGTCAATAGGGTGATCAAGAAGGCATATGGCATGCTTTCCGTCATTGGACGGGGTATTGAGTACAAGAGTTGGCAGGTCATGTTGCAGTTGAATAGGACTTTGGTTAGGCCACATTTGGAGTATTGTGTACAGTTCTGGTCGGCACATTACCAAAAGGATGCGGATGCTTTGGAAAGGGTGCAGAGGAGGTTCACCAGGATGTTGCCTGGTATGGAGGGTGCTAGCTATGAAAAGAGGTCGAGTAGATTAGGATTATTTTCGTTAGAAAGACGGAAATTGAGGGGGGACCTGACTGAGGTCTACAAAATCATGAGGGTTATATACAGGGTGGGTAGCAAAAAGCTTTTTCCTAGAGTGGGGGACTCAATTACTAGGGGTCATGAGTTCAAAGTGAGAGAAGGAAAGTTTAAGGGAGATATGCATGGAAAGTTCTTTACACAGAGGGTGGTGGGTGCCTGGAACGCATTGCCAGCGGAGGTGGTAGACACAGACACGTTAGCGTCATTTAAGATATATTTGGACAGGTACATGGATGGGCAGGGAGCAAATGTACACAGGCCATTAGAAAATAGATGACAAGTTAGACAGAGGATCTTGATCAGCGCAGGCCTGGAGGGCCGAAGGGCCTGTTCCTGTACTGTAATTTTCTTTGTTCTTTGTTCTTTATAACCAATTTAGATTTTGGAAAGGGGTTGAGCAGATATCCAGGTAAAGATCAGGCCTGATACTGTTTTCTTGTCTTTGCTTTGCACACATTGTAGTTCAGATGACAATGCTGGACAGTTCCAGAGCTGTTGCAAGACTGCTGTCATTGGAGCCTCAATTATGTGGCACACCTTCACTGGTCAGTCATAACCACTAGTGGTGAATAGGTAATGGGTGTTTTTGTTCTAAAGAGATTGTATTTGTTGACTTGTGTTGCGTGAAAAATAATCATCAAAAACAATTATTTGAAAGCGAGAGAGTGCTTTTAACTTTAAAAGCTCTAATTTCAAGGCTTTTTAAGCTCTTTCTGATCCTCAAAACTGAAGTGGGCGGAGATTGAAGTCTTATCTGAAGTGACTGGGTGGAACAGAAATGCAGTTAATGAGGGAGTACATTTAGGTTCCTTAGCAAGAAGGGGTTTCAAAGGCTCTGGCCAGGCTTCTCAAAGCCAAAGCTGTCTTTTAATGGAAACTTTGTTTAACATTGGCAGTAACTTGAGATGTTTGAAGTAAATATACATATATGATTGTGAGGGGTGAGGCTGTCCTGCAGGGAATTAGAGTCACATGTTCAATTTTAGGCACCTTTGACACTGAAAGGTATTTTGGCGTGGGGAAAGAATGCATTGCAATTCAGCAGAATAGTACAGGGATACTTACAAGAACATGTTTTGCAGACCAGTCTATAGAAGCTGTAGGCATGATCTAACTGATGTGTTTAAAATAAAGGATTTGATTGGGTAGATAGAGAGATGGCATAATGGTGGAGGGGGGCTTGTGTGAAGCAAGAAGGCACAGCATTGGCCATTCAGTTAGGACTGATGTCAGGAAGCACTTTTTCCCACAAAAGATAGTGGAAATCTAGAGCTGTCTTCTCTCAGAAAGCTGCTGTGGCTGAGGGCCAATGCACAATTTCAAAATATAGTGTATATATGTAAGTACGCTATTTATAGTTGTATGTGCAAACTGTGATGCATTTGACATGCTTCATTTATTTGACAGTCATATTTGCTTTTCAACTAGAAGGGCAGTTTTGCCAGCAGTCATTGTGGACTCAAGAATCCAAAGTTAGTTTTACTGAGGCATTTCTTAATGCTTGTTTTTACTTATGGATACTGAAAACACTGCTGCAGTCCTGGGAATCAGTGGGGTTACCACCATTGCTCTGCTTTCAACCATAATTGGCCAAGGATCGAGTAAATGCTAGTTTGAAACCATTAATTCCTCAGACTTTACGCGTTGAAAATGTTCTTAACGTAGTTTGAAAGAAAGAAAGTAAAATTTGGTCTGCATGGTGATTTCATGACTTCACGATGTCATCAGAAATAGTTCATAGCCAATGAATTCCCATAATTGATATATTGTGCGTGCGCTGTCTTGGTAGGTAGTCCTTTTACCTTGAAGCGATTTGGAAGGCAGTGTTGGAAATGAAGTAGATCAAAGCATTGTCAAAATATGTGTGAAAAATCTGATAGCACTCTTTCAAAGAAGATCTAAAGGCTCACTGACCACTGCACATCCTCAATCTATACCTAGAAATAAATAATCTGGTTTTTCCACAGTTTTGATTGTGGGATCTTTTCTTTGGAAATTAGCTACCTTAATTCCTATGCTAAATCACTGACTGCATTTCAAATGTTTAATTGATCACAGAACACCTGGGACATCCTGATGTCAGGAAAGATGCTACACAAATGCATGACATTACCTTTTTCAATCACTGCAGCCAATTTTCGTACCGAAATGTTCCACAAGCACCTTGGAAGATCATTCTTGGTATTACTGGTTGAGAAATAAGTGTTTCCAATACACTAGGGAGACACTCGTAATCTTCTGTGAATGGTATTATGTTGTCTTTACCATAGTGCAGAAAAGTAGGTGCAGAAATGGCCTCCTGGGGCAATACTTTAATACCAAGAATTAATTAACTGTAATTTTTTTCTTACTCAAGCTAATATGTAAGGTTTACTGTATTGTCTAACAAAACAATTGTTCAATTGCAGCAGGGGTTCCTTATGGTTGTATTACCAAGCCCCTTAACATTAAAGGCCAACATACAGCTTGCTTTCTTAATTGCTTCTTGTACTTGCATATTAACTTTCAGTTTCTTTTACATGAACATCCAAATCCCTGTGGACACCAACATTTAAAAAAAAACTCCATTTAAAATAAAATATTCTGCTTTTCTGTTCTTCTGTTCACCATGTTATGTCCTTGCCCATTTACCCGCTTCTATCACTTCACAACCTGTTTGTCTTACAGGCAAGTGTCCAACATAAATTTGTACCTCAAGCAAAGATGGTTCCATTATATTCAGTTCCATAGATTGTACATAGCTTGTAAAAATTTTGAGACTCCAACATCAGTTTTTTTTAGCGTCCACCTGAGAGGCAGACAAAAGTTTGTTTCAATGCCTAATCCAAAAGACAGTAACCCTGAAAGAAAAGCGCACTCTCGGTATTTTACTAATTTCCAGCATTCTAGTGCTATCTAAAATACTACCCCAAAACTAAGGATAAGGTGATCTTTGATTTGATTTGATTATTGTCACATGTACCAAGATATAGTGAGAAGTATTGTTTTGCATTGCAAATCACACTATACGTAAGTACATCAGAGTAATAGAAGAGAATTCAGAATGTAGCGTTACAGCTACAGAGAAGGTGCAGAGAAAGATCAACTTTAATATGAGAGGTCTGTTCAGAAATGTGATAACAGCAGGTAAGAAGCTGTGCAAGTGGCTGATCATAACCGCTACAGCATGATGGGTGTGTCATCCTGAAATCTACTCAGTAATACCAAACTTGATTAAACGCGGTGGGTATGGACAGTACACATTGGAACAGCTGGGTGAGTCTACCTGTTCCTCTAATTTGAGGAGAATGGTTAAAGTGTGGCATACTCTTTTTGAAGAAATGAAGAAATCCAAGGATCTGTTTGACCTTGGAATGTTTTGCTGTATTGGAAATGCTTTCGTGCAGGTGGATGTTAGTGGTTTAGTGATGTTAGCACGTCACTACAGCTTCTCTGCTTTTTCTGCCAAAGACATTACTCCTTTTTAGGGCATAATTATGGGTGTAGATTTTCATTGACAGTTTGAATAAGTGAATAAATAGCAGCGACCTACTTAAACCATGACTGACAATTGCAGTTAGGCCTGTTGATGACTTAATGCATTAGTACTCTCAGTTATTTATTCCCATTCCTCCTGGTTTACATGATTTATTGTAATATATCTCAGTAATCACAGTCTGTCCTGCAAGTCCATCATTCTATGATATAGCTGGCCTATAGTCAGTTGATTCTTTAAACGGGAACCAGGTCTCAAATCAAGCTGACTATTTGGTTGGGTGTGAAAGAAATATCTGCACTGCTTGATTGACATTGTTATCCAGTTTGGAGCAGGGCTATAGTACCCTTTGCACACAGGTGATGATGTGGCAGAGTTAGAAGGGGCTTGTTGGCCTATTCTTGCTTTCTGATTTTTGCCTTCAATGGATCCAAGAAGTAACTTGAGTTTTGCTACATTACAAATAAGGCATTTAAAGCTGAGGTTCCAGTAACTTTAAACAGTGATGAGAAGTGAGAGGAGGTCTGGATATGAACCTTGAGGATAATTGTTGTGCCATAAATTGGCTTCTCTGTTTTGTTCCAAGGGGCCCTGAAGACACCTGTTTTGAAGGCGGAGTGTTCCCAGCCATCCTGAGTTTTCCTCATGATTATCCACTGAATCCACCAAAAATGCGTTTCACAGGAGAGATGTTTCACCCAAATGGTAAGTGCTAATTTTGGTACAATGGTGGTGCCTCCAATTCATTAGCAGGAATTACTTCATAGATGCTCACTCATTTGAGAGAGAGTCTATGCAATGTGTTGCTTTGCACGTGTACTTTGCAAATGTTCGCTTATCCAGTGCAATCCACTGCCTTCCCTGTTTGACCATTGTTCTATTGCTGCAGTTTACCCAGATGGGAGGGTTTGCATCTCGATTCTTCATGCACCCGGCGATGACCCTATGGGCTATGAGAGCAGTGCAGAACGATGGAGTCCTGTTCAAAGCGTTGAGAAGATTCTGCTCTCAGTCGTGAGCATGTTGGCAGGTAAATTTCAATGTGGGTTCTGTTACTCACCAGAATTGGTGGAGGCTGGAGTGAGATTGTGTTTGTACTTGAGTCCCGGACTTGTGATCTGGGTTCAGCATTAACATGTTTATAGTGAAGAGACCTGTGTCCTTCACCCACACATTATGCTAGGTATAAGAAAGTTAAAATACTGCAATGAAAAGTTGCTTTAATCATTTAGCACATTCAGCCAACCATGCTTGTGCTCACTGTCTGGAAAAGTCATTCATTTAATCCTGTTGCTTTGCTCTCGCTGTGTCTCTGTGCAGCCCTGCAGGTTTTAAAACAAGATCAGTTTTCTTTTCAAATTTACTATTGTCTTAAACCTGGCCTTCTGAAGGCTTGAATTTTTTAAAATGTATAAAGCTACCACGCATGAGTTTTAATTCTTACTCAACTAATGAAGTAAATTACCACTTTGTTTGGCTACATATTTCATTTCCGCAATGGATCGCTGGCCTAGTTAGCGGTTTTGTGAGCCGGTCTTTTCCTGCGTTCTTGCCCGACTGACCTTTGACCTCATCCACTGGGTTCAACTATAAAACTAGAAAGATGCACTGTAGATGTATTTTTGAGTGTGCCCCCATCACCCATTAACCTAGAGTATTCCAGATCTCAAAAGTTCCATACGTAAAAATAAAAATTCTGCTCATCTTTGATCCTTTGCTATTTATTTCAAATCCTCAATCTTCCTGCCACAAGAAATGGTGTTTCTCTCCAGTCACCAATTATCTAAGTAATTCATTTATTTATTGTTTGTAAGATATTCAGACATACAAACTGATGGCTGCTTGGTTAACAACAATGACTACACTTCAAACATTTGTTGTAAAGCCTAAATAAATTGAAATCATTATTCTAAATAGTTTGAATTGACAAAAGATTGTGCTGCAGAAGGCTCATATAACACTTTTAAAAGTTCACAAGTGGGATGTGAGGTTCACAAGGCAATAAATGCAGTTCATCCCTTGAGAGGGGTACTAAGGCAGTTTTGTTTTTGGCCTGCACCTGTCCTTGCAACATAGGTGCACACAGTGCTTTGGGAAAGAATCCCAGGCACTTGACACAACAAGGGTGAAGGAACTGCAATTATATGTCCAACTCGGATGACGTAACTTGGAAAAGATCCTGCAGATGGTGGCATATTTGATAGCTAGATGGTAGAGTTTGTGTATTTTGGAGATACAGCTGATAAAGCCTTGGAAAGTTACTGAAGTGCATCCTATTGGTTGTGCAAACTGTAGCACGGTGTATGGTGGTGAAAGGAGAGAATATTTAAGGTGACATCGGGGTAGCCTACTAATGTTCGTGTGCATTTTCTGGGGATCTACCTCTTCCAAAACACTGAAAAGTAGTCTCCTGGCAACTTGTCAGGGAAAATCACATGGCTTGAGGCTTAAAAGAAAAGGTAAATAATTGATTGAACAGCTGGGAGAGTGGGTCCTGTGAATTTAAAGAGCAGAGTTGAACATTGGGAGGTGAAACAGAGCCCATTGTGAGCAGCTGGGTGGGGGAGATAGGAAGAGGGGATTTCACATGATCATTTTCAAAATTGAAGACAAAAATTAAAACAGAAGCGATGAAAGACTGGTGCAAAGACCCCGAAACACGTGACAATAGTTGGAATGAAGGGAAAATGTAGGTGAACCTGCATAACACCATCTCCTGGTGCCCAGAGATCTGCAGTTACAAAATCTAAAGCAAATGGTGAACTGATGACATGGAATGATAGGGGGCACAGTGTGTATTGTGTTCCAGAACTATGACAGAAAATTTTGAATATATGTTACTAAATGCCTTGGTCTGCAGCATCATAGGTTTCAGTAATGCTCCAAGAAAAATTTGTTTTATGAGAAGGAAAGTGATGAGCAATTTAGAGTTGGGAAGGGGAAAAGCAAATGAGAGCAAACATTGAGAAACTGGGTGGAAGTAAAACTGAGAAAGAGAACTGGCTGCAGGGAGAGAAATTAACTACATTGTATGTGCTAGAAATAAAAGTGAGAAATTAATTGAGCAGGAGAGTTTCAGAGGCGGAAACAAGTTGTGACAAGCTGTAGGAGATGTCTATAAACCTTGAATTGAGAGCTTCACATGTACCATCTCGAAACAGGTACATCACACATATGTACATAGTATATCATTTATTAGGCTTATGAAGTTAACATAATTGCTTTTCATTTTTACATTGGTATGAATGCCAGTAGGAATCTTCCCAAATATCTTCTGTCTCATCGGTAGCTTGCTTAAGTGATTTGGGCATTTAGTTCATAAGGCAGAAAACAACATGCGTAAGGAAACATTTACGTGGTGTAGGACTTTTGGAGTTTAGAAATATTTCGCCCCCAGATTTGAATTATGCCATTTAAAAGTAAATGCTCTGCAACCATAGAATATGACAGCACAAAGTCAGAGCATTTGGACCAATATACCTGTGTCAGCTCCTTGGAAGAGCTATTCTCTTATTCGCAATCCTCTAATTATTTGCCTATAACCCTGCAAAATTTTCCATTTCCATCTTAGAAATTGCTATTGAATTAGTTACCATCACTCCTTCGGCCCGTCCATTCCAGAGCACAACTACTCGTAAAGAAAAGTTGTCATATCTCCCTAGGTTCTTGTGCCTCTTGCTTTAACTCTGAGCACTTTGGTTTTTCACCAGAAACAGAATCCGCCTAGAAACAGTAGTAAGACCTTCAATGGTTTTGAAATCTTATGTTAAATCTCCCCATAATCATCTTTGCTCCGAAGACAATTTCTGTTTCCATCATTGCACTTCACAAGTCCTTCATCCTGGGTTTCACACTGGTAAGTCTCCCTGTACACCATCCATGGCTTTGGTATTGTCCTAAATTGAGATGCCCTGAATTGGACACAATATTGCAGTTGAGGGCAAACCAGTATTTAGGTTTAGGTAAATTTCCTTGCATTTGTGTACCTCTACTAATAAAGCCGTGCTCCAGATTTTTGGTTGCTATTTTATTTGGTCTTAATGTTGCTTTTTCTCTTCTTTCTACAGAGCCTAATGATGAAAGTGGAGCCAACGTGGATGCCTCAAAAATGTGGCGAGATGATCGGGGACAGTTTTACAAAATTGCCCAGCAAACAGTGCGGAAATCTCTTGGACTGTGAGCAGAGAGCCCTGCAAATGTCCAGGACTGCCTGCAGTATTTAATGGTCCTTTGCACATTGCTGTTTGTCTCCTGCTTTTCATGTCCAAGGGTAAAGTTAGTATTGCCCAATTTCTTTTCCAGTTGCCTCAGGACTGTCCACTTAATGGTCTCCTTTAAAACATAAGCTGACTGAAGCGTGGCATTCATGGCTGTTACTGTTATCCATTTCAGACACAAAATAGTGGTTGAACTTACTTGGATGAAATAGCTGAAGGGATAAAATAACCTTCCCACAAGAGGGTCCAACTGTTTCTCCATGAGTTTTTTTTTCTCTTAAGTATTGCTTTTAATGAAATTGGGTGTGGTATTGCAATTGGACTGGTGTGTGCAGTTTCCAAAGATTTTCTATCTTAGGCCTGCCTATAGAATAGGAGACTCTCAATGCCATAACATTTGTTTCATCTTGGTTGAATGCAAACAAATTCCGAGGCACAGTTTCGAATGGGAAGTTTTTTTTGTTCTACTTGTACGGGCGTGCTTTTGCAGCAGACAATGGAGCAGGCTACTTCCAACAAGCATTTCTTAATCATTAAAGAGATGAGGGAAGCATGATATGGGATGTCATTCACTACATGATCAGGGTGCCTTCCAGCTCTGTCCAGCACTTTCATCTGTTCTTGTTGATGTTTTCTAGGATATTCGGCCCTTTTAATGGAGTGAAATGAAACGTATAAAAGCAAGAAGCTGTTAGACGTTTAAAAATAAAAAGCAAAATGAATGAACCTGGTGAAACCCTGACTTGTCGCAATCACAGATGGCTCAAAAAAAAGTCTTTTCAAATGGGTTTCATAGAAGTAATTCCTGCTTCTTGCCAGTGTGGCCATCATTGGTATGTCTGTCTGTGTTGGGGGGCATTGATGGTGTGGTTCTGCATGTGAGAGTCGGTTTAAATGCGTGTGGGCCGGTGGGTATGTCAGTCGGTCTGTGTTGCTACTGGTGAGCAAAAGAAAACTATATGAAGAGGCCAAATTCTTGAAATCTTAACATTAACTATCAATTGGATTTGAAGTTATCTACCTGCCTCTCACTCTTGCAATCTTTTATCCACTTCCTCCTTTCAAGAAGTTAACAATGTATCCATTTAACTGGTAGTTGATATTGAAGTGATTTTAATCCATGGCTTTGAATGATGCTGGTTTATAATCTGCAGCCTCACTCACTGGACGGAATGACTTACTGTCACTTGAAGCTCTCACTATAGCAAACTATTTGTTGTTTGTATTTAGGTTTCTCCTCCTTTGGGCTGCCACAGCCAGCCACTCGAAACACATGCCAATGTTTTTTGACATTCCTTCTGTCTGTTAAGTGATGTATATAACATAGTCAATTTTGAGGACAAGTAAGAAGTAGCCTGTGTTTGTGGAAAGGAGGGGTGATGACTTCACCAGTGATGTGGGGGTGATCTCCAGGTATAAAGAAACACGAACAACATCAGTAAATATGCTGCCGCAGTATCCATACCTGAGAGGCAGCTAGTGAGGCTAAACAACCTTCTGATTGTGGCTGCACCAGCCATTGATAGTTTGGGACAGGGATTGTCAAACTATTTTGGTCGAGGTGCTCCTTTTCTAGTGGGTTAATAATCAGGAGCCTCCCATCTAAATTACATTACTATAAACTCTTAATGTAAAGTTCATCATGTCCTCTAAAAAGAACAACCAAATTTTGCAATGTTTCTTAAGATTGGTGGTGTGAAAATTGTCCTCTCTCTTGCAGCAGAAGTCTCACCTTACAGATTCAGCAACTTCTCTATTGAAGATTTTACAACAATTTACAGGAGTGGGATCAGGCTCGGTGACCATTTTGGGAACAAAGCCACTATTTCAGGTATAATCCTCACTGGCCTCCTCCTCGGACCATAGTTGGTTTGGGATTTTTCCTCCTCTATTTGCTATTTACAGGCCTTTCTATATTGGATTGTCATTGCTACCATGCCTGGTATGTGGCATTTCTGCCACTAGAATGTTGTCAGCACCCAGGACTGCGACTTCAGTTCAGGCCCGATCACAGGTGCAGCTGCTATGTTAGCATTTTAGGTCTCTGTGCAAGGCTGAGGTGGCTGCTGCACTCTCCTTTCCCCAGTCCCAACCCTGAAAATCCATTTTCAGATGTGCCCCAACCTCTGTGCCACTGAACGATCATTCCTGAGAGTCCCACTGATTCCAGGACCCAACACGGAACTCTCCAGAGTGGGAGTTTGGAGCTGCACTGGTCAAACAGACCAAGAAAATTAAAATACTGATAAACAACACTGGCCTGACCTGGACCATTACAGCAGTGGATTGTTTATGTTAGCTTGCAGGCTGTGTCGAAAGTCTCTATGGGCAGATTCTAGTTTGAGGACCACTGATAACTGGTATTAGTAGTCAGCAGAAATGTGCCACTCCTTTTAGTCCGTAACTTGACTCTGGAGTGAGTTGGTCAAAATTGCATAAAACATACAGGTCAAAAAATGGGTCTTTTAGTCAGTGCCCGTATCTATATTCCATATGAGCCTTTCTGCACCTTACCCAATCTAATCTTATTTGTCTCCTTTTTTTTCACTTTTTTTCCATTGTGAGCGTGACCAGCTTACCTTTAAATGCACATGTGCAATATGCATCAGCCAATCTTTGTGGTAGCAAATTTCACATTTTCATTGCACTCGAAGTTTTTGCTGAATTCTGTATTTGTTAGAGATTTAAACATGTTAAAAAATGTCACCCTGCTTCCCTAAGATCTGTTTATCTAGAGTTGGCTTGAGAAACATTGTTGCGGGGTAGGATAGAAAGTGGTTTGCCGTGCAGCTTGGTTGTACCTCACCCTTGAAGCTTGTTGCTGATGATTGGCCTTTCAAATGGATATGTTTTCTGATACCCCAGGAGTCCTTCCCCCCCCCCCCAAACACACACACAAACACACACACACACACACACACACACACACACCAAAATATCGCGGCAGTAATGTTTTTCTGACTGTACAGGCAATTCAAACATTTACTTCTTTCACGCACAGAAATTAAGTTGTTCAGGTGACGTGAGTTGTTGAACAGTAGTGAATATGCTGGTTCACAAACAGGAGGCTGAAAGAACACAGCCAGCCAGGCAGCATCTGGAAGAAAGGAGAAGTCAACGTTTTGGGTATTATCCTCCTACAGGTCCTATGTTCTTCCAGCCTCCCGTTTGTCTACCTTAGATTCCAGCACCTGCAGTATTTTTTGTCTCTAATGAATATGCTGGTAATGTGGTCTTTGGGGAGTGAAGTATCAGATCACTCCTAGAATCCAGGAACTGAAACATCACTGATTCCAGTTTGTCATCAACGATACTAATAATAACAGGAGCCTGACTGGGAGTTAGGCAGTCAGCTTGTGTACACAACACCAGTAGTGAAAGGCTCATGAAGTGGGTAAAAAGGCTTTTAAATCTGTAACTGAATTACAATAAAGTTTTCACTTGGATTTTTGGTAAAATAGTGCTAATAAGATTTATTAGAATATCATATGTCAGAAGTTTGAGGATGTGTTGTAATTCTCAGTTCTCAGATTGCAATACATATTAGTGAGATATTTGAGGCTGAATAATGTCCAAATTTAGTAGATCTATGAAAATTATATTCTGAGCGCTAATTTCAGAATCAACCTGAATGGCGGAAGTTAAAAAGCATGTCTGAAATGGCTGCCTTTTTATAAATTCAGCAGAAATGTTTGGGCCCTTCTCAATCCAGTGCCACAGTCCACAGCTCGTTCGTAATTTGACAACCTTTCTTCACCAACACAAGGAATGTGCAATGCAGAAATGAGAATACAATGCCTGTGAGGCTGAAAACTGGACTGGTCATTTCAGGATTCCAATTTTGCCTTGGCATTATAATTACTCTGTACTCTATATCTGATGAACAATATAAGAGGACCGTGTCTGTTCACCTTCTCCAGATATCAAAGCTCTGCGGGTAGAAGCCAATGATGATGTGGACCCCACACTTTATTAAAACAAGAGTAGGCTAATTAGCTCTCAGGTCTAGTCTACCATTAAATGGCAGATCTGTGTCTTGACTTCATTTACCCACCTTGATTCCATATTTAATATCCTAAACTAAGAAAATCTATCAATCTCACTTTTTAATTTTTCAATTGACACTCCCAAACAAGAAATCAACAACTTTTGAGATCATTGCAACAAAGGCCATAATGTGGTGTTGTGATTGCTTGTTTTGACTTCTGTTTTTTAAGAAAAAATGACATTATACCAGTGACAGTAAATGTTATTGCAATGTGCCAATATTTTTAAATTAAGTTTAACAGTTCTGGAGTCGTAGTGAGCATCTTGTAATAAAATTTACTTGTACTTGTACAGTGTCATTGAGTCATAATGCAACTCATCTGCGTCGACTATTTTACCTGGAGTCATGGTCCCCCTATACATCACCACTATATGAAATCTCCTGTTCTGTTTCTTATAGCAAATCTTAGCTACTTTATGATCTCCAAATAGATTACAACCTAAAAATGGTATAATTTCCCTTTATAGATAGTATCATGAGATAATTAAATCTGCATTAATAGCATGGAGAGGTTACGGTTCATTTAATTACAGAATTCACAGCATAGGAACAGTCTGTTTGCTTCATTCAGTCCGAAAATATTTATGCTCCATGTGATCTCATCATCTCAACTTTATCTGAGTGTATAAACATGTTCATTATTCATTTCTCCCTCATTCATTTATCTAAATCTATTGTTCTGGCATTGACCTGAATCACTCCAAACTCTAACAATTAATGGTGATTAAAATATTTCAGAATCTATCCAATGTGAGTATAGGTGAGAGAGAATCGAACTGGGAAGTGGTGTAATGTAAACAGACATCTCCCTGGCTTTATTTCTATGGCAAATCAGTTTAAACTTTAAACTTCGTAATTTCTGGCAGTTGTCGACATTTATAGTTTGATTTGAAACTAGAACTGGACAAATTTGCTGTGAATTTTGTTGCCACTGATACATTTCTGTTCTCTCTAATGCACTGTGTAAACATTAGTGACAGGAAAGTTGCCTCTAAAACAGTCTCCTGGATCCAAAAGAAATCAAATATTTTGATGGGAGGATGGGGACTGTTGTGTCATCCATCAGTCATCCATCACCATACAGGTGAAAAGCATTATATTAGATTTGTGGCTATCTATAGAGGAATCACCTTGCATTTTACAGTCAGTTCTGTAAAGTTAGAGAGGTCTGTGCTTTCTTTGTCCTCTGTCTTAATGCTTATACAGAGTCTAAAATGAGAAATGTTGTGTTCCCTGTGCTGTTACTTTGCAGCAACATTGTGCACTTGTGCAGCACCTTTTAAGATACAGAAAGCATAAGGGAATGCAATTATTGCTGAGCCAAAGGAAGAGCTATTA
Organism: Stegostoma tigrinum; assembly: GCF_030684315.1. Lineage (NCBI taxonomy): Eukaryota > Metazoa > Chordata > Chondrichthyes > Orectolobiformes > Stegostomatidae > Stegostoma > Stegostoma tigrinum. The sequence continues at coordinate 17,246,160 of NC_081360.1, read as the reverse complement.
GGAAAGTGATCAAAAATTAGTCAGAGATTTTAAGGAACTATCTTAAAGGGTGATAAATGGACAAGCAAGTTGTTCAGAAGGAACCGTAGTTTGCTTGTTCTATTGAAAGATTAGGAGATGCTTTTATCTCATATCAACTTCTTGGCTGGTTCGGATACCCAACAATGAGAAGTTTATTTTTCTTCTGTGTAAAAAATGTATACTATATATAAATAAAAGAAATTTCTAGATGCTTCATGAGATGAATGGCTTGATGAGTTTTTGTATATCTCTTCATTTTCTCAGCTATAACAACATTTTCTTTAGATTTACTAAGCGTTTGTTTGTCAAAGGAGTGTACAACCTGTTTCAGTAGCCTGTACCTGCTGGATTGCATGGGATCTCATGTTTCTTCAGTAGCCTGAACCAACTTAGATTTGCCCTGATTCTCATTCTGAAATGTCTAACTATCATGGCCGGTGTGCAACTGGATTGAATGGTTCACAGCATCAGAAGATACCTGCTTAACACAGGTTTTTCTACATGTGACAATCCAAGTAATTGTTTTGACAAATACAGGGAAGGAATAATTACTCAGACTTTCAACATTTCGTAAAGGTCAGCATTTTTAGACTATGCATAACCCTGTTTACTGCTTTCTCATTAGGAAACAAAGTTGTCTAAGTCTGTAAAACCAGTCCAGTGAGATCTGTTCTATCCCTATGGCCTTGCAAGTTCATGTCCCTGAAGTACCTATTCATTTTCCTTTTGAACTATCGATCGTCTCTACCTCCATCAGCCTGGTGATGTTTTTGAAGGAGAAACACGGAGCATTCAGTTTCATTTGTAATTGAACCTTTCAGTTAACATAAGGTTAACCTAACATTAGTCAATAAAGAAACGGTGGTCTTGGGTAACATTCTTTTTGTGTGAAGACTTGGAATATTTTGGATACTATCAGATAAAGAGGTAAAGTTGCCATAGTCGTAGTGGACCACAGCACTGCTGTCTCATTAAAGAGACAACCAATAGTGGTTTAACCTGAGGGTCTCTATTCCTTAGGCAAGGGGAGAGGTTGAGATGCAGGACCTTTATGGTAACCTCAGCTGGTACAGGAATTGAACCCCACTGTTGGCATTACTATTGCATTGCAAACCAGTCATCCAACCAACTGAACTAACCAAATCCCCCTTTTTTAATTTTATTCATTCATAGGATGTTAATGTCGCTGACTAGGCCAGAATTTATTGCCCATCCCTAATTGTTAAGAGTCAACCACATTGCCTGGTTAGACCAGGTAAGGACGTCAGATTTCATTTCCTAAAGGACATTAATGAACTAGACGGGTCTTTACGACATTCAGTAATAGATTCACGGTCATCATCAGATCCTTCATTCCAGATTTTTATTGAATTCAAATTCCACCATCTGCTGTTGTGGGATTTGAACATGTGTCCCAAGAATATTAGCTGAGTTTCTGAATTAGTAGACTAGTGATATTACCCCTAGGCCATCACCTCCCAGATAAAATTGATAAAAGCTGCACATTCAGGCAAAAAGGACTTATAAATTTGCACCCAAAAGAGCAAGTGTGTGATTTGCAAAACATGGAAGTGATGTTAATCCTGCACAAGAACAAGCTATGATTCAAATATTGTATGCATGTACTGCTGGTGAGACTATATCACCAAGATGCAAATTTAAAATTATTGCAGAATTAATCAAAAAGGTCTTTATGGAAAAATGTCCTTCCATACTGGTGAAAATGCAGATTCTTCTTTCACAAGTTATTATTGAAGGAGATACAAGCAGAACTTGTAAAAGTTGTGCTATGAAGAGAAACATTACAGGTGTGCAATGTGAGCAAATGAATCGTATTAGACCAACTGAATTAACTTCCTCTAATGTGAAAGCTATGTAGCAGTCCATGAGCTTCTTTCTTTTAAATGAGCTCTTTGTTAATGGGAAAATTTCATATCCCCAAAGGCAAGGCAACCACATCCTGTCATTGGTGGTTTGTTTAAATCAATTACAAAAGCAATTTGAGTTTAAAATTTGCAAATGTGGTAATCATTCCGAATCACTTTTCTCTTTGTAAGTATTAAGATCTTCTGGAGGGTGTCTAGTCCTGTCTTCTGAAAGATAGCTGCCGCTTTCTAAAAGGAATCTATAATTGTTAGTAATAGCCACATGCATAACATGCCTGTCTGATATAGAAACCTACTGATTTGTGGAAATCCTGTGCAGATTCCTCAAGTGTGAGATGCCCCCAACTTGAAAATATGTGCATGGTAGTGGGAGAGATTGCAGTGTAAAGTCACTAGACCTGTAATTCAGAGACTCTCTGAACACAGCTTCAAATTCCACCTCAGCAGCTAATGAAATCTTGAATTCAAAGTTTGAATCGGTAACGTTGACCCTAAATATGTCTTTAACTGTTGTAAAACCATCTGATTTACTGATGTCCTTTTAGGATTGCTTCCCTGTCTGACCTGCTTGTGACTCCAGACCCACTACAATGTGTCACCACCTTCTGAAATGGAAATGTTGACTTTGCAGATGGACTTTGCCAATAATTGACAATCGTCATCATTCAACTCTTAATTCCAGGGTTTTATTTTTCATTGAATTCCAATTCCACCATCTGCTATGGCAGGATTTGAACCTGGATCCCCAGAGCATTAAAAACCAAAAGAACCGCGGATACTGTAAATCAGAAACAGAAGCAGAAGTGGCTGGAAAAGCTCAGCAGGTCTGGCAGCGTCTGTGAAGAGAAACAGTTAGTGTTTCAAGTCCGGTGACCCTTCCTCAGAACTGATTGGTGGCTGGAAAATGTAGTTTTATATGCAGAAGATAAAGTGGGAGGAGGGGGTGGGAGTAAGTGATAGGTCTGATTAGAGCACAAAGTGAGAGAAGAACAGGTGGACAGATAAAGGAGTGGATAACAATCTGGCCAGGAGGGTGAATAACTATTAATGGAGACTGTTAGTAGCTAACAATAGCATAGTTTGCCATTAGACACTACCTAACAAGGCCTGGTGTGTGGTGTATGGGGCTAGGACATGGGAGAACTCAGGCTCTAAAATTATTGAACTCGGTATTGAGACCAGAGGGCTGCAGGGTCCCCAAGCAGAAAACGAGGTGTAGTTCTTCCAGCTTGTGCTGAGCTTCACTGGAACACTGGACCAAGCCTGAGACAAGATGTTAGCTGGGGATCAGAGTGGTGTGCTAAAATGGTAGGCAACTGGAAGCTCAGCATCTTTTCTTGCAGGCAGAGTGGAGATGTTCTGCAAGACAGTCACCCAGTCTACGCTTCATTTCCCCAACATAGAGGGAAAGAACTGCTGATGCTCTTAAATCAGAAACAAAAGCAGAAGTCACTGGAAAAGCTCAGCACATCTGGCAGCGTCTGTGACGAGATAATAAGAGTTAACGCTTCAGTTCTGGTGACCCTTCCTCAGAACTGATGGTTGCTGGGAACGTGGTCTCAGTGTGGTCACCTCTCCATTGGGGAAACAAAGTGTTGACTGGGTGACTGCTTCATAGAACATCTACATTCTATTCACAGAAAAGACCCTGCGCTTCAAGTTGCCTGCCATGTTAACACACCATACCTGTTCCCTGGCCAACATCTCTGTCTCAGGCTCGCTGCAGTGCTCCAGCAAAGCTCAACACAAGCTTGAAGAACAACACCTCTTTTTCTGCACGGGGACCTTGCAGCTTTCTGGGCTCAATATTGAGGTCAATAACTTATAGGGCCCAAACTTTCCTATTTCCTAACCCATCCACCACACACCAGGCCTTGTTGTCACATACACTTAGTATGTAATGGCAAACTATGTTATCACATAGTTTGCCATTACACACTACCTATTATTAGTCACACAGTCTTCATTAACAGCTATTCATCCTCCCAGCAAGATCATTATCCACTCCTTTGACTGTCCAACTGTTCTCCTCTCTCTTTGTACTCTATCCCCACCTAGGGTTTACTCCTGACCCCCGCCCCAACACTATCTTTTACATATAAACCTACATTTTCCTAACTACCATTAGTTCTGAGGAGGGCTCACTGGACCTGAAATGTTAACTATGATTTCTCTTCACGGATGCTGCCAGACCTGCTGAGCTTTTCCACCAAGTCTGCTTTTTCCTCAAAACATCACCTGGGTCTCTGGATTAACAATCCACTGATAACACCACAGGACCATTGCCTCCCAGTGCTGACTTTGCAAACAACTGCCACCTTCCAATGAAAGAATAAATATGAAGGAGGAAATAGTTAAAAATAATTAGAAGGTAGTAAATATGTTTTCATGGTCCTTCTACTGTCATTCAATTAAATATAGATGCCTGGATTGACTAATCTGACAATGCATTTAATTATCTGTGAAGTGTGTTGTGTTTGGAGCTTGTGAAAGGTGCTATATGAATGCAAATTCTTTCTGCACAAAAGGTCCCAACCAGTGACCTGATAATTGCGTTGGTTAACCTGGGCATCTGCAATGTGTTATCTCGTGCATTAGTAATGCAGGCAGTAGGCACCACTGGCTATAAAGTGAAACAAAATTGTGTGGCATGATGAGTCAGTACTGAAATTGTTCTGGTGTTAATCATCCATTGGCAAACAACCATCCTCCTGTTTTTATAGCGCATTAATGACAATTTAGTGTGAATTTTAATTCTAACATTATTTTGAGTGTGTCTTTGGAAATTAATGACACCAGATTAGCAAGGCTGTGTCTGGAAAAAAGGATAACACTTCAAAATGTTTAAGAATCTGAACACACTAAACTGTGTTATGCTGAAGCATACACGAGGTCTAGGCGACTGAAGACAGACAAAGCTTTGCAAGAATATTGGGAATGTAGAGCGAATCTGAAACGAGGGATTAAGAGGGCTAAAAGAGGACATGAGATATTGCTGGCAAACATCGTTAAGGAAAATCCCAAAGCCTTTTATTCGTATATAAAGAGCAAGAGGGTAACTAGAGAAAGGATTGGCCCACTTAAGGACAAAGAAGGAAAGTTATGCGCTGATTCAGAGAAAATGGGTGACGTTCTTAACGAGTACTTTGCATCGGTATTCACCAAGGAGAGGGATGTGACAGATGTTGAGGTTAGGGATAGATGTTTGCTCACTCTAGGTCAAGTTGACATGAGGAAGGAGGAGGTACTAGATATACTAAAAGGCATTAAGGTGGACAAGTCCCCAGGTCCGGATGGGATCTATCCAGGTTACTGAGGGAAGTGAGAGAGGAAATAGCCGGGGCCTTAACAGATATCTTTGCAGTGTCCTTAGACACGGGTAAGGTCCCAGAGGATTGGAGACTTTCAATGTTGTCCCCTTGTTTAAGAAGGGCAGCAAGGATAATCCAGGTAATTATTGACCAGTGAGCCTGATGTCAGTGGTAGGGAAGCTACTGGAGAAGATACTGAGGGATAGGATCTATTCCCATTTGGAAGAAAATGGGCTTATCAGTGATAGGCAACATGGTTTTGTGCAGAGGAGGTCATGTCTTACCAACTTAATAGAATTCTTTGAGGACGTGACAAGGTTGATTGATGAGGGAACGGCTGTAGATGTCATATACATGGACTTCAGTAAGGCATTTGATAAGGTTCCCCATGGCAGGCTGATGGAGAAAGTGAAGTCACATGGGGTTCAGGGTGTGCTAGCTAGATGGATAAAAAACTATCTCGGCAACAGGAGACAGAGGGTCATAGTAGAAGGGAGTTTCTCAAATTGGAGACCTGTGACCAGTGGTGTTCCACAGGGATCTGTGCTGGGACCACTGTTGTTTGTGATATATGTAAATGATCTGGAGGAAGGTGTAGGTGGTCTGATCAGCAAGTTTGCTGATGACACTAAGCTTGGTGGAGTAGCTGATAGTGAAGGGGACTGTCAGAGATTACAGCAGAATATAGATAGACTGGAGAGTTGGGCAGATAAACGGCAGATGGAGTTCAATCCGGGCAAATGCGAGGTGATGCATTTTGGAAGATCAAACCCAAGGGCGAACTACACAGTAAATGGAAAGGTCCTAGGGAAAATTGATGAACAGAGAGATCTGGGTGTTCAAGTCCATTGTTCCTTGGAGGTGACAACACAGGTCAATAGGGTGGTCAAGAAGGCATATGGCATGCTTTCCTTCATTGGATGGGGTATTGAGTACAAGAGTTGGCAGGTCATGTTGCAGTTGTATCAGATTTTGGTTCAGCCACATTTGGAGTACTGTGTGCAGTTCTGGTCGCCACATTACCAAAAGGATGTGGATGCTTTGGAGAGGGTGCAGAGGAGGTTCACCAGGATGTTGCCTGGTATGGAGGGTGCCAGCTATGAAGAGAGGTTGAGTAGATTAGGATTATTTTCATTAGAAAGACGGAGATTGAGGGGGGACCTGAATGAGGTCTACAAATTCATGAGAGATATAGACAGTGTGGATAGCAAAAAGCTTTTTCCCAGAGTGGGGGACTCAATTACTAGGGGTCATGAGTTCAAAGTGAGAGGAGGAAAGTTTAAGGGAGATATGCATGGAAAGTTCTTTACACAGAGGGTGCCTGGAACACGTTGTCAGCGGATGTGGTTAGACGCAGACACGTTAGCGTCTTTTAAGATATATTTGGACAGGTACATGGATGGGCAGGGAGCAAATGGACACAGACCATTAGAAAATAGATGACAGGTTAGACAGAGGATCTTGATCAGCACAGGCTTGGAGGGCCGAAGGGCCTGTTCCTGTGCTGTAATTTTCTTTGTTCTTTATTCTTTGTTCTTTGTTGCTGAGGGCTAGGGGTTCAGGCGCAGTTTAATGCCATTCCAAAAACATTTGAGTGATACAGGAATTCAGCTATTTTAAGTTAAACCTACTTCAGTGGAACTTGTATTAATTTTTTTCATAGGGATAATTTTCTGTTGCATTTTAGGCTTGCATAGTTTACAGTGAAAATTGTTCACTGAATGTGGGCATCAGTGACTGGGCCAGTGTTTATTGCCCACCCTTAATAGCTTTTTGAGCTGTCTTCTTGAACCGCCACAGTCCAAATGAAGTAGGTGCACCCACAGCGTTGTTAGGAATGGAGTTTCAGGATGTTGTTCCAGCAATGATGAAGGAACAGCAACAAATCTAGAGATTGCTGAAAAAGCTCAGCAGGTCTGGCAGCATCTGTGAAGAGAAATCAAAGTTAATGTTTTGGGTCCGGTGACCCTTCCTCGGAACTGGACGCAAAACGTTAACTGATTTCTGTTTCAGTTTTTACGAAGGAACAGCCATATTGTTCTAAATCAGGATGGTGTGTGGGTGAGGGGAGCGTACAGTTGGTCGTGTTCCCATGTATCTGCTGATCTTCCACAGGTTAGATATCTTGTGCTTGCATGGCGTTACCAAGGGACCTTCGGTGAGTTGCTGCAGGGCAAATTGTAGATGGTGCGAGGGAATATTGAAGATGGTCGATAAAGTGACAATCAACCAGGCTGCAAAAAAGAACACAAGTGCAGATGCTAGGACTCTGAAATGAAAACAGAAGATGCTGGAGAAACTCGACAGGTCTTGCAGTATCACTGGAGAGAAAGCAGAGTCAACTTTTCAATGTCCAGTCACCCCTCAAATCTTCATCCTGGAAGATTTTGAGCTGCATGAATGTTCCTGGAGTTGCACTCACCCATGCAACTTGTCACTGTCCCGTCACATGCCTGAATTGTGCCTTGTAGATAGTGGGCAGGCTTTAGGGAGTGGGAAAGCAAGTTACTGCAAAGTTCCTAGCCTCTGACTTCCTATTGTAGTCACAGAATTTATATGGATGGTCTAGTTCTGTTTCCGGTCAATCGTAGTTGCTAATGCCATTGAATTAGATTTAATGTCACGTACTCAAATGAGAACAGTAGAAAGTTCACAGTTGCCACATTACAGTGCCATTTCAGGGTCAAAGGTGCCTAGGTACGGATACTTAAGATCAAATTCTTAGGAAACCAGATAAAAAGACAAGTAAAGAAGTAAATAGTCCTGCATTGTCGGTCCTGGGAATAAATTAGAAAAACAAAGATGTAAAAAACTCAGAATATTAGTCTTTCTGGCCCGGTCCATGCCAGTAACTAACCTAAAGGAAGATGGCTGTCACTGCCTGCGCGTGATCCAACACATAGAAGCTGTTCCACTTTAGGCAGCATCTCTTTGCCGCTGGGCACACACTCGCCCCACAACCAAGAGCCCCTGGTTCCGCTGCCGGGCCGGGTCACCACCAGGCCATGAGTCCTGCTTCAGCTGCAGGTATTATCTCAGCAGTGCTGCCATCTTGAGGAGTTTGCTGACAACATTCAAGCATCAGTACTGAAGGCCTGTACTCTAGAATTTACTGCAGCCCTGACCGAGTTGTTCCAGTACAATTGCAGAACTGGTATCTATCCGACAATGTGGATAGGTATGTCCTGTCTACACAAAGCATAACAAGTCCTGGCCCCTTACCATTCTTCCCTGCAGCTCACGCCAACTTCTCTGGGGTGTACAAGTATGGGCACTAAATTGTGGCCTGGTCAACAGCACCCATAAGAAGCTAAGAAATGACACATTTCGGATGTTAGTGAGGAGAAATTTCTTCTGGTGGGTCGGGAACCTTTTGAATTTTTTAGTACAGGAGGGAAGGCCAAGTTCTGGATTGATCAATTATAGGAGAGTTAAGAGCTCGAGGAAATGGAGAGTTGAGGTCAAGATCAGATCAGCCATGATCGTTCTGAATCAGATGAGCAGTTGTACAACTGAACATAAAAGCTATCCTGCTGTGAATTGTGGATAACAAAGTGTGAGGCTGGATGAACACAGCAGGCCAAGGAGGACAAAAGCTGACCTTTTGGGCCGAGACCCTTCATCAGAAAAGGGGGATGGGGAGAGGATTCTGAAATAAATAGGGAGAGAGGGGGAAGCAGACTGTGTCCTGTTTATGTTGTATGTTGGTCACTGTCTGTCCAATTTATCTCGAGGGACTGTTATTACAAGTGAAGATATAAGTGAAGATATAATGAGAGCTGTTTTTAGAATCTTGTTTTATATGCGATAACATTAGAAAAACTATCAAGCTTCAGTTTTTGGAGTACTACATATGGCAAAATAACCTAACTAAATCCAGGAGGCTGGGACAATTACATATTTAAAAGGCAACTGGATGGGAACATGAATAGGAAAGGTTTAGAGGGACAGAGCCAACTGGTGACAAATAGGGCTTGGTTAATTTAGCTGTCCAGTCAACATGTTCAAGTTGGACCAAAGAGTCTGTTTCTGTGCTGTACATCTCTATGACTCTATGGCCTTGATTTCCTTTCTAAGCTATAACAGAATCACCTGAGCACAGCAGAATTATTTCTGTTCACTGAAAAGCTGAATCCCAGCACTGTGTGTTGCTTGTTAGTTATGTACCAGCTTCATTGGGTAGCACCTTCACCTCTCAGTCTGAAGGTTGTGGATGCATGTTATACCTGAGAGTTTAAACATCAGACTCGAGATTGTCATTCCAGTGCAGTACCAAGAGAGTGCTGTCAAGTCAGAGGTGCAGTCTTTTAGACGAGGTGTTAAATACAGTCTCCATCTGCCCTCTCTAAAACTCATAAGCCACACAACACCAGGCTGTAGTCCAACAAGTTTGTTTAAAATCACAAGCTTTTGAAGCTCTGCTCCTTCATCAGGTGAGGTAACGAAGGAGCAGCGCTTCAATAGTTTGTAATTTTAAATAAACCTGTTGTTCTATAATCTGGTGTCGTGTGACTTCTGACTTCGTCCACCCCCAGTTCAACACCAGCACCTCCACATCATGGCTCTCTCTGAAAGGTCTGATGACACTAGTCAAAGAAGAGCAAGCTGACTTCCTGCATAATATATATCCTTCAATCAATATCACAACAAAACAGATAACCTGGTCTTTATCATATTACTCTTCATGAGAGCTTACTGTGTGCAAATTGCCTGCTGCAGATTCTACACTGCAAAAGTACTTCTATAACTGTCAAGTATGTTGGCATCTGTGGTAGTCATATATTATGTAAATGTGAGCTTTTATTTCTTTTAGATTAGGCCAAGAGATTGTACTGCTGCAAGTGGCAAGAACTGATTTTACTCTCATCATTTGTGTTATGTAACTATCCACTACTCACTGAAATTCAGTCGTTAATGTATTAATAGGCAAAGTCTTCTGAGACCAAGCTGGTACATAACTAACAAGCAACACACAGTGCTGGGATTCAGTTTTTCAGTGAACAGAAATAATTCTGCTGTGATTCTGTTATAGCTTAGAAAGGAAATCAAGGCCATAGAGCCATAGAGTCATAGAGATGTACAGCACAGAAACAGACTCTTTGGTCCAAATTGAACATGTTGGCTGGACAGCCTAAATTAACCGAGCCCTATTTGTCAGCAGTTGACCCTATCCCTGTAAACCCTTCCTATCCATGCTCCCATCCAGAAGCCTTTTAAATGTTGTAATTGTACCAGCCTCCTCCACTTCCTCTGACCATTCATTCCATACATGCACCATTGTCTGCATGAAAAAGTTGCCTCTTAAACCCTTTTAAATCTTTCCCATCTCACCTTAAAACCTATGCTGTCTAGTTTTGGACTCTCCTCCCCTGGGGAAAAGACCTTGGCTATTCAATCTGTCCATGCCCCTCATGATTTTATAAACATCTGTAAGGTCAGTCCTCAGCCTCCAAATCTCCAGGGAAAATAGCCCCAGCCAATTCAGCCTCTCCCTACAGCTCAAGCCCTCCAAGCCCGGTAACACCCTTGTGAATCTTTCCTGAAACGTTTTAAGTTTCACAACATCTTCCTATAGCAGAGAGACCAGAATTGAATGCAGTATTCCAGCAGTAGCCTAACCAATGTCCTGTACGGTTGCAACATGACTTCCCAACTTCTATACTCAATGCATTGACCAGGAAAAGAGGGACCTAGGTTTTTTTTTCAACTTTGCAAATGTGGGTGTAAGGACTGTGGATTGTCTTCCCTAAAGAGCATTGACGAACCAGATGGGTTTTTAACAGGAATAAGCAATGCTTACATGGTCACCATTTTATTGCAGATTTTATTAACTCCAAATTTCACCACGTGTTATGGTTGGATTTGAACTTGCTGCCAGTGGATTGGCTTCGGATTGCTAGTCCAGTCATGTTACAACCATGAGGCCACACCACCACTTCCCTTTACGTGAAACATTTGAATCATGTAGAGGAGAAAAGAGAACTGGTGTTGTTCTTCTTTGAACACAGGGTTAGGAAGATTTTACAGATGTGTTCAGATTTTACGGGTTGTTTCGATTAAAAGGATAACCGTTTCTATAGGCAGAAGACGCACTTGTCAGAGGACATAGCATTATGATAATGGTCAGAAACAGGGCAGAAGAGGAATTTTTTTTAACAACACAGCGAATTGTTATGATCTGGAACTCAGTACCTAACAGCGAAACTCTCCCGGGGTAACAATTTCCCAAATACTGCTCTAAGCAATTCCAGGTAAATGAAATGATAGAGGCAATAAAATAAATAGTATGTTTTCACTCATTTCTTTCAGCATCTTTATGGCCACTGGGCAGAGTGATTGAAGGTGAGAGACCACTTGATGAAAGTTCTGGGGAAATATTCTGCCAGAAACATCTCATCCAGGACACTGGCTGTGGACGGGAGGAGTGATTTGAGTAATGATTACGCAATGATTGTTTGGGCAAATACAGTCACATAGGCACATGGGTGGGATGGAGAAGGAAGAGTATGACACTAGCTGGCATGCAGGATCAGGAAGGGACTAAAAATGGTGGCACGGTGGCCAACACTGCTGCCTTACAGTGCCAGGGACCTGTGTTCAATTCCTGTGACAGTCTGTGTACACATTATCCCTGTGTCTGCATGGGTTTCCTGCCAGTGCTGCGGCTTCCTCTCTCAGCCCAAGATGTGGAGGTTAAGTGAATTGACCATGTTAAATTGTTATGGGAAATGCAGTTATAGGGATAGTGGGGGTGGTGGGGTAGGTGTGATTGAGATGCCCTTTGGAGGGCCAGTGTGGCTCCAATGGGCTAAATGGCCTGCATCCACGCTGTAGGGTTTCTATGAAAATTGAAAGTGCTGGAAATTCTCAGCAAACAGGGCAATATTTGGAGAGTGAAAAGCAGAGATGGCGTTTCAGGATGAGTATGACTTCCTCAAGATATTTTGGTGGTAATAGGATCTAGAGCAGGACGTGTGTCTTGCAGGTAAATGTGCTTGGAGCAAGGCAGCATGAGGACAGCTGTACAAGAGCAGCCAGAATATATATCTACACCCAGATCATCATTAGAACTTCTGCAGTTGAAGATTTAGCTGTCCCTCAAAGTGGCATTCTTCAGAAACAGTTATCTGACCTCGGCTTCTTCTCCGACAGATCAAGGACAGGCTGTTATAGACAGCTGAAACACAGTCTTATCTTTTGTACACAGATGCTCATTAAAACATAGGGGCTCAAATGCTTATAACATCATGAAAGAAATCATTGTAACCCTTTCTCCACCCCGTGCTCCTCCTATGCAATTTAAAGAACCCAGATAGCCCACCGTGCACTAATACCCTCTTCCTAGTCCTTGATGTAGTTTAAAGACATAATAAGATTTGATTCTTTTGGGTTGCGTGCCTCATCTGTTTCTTCTTTGCAATATCAAATAGTTTGAAGTTCCTTACACTGAAGTGAAGGAAATCCGACACTTCCCAACATTGACAGTTGATACCTGCACCTGCAATATATCTGTATTCAGCACAGTATCATTAGGTCAGATCTGGGAGATTAAAAGCAGAGGTGCAATTCCAAGTGTCCTGTCTGAATCCTTTCCACCTAACTCCCTGAGAGAGTGTGGGTCTCCATGTGGAGGCGAAGGATTCATATTTTTAATGGACTTTTGCATAAACCACAATAGTGGTTAAGCCCATGATGGTACTTAGACTGAGGCCCTTTGATCTTAAACTGAAACTGAAATTCACTTGAAAATCACTGAGGAAAAAAAACTGCCTAAACGCCTCACCAAAGTGATTTTCTTCCCTTTATTGTTTCACAGCCTGTCGATACAGAAGACAAAGCCACCAGAATTTTTTCCTTTTCCTAGTTGACCTTGAGCTGAGTGGATTCTAGTTACCTCCCAGAAATAGCTGTAAATCAAGAAATTGAAAGGAGGGAAGGACTCATGAAAATTACAATTACCAGAGCATTGATACTAAGTAAACTGTTGGAGCTGGAGGGTGATAATTCCCTGGCTCCTGATCAGCTTCGTTTCAGGGCCCTCAAAGTCGGGGCTAGAGAGACAGGTAACGCATTTATTCTAATTTCTAAAATTCCCTAGATTTGTGAAAGATTATTTTAGATTGGGAAATAGCGAACGTCACTCTTCTATTCAAAAAGGCAGGCAGAAAATTGAAACTGCAAGAAGTAAAGGAGTGTTGTACCAGTTATATAAGGCATTGGTGAGACCACACCGAGTGCATTGTGTCCAGTTTTAGTCTCCTTATTTGGTGAAGGATGTGATAGCACTGGAGGCAGTCCAGAGGAGCTTCATCACGTTGATTCCAATTACTAAAGGGCTGTTGTACAAGGAGCGGTTGAATGTATTGGGCTTGTCCTTGCTGGAGTTCAGCAGAATGGGGGCTGGGGGAGTGGGGGGGCAGCATCTGACTGAGCCATATAAAATGCTAAAGGGGATTGATAAGGTGGACGCTAAACAGACGACTAACCCCGTGGGACAATCTTGAACAGGGAATCATGGATACAAAGTGAGAGGAGATAGGTTTGAAACTGAGATGAGGACAAACTAATTCTGTCAGAGGGTGGTGGATCTGTGTAACTCAATGTCCCAAAGTGCAGTGGAGACAGAATCAAACAACAGATTCAAGAAAGAAATAGATGTGTTTCTGATGAAGAACGGGATAAAGGGCAATGTGAAGCAAGCAGGAAAGTGGAGTTGATACCAAGATAAGGTAGTCACGATTAAGTCAAATGGCATAGCGAGCTTGAAGGGCTGAATTGCCTATTCTTGCTCTTAATTCCTATGTTGTTCCTAACTACAAGCCAGTTATCTTAACATCTATCATAGGGGAGATGTTAGAAGCCTTTATTAAAGATGTTTTGGCAGCACACCTATAGAAGTTCAAGGTGATCAGGCAGAGTCAATACGGTTTTGTGGAAGGGAAATCACATTTAAGCAGTCTATTGGATCTCTTTGAGGAAGTAACAGGTGCAAGGCAAAAAAGGAGAACCGGTGAAAGTACTGACCTCAGTTTCCAGAGGGATCAGATAAGGAGCCACATTAAGATTATTGCAGAAAATAAAATCTCATGGTTTAGTGGGTACCATATTGGCATGGAAAGAAGATAAGCTAGTTAACATGAAACAGAGAACAGGCAGCACTAGGTCATTTTCTGGTTGGCAAACTGCGAGCGGTGTGCCACAGGGAATAGTGCTGGGGCTTCAACCATTTACAATTTATATAAATGACTTGGATGTTGGGACTGAAGGTAGAGTTGCTAAGTTTGCTGATGAGATGAAGATAAATGGGAGATTAAACTATAAACAGGCCATAAGGAGGTGGCAAGCGGGGTAATGGATTAGATCTGGTAAATGGAGAATAATGTGGGAAAATATTGGCCATTTTGACAGGGAAAAAAACTTAAAAAAAAGAGAAATATCCTCTAAATGGTAAAAAGAGTGATCAGTTCTGAGATGCAGTGGGACCTTGTGCATGAATTGTAAATGATTAGTTTGCAGGTACAGTATGTAATTAGAGAAGCTATTGGAATGTCGTAATTAATTGTGAGGAGAAATGAATACAAAAATGAGGAGGTTGTTCTTTCATCATACAGGGCATTGGTGAGCCTACATCTGGAATACTATGTACAATTTTGGTCTCCTTATTCAAGGAAGGATGTAAGTACATTGGAAGCAGTTTAGAGAAAATTGAGACTAATGCTTGAAATGGGTGAGTTGTCCTATGAGGAAAGGTTTGTCCCACTAGGCTTGTATCCACTGGAGCTAAGAAGAGTTGAGAACGAACTTGTTTACAGCATTATTTGATCCTAAGGGGTCTTGATGCGTAGATATTGGAAGTTCTTTCCTCTTGAGGAAGAATCTAAAACCATGGGTCACTTTGAAATGAAGGGGTTACCCATTTGAGGCCAGGAAACTTTTCTTTGCTCACAGAGGGTTATGACATTTTGCAACTCTCTTGTGCAGAAGTTGGTGGAAGCAGAGTTGTTGAATATTT
Source organism: Stegostoma tigrinum (assembly GCF_030684315.1). Lineage (NCBI taxonomy): Eukaryota > Metazoa > Chordata > Chondrichthyes > Orectolobiformes > Stegostomatidae > Stegostoma > Stegostoma tigrinum. The sequence continues at coordinate 17,230,930 of NC_081360.1, read as the reverse complement.
TGAAGGTAGATCATCGATAAGCAAGGAGATAAAAAGTTAATGGAAGTAGGCTGAAATTTGATTTAATGAGATCGACAATCTTGTTATAGTGTTCTATCCTGTAGCCACATTGGCAGCATGGTGAATCAGTGGTTAGCACTCACAGTGCCAGGGACCAGGGTTCAATTCCAACCTCAGGCAACTATCTGTGTGGAGTTTGGACATTCCCCTCGTGACTGCGTGGATTTCCTCTGGCTGCTGTGGTTTCGTCCTACAGTCCAAAGATGTGCATGCTAGTTGATTGGCCATGTTAAATTTCCCATAGTGTTCAGGGATGTGTAGATTAGGTTGGTTATAGCAGGGTGGGTCTGTGTGGGATGCTTTGAGGTTCGGTGTGGACCAGTTGGGCTGAAGGGCCTGTTTCCACACTGTAAGGATTCTGTGATTATATGTTACAAGGTCATGGAGAAAAGTGTGAATATCTCTAGGAGGAGGTTTACCAGACTGGTTACAGGAATGACCGACTTTGGTTATATAGAGACTGGAAAAAGTAGAGATGCTCACTTTAGAACTGAGAAGACTAAGGACCTCACAAATGTCCAAAATTAAGAAGGGGTGTGAGAGCATTTGTAGGGAGACATTTTTTTTAGGATTGTCGGAGTTTTGGTAATCGGGGGACATGCATTTAAAATATTTAGCAAAACAATCCAGCACGAGCAGAAAATTATTTATGCAATGAGTTGTAATCTGAAATGCACTGTCTGAAAAGAGTGATAGAAGCAAATTCAGCTTTCAAAAGGGAATTGGAGAAAAATAACTCAGGAGATGGAGTGGGGGTGGGGGCAAAGTGCTTGGCTATTGAGGAAACAGCATGTATGTGCAACCAACTGGAAAGCTTTTCCAATGCACTGGCATGTATGATAGAATGAATAGTCTCCTGAGCTGTATGAGTAACTCTTCATTTATCGCCGCATTGAACATAGAACATAGAACAATACAGCGCAGAACAGGCCTTTTGGCCCTCAATGTTGTGCTGACCTGTGAACTAATCTAAGCCCCTCCCCTTACACTATCCCATCATTATCCATATGCTTATCCAAGGACTGTTTAAATGCCCCTAATGTGGCTGAGTTCACTACATTGGCAGGCAGGGCGTTCCACACCCTTACCACTCTCTGAGTAAAGAACCTGCCTCTGACATCTTTCTTAAATTTTTCACCCCTCAATTTGTAGCTATGCCCTCTCGTACAAGCTGAAGTCAGCATCCCCGGAAAAAGACTCTCACTGTCCACCCTGTCTAATCCTCTGATCATCTTGTATGTCTCTATTAAATCCCCTCTTAGCCTTCTTCTCTCCAATGAGAACAGACCCAAGTCCCTCAGCCTTTCTTCATAGGGCCTGTGCTCCAGACCAGGCAACATCCTGGTAAATCTCCTCTGCACCTTTTCCAATGCTTCTAGATCCTTCCTAAAGTATGGAAATTGAAATGGGATATGTATTACATTTTGTAAAGAACATTGGACATTTCGGTGATTAAATCAATTAAGTGTGGGAGCCATGCTCTCATATTCCAGCATTGCGACACTATCCTGGTCTTGGATTTATAATTTGCTGCTCAGCATGTAGGATGTCTATAGTTGTACTGTGGAACCAAACTGAAAGTTCTGTCCTGTGTGCTGCATTGGGCTCCCTTACTGGCCTTTCCAGATTAAGGGCAAGTGTGTAGAAGGGTGACTTTGTGCTCATGAATTGCATGGTCTTGAGAAGCAAGTGTTAATGTCAGATCATTTCAGCTGCACAGGTTTCTGAGGCCACATCCCTGTCCCAGCCTGGGGCCATGACAGGAGGGATTGAAGAACAGGAAATTGAAAGTATTGGAAGTGGAAACTAGCTGAGCTTTAGCAAGATGGGTAGAACCAGAGTTCAAAGATAAAAGATGAAAATTATGCTTCACGGCACACCCCTGCCCTGTCAGTCACAGCAAAGACAATGTCTCTTTACACCATTTAACAAATGAATCAGTCAAACTGAGGAACATTTTAGTTATTTTCATTATAATGCTATTCAAGTGAAATGTTGATCAAATCCTTGTCATGCACACAACGTCTCACATGTGAACATGAACAGCAGCTGGAAAAAAACATCTGTAGCTTCAAACCAGCCTAGGGAGGAGTAGAGGAGAGATTGTCATCAGAGGAGGGAGGGGAGTCATGATAGTTTCAAGATGGCAACAGTTTGGAACCAAATCAGAGCCTTGGAGAAGGCTTGGAAATCTGATATCTGCACCAGGCAGGTGAACAATACTGTAGCCATGACTGCCCAGCGAAAAGATCAAGAGGAAGAGAAGACTTTCACTGAGGGATGAGATTTCTCCAATGCTCCAAACCTATAGTTAATCCCCAATTTGCTTCGGTTCTCTTGTTTTTTACTGCTCCTTGAAACTAGCCATTTTGTCCAAATTTTAGGTTATAGTCCCTAATATCTCATCATGTTGCTTATCGTCAATCTTAAGTTGTTGACTGATTCAGTATCTGTGCGCCAAGCTCTAGATAGGTAGGACGGCCCTATCACTTCTGCTTGGGGTTCTGTCTTGATAAGTTGCATTGATTTAGTCAAACTCAGCACTTTTGGATGAATACCAGGAATTCCTCAGTGTTGGCTTCGCCACTGTTTTCAGTTTTTAAAATGACAAAAAATATTGATTTTGGATGCATTTCAGAATAGTTAGAAAATGGCTGAAAAGCTTCCAAGTGTAACTCAGAACTACTGCTCAGGTAGCTGTAACAATTCAGATATTGGTATGTTTCCCAGGAGGCCAATATCATTGTAAAAATAAAAATTGAACTGGAAATTGAGTTCCTGCTCCTTAAATCTCTGCTCCTCTCTCCATTTCTTAAAAACCCAACTCCTTGACCAAGAATTTTGATCACCTGTCCGAATAAGGCCTGAACATTCAGTGTCAGTTTTTGTTTTAACACATCCTCTGAAGTCCCTTAGTGCATTTTAGCAAAAGAGAATGTAGACATTGGGGTTGGAATAAATCTGTCATTGAGGTATGCCCCCAGGACTCGCTGCTTGAGTATCAGCGACATAATCTATGTAAAGGCACATGCATTGAGTGGTTGTTGGAGTGGCCAAGTGACCTTTAAAGAACTAATGCACAGACATTCCCCACCCCTTCAGTATGAAGTCCTTGACCAGGAACATCAGGACCCTAATGTGCAGCACGAGCAGTATGAGTCTTGAACGATACACTACCATAATCGCCTGGGAATGTCAGCACTTTGACAGTGGCGTTGCTGCCCTGAGTGAAACACCAAAAGACAAACCTGCTGGCTACACCTTCTGAAAAGGTATGTCATTGGAAGAATGCCAGCTTCGTGGGTTGCCTTTGCCATAGAAGAAATGCTAGCTGATTATCTCGGACAGCCCAAAAGTCTCATAAAAAACTTCAACTCACACCAACTCAAAAGCATTGCACAACTGTCAACAGCGCAAGCTTCCCAGCTCGTAAAGCAACAGATGAAGCCAAAGAGGATTTCTAACACAGCCTTGATCAGTCATATCCCCCTGTCCCATGTTCCTGTCAGACAAACTGATGGTTCCTGGTGATTCCAATGTGAGAGTTGGAAGGTTCACAAACCTTGGGAAAAGCATAACTGACAAGAAAGGCATAGGGAAGATGAACGCTCACAGAATTCTTCCTTCTGGGTAAAATGTCTTCTATGTGATGTGTTCATAACGTGCACCCTATTTTGTCTGAAAGACAAATTCAAGACCTTGAGGCAACACCCTCGCTCCTGACGTTGGCATCTGCTTGACTTTGTCTGTATTCAAATGGTGCAGACATTGTTGTATTGCTGCAGTCAGTGCTATAATATTGCAGTTAATGTTACATTGCTATGGGCATGTTTTGATGATGTGGCCACATTGCAATGCCAGAGTCAGTGTTGTAGCAAAACTTACAGTAAAGTTATCATCGTCTTACCAGACCACAGGGCTGCTCTATCATGAGAGAGAGAAACCTGGTGGTGGTTCAATCTGCAGATCACCACACCTCAGCTGAGGGGAAAGGTAGAGAAGGAGGGTCCTTCATAGCAACCTCAGCCAAGGCAGGAATTGAACTCTCACTGCTGGCAGCACTCTGTATTATAAACCAGCTGTCGAGGTAACTCACCCCTTATCAGTGTTGTCGTGCTATATTTGCATTGTAATACTGGAGCTGGTGTTGTAGTGTTGTGTACAGTACTTACGGATATGGTTGTAATGCTGTGGGTGTGTTGCAATGTCAGAGTCAGTGTTTAATGCCATAGTTGATGATGTAATGCTGTAATCAGTGTTGCATTAGCACCGTCAATTTATAATACTGTTGGAGGTAGTCCTGCAATGCTGCTATCAGTTTTGGAGTGTTATACTTGGTATTTTAATATTAGCAGTGTTATAATGTTGTAGTCAGTATCATAGTCATGTCTCCTGTTCAGAGATGTTATCACACACCTCGGGAGCAAGTGGGACTTGAACTCAGGCCTCCCATGCCAGGGGTAGGGTCACTACCACTACACCACAGGAGGGCCATGATGACATCTTCATTTTTCTCCCCCCGAGTCAACTTGTTCAGGCACATAATTATACCTCTTGATCCAGGGGTAGGGACACTGCCAGAGGGCCCTAATAATGATGGCTTCACCTATTTTCCTAAACAACCTATTCAGAGATGTTATCACACCCCTCTGGTACAGATATGACTTGAACCCAAGCCGCTTCATCCACGAGTAGGAGCTCTGCCTCCATGCTATAAGAGGGCATGCTAATGACATCTTCAGATTTTAAAAAAATGATTTGACCTGTTTTTCCTAATTAACCTGTTCAGAGATGTCAGTACACACCTCAGGAACAGGCAGGACTTGAACCCAAGCCTACTAGTCCAGAGGTAGGGACACTACCTCTGTGCCACAAGAGGTCCTTTAATGAAGTCTTCAGTCTTTGTACATAACACATTCAACCTGCCCCCGTCCAATTTGTGTTTATTGTCTTTTGGTAAATGTTACTAATTTAAATCACATTTGTTCCTGCCTCATTTAAGAACTTGTGTTTTAAGAACTTGTACCACCACAGCCTAATTACTATGTGATTCATGTTTCCTTGTGTGGTTCCACATAAATGGTTTAACAAACAAATTCCACTTATTTTAAAAATTCACACGGCAGTAATTAATGTTAAAGTAAATTTCTATGCCGGGGATTTTCTTATATAAACACTACATACTACATTCATCTTTTATGTTATATGTACTGTATAAGTTATTAGTGATTTTAATCCTGTACTGGGGGGTGGGGGAGGAAGTGAGTGTGAAGCTTCTGTGCCCTAGTTTAAACAGTGTCATGGAAACCTTTGAATCATTTTGAAAGGCATGTGTTTGACATCTCATCTGAAGGTTGATACCTCTGACACTGTAGCACTCCTTCAGTAATCTGCTGTATTGTCAGCCTCAGTTCTATGTCGAAATATTTGGATTAGAATTTGAGCCCACAATCCTCTGACTAGAGATACAAGTGCTCCCAATGAACCAGGACTGAAAAAAGGACACTGAACTTGAAAAATTAACTCTGTTTCTCTCTCCAGAGATATTGCTAAACCTGCTGAGTTTCTCCAGCGAATTCTGTTTTCGTCTGAACCAGGCCTGATGTTGATTAGAAACATCAATGTAATAACTGTGCAACCAGTGTAAATCAAATTTTGCAAGAAATAAAACACCAGTCATAAGCTCACCCTGTAATTTAGTTTATTACAGAAATTAGATTTCAGGGCTGCTTCAGGCTTGTGCAGAAATATTTTACTTGAAACAAAAAGTGACATGGAAAATCATTTTTCAATTCCATTTAATTAAGTTCAAGATTCTTGCATTAATTTGCAAATAATGATAGGTATTCATTGCTTTTGATAATGGATTAAAAGATATAAATAATATTGTAGCAACAGCTGAAAGTCATTTACATTTGAACAACTGTTTAGTTCTGTTTTAACTCTTTGCTCCAGCAATTTTCTCTTTAAAGTTGATCTCTCTGACATGGGTTAGCAACCAACTATTTACCTCCAATTTATTTTCTTAGTTAGACCTGGAAGGGCTTACTCAGGAGAGTTTCCTTGCAAGATTCTGACATGGTGGCACAGTGGTTAGCACTGCTGCCCCACAGCACCAAGGATTCGGTTGGATTTGGGTAACTGTCTTGGGGATTTGGCATATTCTCCCTTTGTCCACGTGGCTTTCTTCAGGGTGCTCTGGTTTCTTCCCACAGTCCACAGATGTGCAGGTTAGGTGGACTGGCCATGCTAAATTCCCCATAGTATCCAGTGATATGCAGGCTAGGTGAATAAGCCCATGCGAACTGCAGGGTTATAGAGGGAGGGGTGGAGTGCCTTCAGAGGGTTGGTCTGGACTCAGTGGGCTGAATGGCCTGCTTCCATGCATTAGGGATTCTATGATCCTCTGCATTAGAAGTTATGCCTGCATTGTTTTCTGGGCACAGAGGTTGTGATTTGTGAACTGCCCACTTTCATTCAAATTGAGGTGGGCATAATGCACTGCCAGTGTACCCAGCTCCTTTGCTGATTATGCCACTGGGCAGAGCAGTGGTCAGGGAGGGTACTTCAGTTGTGAATCTGTTCAATAAGCCCTGACTGCCACTTTCAGTTTTAATAGATTCCGATAGCATTGTGCCGGAAAAGCTTGGAAAGGACATGTCCATTTTTCTTTTAAAATGTTTTTATTGTGAATACCGGTTAGAAACTAAACAAAACTGATTTATTTTGATGACTGTCCAAATTTGTCCTGCAGCATGAGAAAACCAAGTGCACAAGCCGAACTATCCCATCCTCCTGAATTAAAAACAATTCAAAACAGAACCAACAGTGAGCAGATAGACAGAGCAATTTAATATAACATATGTTTGAATACAAGCAAACAGCTCACAATTCATCTTTTACTGTGGGTGCCTTTTGAGCATTTAATTCTGTTATCTTTTCTTAAATATTCAGAAATTATCAGCGTAATTTTAACTCATATTCGCTCTGAGTGGAGAATAGACAGAAAAATGAAGCAACTTGGTTTGAACCTTACCCAACCGGATAGGATTTCATTTCTATATTCATTTATGGAATGTAGACATTGCTTTCGAGGCCAGCATTTATGAACCATTGATAATTACCCTTGAGAAGGTGATAGTGGACTGCCTTCCTGAACCGCTACAGTCCACATGGTAGAGGGACACCAGCAGTCCTGTTAAGTGGGAGTTCCAAGAACCTGATCCAACATCAGTGAAGAAACAGGAATTTAGCTTCATCAGGATAGTGTGCTGCTTTGAAGTAACTTACAGGATGTGTGTTTCCCAACATCTCTTGTCCTTGTCCCAACTTTCTAGGGCAGACCTAGTTTTTCCACTAGCTATCCTGGTATCCCAACAATGTGCCTAAAATCACTCAAATGAAAAGGTTACACCTGAGAGAGAGCATGGGAGAGCTCACAACAGTAGTGACCTCAACAGGGGGCAGGGGAGCACAACTGTTGCTGTGACTAAGCTTATAGGGCTGGAACCGAGGGGGTGATGTTGGAAGATGAATTTGTAACTGTAAATGGTGAATGGGAACATTTGGAAGCTGAGTATTAGTGGAATTGACAGGGAGTGCCAGAGAGGAAGGAAGGTGCAGACTTGGGTGAGGGGTGCCTTGATTACCACTCTGAACCTGTGACTGTCTGAGCCAAATGCAACCTGCATTTCCTTCCGTCCTCACGCAAATTGTAAATGCACCCAGGAAAGGGAAAGCAGGCATAACCACACTTGCAATGGGGAGCGTCAGTGTTTTCTATTTCTCTGGCACATAGGCTCTACCTATGAGTGATGTGAGATTGTTCAAAAGACAATTGCAACAATCAAACACCTTCCCAGAGCAGGTTGAAGATGTTTTTACATTTAGATTCATTGTCACAAATATATAAAAATACAGCAGAAGCGTTTTTCATCTGTTATACGTACATTGTCACCATGTTCCAGTGCCATATTGAAACACTAAATACAATACATAGAGTTCATCTTCCTCTCTTCTTCTTGTTGTTCCTCCACCACTCCTCCAGAGCTTGACATCAGCCATGGTCTCGGTAATAGGATCTGGAGTCTCGGTAACAGGCTGTGAGGTCTCAGTTATGGGCCTGCCTGCACCATTGTACTGATACCACAGCCGCTGCATCCAAGCTGGAGCTAGCCTTGTTCCTGGGGCGGCACGAGGCCTGGGCACTATGTGTCCAAGCTGGAGTCTGGCCCTGTGGAAACCTGAGGACAAGCAATGAGGGTGTGGAAGTGGCTGGTTCCACTGCCCGGTGCCGTATCCAGGGCTCCTTCCAAGGATCTACTAGAGCTTTGTGTGGGATCAGAACCCTTGACCCACGAATGGATCAAGTCTGTTACAGATGCAATTTGTGCTGGGTCATACCACTTCATCATGATGGCCTGTGACAAGAGAGGGTCTGCAGCCTGGGCAGGAGGCTTTGCCAACATGCAGGGCACCGTAGACTGTACAGGCATCATGTTGAGACGACCAGACCACAATGCAGCTCACTTCATGAACAGAAAAAGATTACTTCCCATCAATGTACCAATCATCTGGCATCAGCAGTACCACATCTCAAGAATCTGCACCAGATACTCCGGAAGCTACCATGACGCCTCTATTCTTGAGAACTCACAAGATTCTGCTTCATTTCAACGTCTGGATGCTTTACAATGATGGCTACTAGAAGGCAAGGGCTGCACTCTGTGACTATGGCTGATGACTCTGTTACATAACCTACTGATTGAGGCTGAGTGTTGATGCAATGCAGTCTATTCTTCAACCAGAGCCATCATGGAGACTTTAGGTCTGCTGAAGATGAGGCTGTCATGCTTGGACTGCTCTGCGGACAGAGTGTATCATCTAATCCAAGCAAGCTGAACCATGCACAACTAGAGCAGTCAATGAGGAGATACGATGGACTCTGAAGAGCTGGGAGAATGGCAGCAGTCTTTCAAAAAGGAAGATGGGGATATTGAGCAGGGGGATCATCACTTTCTACATGATAGAGTGCTGCATTTGATGTAAGCACATCAAATCAGACAGGACTTTACTGACTCCTGGTTCCAATAGATGGGATATGGAAGCAATGATCTCTCATTGACCGTAAATTTGTTTGGGGTTTGAAAGGTAATTAGTCCCTGTCTATTCCTAGAGGCAATTGCAACTTCTGTCTTGTTTGCTGTTGCTGTTGATGAATAAAAGTGAATGTTTTGAACCATTTGGAGGCCGAACAGTACGTGATGGTTCCTTATTGAATAATGCAAAGATGCTGGGCCACACTAGGCATTGGAGATGGAGTGGCAAGCAATCCCTTCGACAGGGTTTTAAGATGGAATGAGTATAAGGATGGGGGTAAGATGTGCAGCTTTGTTCCTAAATAGCAATTGATATTAGAATCTGTGCACTTGCAGGTGCAATGAAGTGTCAGCTTTGCCATATGAAGCATAAGTTTGTGGCTGCCCTCCCACTTCCTGCACAGTGAAGGGCAACTCTGGGCTATCAGTGCTGGGTGAAACAACAAGGTGAATGTCTGGGCTTTAAGGATGGCACCTGTGCCAGGGATCCCTGCATATCCTGGCAGTGACTAGTTCATTCCCCTACAGTGAATGGGAGAATAGAACGATCAGAGTGCCATAGGGCATGGTGCACAGATAATGAAGTGAAGCTGGGGAGAAAGCGTTAAACCGTCTCGACCTCGTGGAGAGAAACCCTCCATGAAACTTGCCAAAGCAGACACTTGGCTACTTTGTGGTAAAATTTAGCCTGTAATGTATATCTTCACAGATGAAGATGCACAAAATCTCCCCAAAACACTGGGCCACCAAGGGACTTGTGAAACTGAGGAACTGAAGGAAATCACTAACAGTGAAGAGGTGGTATTTGAAAAGTTAATTGGATGGAAAATTGGTGAAATCCCTGTACCGGAAGAATTACATCCCAGAGCTGTATAAACAGTGGTACATTGCTGATTATCTTTTAAAATCTTACAGATTCTGGAAGGGTACCTGCAGACTGGAAGCTATCAAATGTACTGTCACTTTTTAGGCAGAGACAGAATGAAGAACCGTAGTTCTGTTAGTTTGATGTCAGTAGTTGGGAAAATGTTACAATCTATCGGAAGGAATGTGATTACTGGACAATTTGAAAAGAGTGGTAAAATTGGTAGAGTCAGCATAGATTTATGAAAGAGACATTATATTTGATGTATGTATTGGAGTTGTTTGGGGATATTTCTGGACAACTCTGGCCTACAGAACTTTGTAGTCTCCGCTGATATCTTGTGACAAGGTGGGTGAGGACAGGATGGTTGCCTTGGCTAATGACTCCAGAGCCAGGGGCCGTATTCTCAGAAGAAGTGGTAAACCATTTAGGCCTGAGATGAGGAGGAATTCCTTGACTCAGAGAGCCTTGAGTCTTTGGAATTCTCTACCCCACAGGTTCGTGGAAAGTTAATCATATGTCCAAGTCAGAAATCAGTGGATTTCTGGAGATAAATGCCGTCAAGAGATATGGAGATGCCACAGCAAAGTGGCATTGAGATAGATGATCCGCCATGATTCAATTGAATGGCACAACAGACCTACTCCTGATGCTACATTCCTATTTTCCATCCTGCAGAACTCTTGTTGTTCTATCTGATCAATTTGGAATGTATTGTTTGCTGAGTTTGCCCTGGTAAAGTGGATGAAGATATTGATGAATCTGAACGAATTATATGCGATCTCAAAGAGTTTAATTCCTCTGCTGAACACATTACTCATGGATTCCTTTAACAAAACTGGATACTGTTGAAATGTATGCCCCGTGTGGAACAGATTGGTGAAAATGTTACCTTGTTTCACAAAGAGTGGGAAATGTGAGAGAATATAATAGTAGTTTTTGTTTTAGATTTGGTGATTCATTGAAGCCATGAAACAGTCTTATTAGTCCATGTAAAATGGAATAAGGCATTTTATAAGTTCTGTGTAGTCTCTATTGAGATATCCATGTGTTGAGGAAACCTATGAGAATGGGAGAAATAAAACTTTACACATCGAGGGGAAATAATTAGGCTCTCCCTTGATGGAAACGGTCCTTGCCTGGTATAGATGTGCTATGGATGGTACTGCCATTGATTAGCCTTGAGTGCTGTCCAGGTTCTTTCAATGTCGGACACAAATTGATTCTGTATCTGAGGAACTGTGAATGTAACAGTTGCAAATATTCAACGATGGATGCAAACCCAAGCAAAAGTAGAGGTGTGCATCAATGCAACTGAATATTGTTTAAAAACACTTAGCATTAATGTATTCAAGGACCTGCATAGCAGCATCTTGTTCCATACTAGGGAAAATCATTAGACATCATGGGGAAGGGTCTCCAGCAGTGTTATTGATTGGAAAGTGCAGGAGCACTGGCTTGACAATAAAACCTCAGGGGGACTAGGCCCACCATACTGGGAAGAACGGAGAAGGCTTTGCATTAACAAGGAGGAAGTCTGGAGAAAAATTCAGTGGTTTTGTTGAGGTTTGTTCTGAGCAGCTCAGCAATGCAGGACTCTGTGCTCTGTGGTCTGCTCCCTGGGGCACATACCAAGGCAACAATCGACTATTCATGGAGGACCATCAACTTGGTGAAAGGTGCCCTTCCGCCTGCCCAAAACTTTTTGGTCTTCCAAAGCAAGGAGTTGACCTCGATCAAATGTGTTAGACTGGCACATTCCAAGGTCCAGGACAACACGCTGAGGGATGCACTAAATCTTGGGGCAGCTGCTGCCAAGGCACAGTGGGGAAAGGCCACCATCTAAAGCCTCTCTGCAGAAGTTAAATGGGACGATATTCAGTTATTGGACCCTCACAGTGCCTCAAAGATATACAAACGTAATCTTGCACAAGTAAGATTATTTGGTTTATTTTGTTGGATAGAATCAAATTCCAATTTTGTTCATATGCTACTGTACAGAATCAAACATATTTAGTGATTATGTATATACATGTTTTTTATGGATAAAGTATATTTTTGAAATAAAATAAAATAATAAAACTGATATCATTTTTGTACATCCATTACAGTTAGTCACAGATACAGGTAGATGGATCTCTATGGCCCAAGCAGCTCTCAAATTAACTCTACATTCAACTGCTGTCGTTGAAACTTTATTACATTGACATTTGCAAGTATAGTCACTGTTGTAGGAAACACCGTAGCCAAGTGGCTCGGAGGGCAACTTACTGGTGACCTAGCAATCTGATTTGTGTTTCTGATTGCAGGATGAATATTGGATACGATCCTGGGGAGAACTCCCCTGATCCCTGTTCTTCTTCAAGTTGGCAAAGGATTGTCTGGATTCTAGGATTGGTCTGGTTTCAGCTAACTAACCAATGATCACTAGCGAGCTGACAAATCCCTGCCAAATGGAAATAATCCTGCTTACCCTTTTAAGATAGAAATCAAATATGCAGTAATCAGGTGTTTTAAACCCTGGGGATAATAAACAGAACAGTGCTAATAGTTACAGAGCTAATTACTCCAAAAGCAATTTCAGTGTAAATCTCCGCATCTTCCCACTTTCCCACTTGAAACCCACCCAGGAAATGATCAAACTAAAGAGGATACCAATGCTGTAACTTAGTACTGTTAATGGGATCTTGCTGTGTGCAAATTAGCTGCCACTTTCTTTTACAACAATGGTGACTAGATTTCGATATGTGTAAATCATTTGGCCTGTTCTGAAGTCTTGAAATGTGCTGTATAAATGTAAATCTCTCTTCTGCAGATCAAAACTAAAAAGCCAACACATTGATTTAAGGCAACAAAATGTGAGGCTGGATGAACACAGCAGGCCAAGCAGCATCTCAGGAGCACAAAAGCTGACGTTTCGGGCCTAGACCCTTCATAAGAGAGGGGGATGGGGGGAGGGAACTGGAATAAATAGGGAGAGAGGGGGAGGCGGACCGAAGATGGAGAGTAAAGAAGATAGGTGGAGAGGGTGTAGGTGGGGAGGTAGGGAGGGGATAGGTGAGTCCAGGGAAGACGGACAGGTCAAGGAGGTGGGATGAGGTTAGTAGGTAGCTGGGGGTGCGGCTTGGGGTGGGAGGAAGGGATGGGTGAGAGGAAGAACCGGTTAGGGAGGCAGAGACAGGTTGGACTGGTTTTGGGATGCAGTGGGTGGGGGGGAAGAGCTGGGCTGGTTGTGTGGTGCAGTGGGGGGAGGGGATGAACTGGGCTGGTTTAGGGATGCAGTAGGGGAAGGGGAGATTTTGAAACTGGTGAAGCCCACATTGATACCATACCACACCTCCCCCCATCCCCCTCTCTGATGAAGGGTCTAGGCCCGAAACGTCAGCTTTTGTGCTCCTGAGATGCTGCTTGGCCTGCTGTGTTCATCCAGCCTCACATTTTGTTATCTTGGAATCTCCAGCATCTGCAGTTCCCATTATCTCTGATACATTGATTTAAGGCAATGTCTGGAGACTGGATGCAGGTTCCATATACCTGATTATAGAATGATAGAAAGCCACATCACTGAACGAGTGCTGTCCAAGCTGGCTTTTTAAAAGAGCAACTGAGCTAATGCCACTTCCCTGTCTTTTCCCTATAACCCTGCAACATTTTCCTCTTCAGGTTCAATTCCCTTATGGAAGTCACGATTAAGTATGCTCTCATCACATTTTCAGGCAGTGCATTGTGGATCCAGAATATTTGCTGCATGAAAATGGATTCTTCATTTGGCTTTGGTTCTTTTGTCATTCGCCTTAAATTTATGCCTTCTGGTTCTTGCTCCTTCCACGAATGGTAACACATTCTCTCTGTCTACTCTCAGGCATTCAGACTTTTGAACACTTGAATCAAATCCCCCTCAAACTTTACTTCTCCAAGGAGAACAATTTCAACTTTTCCCATTTATCCACTTAACAGGGTCCTCAACCTGGAATTGTTCTTCTGACTGGTATCTCCACCCTCTGTGTCAAAAAGTTGCTCCTTGGATCCCTTTTAAATCTTTCCCCTCTCACCTTAAACATATGTACCCCCGTTTTGGACTGTCCTACCCTGGGGGAATATACCTTGGCTATTCACCCAATCCATGTCCTTCATGATCTGATAAACCTCAGCCTCCAATGCTCCAGGGAAAATAACCCCAGCCTATTCAGTCTCTCCCTATAGCTCAAACACTCCTACCTTGATAAATCTTGTAAACCTCTTCTGAACCCTTTCAAGTTTCACAATATCCTTCCTATAGCAGGGATTATTGCATGCAATTTTCCAAAAGTGGCCCAACCAATGTCCTATACAGCTGCAATATGATCTCCCAACTCCTATACTCAATGCACTGACCAATAAAGGCAAGTATACCAAATGCCTTCATCATTATCCTACTTACCTGCAACTCCACTTTCAAAGAACTATGAACCTGCACTCCAAGATGCCTTTGTTCAGCACTGCTCCCCAGGACCTTATCATAAAGTATATAAGTCCTGCCCTGATTTGCCTTTCCAAGATGCTGTACCTCTCATTTATCTAAATTAAACTCCATCTGCCACTCCTCAGCCCATTGTCCCATCTGATCAAGGTCCCGTTGTATCCTGAGGTAACTTTTTTTGTTGTCCACTACACCTCAAATTTTGGTGTCATCTGCAAACTTACCAACCATACCTCCTATGTTCACATCCAAATCATTTATATAAATGACAGAAAGCAGTGGACTCACCACCGATTCTTGTGGCATACTGCTGGTCACAGGCCTCCAGTCTGAAAAGTAACCCTCCATCGCTAGTCTCCATCTCCTATCTTCGAGCCAGTCCTGTGTCCAAATGGCTTGTTCTCCCTGTATTCTGTGTGATCTAACCTTGCTACTTTGTCAAATGCCTTAACGAAGTTCATGTAGATCACATTTATCGCTCTGCCCTCATCAATCCTCTTTGTTGCTTCTTCAAAAAACTCAATCAAGTTAGTGAGACACGATTTCCCATGCACAAAGCCATGCTGATTATTCCTAATCAGTCCTCATCAGTTTAAAGATTTGGTTGAGGGAATGAAAAGTGAGGTTAGCAGCAATGAATGGGTGAAGCATAGAGTGTATCACCAAATAGAATGGACTAAACAGAGAGTATTAAATGTTTTAACAGAAAAGTGAATCAAGTATTTATAGTAGGGGCAAGATGCACTGTTAAAGGAAAGAAAGTAGGGCACTAGGTTAATTTTGGATTTCTCCATGAAAAACCCTGCACAGACACTAAGGGCTGAGTGGCCATTTGTCAGTGGTAGTTGTTATCCAGGGCCTGTCGGGTGCAGTGGAGGAGAACATTGGAATGGGGAGTAAAGGAAAATAACTGAGTTCAAGGGAGGTGACCTGGAATAGGAAGTAGGATGGGCTGCAAAGTGAATATCATCAGAGGGACTGTGGAATGGGGCAGGGAGTAAAGGAAGACCATTAGGGTCAGGAGTAAGGGAGGGATGTGAAGCAGAGAGTATGAGGGGGTACTATAATATGGGGTGGACACGAAGGGAGTGTTCACAGGGTTGGGGAGCAAGGGAGAGGCCATGGAGTTGAGAGTGAGGGAGGGTTGAGAAACCAGACACAGCTCAAGGGTGAATTTAATTTAATTAATAAGTAAAAAAACACGGATTTCAAATCACTGCAATGGAAAGGCAGGTTAATTTTTATAGAAGGTTTGTTGGGAACTATTGTAATAAAACAAATATAGCGATATGAACCTTTATTTTAATTTTATTTTCATGCTAACAGTTCTTGGCACCTTCAATATTTAACTGCAAACATACTGATATGGTTAATCTTGACTGTGATGTCTGCTAGTAACTGAGTCCTAGGGGGATATTTTGAGTTGCTAAGACGTTGACTGGGAATTGAGGGATTCCAGGTTATTTTGTGTAGGTTGTGTAGAACAAGAAGAGCCACTTAATTTAAAAATATTTTTAGTCACGCCGTACATTCCTATGAATGATGCAATGAAAACCATAAACAGTTTATACAGCACCGCTCACAACCTCAGGACTTTCTAAAGTGCTTCACTGTTCATAAACTACTTTGTTGAAATGTAGCTACTGTAATAATATTAGTTGCACAGTAGCTAGTTAGCACAAAACAAGGCCCAACAAACAGCAAAGTAATAGTACCCAAATAATTTATAATTGTGATTTTGATTGAACAGTAAATAATGTTCCTCAAAACTGTGCCTGAGAGGATAGATAGGGCCTCAGTTCAATCTGAAAGACATCATTCTCCAGTGTAACCCGTCGCTTACACTGTCAATCTAGTTAACGGAGGCATTGTGATAACACAGACTTAACTGATATTTTACAGAGATAATGGGAACTGCAGATGCTGGAGAATCCAAGATAATAAAATGTGAGGCTGGATGAACACAGCAGACCCAGCAGCATCCCAGGAGCACAAACAACTGGCTGTTTATCAGTATGGGTTGTGATCTCTTCCTTATTGCTATAAATGCTCTGGCTATTAGTACATGTCCTTACTCTACATAAATGTTCTAGCTATTGATACATTTCAACTTAATGTGCTCACTATGGCCATTACTCTTACCTATGGAGCACTGGATTAATTATCTAACTGGAAAGCAATGATTACAGATGAATGGTTTCACCCAAATTTATTACTATCTAAATTAATGTTTGTGTACATACACAATTTTTGGAAAATAAATGGTTTATAACATTTCCCTTTGAACAGCAATGTTTATGTTGTTGTTGAATTTAATGAATGGAGATAAAAGTTTTGATTTATTATGCTTTGGGTATATAGTGTGTGCCACATCAATCTGCTAAGTGTTTCTTGGCACAGAAGCTAGCTAATTGCTGTTTTACTGCTCATATGTCTATGATGAATTCATTCAATGGATATTTTAATTTTCCAAGTAAATATACTAAACAGCAAATAATCAGGTATGTAGTCTCAGTAACAAACACATATTTTCATTCTTCTGAACTTCACAAGATCTCATTGTAATGAAAAATAATAGATAGGTTGCAGCTTTGTGCTTTAAATGGAGAGAGCGAATATTTACAAAGGTTCTGATCAAACAAATTCTGAATATTGTCGAGATTGTTGATGTGTTTGGAGTCCAGGTACATGGAAAGTATTTCATTGCATCAATGACCTCTACCTTTTAGATGGTGAACAGACACTGGGGAGGAAGGAGGTGTGTTGCTTGCCACAGAGCTCTTAGCTTCTGATCTGCTCTGAGAGCCAGAGCATTTATGTGGATAGCCCAGATGAATGCCTAATCAATGGTAGCCCCAGGATGTTGATAATGGGATGTTCAGTGACAGTAATGCCATTGAGTGTCAAGGGGCAATTGTTAAGAATCTCTCTTTTTGGAGATGGTTGTTGCTCAGTACTTGTGTGGCATTAACATTACCGAGTGGCACATGGGTCTAATTGGATAGCTCTTACAAAAATAACTGGCACAAGCATGGTGGGCCAAATGGACCTTCTGTACTATATGATTCTGTGGTTATATAATCATGGATTCCTGACAATACAGATAGAGGCCATTCACCCCTTCGTGTCTGCACCAATCCTCCAAAGAAAATCCCACTCAGACTCACCAACCCCACTCTATCCCTATAATCCTGCATTTATCATGGCTAATTTATGTAGCCTACACATCCCTGGGCACTGCAGGGCAATTTAGCACAGCCAATCTATCTAATCTGCACATCTTTGGGCTGTAGGAGGAAATCAGAACACCTGGAGGAAACTAAACGCAGACGTGGGGCGAATGTGCAAACAGTCACCTGAGGCTGGAATTGAACACTGGTCCCTGATGTTATGAGGCAGTGGCGCTAACCACCATGCCACCACACCACCCTATTGTGGTTCCAAAATAGCCTGAAACATTTTTATATGAATGGAGGTGGTTTTATTTACTGATGGCAGAATTAAAGAGCCAAACTAATTATAGAACAGAATAACACCGAAAGTGGGTAAGGTCACCATAGTCCTACTGGACCATAGGGTTTTCCAGCTCATCAGAGCAAGATGACTGGTGATGTTTTAACCCAAGGGTCAGCATGTCTCAGGTGAAGGAAGAGGTTAAGAAGGAGACCCCTTCATTTTAATCTTAGTTACTGTGGGAATTGAACCCACACTGCTGGCATCACTCATCAGCTATCCCACCAACTGTGCTAACTGTGAATATAGCAACATTTGTTGACGTATAATTCCAAATAGAGCAACTGGTGGTAAGTATTCGCATTTGGGATTTTCCCCAAATCATCTCTTAAATGTTACATTTACTTTAACTGACTGTCAATTTAAGTAAACACAGAATCCACCTTAATTGATCGTTATAATCTTGTAGTGATGCTTGAGAAATGTTTGAAGTTAAAGAGCGTGAATATGAAAGAATATTTTCCAAAACACTGAACAAAAAGGCTTTGGGAGGAAAATCCAGCAAGATCAGTATATATTTCTTTACAGGAAGGGATGGGAAATGGAGGAAGACAGACTCACGTTTCTATAGCACCAGTCATAATCTCAGGATATTCCATAGCACTGGACCAAACGAATGAGGTGTGGTCACTATTATAATATATAGCTGCAGCAGACAATTTGCAGTCTGTCCCACCAACAATTATGTGGCGATAATCAGATAAACCATCTTTAATTATGTTGTTTGAGGAATAAATATTGGTTTGGGTACTGGGGAGAATTTGTCTGCTCTTTCTCTAAGTTATAGCATGGAATTGTTCACCTCCACCTGAGAGAGCAGAGATTTGACAACTCACCTGAAAGACAACATCTCTGACAGTACAGCCCTCTTGCTATACTGTAGTGGGAGTTTCAGCCTAGATTATGTGCTCATTTCTCTGGAGTGGGGTCTTCTTACACAGAGGCAAGTGCAATGCCACTCAGCTACCAGAGACAGATGGAATTGTGCAAACACTCCCAGAGTTGTCACATGCCAGTTTTAACGGGCAGAAAATTGTAGGCAGCGTGTCTACAATTCTTAGAGTTTTGGAGCACCACAATGGTTAACTTTTGAAATTTCCACTTAGACACAATACTACTTTTAAATAAATGGATGTAGTAATATTACAAGCCTCTTATTATATGACAAAATCTTTTTGTGACTTTCTAAGGAAAGCATTGATGTTACTGAGATATAATCAACTAATGTAGTGTGTCAACTCATTCAGGGAGGAACCACATTGTGCTCAGCTCTAACCTCAAAGTATAATTAAGTAACTGTGTGAGGACTGATGAATGCACTAAATAGTCATGTCCTCAACCACATCGATTCGGTGTGGAATCATTTGATTGCACAATGTGCTGATTCAAAACATAATTCAGTCTCTCCACTATCTGCAAGCATACAGCTCTGTTCAGTGAAGCGTGGACTATGTACTATTTTGGTGTGTCTTTGGGAATTGTAATAATATGTTCAGACGATTGAGAAGTTCAAAACTGAAGCTGATGTTTTGGTGGTTACAGCAGTCTGCGAGACTGCCAGGGGTAACAGATTCACACTGAGCTGTGGAAATTGCTCGGCTGACAGGAATTTGTTACGTGCTGTCAGGGCAGAGAGTGTCTGGAGACGGTGCAAGTAGACTGCTTGTGATTTAACTTTTCCTGACAGTCCGCACCGACTCACAGAACTAAAATATTCCCCACCAGACTGGCAGGAATTTAACATTTTTCACTTAATGACAGTACATTTTGTGTCAACAAGTCGTGGTGTGTAAGCCTCATTCCAGGGATTTGAATGCCTGTTCTAGGCTGGCACTGCCAGGGCAATATTGTGGCAGTGCCATGTTGGTGATGGTGCTGTCTTCTGGGTGAAATGTTGAATGGCCTGCCCTGTCAGGTGGTTGCAACCCAAGGCATGAGCTTGAAACAGAGCAGGGGAGTCCTGTTCAGAGATAGTAAGAACTACAGATGCTGGAGTCTGAGATAACTTCTATATGGTCACATCTCATCCTCTGACGCTCCAGGGAAAATAGGCCCAGCCTATGCAGCCTCTCTCTGTAGCACAAGCCCTCCAACCCTGGCAACATCCTTGCAAATCTCTTCTGAACCCTTCCAAGTTTCACAACATCCTTCCTATATTGGGACTTGAATCATTAACTCTTTCTGTCTCCACTGATGCTGCCAGACCTGCTGAACTTCTGCAGCACTTTCTGTTTGAATCTATTGTGGTGATGGAGATTGAAGGACAATTAAAGGGCAGGACACTGGGGAGAACTTTGCTGCTTCTCCTCAAAGTAACATGCAGTGTTATTTTCATATCCAGCAAAAAGGGTTTTGATTTAACACCTCAGAGAGTGCAGGACCCATTTAGTATTACAGCCGATGAGTTTTGGCTCAGAGATGGGGCCCTGAACTGACAGCATTCCAACTCAGAGACAGGTTAACCTTGTCTTGGGCTAACCTTCTGAACTACAGCTGAAACAGTGGTGGATCAATCATTCTGTTTCGAATGCGTAGGGATGTTTTCCATGGCTACAATTTGCAGTTTGCTGCTGCTTTTGATGAAGAAAACATGCTGAGTTGTCAGCCACAGACGTTCAGTTGGTAACGGCCTCGTCATCTTCATCAAGAAGTTGCGACTTCAAGTTCCATTCCCCAGACTGACCCTCAAAAGTCCGACTGACACTGGGTGACCTTGCTGTTGGATGTGCCAACTTTTAAGTGAAATATTAAAGGTCTGTGAAAGGTCCCATTGCATGTTTTGGAGAAGGGCATGGAAGTTCCATTGGTTTCCTGACCAATAGTTATCCCGGACCCGACATCCGGAGAAAAAAACATTTTAATGTGAAAATTCTCACATTGCACTTTGTGGCATACTCTTGTTGAGTGAAAAATGTCTTCCACATTTCCTACTTTGCAGTAGAGATTACGCTTCTGAAGTTACTGTTTCTTTTGTACAGTCCTGAGGTTGTGACAGGTGCCGTACAAATGCACATTCTTTCTCTCAAATCAGCCTTTGCAAAGACGGGACAATTAGGGCGGGACGGTGGCTCAGCGGTTAGCACTGCTGCCTCACTTGCCAGGGACCCGGGTTTGATTCCACCCTCGGGTGACGGTCTGCCTAGAGTTTGTACATTCTCCCTGTGTCTGCATGGGTTTCCATCAGGTGCTCTGGTTTCCTCCCACAGTCCAAAGATGTGCAGGTTAGGTGCATTGGCCATGGAAAATTGCCCATAGTGTTCAGGGATGTGCAGGCCAGGTGGGTTAGTCATGGGAAATGCAGGGAAGGAGCAAGGGTCTGGGAGGCATGCTCTTTGAAGGGGTCGTTTGGGCTGAATGGCCTGCTTGCTTACTGTAGGGATACTAAAGATGAAAGAACTCATACTTCACTTCTTTCTCCATGTGTCCTTGAAAAATTGCATTTACAAGTAGTTTTCATTCCCCATTAACTGCTGTAACTGTTGTGATTTAGCTGAACTTAGCCACAGCTCCAGGTGAGGGGTTGATATTCATTCAGAGAAGTTAAGGTCTATCATCTAAGTTAATCACTTCCACTATTGCCTGAGGGCCCAGCTACAAACAGTTAACAATGACAAGTGTTTGATCTTTGGACAGATACCTTCTCTAGTGGATAATTAATTAGAAAATGGAGAAGGTTGGGTTGTGACAGGTTGGCAGGAACTATGTCTGAAATCACGCTTTGTGTCTGCTATGTGAATATATAGCGTTGCTAAAGTTGTTGAGCCAGACAGTTTTGCAAACCATATATTTTCTTGATTGTATCTCATTTATGAATCTATGCTTTTTTAAAATAAGTTTTGCAAAAATACCAGGTAAATATTCAGCTATCAATTATTTTACATTTACATGAGGAGGTTTATTTTAGCAAGACAGTGTGCTTCCACTTATAAGGTTATTTGTTTATTATTGATTATTTGTCTCTCCTCAGCTACTCTGTTGTTGAATTCCTCTTCCATGTGCCTCATTACCTCTTGACTTCACTATTCTAAATCTCCCCGGCCTGCTTTCTGGCCTTGCATCCACTGTGAACTCCACGTCATCCAAAACTCTGCTCCCTGTACTAGGTAACTAGGCAATGTACCAGATAATGTTCCTAGTAGCATTCAAACATCACTTCTGCACTTGCTGACCTGCATTGGTTCCCATTCCAGCAATGCCTGAAAAGTTTAAATTTCCTGATCTTATGGTTTCCCAAGGTTTTGCCCTTCCCTTTTTCTGTGATCTCCTCTAATCCTACAGACCCCTCTCCATTCAGCCTCCGAGATCTGAAATCCATGCTCCAGTCCTCTCACATCTCTGCCTCTGTCTCATCCTTTAAGACACCCCTGAGAGGCCTATCTCTTTGACCAAGCTTAGGTCCCTCTCCTAAACATTTATGTGCCCTGGTGTCAAATGTTGTCTGATTGCAACCCAGTGAATCACTTTGGGATATTTAGAGTGTTATAGAAATGCAAGTCGATGTTGTTGCAAAGTTACTGCCAGTCATTCCGCTCTCTTGGTGCTGTTGGCATCAGGAAGCTTTCTTTGCCAAAGCACTGCACCCTTAGAATGGCATGAGAAAACCATCAATGTCCCTTGACATTTCTGAAACTGATGACATAAGTCATAGAATCCCTGCAGTGTGCAAGCACGCCATTTGGGCCACAGACAGCCCACCCAGGCCTGCACCACTTCCCCCCCCACCTACCCCCGCTCTATCCCTGTAACCCTGCATTTCCCATGTCTAATCCAGCTAACCTGCATTCCTGGACGTTGCGGGCAAATTAATGCGGCCAACCACCTAACTTGCACATCTTTGAACTGCAGGAGGAATACAGAGAACCAGGAGGAAACTCAAACCAGGGAGAACGTGCAAATTCCACACAGACATTTGCCTGAGATATAGAACCCATGTCCGTGGTGCTGTGAGGCAGAAGTGCTAACTGTGCCTCTAATGATGGGGTATATTCTGAATGTATAAGGATCATATTTAAACCCTACCAGTTGTTATCTTCTGGGGGCTGTCAAGTGATTATATCAAATATTAGATTTGATTCTCTACAGTGTGGAAACAGGCCCTTCTGCCCAACAAGTCCACACTGCCCCTTAGAGCATCCCACCCAGACCCATCCCCCCATAACCCACACACCTCCGAACACTACGGGCAATTTAGCATGGTCAATCCACCTAGTCTGCACATCTTTGGACTGTGGGAGGAAACCAGAGCACCCAGAGGAAACCCACGCAGGCACAGGGAGAACGTGAAAACTCCGCACAGACAGTTACCTGGAATCGAATCTGGGTCCCTGGTGCTGTGAGGCAGCAGTGCCACCCAAAATTGCTGACCAACGTTGTCATTTACAGTGAAATAAGAAGGCAAATTGAGACATAGCTCAGGGCGAAGCTGAGGGAAATGTTTGTAGTAGGTTTAACAATGCGACCAAGCTCATGGCCAACCCTCTTAATGCTTCCTTCATGTGCTTGACGGCACAAAACACTCTGGATCACTGAATCGACATCAAAAGTGCTATGAAAACTTGTTTTTTGTGCGATGAGATGTTTTTCTTTCTACGTGTACATATTTGTCATTTTTAGGCATTTGTTTTTCTATCACAGTGACTCCACTTTGCAAAACAAAGGGGTATTTTATTTCCTCATCGTTCTGATTCAGGATATTATTTTCTGATATATTCAATAAAGAAATGTCTCTGACTCAGAGTTTACTTTGTAGGATTCTTTGCTTTGCAGCATTACATGGGATGTATAACATAGAAATGGCCCAAATCTGCCATTCAGCCCATGTTGGTGTTTATGCATTGCTAGAGGCAACTTCCAACCTCTCCTTATCTAAATCTATTGTTTTAACCTTCTATTCCCTTCTCGCTCACCGCCTAGCCTAGCTTTCCCTTAAATCCCCTTCACGTCAATCATGTGCAGTGGCAGTGAATTCCACATCCTCACCATTCTGTAGGTTGAGCAGTTTCTTTTGAATTCCTAAGTGGATTTCTTGATGACAATGTTTTATTGATTGCCTCTAGTTATGCCCTTCACCACAAGAGGAAACATTCTCTCTTGGTTCACTCTAATGAAACCTTTCATAATTTTATAAACATCTATTAGGTCACCCCTCAACATTGTGACATCCAGCTTGCTATTCCTTTCCTAAAATACGCATTTGTGTATCTTCTCTGTAGTATCTCAAGTGCTTCAATACTTTTTTCATTGAACTTTACACAGTACTCATAAGTGTGGTCTAACCAGTGTTCAATACAGTTTAACAAAACCTCACTACTTTATAATTATATCCCTGTAGAAATAAAGCGTAATACTTGGTTTGTTTCTTATGGTTTTGTCAACCTGCGACAAAACATTTGGTGACTTCAGGCTTTGTGGTGGGGTCCTCTGGGGCTGATGTTTCAGGACAGTTAGACAGAGGGGTTACAAAATCTTGACTAGGAATTCCATTGGTTTGGATTATTATTCTTGAAGTGATGGGCTCCATTCATCTCTTTTGTGTCAGGGTGATCTTCTGGCTTTGATGCAATATAGTGCTGCTGGGAGTAGGCTTGTTGGACAGTCTTCAGAGCTCCAAAAATGTGATTGCAAGTCCTTGGATCGAATCTCCAGCATACAATGTTTGAAAAAAGTCACCAGGTTTTCTTCCCTACTGATTGCAAAGGCTTTGGAATACAGAAACGCTGATAATGAGACAACGATATGCCCCATGATGTTAAACTCAGGAGTGGTATAATGTATGCTAATTTACTGCAGTTTAAGTAATCTCTCAGTTTATTGTTGGTGGTGTATTTTTTATTGACTGTTGTGCATGATGAAGATTGTTGCCACTTTCCTTTTAAAGTGTAGGGGTCTACAGGACCCGCTCGGTTTGACGTAGAAGAGAAAAGCCACTTCCTGGTCTCACCAGAAGAGGCTTTGTAGTTAACAAGATATAGTTTATTACATGTTAGCAACTAGTTACAGGTTACATTGACATTGTTACAGAGACTTTGAGGAGGACCAGATATTAGGTCACATTTCCTTGAGACCCTAAGCTGTTCTGCCCACCAAGTCCGCGCGACATTAGTGTTGTGGGTGGTGATGATGATGCCCCTTTATACTAACCCTCTCAGACCCTTCAGACCCAGGTATAGTAGCCGTATGCTCATATTAACATGTAAGCCCCTGGTGTCCAGGCCTACACGTGCTCACACTGCAAGATATGTGCATCTTGCTGGTCAAATGAATTCCCTTATGTTCTGAGCTTCGCGAGTGCACTCTGTCCTTTTGAGTTAGAAGGCTGAATGTAAAAGGCTTTACTCCAGAGATTCGAATACAAAGTCAAAGCTGACAATGCCATGCAGAAGTGAAGAGGTGCCTTACAGCTGAAGGTGCATTATTTCAGATGAAATATTAAACCGAGAGCCTGTCTGCCCTTTCAGTTAGATTAAAAATCCTACGGCATTATTTCTGAGAAGAGAAGTTGAGTTATATCGATCCTTCAGTCAATGCGGTCAATTTCTCATCGTTGTCTTTGGTAACTCGCAGTGTGCAAATTGATTGCCCAGTAGGCTAAATTAAAACAAGACTTCAAGAGGGCCAGATTAATAACGTTGTACTTGAGGTTCTCCTGAAAATGTGTAAGGCGCTACGTAAATGCATGTTGTTCATAATAATACCTACCTGTGTGTGATTTATAGGTTGAACCATATTCAAGTTGCTTACACAATTCATATATAAAGTAATACATATTGATGAAGTGATTTAGTTCTGTTCTCTTGCATGTCAGTGTCTGTCAACATGCTTATTGGCTTTGGGGCATGTTGATTTTGGAGCGTTAATGTACTATCATCACCGTAAGATTTTTACAGCTGTACAGGCCATTGGTGAAACTGTACCTGGAGTACAGTGAACAGTGTTGGTCTCCTTGGTTAAGGCATGATTTAATTGTTTTCAAGGCAGTTCAGAGCAGGTAGGCCAGGCTGTTTTTCCTGGGGTGAAGGGGCTGTCATAGGAGGAAAGATTGAGAGGGCTGGGCCTGCAAGCACTGAAGCTTTGAAAAATGAGACACGATCTTATTGAAACACGCATGATTCTGCCGGGGTTCGATAGGATAAATGCTGGGAGGATACTCCCCCTTGTGCAGGAGTATAAACCAAGGGGCACAGTTTCTGAAGAAAAGGGATCGCACATTCGAGATGGAGATGAAAAGGATTTTTTTTCTCTCAGAGGGCTGTTCATATTTGGAGTTCTTTTCCCTGGAGATCAGTGGAGGTTGGATATATTCAGAATGAATTGGACAGATTCCTGAAATATGGGGAAATTGATGTTTACGGGGAGAGGAAGGGGTGGAAGATGGACGGGCAGGAAAATGGAATAAAGGTCAAATCAGATAAGACTCAATTTTATTGAATGGTGTAGCAGCTTGATAGGCCAGATGACCTGCTTCTCTACCTACTTCTTATGGTTTTATTGAGAAATGAGTCACAGTTGACCCCTCCCCTGGTGATGCACCATAATAATTATTCCACAAATTACTCATCATCCTTTAAGTCAGGTGTCTGCTTTCATTTCCTTTTGTTACTTGTTATCTGGCTGAGCAGGATCGCTTTACTGGGTTTTGCTCAGGGACAGCTCCCACGTACACTTCCAAAGCATTTCATTGTCAGAAAATGCCAGGGAAAACTGAGGCCAATTGTATTGTGATTACAGAGCAGGCCTGCCATCTCCCTGTGTGGTTGAGTGGAGACAATTGAAAGTTGGCTTCAGTTGAAAGCAGGTTGTTGATAGGGGACGGCAAGGATGGGTTTGATAGTTTAGATCTAATTTCAGTGTGAGCCATTTGTCGCTTGGACGTAGCTCAAACTGATTCATGGTTGCTCAGAGGCCCTGGCTGGGTTCTGAACTGGTAACATTGTCCTGGGGACACCATGGAGTTGAAGATTAGACTGTGGGGTGTTTTTGGAAGAAATATGATGGAAAACTCGTTTAAGAAATAGTGGGCAGACTCTTATAAGGGCCTCAGCAATGTGAGCGATGGAGAGATTTGTGGTAGAATCGCACGAGATATGCAGCATGTCCATCTTGAAGGCATCTTTTGTGTACTTGCTGAGAGGAAAGGTGAACTTCTCACTAGGCAGCAGTGAGTTGCCAATTAAGGGGATTAATGTTTTTTAATATGTCTCATTAATGGCCCAACTGGCAATGCTAATATTCAGCTTCCTCCCTTACCAACCATGGTGAACACTGAGATTTCTTGATAATGGAGTAAGCGTGATGCCTGGTGATTCCAAATCATGGCTTCTTCATTCAAACGATATCCATCTTGGACACTGAGCACTAACATTTCAGGGCACGTGCTGTGGGCTCCAGCTACACACACACACCCTCATCCACTGATATTGGCTTCTCAGATGTGCCAGCCTCTAAGAACACTCATGGCACATCTCCAAGTCACTGACAGTATGCTTTAGCACTTCATTGCCATACCAGCAACTGTCATTGTAATGCTGCAGCAAGAACACTGTGTGGTCAGGGGAACACATGGACTGGACCAGGCTGCATAATGGGCTTTTCATTCACTGTCATAGTACTCACTCACTCTGAGTCAACCCAGATGCCCACCTCTCTGCCTGCCATAGTCATAGAGTCATACAGCATGGAAACAGACCTTTTGGTCCAACCAGTCCATCCCAAATGAAGCTAGTTCTAAGCTTCTGCTCCTGGCCCATATCCCTTTAAACCTTTGTGATCAGAGATAATGGGAACTGCAGATGCTGGAGAATCCAAGATAACAAAGTGTGGAGCTGGATGAACACAGCAGGCCAAGCAGCATCTCAGGAGCACAAAAGTTGACAAAAAGAATCCTTTTCTGATGAAGGATCTAGGCCCGAAACGTCAACTTTTGTGCTCCTAAGATGCTGGTTGGCCTGCTGTGCTCATCCAGCTCCACACTTTGTTATCTCCCTCTCAACCTTTCCTGTTCATGTACTTATTTAAGTGTCTTTTAAATGGCGTAACTATATCTGCATCCACCACTTCCTCAGGAAGTTCATTCCACAAGCGAACCACCCTATACGTAAAATATTGGCCCATCATGTCTTTTATAAAATCTTTCTCCTTTCACTATAAAAATGCTCCCCCTAGTCTTGAAATTCCCCCTGCGAGAGAAAAGATACCTACTATTAACCCTATCTATACCCCTCAAAACTTTATAAACCTCCATAAAGTTATCTCTTAACTTCCTACACTCCAGTGAAACCTCCCACTCAAACCTTCTGTACTCAGCAACATCCCGCAAATCTCTTTTGAGCCTCTCTAGTTTAAAAATATTCTTCTTATAACAGGGCAGCCAGAACTGGATGCAATACTCCAGAACCTTGCCTTTTTGTGCTTTTCCCCCTCAGCCAGAGATACCAGGGTCACGTTATGTCTGTCTAGACTTGCTGAGCTGTATTTGTGTAGGCACAAAGGCAGGAGGTTTGCCATGGTTGTCAGCAGGTGTCATACAAGGTCAGGGAGATACCTATCGCCCAGGGGGCGCCAGGACAGCAAGTCCAGGGGACATCCCGATAGCGGTCCAGGGGCTTGGAAACGGTCAGTTGGGGACTTGGTGGCAGCTAGGGGGCATTGTCAAGCTGCATCCTGCCTCAACTCTTTCTGTCCTGGTATGGGCGGTTTTCCTTCTGGAATGAGAGTGAGGCAGGCATTAAGGGAGATGAAAGTGGGTGGCATGGCTTGATTTTTTTCGGGTGCCCCAAGCAAGTGAGTAGGCAGCACAGAGGGCAATGCAGGGTTAGAGTTGGAGTATTCACGGAGGTCACAGCGAGTGACAGAAAGCTGGTATGGCCAGCCGTGAGCCTTAGTGGGAGGTCGGTACAGTAGCAAAGATAAAGTGAGTATGAGGTCTTGGAGAGAGGACAGTGAGATTTATGCTGATGAAATGGAAAAGGTCATTAACCTTTTTCCTACAATGCTGTACATTCCTCCAGGGTCCACTGACCCAGACGCCAAACACACACCAGGTCTGGTGCTATAGCCTCTACTCCTGAACCTGGGGAAGAGGATGCCCACTCTGTGCACCAGCCCATCCAGCACAAAGTGGAGTGCCTAAACCCCCTTGTCGTCTGTGTCTGGGGTTAGCATCAGGAGGGTTGCAGGGCAGCTCTGGACTGGCATTGTTGGTCAGGGTTCACAACGAGCTTTGGGGATAGTGCATAAGTCAGCGATGCCAGCCAATTCCATGATATCCAGTGAGCGGCGAGCTGTTCCACGAATGACGCGGGTGAAAGCAGGGCCAGAATCGGGCAAGAGGCGATGTCATGAGACTGGTGGAGGTAATCGATTAAGTGAGTTGGGTAAGATACAGCGAGGAATCTAATGGAGGAAATCCCTCTGAAAAACACGATGCACTCGTACTGAGCAGAAATAACCTAAGTTCAGCGTGTCTGTTTATTGGCTTCTATTGTGCTCTTTTCATTGTGAGTCATGACTTTTCAGAGAAGTGGAATTTACAGTGTTATCTGGTCAAACAAGAATCACCCAGTCGGTGGGGAGGACGGTACATCGTTAGAATGGACATGTTGGTTAACCATGTTACCAGGGTTACAGGATCAACATTTTCATTAAAGCTGACAGGATAAAGACTGTAATCCATGCGAAAGAAACTTTTATTACTGTGTGAAGATTGAACTGTAACCAAGATTGCAAAAGTCTCAACAGCAGCTTTTAAACAGGAATGGGCAAAGAAAAATTTTTTTCTGAAGAAGGGTCTAGGCCTGAAACGTCAGCTTTCCTGCTCCTCTGATGCTGCTTGGCCTGCTGTGTTCATCCAGCTCTACACCTTGTTATCTCAGATTCTCCAGCATCTGCAGTTCCTACTATCTCTGGGCAAAGAAAGACTTTTTTTTTGGTGACCTCAGCTGGCTCAAAAGGGAATGAAGCAATAAAACAAAGAACGGAAGGTGCTAGAAATCTGAAATTGCTGGAGGAAATGTGGAGAGAGAAACAGAGTTAATGTTTCGAGTCCAGTGACTTCTTCAGAACTGTATAAATGATTTTGGTGTAGCCACTGGTGTAATGTGGTAAAGACAACACAGATCAAAATACCACAAACAGCAATGTGATAATGATCAGAAAGTCTATTTTTATACACAGCGTTTGAAAGATAAATAGTGGCCTGGATGTGATGGAGAATTCCCTTTTTTTTTAATGAAACGGTGCCATGGAATGTTTTTGATTTTTTATTCACGGGCTGTGGGATGTCACAGCCTAGACCTGAATTCAATGCCTGTTCCTAATTGCCTAGAAGGCACTCAAGGGCCAGTTACATTGTCTGGAGTCACATGTAGGCCAGACTAGGTAAGGACAGCAGATTTCCTTCCCTGAAGAGCATTAGAATGAACCAGATGGGTTTTTACAACAATCAGCAATGATTACATGGTTACCATTTTCTTACTCCAGATATTTATTGAATTTTAACACATGTTCCTAGAACTTTAGCCTGAGCTTTAGAATTACAAATTCACAGATAACACCATGCCACCACCTCTTCCAGCCAAGAGATGGAGTTGAGGCCTCAGTTTAACATTTTAGGCCCTGATGTACCCTTTTATCCTGGGCCCTGCCTCTGACAGCAGCAGGAGCGTCAGCCTGCATTATAGCTCTGGAGTGGGACCAAACTTATAAGCTCAAGGTATTTAAAGGAAAAGTACTCAAAGATTGACAAATATATCCAAATAACACGGAAAAAACTAACTGTTAAGCAAATTAAAAACACTGGAAATTTGAAATAAAATTATTTAAAGCGTTAAGCTGCTTTGCGTTTCGATGCTATTTTAGTTGTTGTCTTTTCCTAGCTCTTAATCACAGGAGATCGCAGAGTGAATGCAGGATTCCAAAGAATGCTTGAACTCTGAGTCAGTTCAAACTAGAGGCGTTATGTTACTGTAAGCACACAATGATAAATGTAGCTTGTTTAACAGGCATTTGTAAAGGTGTAATGGCGTTGGGCTCATGTTCACCTGAGTCTAATTATCCTGTCACAGCTAAGCCATTTGCAGGCCCCTGTTCATGTCCTAAATTGCTAGGCTTACCAGCACTAGCATTAGAGCTTTCAGTCAAAATCAGCTGAGGTGCTGATCTATTAGCTTCATGAAACTCCT
Organism: Stegostoma tigrinum; assembly: GCF_030684315.1. Lineage (NCBI taxonomy): Eukaryota > Metazoa > Chordata > Chondrichthyes > Orectolobiformes > Stegostomatidae > Stegostoma > Stegostoma tigrinum. Next base: position 17,199,757 of record NC_081360.1, on the reverse strand, counting down.
CCAAAATCTGTTCACCGCAGCCTTGCCTTATCCATTTAGGGTTCCTCTGCTCATCCTCTCCCTGTTATCATTTCTACACTGACAGAACTGAAATTTATTAGACTCTGACACCAAAGAGTATAGAACTGGCAAAGTTTTATTCAGAAAAACATCCACCAATGGTGTGCAGGACTCATAGAATCCTAAACCATGCTTGAGAGATAGTTTCCCCCCAATCAACCTGCTCAGAAATGTTATAGCACACCTCTGGACCAAGTTGGACTTGAACCTAGGTCTCCTGGGCCAAAGGTAGGGACACTATCATTGCACCAGAAGACCCCTTAAGCCATGGTTGAAAATTCCTGATCTGTTATGGTGTGGGATGCTATCTGTTCCTCAGAGTCCTGATGTGACAGAATATCATGTTCCAGCGCAAGATTTCATATAATGAGAATTGAGTCATGAAAAAACTCAGTGACAAACTTTGGGCTATTTTAAATTAATTAGCTGTATATCCCTCACTTCATATTGCCAGCCCTTTGAAAATAAATGACACCATAGAAAATGAAATAAATTGCACTAATACAGCTTCTTATCACATCTTAGAAATATCTGAAACCACACCATGTGCGCTGCATTACTTGGAAATGAAGCGAGCACTATCATATAGCCAGATGCAGGAACCACATTGCACACATCAGAAATCACCAGCTGGAATTTACCATCAGCTGAGAAGTTGCGTGCCTAAACTTGAAAGTGAGACTGAACTCCACACCAATGATTGATGCAGTCCTGGTCAGCTTTTTACCAAAGGTGGCCAATTATGAGGACGGTTATGAAATTAGAAGCGTTGAACCGAATGACCATTGTGAGCCGCTCATTTGCAGTTCCTGTGAGCAGTCTTAGACTTCAGTAGTGGAATAGATGCTAACAATGAAAGGTTGGGGAGATGGTTGGTACGAAGTCTGGAATGTTACTTGGAGGATGGATTGGATCAGACAAGACAGAACAACAGGAAAAATGATGAGGAAATGATGAACCTAAGAGTTAGAATGAGCTCGGGTTTACTGAAATTGCAAAATGACCAGGATGGCACTGGAAAAGATATGTCTGCAGCTTAAGAAAGGCATAGGTCTCAATAGTCTAAGTGGCAACCCAACATACTGTATATTTTCACAGAGGTTTTGCTAGTTCCCCAGAATAAGAAATAAATGTCTCTCAAAATGTGCTAAACCATACTGTAAATCATTTTCTTACAAGTTTGGCTGTTTTTCCTTTTCTTGCCAGTTCTAGAAATTCTATGCTTTAATGGGAAGTCTCACAGAGACCATCTAGAAAAGGCACCTGAGATTTCAAAAAGTGTAATTGATAAGACCTTCAGAAAGGTTCTTTCTACCTGACATAATTTAAATAACTGTCTGCTAAGATCAAAATATCCAACACTTGTTTGAACAGAGCCCAGATAATGCTTGTATATGAATTCAGTTTCTTAGGCCCCTGCATCATATCCCTTTTTCCAGACTAATTATAAATAAAAAGGAACTGCATGAATATGAATACAGTAAGTGAAGTTAGTTTTGATTCTTTATGTAATGTGACACTAATGAAGAAGTCAGTAGCAATCTATTTATTAGTTAAGAATTCTCCATACCTTTAGAGTAGCACTAATTCAAAATATGTCCACAATTTCGAAAATGCGCATGTAATACTTATCTTTGCTACTTGAAGTGACAGGGCTTACTCATATAATTTGAGAATGGACCCGAGCCAAACAATGGTTTCAAAGGTTGTTTCGGTATCATTGTAAAATGTGTAGGAAATATATATTTAATGGGGATTGGGATGTAAGCTAATAACACCCTTGAGGCCTCAATCTTGCTATAGTTATTTTCATGTCCTTTTTGAAAAATGATAATGTATTGTTGTAAAATATAATAGATCTCAATTTGACCCTGCTGCACACAATGAATTGTATTCAATGCAGGCAATGCAAGCTGGCTAGACAGTCAGTGAAAACCCCCATTGCCTCCATTAAAGACGCCTGGCTGCATTAATTGCCAGTCAAGCACTCTGTCATGGGTACCCAAGTGGACCAGGACTGCTGGATTCTTCCACTGTCATTTAATGTGACTCTCCAGACCTGAGAATTATTTTTAAGTTTGGCACTGGGCAGATATCACAGCCTTTGGGACTCATGCTTTCAGCTACAGAGAACAGCATCTAATTCCCTTCCAATATTGCCGCCAACTAGAGTGACGCTCCTTTTACTCTCCCTACTCGAACGGTGTGCTGCACCACTGGTCAAAAGGTCCATTTGCTCATTTACAGTGCAGTCCATTCTTTCATCCATGCATGTTGCAAGAACGTCAAACCTGTTGGACTATTGCGAGGGCTGAGGCTCCTCCATTGCTACCTTCTGACCTGCTTCACCAGTAAACATACCCTCCCGTCCCTGAGCATGGGCTAAATCTGAAGTGCCTCGCTATGGAGAGTGACCCCTGGAACAAAGTGTAGAGGCAACTCTCTCCTGGCCTGATGTCTACTCAAAGCTTGGCCTTGAGCTAATCAACTCCGAGCTGAGATTCCTCAAGTTTATTTTCATAAATTTGATCACAGGATGTTTGTGCCACTGGCTGAGGCAGCATTTATTGCTGATCCCGAATTGCCCAGAGGGCAGTTAAGGATCAATCACATTCCTTTGGGTCGGGAATCACCAGACCAAGTAAGTATGTCAGATGGATCCTTCCCTATAAGGCAGTGATGAAGCAGATGGGTTTTCACAACAATTGACAGCAGCCAATTACATGGCTGCTATTAGTCTATGTCTTTGCTCTGGATTTTAATAAACTCAAATTTCACCAGTTGCCATAGTGGGATTTGAACCGATACCTCAAGAGCATTGGCCTGGAGTACTGGATCACTAGGCCAGTCACAATGCCACTTGACCACTACCTTCCTGGTTGCTAGTTACTTATTACAGATGTAGTTGCAATAGAACAATCCATATCCACCAGCCTCCACATGCTACATTTATTATATTTTGTTCACCTAATTAAGTTTAGTAGCACCACTCAAGGACTATTTGTACTAAGGTTAAATGGTTTTACTGTACAATATAATGTTTGTACAAAACCTATAGCTCCCTGGCACTTGTTTAAAACACTTTACAGAAACACAGCTTAAAAATCACAAACCAATTACTTTATTGTCTTCCCACCTGGTCATCACCTTTGGACTGCAGTTCTCAGCTCTCACTGTCTTGTGCCTCTTACCTTGGACCATTCCCATTCTGTGAAAGGCTGCATTGGCATCTTTTCCCTCAGTGCACCAAATTCCCTCACTCACCAAATTTCCCAAGTTAAGTTAGCGAGATTCCATAGGGATGAGCTTCATGCAGCAACATTGGATGTCATGGCAAGGGAACAAGCAGGCTGCATACAACAAAGACGCATTAGTGGGAACATTGGTCAGACATTACGTTTTCAAGACCCTGTCCAGAGATTTGAGAGCACAGAACTCCAGACTGATGCCCCCTGCTGTGCTTCAAGGTGCCGTTTTCTCAGATGGCAATATAAACTGACAGCTCATTTGCTCTCTCAGGCAGAAATGAAAGATCTGATAGCACTACTTAAAGAGGAACAAGAGAGTTATCTCAGTGTCCTATGTGCAAATTGGCAGCTGTGTTTATTACATTATAAGAGTGACAGCATTTGAAAAGCACTTCATTGAGTGTAGAGTGATTTAGGTGTGTTCTGAGGTTGTGAAAGGTCTTCTTAAAATGCAGGTCTGTCTTTCTTTACAAAATACTCTTTTCACACATTGCATTGTAGGAACACATTCATTTTAATATTAACATGTGTTATGATCAAATTTTATTGTTTTGATTTAGAAAATGCGGAGAGAAGAGAAACTTCCAAAAATTCAGAACAAATCTTAACAATCCTACTATGCATGAAAATATGTGGAAGAAGAGCAAGGTTTTGTGTTTAACAATATTTGTTCAAAGCTAATTAGACGTATAGAGTCACAGAGATATACAGCACGGAAACAGACCCTTCAGTCCAACTTGTCCATGTGGACCAGATCGCCTGTCTAAATCTCATCCCATTTGCCAGCATTTGGCCCATATCCCTCTAAACCCTTCCTATTCGTATACCCATCCAGATGCCTTTTAAATGTTGTAAATGTACCAGCCTCCACCACTTCCTCTGGCAGGTCATTCCATATATGCACCACCCTCTGCGAGAAAAAAGTTGCCTCTTCAGTTCCTTTTATATCTTTTCCCTCTCACCTTAAAGCTCTGCCCTCTAGTCTTTGACTCCCCCACTCCGGGTTAAAGACCTTGGCCATTCACCCCGTCCATGCCCCTCATGAATTTATAAACATCTATGAGGTCACCCTTCAACCTCTGACGCTCCAGGGAAAATAGCCTCAGTCTGTTCAGCCTCTCCCGACAACTCAAACCCTCCAACCCTGGCAACATCCTCATAAATCTTTTCTGAACCCTCTATAGTTTCACAACATCCTTCCTATAGCAGGGAGACTAGAATTGCATGCAATACTCCAGAATTGGCCGAACCAATGTCCTGTACAAATGCAGCGTGAACTCCTATACTCAGTGCACTGACCAATAAAGGCAAACATACCAAATGCCTTAATCACTAGCCTATCTACCTGTGATTCCACTTTCAAGAAACTATAAACCTGCTCCCTTAGGTCCCTTTGTTCGTCAACATTTCTGGCAAGGTTTACATTTCATGACAGAATGCTTCCTTGGATTTTATAAGGGTAAGTAATTTGAAATTACTCAGTTCCCCTCAGAATTTATGTAGCTCCAGGGACACTGGTTGCAAAATCCTTGAGTTTGGCAAGAAAATGGCAGTGAACGCAATAAGTGAGAAGTCTCATAGGCACAACAAGTCATGGCAACTCACATTCCTCAAGGATTGGAAGCCGGTATTTTCAAAAGTGTCAAGGACACACTCAGCATTGAAAGAGTTAATGAGTTGAGCTCGTAACAATCAATGGCATTAGTTGAATTACTGCTGTCCCTAACAACCTGTTTCAAAATGTAACATCAGTCTCCCCTCGGACATGTTCCTAGCCTACAGGGCCACATTTTAACTAAATGGGTTCCGTACAGTGTTTAGCTACAAACTCTGTTGACAGTTAAATTCATGCTAATGGCTTAGAATGGGACCAATCTGCTCCTAATAGCATCACGTTGGTTTACAAGTCTGCCTTCAAATAAAGTTAAGTAACATACTTAGCCGAAGGCAAACTCAAAGGCCCTGCAAAACCACAAAGTATTTTAATAGCCACCATATTGGCACCTCCCCCTGTGAAGCTCAGTCAAACTGTGGTGCTTTCTTTAGGCTGAAATACAATGTGAATCCTAATGTTTTTATTTTTTTTAATTTTGATCATTATCATAGTTTAAGAGCGGCATGTGGGCGATGTACGGAGTTTAATTTCTGCTTTATTTCTCTTGACTGCATTTCAAAGTTGCTGTTATAAATAGTCTTGGTACTTGATATCCCCTGCAGATATGGAGCTCTTTATACTTGTCTAATCTGCGTTCCTTCCCCACCTCGAAAAGGCACTGCAGGATTTTCCGTGCCCTTTAATAGAAAGGATGAACTTGCATTTACACAGATTTCTCAACCTCAAGATGTTCCAAAGTGCTTTACAGTCAGTGAAATGCTTTTTGAAGTGTAGTCACTGTTGTCATGTAGGAAACTTGGCAACCTACATGTGCACAGTAAAATCCTATTGACAGCAATTGAGCTTGTCTTAGAGTGATACTGCATGGGAAACCCATACACCCACTATGCAATTGCCAGGTTTCTAAATTTTAAAAAACCGTCAAATCACATCCTTTCCCCTCCCGCATGTGAGTTTGAATTGCTCAATCATTGCCTTAGGAGGTAATGCTGTATCCATTTGCCCGCTGGTGTAGCGATCACTGAGCCATCTGATTTTTAGCGATAGGCAAAAACAGAAATTGCTGGAAAACCTCAGCAGGTCTGGCAGCATCTGTGGAGAGAAGCGAGAGTTAGTGTTTTGGGTTGAGTGACCCTTCCTCAGAACTGACTTATGGCATCTGCAGTTCTTTCGGTTTTGATTTCTACTGACGTCGATTAAGGGATAAGTATGGGCCTTGGAAATATTCAGAAAGGTGCCAAGGGATCTCTTGCATTTGCCTGAGAGGTTGGAGAAGCCTTTAACCTCTCAACTGAAAGAAGACACCCCCAGCTGTGCAGCTTTCCCTCAGAGGAGTGTGCTATCAATTACACTGTGACAGATCATGCAAGTTTCAATTAATAGTCATCCAATCCCACGAGGAAAGACAAAGAAATAAGCTGGCTGTCTGGGGCCAAGTTCACTGTTTAATGCAGTTCTCAGCCTATAGTTTCAAAAATAAATAAAGGAAGCTGTAAATGCTCACCATGTGAGGGATTTCCAGCTGACTCTTCACCTTTTTATTCACCATCTCATTTTAACTGCTGACCTTTCTGTACCTGGGCTGCACACTGTTTCAGTGAGGCTCAATGCAAGCTTAAAGGACAGCCCCTTGTCTTAATTGCTTCTCTACACAGATGTTGCCTGAATTCATAGAATCCCAACAGTGCAGATAGACACCATTCAGCACAGAGAGTCGGCACCGACCCTCTAAAGAGCATCCCACTCAGAGCCAACCCATCACCATAACCCTGCATTTCCCATGGCCAATCCACCTAGCCTGCACATCCCTGGAGGCAATGGGTAATTTAGTATGCCCATTCTATCAATCCTGAACATCTTTGGACTGCGTGCAGAAACCCACACAGACAGGGGGAGAATGTGCAAACTCCACAAAGACAGTCACCCGAAGGTGGAATCGAACCCATGTCCCTGGCTCTGTGAGGCAGCAGTGCTAACCACCATGTTGACCACTTATTGTTCTGGGACATAATTAAGTGGGAAAAGTGCTGTTGGTTCTCTGTAACTAATTAGGCACACCACCTCTATGAGTTTGGAGCTTCTTTAACTGATGTAGAGTTTTGCTTAAGAGTTAGAGAGCTGTATATAATAATGACAAGCTTGATGTCGGAATTTATTTGAGATATTACTGAAAAATGTAAGATCTGAGAGTGCTTGGTGGAGTAGATGCTGAGAGGATGTGTTAGAACTGGGGGCATAGTTTCAAAATAAGAGGCCAATCAAGTGGGCTGCTTTGTCCTGGATGTTGTTAGAGCTGCACGTGGGACATATTCCATCGTACTCGTGACTTGTGTCTTGTGGATTGTGAATAGGCAACAAGGTGACTGCACGGTTTTAGCTGGCGTATATGTTGCATGACAACAGTCTACAGTGATGGTGACAGAGGCCCATACCCAGTCATGAGTTGCCCTATTTAAGGGCCTCAATTAGCAGCGGGTTGAGAAGGTCAAGCAAGGTCCTTTGTACTCGGAACTTTGTTCTGGTAGAGGGAGGAAGTCGGCAAGTTATGTTTACACCAACACCCCACTGACCTAACTAAATACCCTCCGAGCGGTCTACCAGAGAGAGCAGATATTCGCATTGACTCTGTGCCGGCTCTTTTGAAGAACAAGTAATCCAGTTAGTCCCAATCCTCATTTCTCTGCAATTCCCTGCAATTTTGTTTTCTCGCCTTCAAGGCATCTATCTCCTGAAGATTACCATTGAGCCTGTGTCTGTCAGCTCATTGGACCATAATTCCAAATCCCAACAAGTCGTGGCAGTGTTTTTCCTCGACTGCTTCTGCTTTTCATGCCAATCACCTTAAATCTGTGCTTTCTGGAAACTGGCCATTCATTCATTAGAGAGAGTTCTGTTTATTTACTCCATCAAAAACGCTTTATGATTCTCAATAGCTCCATCAGATTCTCTCTTAGTCTTCAGTGCTCTTAGGGAAACCCAACTTCACCAGTCCCTCTATGCCACAGTCATCCCTTCCATCTAGAATCATTCCGGAAAATCTTCTCTCCACACTCTCTGAAGTCTTCATTTCCTTTCCAAAATGTGCAGGATTGAATGCAATACTCTAGACAGGGCTGGTGGATTACTTAGCATTATTCCCTTGCTTTGGTACTCACTGCCTCTATGTACACAGCCCAAGTTTCTATATGTTTTACAAACTACCTTGCTAACCTATTCTGCCACTGTCAAAAATCTATGCCCAAACATCCCCATGTCTCTCTGTTCTTGCAGCCGCTTTAAAATTGTACCATTTAGTCAGCATTGTCTCTCCCTATGCCTCCTGCAAAAATGTGTTATCTCACACGTCTGCATTGAATTTTGTGTGTCATCCATCCACCCTTTCAATTGACTGATATTCTCTTAACATCTATTACAAGCTTTCTCATCATTTAGTACACTCTCAACTTTTGTGTCGTCTGCAAGTTTCAAACTTTTGCTGAGAGTTTGTGAAGGTTTTATTTACAAACCCCCAGGGTAGGCCAAAGGATTGTGGTAAGCTCCTACGACAAAACAATAAAGGAAAATCCCACCTGCTTTTAATCCCTTGTATTACATGATCCAGACATTTTGTCAAAATGCAATAACGTGAGAAGGACAAAGCAACATATGGCAGTGGAAAGGAACAATGTCCTGTCAAACATCTCTACAGTGAGTATACTGTAACATATTGTACAGAAGATGACATAGATTGAGAACACTTCAAATTGTGGCAATGATACAAAGATTTTGTCCAGAAAATCGTTCTGAATCTTGTCGAGTTTCCCCTCCTTCGGGATCATGCCGATTCACACTAAGATGTAGTTTCACAGGTCCTGGCACCTCGCCAGTTTCTGGTCCAATTGTCCATCCTTTGTAAAGATAGAATAATCATAGAATCACACAATGTGGAAAGAGGCCATTGCGCTCTTGTGCTAGTTTATTGCAAGAACTATTCAATTAGCCCCACTCCCAAGCCTTTGGCCCTTAGCCTTTTCAACTGTATATCCAAACTTCTTTTGAAAGTTTATGATTGAATCTGCTTCCACCTTCCTTTCAGACAGTGCAGTCCTGCCCATCATAACTTTTAGCATTCAGTCATTTCTCCCCTCCGGTCTTTTTGGCAATCATCTATTATCTTTTTATCTCTAGTTACTGACCCACCACCCAGATTCTACCAAAACAGTCATAATTTTGAACAGCTCTATTCAATTTCCCCTTAGCCTCCTGTTCTGTGAGCAGAAACATTTCAGCTTCTCTTATCTCTCCATCTAATCAATGTCCTTCATTCCTGGTGATACTTAGGGAATTGAGATATAAGGTTGACTGGGCCTATATTCACTGGAGTTTTCAAGAACGAGAGGGCATTTCATTAAAACATAAAATTCAGAACAACTGGATGAGGAATGATGTTTCCCTGGCTCGGGGAATAAGGGATCACACTGTCAGGACATGCAATAGGCCATTTCAGACTGAGATGAGGGGAAACTTTCTCACTCAGAGGATGGTGAACCTGTGGAATTCTCTACTGCAGAAGGCAGTGGAGGTGAAGTCACTGAATATATTTAAAGAAAGAAATAGATTTCTAGAGACTAAAGATGTCACAAGGAGCGGGGAGAGAGTGGAAGTATGACGTCGAGATAGAGAGTGAACCACAGTCATGGTGTATGGCAATGTGTGCTGGTGGGGTCAAATGGCCTACTCGTGCTCTTATATTCTATGCTTCTTAATGTTTCTAAATCTCCTCTTTACTCTGTGTAAGGCCTTGCCATCCTCGTAAAATGTGGGATCCAAAACACAACACAACACTCTAGCCAAGGCCCAAATGGTGGTTGAAAAGTTTTTGCATGTCCTTCCCTGCTTTAACAGAAATGTTAAATCCTTGACAGTGAATTTGATTTCACTGTCACACTTCGCATAAAATTAGAAACAGACTGAGGTGGAAACAACCTGTTCCTGGTTTGCCCTTAATAGCTGTTCTTGTGCAAATGGAGACAGGAGCTGATGTGGTTCGGGACTGATGTGGTCTGACTACAGAGTTGGCCCATTAGCATTCCAGATTTCTCCCCTCTTTCCGGCTCTGAAATATTGATTCAGCACTTTATATTATTCATAATTTTCATCATCTGCTGTTGAACCCCACCATTTCCATAGCTCAACTGGTGTTTAAACTTGGACAATGAGGGGGAAAGATTTTCAATCCTTGTGTGAGAATTTGAGGCAGAAAGTACACTGCTTTCACTGACGGCCAACTCTAAAATTACTGCCAGTAAATTCAATTTCACAATCTGCTCTAGGTTAAATTCAAATGTTTTTCCCAATTTATTTAACAAACCAACTTTGTAGGATCTTTTTAACAGATAGCCAGTGATGGTAATGGTCTAGAAAAATTTGGCATGGTATGTTTCAGTTGGCATGGTCACAGGAAAAGGTCTTATGCTGCAGTGGGTGATCCCTACCTCCAGGTCAAAAGCTCTAGGCTTGTGTCCCACCTCAGGACTTGGTGTGTTTGTAGTGAAGCCAAACAGCTTGATTATCAGTTTATCTGTAAATTGTTCCAACACGTTGGAAGGCAAGCAATAAGTTTGGGAGAGTTCCCTGGACAACCATCCTGCAGAACACAGTTGAAAACCAAACCATTAGCATAGACCAATCCAGTGGACATCTATCACCCTATTTCAGAAACAAGGATGGATGAAAAGACAGAAATAACAGGGCAGAATCAGAAAGGGAATATTCTGCTATAAGATAATAAAGTGTGAAGCTGGATGAACACAGCAGGCCAAGCAGCATCTCAGGAGCACAAAAGCTGACGTTTCAGGCCTAGACCCTTCATCAGAGAGGGGGATGGGGTGAGGGTTCTGGAATAAATAGGGAGAGAGGGGGAGGCGGACCGAAGATGGAGAGAAAAGAAGATAGGTGGAGAGGAGAGTATAGGTGGGGAGGTAGGGAGGGGGTAGGTCAGTCCAGGGAAGACAGACAGGTCAAGGAGGTGGGATGAAGTTAGTAGGTAGGAAATGGAGGTGCAGCTTGGGGTGGGAGGAAGGGATGGGTGAGAGGAAGAACAGGTTAGGGAGGCAGAGACAGGTTGGACTGGTTTTGGGATGCAGTGGGTGGAGGGGAAGAGCTGGGCTGGTTCTGTGATGCATTGGGGGGAAGGGACAAACTGGGCTGGTTTTGGGATGCGGTGGGGGAAGGGAAGATTTTGAAGCTGGTGAAGCCCACATTGATACCATTGGGCTGCAGGGTTCCCAAACAGAATATGAGTTGCTGTTCCTGCAACCTTCGGGTGGCATCATTGTGGCACTGCAGGAGGCCCATGATGGACATGTCATCTAAAAAATGGGAGGGGGAGTTGAAATGGTTCGCGACCAGGAGGTGCAGTTGTTTATTGAGAACCGAGCGGAGGTGTTCTACAAAGCGGTCCCCAAGCCTCTGCTTGGTTTCCCCAATGTAGAGGAAGCCACACCAGGTACAATGGATACAGTATACCACATTGGCAGATGTGCAGGTGAACCTCTGCTTAATATGGAAAGTCATCTTGGGGCCTGGGATATGGGTGAGTGAGGAGGTGTGGGGGCAAGTGTAGCACTTCCTGCGGTTGCAGGGGAAGGTGCCGAGTGTGGTGGGGTTGGAGGGCAGTGTGGAGCGAACAAGGGAGTCACGGAGAGAGTGGTCTCTACGGAAAGCAGACAAGGGTGGGGATGGAAAAATGTCTTGGCTGGTGGGGTTGGATTGTAGATGGCAGAAGAGTCGGAGGATGATGTGTTGTATCCGGAGGTGGGTGGTGTGGTGTGTGAGAATGAGGGTGATATTTCTACTCCCCCTCCCATTCCTCAGATGACATGCCCATCATGGGCCTCCTGCAGTGCCACAATGATGCCACCCGAAGGTTGCAGGAACAGCAACTCATATTCCGCTTGGGAACCCTGCAGCCCAATGGTATCAATGTAGACTTCACCAGCTTCAAAATCTCCCGTTCCCCCACCGTATCCCAAAACCAGCCCAGTTCGTCCCTTCCCCCCACTGCACCACAGAACCAGCCCAGCTCTTCCCCTCCCCCCACTGCATCCCAAAACCAGCCCAGCCTGTCTCTGCCTCCCTGAGATGCTGCTTGGCCTGTTGTGTTCATCCAGCTTCACACTTTATTACCTTGGATTCTCTAGCATCTGCAGTTCCCATTATCTTGAATATTCTGCTGATGACTTTATAGATTTTAAAGCCACAATGTCCACTGAATTAGGCACTGCCTTTGCTAAGTGATGATTCTTACTGAAGCCAAAACCAGTATTTTTACTGAAACTACGGTTGCAAATTTTCTTCGGTGAGTTTCATGCTGCCAACAGAGACAGATTTTTTTTATTTTACAATCTTCATCTTTGCTTGACAGTTTAGAATCTTCAAAACAATAACTGAAATGTATTGTGAGTGTGTTAAAAAAAAATGAAATCCAGGCAGCAACGCGGATAGTTCTCCTACAATGTGATCATTGCACTCTTCTGTGACCTTGCGCTATTGAAAAGCATGTTCTAGGGAAATCGCTATAGAAAATCATTGTACCTGTGCAGCAGAAAGTTCACATTATCTAAACAGCATCCACTATCCATCAATTGTTTTGCAGCTAATTCGCGTTACCAAAACATACGTTATAGCTGAACCACCTGTAATGATAGTGAAAATAAATTAGCTGGGTACTCAAGTAAGGTGGAGGAGTAGAATCAGGCTTGCTCTTCAGTGAGCTAGCATGGATTCATTACATCAAATGGCTATTTTTGTGCTTGCATATTATGTGATGTTGCAGCTCCTACCCTCCTGGCTAAAAGGTTGGATGGCACCCAGCATGGTGGCTCAGTGGTTAGCACTGCTGCTTCACAGCACCAAGGACCCAGGTTCGATTTCCACCCTCGGGTGACTGTCTGTGTGATGTCTGCACCGTGTATGTTTCTTCCAGGTGCTGTGGTTTCCTCCCACAGTCCAAAGATGTGCAAGGATTGGCCATGCTAAATTGCCCCATCGTGTCCAGGGATGTGCAGGCTAGGTGGGTTAGCCATAAGAAATGCAGGGTTATGGGTAGGGGGCGTGGGGGGTGGTGATGCTCTTCAGACTCAATGAGCTGAATGGCCTGTTTCCACTTTGTGGGGGTTCTGTGACATTTTTATAGGGTTCCAAGGCTGCTAATGGCAGCAACATCCCCCAATATGGGAGTAAGCTCATGGGCAATCAGTGAAATACTATGCCAGGAAAAAACAAACTGTTATGTTGATGGTAAATTTTTATGAAAGGGTGATGGTAGCTGCACCAATAATCAGTGGCCTAGGCTAATGCAGTAAGGACATGGGTCTGAATCCCATATAGCAACGGCTGAACTGAATTTATAAATCCAATGTTGAAAGATGTTTTCAATAATAGTAACCATGACAACTGCCATCAAACATTGTGAAAACCCATCCGATTCATGAATGCCACTTCAGGGAAGGAAATTTGCCATCCTTACCCAATCAGGATCAAGCCTCCGCTTGACTCCAGGCCCTCAGCTATGTCAATGACCACCCTCTGAAATGGCTGCGCAAACCACAAGAGCAACGAATGCTGGTGGTGAAAAAAATACTTCTTAAAGATATCGTCAGCTTTCGTCTGCCACCCAAGATGAGTTTTACCACTTCCAAGCATTTTATCGTCCCTGTGATAAATGGTCAGGATTTAACATGGCTGTTTACCATCTGATGTTGATTTTGTGGCAGCCATTAGCTCCCACATGACTGACTGACTGACTGGAAGCTTCTCTGACTATGGACCACAAACTCAGTAGAGATGTATTAATCAAGTTGGCAAGTGCTTCTGCTGAGTGGATTACGAGGGATATAGCGAACAAACAATAGGTGGGCCGAGGGTTTGGTGAGGGGAGACGGTCGGTGAAATTGAATGACTAACAGCAGCAGCACTGGAGAGGGTGTGAGAAGAATTTGTCGGGATGATAGAAGAACTGAGAGGGTACAACTTTCTGGAAAGTTTAAACAAGCTGGGGCTGTTTTCTTGAATAATGTGCATGGCCTGATTGAGGTCTTTAAAATTCTGAAGGGGTTAATAGAGTAGATGTGGAGAAAATGATTTACATCATGCAAGAAACCAGAATGAAAGGGCATAAACGTAAGATCCAAAATAACTAATAGATACAATATGGAATTCAGGAGAGATCTCTTTATTCAGAAAGTGGTGGGAATGTGGAACATACTACCACATAATGTGGTTGAGGCAAATAGCATAAATGCATGTACAAAGGAGACTGATAAACATATGAGCAAGCAAGATATATTGACAGGGTGAGATGAAGCAAGACTGGAGGAGGATCATATGGAGTAGAGATTAATTGTGATGAATGGTATGTTCAATGTTGTAAATTCAAAATAATTCTGTATGTTATTAATTTTAGATAATTAAGTCTCTACCTAGATCCCTGAGATGAGAGCAATTATACACAAACAGAACATGTTATAGATCCTGTTGAACATTTTAATTTGATGATATGGAAAGTAGTAAAAGATGGCTGGTAATTACTGTCATTATTAACTTTGACACAGCAGAATTAAAATAGTTGGTAATTCTAAGGGATCTGCTAATTCAGTATATTTGAACTAACACCCATATTTGAATTTTGTAGTTGGGTTCCTTCCCATCATCTTATTTTTTGACAAAATATCGCATATTATTACTGCTTCGCAACATTTTCATGTATTATGCTGGAATTAAATCAATATTAAATTGCAGATGCTGGAAACCTGAAGTAAGAACACTAAATGCTACTCTTGGTCATCAGTCAAATGATGGAAGGTGTCATCGATAGTGTTATCTAGATATTCTTGCTCAGCAATAACCTGCTCACTGACGCCCAATTTGGGTTCTGCCAGGACTGCTCAGCTTCTGACCTCATTACAGCCTTGTTTCAAACATGGACAAAAGAGCTGAATTCCAGAGGTGAGGCGCGAGTGACATCCCTTAATATCAAGGCTGCATTCGACCAAGTGAGGCACTAAGGAGCACCAGCAAAGCTGGACTGAATGGGAATCGGGGGAAATTCTCCGCTGGGTGAGAGTCATACCCAGCACAAAGGAAGATAGTTGTGGTTGTTGGAGGTCAGTCATCTCAGCTCCAGGACATCTCTGCACAAGTTCCTTAGGGGAGTGTCCCAGGCCCAACCATATTGAACTGCTCCATCAATGACCATCCCTCCAGCCTAAGGTCAGAAATGAGGATGTTCGCTGGTGGCTGCACCATTTGTGACTCTTCAGCTATGGAAACAGTCCATGTCCAAATGCAACGAGAGCTGGACTATATCCAGGCTTGGGCTGACAAGTGGCAAATAATATTTGCACTGCACAAAGGCCAGAAAATGGCAATGAGCAACAACAGAGAATCTATCGGTACTTGACATTCATTAATATTACCATCACCGAACTTCCCACTATCAATATCTGACCAGAAACTGAACTGGACCAGCCATATTGGTACTGCATCTTTGAGAGCAGGTCAGAGGCTAGGAATACAATAGTGAGTAACTCACCTCCTGGCTCCTCAAAGCCTGTGCACCAACTACAAGGCACAAGTTAGGGGTGTGATGGAATACTCCCCACTTGCCTAGATGAGTGCAGCCCCAACAACACTCAAGAAGCTTGACACCATCCAGGAAACACAGCCCATTTGATTGGCACCACATATACAAACATCTGCTCCGTCCATCACTGATGCTCAGCAGCAGCATTGTGTACCATCTATAAGATGCACTGTACAAATTCACCAAGGTTCCTTAGACAGCTTCTTCACAACCCAAAACTACTTCTGCCTAGAAGAACAAGAGCAGTAGATATATGGAAACACCACCACCTTAAAATTCCTATTCAAACCACTCAACATCCTGACCTGGAAATACATCGCCATTCCTTCACTACAGGGTCAAAGCCCTGAAATTCTCTCCCTAAGGCTGAGGGACTTGAGGCTGTTTTCATTAGAGAGAAGAAGGTTGAGAGGTGACTTAATTGAAACATATAAAATAATCAGAGGGTTAGATAGGGTGGATAGGGAGAGCCTTTTTCCTAGGATGGTGACGGCGAGCACAAGGGGGCATAGCTTTAAATTGAGGGGTGAAAGATATAGGACAGATGTCAGAAGTAGTTTCTTTACTCAGAGAGTAGTAAGGGAATGGAATGCTTTTCTTGCAACAGTAGTAGATTCGCCAACTTTAGGTACGTTTAAGTCGTCATTGGACAAGCATATGGACGTACGTGGAATAGTGTAGGTTAGATGGGCTTGAGATCGGTATGACAGGTTGGCACAACATCGAGGGCTGAAGGGCCTGTACTGTGCTGTAATGTTCTATGTTCTATGTTCTAATGGCACTGGCTGCAACAGTTCAAGAAGGCAGCTCACCACCGCCTCCCCCAGGGCAACTAGGGATGGGCAATAAATGTTGGCCTAGCCAGCAATGTCCATAACCCATGAACGAGTAAGAAAAATGTACTCAGCAGGTCTGGCAGAATCTGTGAGAAGAGTTCAGAGAGTTAATAAATGTTTTGAGTCCAACTACGAATTTGTTCATCTTGCTGACAATGTAACGTTATGTAATCCACGCTTTCATTGCAATCATGTTTTGTTTTCTTCATGTCAAAACTAGTTATGTTGCAATGTGTTGATGGTATTTCTGCTTGCTGCTGTTTGTGGCTGTTCATTTTTTAACAAAATGATTTGATTTGTTGAGTTTGGACCAAAAACTCTTTTTGTTAAAGAATTCTCTTGAATATAAAATGTGCCAATTTCTTTTAGAGGTTTGTGCAGAGTGTGTATTTAGGTTTGGAGAAGGAATTAACAGGATTAATCGTAACCAATTAGGAATTCCACTGTCTGCAATCTCACCCAATCACAGTTCTCCTTTCAGACCACAACCTTCCCTCTGACCACAGTCTCTCTCTCTGCTCCCAAGTTACGGCCATGCACAGCATGCTAGCCCTCCCAACAAGAAGGAAGCTAGTCAGTCACCTTGTCAATTGATCTGTCAATCATCCTGTTAGTCAATCTGTCAACAAGGCCATCAATTAACCTACCATACAACCTGTCAAACCAGCCTGTCTGGTGGGTGTGAAACCCAGTGAAAAATGTAACAGGCAGCCTGATAATTTTGACAGGACGTCAGGAAATTCATACTTCCAGGTTCTTGGGCTAGAATTCCTTCCCACTACCCTCCCACCTCCCATTACTACCAGGACGGCAGGGTGTACCTAGTGTGTTGATGGCTTTATGTGGACTTAGATTCTTAATGACGGGAGAATCATGACAGAAGCAGACAGTTGGTGTTTTCAGTGATTCTTAAACATTTTGTCAGTTCTTTCCCCTTTCGCTTCTGACTTAGCAAGGCAAGGGATTGAACCTGGTATCTGATCTTTAAAGTCCCATATCAGGTCATTTGGGGCTGAGGAAGCTGACCGAGTATCGCTGTATAACGTCTCAGACTGGTTTAATATCAAATGTGTAAGTAGATGGTTTTACTAATGTAGATCACATATCAACAGTATCTACTGAGGAATGGCTGTTTGGATGCCTTGTTCTAGGCCTTGATATCCATATAGTTAGAAGGCAATGTTCAATAAAAGATAATGTTTACTAACAGGCTTCCCTCACGCAATACCTATTGGTCCTAATCAAGAGTGCAACCCACTCTAAAACCCACAACAATGCCAGACAAACCACAGAGGGAAAATAAATGACACTGGGACTAAATCAGGCTTGAGTGTAATTGCAAAGAGAAAGGAAAACAAAATTACTTTATGTGAGATTGTCATTCTAATCACACAATTTATACTGAAGACATAACTGTTAATGGTGGGATGATGGTTGCAAAACAGGGCAGAGCTGGGAGACCATGGAGGATTGTTTGGCTGGAGGAGGTGACGGAGGTAGAGAGTGCAGTGAAGCCATGGATTTGAAAACAAAGAGAAGAATTTCAAATTTGAGGAGTGTTCAGGCTGAGTCAATGAACCTGGATGTATGCCTTGGAATTTAATGCCTAAACTTTTAGTATCTCCACCTTTCGTCTTTTTAAATCCTTTTGAAAACTTACCTCTTTGACTATTCTTTTGGTCATCTGTATCAATATCACTCTACAGGGCTCAGTGTCAAATTTTGTTTCATAACGGTCCCACCAAGTTCCCTGAGAACTCAGCGTTTGAAAAGGTGGCGCAAAGAGACTCAATAATTCCTTTCAAAAGGCGATTGCATATTTATGTGAAAAGGAAACATTTTCAGAATTACAGGGCAAGAGCTGGAGAGTGGGGATGAACTTGATAGCTCTTACAATGAATAAGCAAAAGTTCAATCGGCTGAATGGCCACCACATGCACTGGTGGTCCAGTGAAATAATTTGCTTTGAACTTCCCGCTTACTTTAATCTGTACTCAATCCCTTGGGCCAAGGTTGCAATCAAGAATTGCTTCTTGTTAAAAATGTGATAGGAAGCACGTCTTGTTTGTATTTTTGAAGCTCTTTAGCAGATCACAGACACCAGCATAAAGGAATATCACCAATGTTGGTCAACAAAGCACCCCCAGCTGATGGATGTGAACTGCCTACATGTGGGTATGCCTGAGCAGAGGAGTGGAGCACTTTACGTTTTCTCTGTACTCCTTATGGGTTTCAGATCAAAGGGAATATTAATATAATTGGAACTATGGGACTGTAAAATAGCTGCTTTCTTCCGAAAGACTGCTAGATAAATAGAGAGGCTCATTTAATGAGGCTCCTTGATCACACCCAATACAGAGGTTTCAGGCTCAGGGTTTAATTATAGGTCTTTGTGTTCCTGTTGAATTCGGCACTTTGAAAGAGCACACTTCAAACATTACAATCAGTTTACCTTCTGTGGCACTGTTCAGACCTGTGCTTTTAATTGTAGTTTGTCCTTTTCTGCATCTCAGGATATTGCTTCTGCTCCCTGACTTTGATTGTAATTGGGGTCTCTCATTCGACTGGGTCCCATGTGTGAAGTGAGGCCCTGACAAGTAACGGCTCAAAAGCCAAGCATAAAGACAATTTTTGGAGGCAGTAGCTCTCATTTTCAGTTCCTCTAATGTTGTAGATTGGGTTTCATGAATGACCTCTCCATGTTCATTGCAATATGAGCACCTGGCAACAGTACACACGTTACACTGGAAAACTTTCAGGAAAAGGGGTGGATCATGAATCACAGTTTCATTTTATTAATCTAAGCTTTTTAATTAGTCATAACGAGTGACTTTGATATGTACAGTGATTACAAAATTATTTACATTGCATTACATCTCCTCCGCCCGTGTTGTATGGATTATCTCTCCCCTAGAGCCAAGTTTCCTCTTGCTTGTTACCCCAGTTTAAACACTATTGCCGAGATTTTGCGTAAAAGGTAATAGTGTGTTTTTATGTCAACACTGTTCTGAGTTATACGTTGGAGAACAACTAGAGGCGAGGAAAATACACAGTCAGAGCTCTAAGTTATTGGACAGTTTGTGTTGCTTTGCCATCAGCTTTGAAGAACTTCCCAGTGACTTTCAGGAAATTGGTGCAATTGCAGATTAATTGACAATTAAAAGTCACCACAGAACATTAAGCTAGTACCTAAAGAGATTGGCATTTGCACTCGCTTTTAAGTTACCTAAAGAACCTTTGGCTATGTTTTTGGTCACACTTTAGCCCCACACTCCTGATCTTTGGGCACCTGATGGGAGGGGTGCAGACAGATTGGAGGATCTCCTCATGGGTCTGCTCTTGGGCCTAGCCAGGAGGACAATAAACAGGTCCAGGCAGCGGGCTGTGGAGGGGGTCA
This sequence comes from Stegostoma tigrinum, assembly GCF_030684315.1. NCBI lineage: Eukaryota > Metazoa > Chordata > Chondrichthyes > Orectolobiformes > Stegostomatidae > Stegostoma > Stegostoma tigrinum. The sequence goes on along the minus strand of NC_081360.1, from coordinate 17,179,977 downwards.
TTTCTGTTGACTGCCATGTTTATGTTTGAGTTGGAGTCTCATTGGAGAGGGAGCACGTGTGTTGATGCCTTTAGAGAGAGGTGGGCACTATGGAGGATTCAATTTTGATTTAATCCTGACCGTTCTCCTTCACTCTCTCCATGTAAGCATTGCTCTTGATGGGCTTTGCTTGTTACTGGTTCCCCGGCCACGCGAGCGTTTTGCCTAAGTATAAACTGAAAGAACGGTGGATGCTGTAAATCAGAAGAAAAAAACAATTCTGAGGAAGGGTCACCGGACCTGAAACTCTGATTTCTCCTCACAAGTGCTGGCAGGCCTGTTGAGCTTTTGCAGCAACTTCTGTTTCTATAGGTATTTTTCTTGATGGTGGAATTATTGAATAAAAAGTTTTTTACTTCACTGAATCACTGCACTTACACACACACAATGCAGGTGCTGTAGGGGAGAAAAACAGGAGATTCAGAGAGAATACAGTGTGGAGCTGGACAAACACAGCAGGCCAGGCAGCATCAGAGGAGCTGGAAAGTTGACGTTTTGGGTCAGGACCCTTCTTCAGAGATTATCGACACCCGAAATGTCAACTTTCTTACTTCTCTGATGCTGCCTGGCCTGCTGTGTTCCTCCAGCTCCACACTGTGTTATCTCTGACTCCAGCATCGGCAGTTCTTACTATCTCTGAGGAGATTCAAAGAGTCTTGTCAGAAAAGGAAAAAAAGGAGAAAAAGAGGAGATTCATGATCCAGCAATGCCATTGGGATCCCTCCAGGCCAGAGATGGAACAATTGAAAACATGGAGCCTCATGTCCACAGCTGGTGAAATGTGAGAAACTCACTGAGTGCAAAATTTGGATTGAAAAAAACAATGTCATGGAAGTTGATTTCCATATTGACATGGAGTTGGGTGTAGATCGTGTCTCCTGTGTAGTGTCAGCTACTTCCAATGCCATCTGGCACAATACTGGAAGCAACGGAGTTGATGGTACTAGGGTATCAAACTGTCCTACCAACTAATGCGATGCCCACTTTCCAAATTTGCACTATGCAGGCCCATGTGACAAATCTGCACATCACTCACCAAGGGTCAGATGTTCATCCATAAGGAGGCCCCGCACTTGCATTATCTAAAGTTCCAGGCTCCCAACTGGTTGATAAAGTAATTCTGAAGAATGTCTGCTTCTGACAAATGTCAGGAGGTAGCCTGGAGTGTTTTTGTGGGTGTTGTGAGGTGTTTGGTGATAAGCATTGCCACATCCTCATAGAGACAGCAGGTGCTTGCAGGATCTGTTTGTACAAAGAATGCAGCAGGTAAGGGGGCAGTAGGGAAATGTCTAAAGGTCTACAGGATGATGAAACAGAGGTTCCAGAGGGGGAAATCCCTATGTTTGGCCCCTGTCAAGTTGGAACTGGATTCCTCTGTGCTCCTTGAAAGCAACAGCATATGGTGGCTCAGTGGTTAGCATAGGTGCCTCATAGCATCAAGGACCTGGGTTTGATTCCAGCCTCAGGCATTCTGTGTAGAGTGTGCATGCTCTCCCCCCGTCTGTGTGGGTTTCTGCCAGGTGCTCTGGTTTCCTCCTGTAGTCCAAAAATGTGCAGGTTAGGTGGATTGGCAATGCTAAATTGCCCATGTTATCCAGGAGTGTACAAGCTAGGTGGATTAACCATGCAGGTATACAGGGATAGGTTTGGCTGGGATGCTGTTTGGTGTGGATTTGATGGGCTGAATGGGATTTTTCACACTGTAGTGATTCTATGATTTTCTTCCAATAGATCCTGAGAATTGAGGGAACATACAGCTTAATCAAACAGATCTTCATATACCCTGGCTGATGTCTCTCCTCAATCTTCAGCTAAATTTTCTTTTTGCTCTGTATATTGCTGGAACCAAGGAGTGATAAAGGAACAGCGAAGATTACACAGCATCTGCGACCTTTGAGAATGGACAGAACCTTCCCAACCACGAGATTTGAATATTGAGAAATAAACAGAGGAACAAGAGAAAAACAGTTTTGCTGAATTAGTTAAGTCAGATACAGAGAAGGAAATAATGGGAGAATAAGACTAGATGAGGAGAGAAAAAAGAGACAAAGGAAATTATTTTAAAATTTAGATATTTTAAAATGTTACAGACTATAAACTTGTGCATGCCATTTTCTGGCACAGCTTTCTGGTGAAGCTGGGCATCTTTGGTGCTGGACTCTCATTCATAGAGTTTCAAAGTGGATTCTACTCAGCAGGGACTCCGTTTGCATTCCCTCAATTTACACGGAGGTCCCAGATTTATGTTCTTAAAAACAGCCTGCCCCTTGGAAAAAGCAGCCATGGACAATGGGAAGCTGCTGCTAAAAGCCATTGCTGCAATTCTTAACGAAAGGCATTGGGACACCAGGGTAAAATAAGGGCTCTCAGGTTACAAATACAGCGCTGAAGGCCTTAATGGTGGAGATGGACAGAAGGCAGACACTGAGATGCTGCAGGGGCCAGGAGGATTCGGAAGGGATTGGCTGCTGCTGGCCAGGGAGCTCAAATCTCCAATTCTGCACTCAAAAAGCCTGGCAGCAAGGCCAGAAGAATTCCAATGGTATCTCATATGCTGTCACATTCTGAGGCTGAATTTCATCCTACTCACTGCACCACCAACCTCTAGTACCAAACTATCTCCCCTCCCACCTATGCATCCTTCTCAATGATCAGCACACAGACCCTCTAAGACTGCACTTTTCCTTTACTCTGCAAAATGTCTTTGATGAGTAGCTTCCGGACATGATTAACCAGGTCCCTGACAACTGTCTTTGCAGTTCCCTATACAACTTGTCTAACTGGAATGGGACTCACCATTGTTCAGACTGTATTTGGACATATCCCCTTACGTCGAAGAGTGCAAGTGGATGACTGGCTTTGGTCAAACCCGTAAAGTGTACGGTCTGTGACTGTGTCAGATGGTACAAGGAAACACCCCACACCCCTCCCCCCCACCCCCCACTGACAACTCCTCCACTTGGCTTGACTGGACTGAACTCTAGCTGCCCTTGCCAGCTTCTGACATGATGCTTGGTTGAATAAATGTGCAGTATGCAGGCACTTACTGTAGATGCTACATTGATGGCTTTGTGTGCCAAACAGCAAGGTGGCTCCCCGCAGCCCCAGATGGATCCAAATGGATGTCTAGCTTGTTCAGCAGTCTCACAGGATAGGGAGCTGAACTTTAAGGTGCTGTTTAACAATAATAATGCCCGTCAATTGGCAAAACTCACTAGTGAGAAACCCACCTCGCCATAGAAGACGAGATATGAGTCACCGGACCTCTTGGTACAATTCTGCAACAAACCTCACCATAGCTCACGTCATTCACGCCCTAATAATATTCCACCCTTCATTTCTTACGGCTACTGGTTACCTCCTGATTAAATTTGCTCAGTATGCTAAGTATCACAATGCCGCTGGGTGGAGCGTGAAATGTCTCCCGTCAGCGCTTATAAATATTTTACCTGAAGATGTTTTTTTTTCATGGCCTGATATAACTCAGCTACTGCCTGGCTCTGTCTCTGCCCTTGGGCTATTTGACAAGCCAAGCTTGTGACTCTCTGGGCTCGGAGTCAGGGACCACACCCATTTTGAGGTAAGGTGCTACCTGTGCCCGGATTCGCTCAGAGTTTGATGTCTGTCAGGTGTCAGGTGTTTACTGAAGTTTGGAAGAAAAAGGGCTACGTCTGATTCATGCTGAAATTTTGCTTGCTCATCAAGTCTCTGGGACTGGCTTTCAGCTGCTGCGAAGTTCTGTTTGATGTTGACTTCCGTCTGAGCGTTTTTGTCTTTAGCCTGGACCACCAACCCCACGCCGTGTTCCCCACCCCGACCTTCCTCAGAATCCCTCAGATTTTATTTGAACATTTTCATTGAGGTTCATTCCTCCCTCCACTGCGTGCTGCACAGGGATCCCATTGCATTGAGCACACCTACCCCTCCTCAGTTCAGCGTTCAAAGACTTCTCTTCTTTGTACTGATGAAGTAGGAAGGATGCCAGGGGACGTGACGTGCGCCCAGTGCCTGTGTCAAATTTGTTGATAACAACGGAAAGAAAGCCTTAAATTAACATAGCGCCTTTCATGGTCTCAGAGAGTTCCAAGTGTTTTATAGCAACTAAATTATTTTTGAAGTCTATTCACGGATGCATTGTAGGAAGTGCTACTTACCTCTCTCTACACAGTAAGCTCCCACTAATGCAATTACCCCCTCATTTTGGTGAAACTAAAGCGAAATGCTGTGGATGTTTGAGGTCCGAAGTAAAAGCATAAAGTGCTGAAGGAACTCAGTGCATTTGTCAGCATCCGTGGGGAGAGAAACAAAGTTAACATTCTGTGACCATTCTTCAAAGTTTCATGATCGTATTTGAAAATTGAACTGTTCTCCTCTCAGCAGCCAGACCTGCTCACTTTCCTCAGCACTTTCCCTTTCCTTACAGATCTCCAGCAGTTCCAGAATTTTACTTTTATTTGAGCGTTTGATTCACCGTCTTTTGTCTTTCAGGTTTACCTCCTTTGGGGAGGTTCTGCTGTTTGACAGGATTTCAGTTTGAACCTTTCAGCTTGTTCACCTTCAGTGCTTTCTATTTCTTCCAGAGTGTTTCATAAGACGTTTACTAAAAGTCGCTTTGACGGCCACATCTCCTTCCTCTGTGACTGCCCCCCGCTCCAACTTACCCCAAGTACTTACTCCTTCATAGTGCGAATTTACATGGAACATCATGACATACAGCACTCCTCAATGAACTGTTATCCGCTGCATCCTGAGTTCCTCTACATTGCCATTCGCGCACTCTTGGCCTCCCTCTCCATTAGCACCGGCCCTCATTTTCTCACATCTATCCTGGACACCAGTTCTTTGTTTAACTCGATGCCTTAACAAGAAACGTTTTCTCTTTTCAGCTGTTAAGGCGTTTTTTTTGCTGATGCTGGTTGAATGACAAATATTGGCCAGGTCATCTGAGAGAACTTCCCTGTCCCTCTTCAATGGTGCCTGAGAAGGCAGAATGATACAGGGTTGCAGCCTAAAGGGTACATTTCCCAGTTACAAATTAACACTTATTCACTCGCAGAATGTGGACATGATAAGCGAGGTTTTGCACTGATTGTCCATTTCTGCCTAAGGGAAGATGTTGCATGGTTTTGTTCTTGAATGAATACAATGTAACGATTTCTGATTCAAGTCCTGAATTTCCTAGGTCACAGGAAAGAGCAGCTAGGCCGGTGTGGGACTGGAGTCACATACAGGCCAGACCACATAAGGATGGCAGATTTCCTTTCCTAAATGAAATTGATGAACTAGATCAGTTTTTCCATCAGCTCCCAAGTTACCCTTACAACTACAGAATCCCTAGAGTGTAGAAACAGGCCATTCGGCCCAACAAGTCTGCACCAACTTGCCGAAGAGCATCCCATGCAGACACATCTCCCCACCCTTTCCCTGCATTTCCCATGGCTAACCCACACATCCCTGGATACTATGGGCAATTTAGCACAGCCAATCCACCTAACCTGCACATCTTTGGGCTGTGGAAGGAAACTGGAGCAAAGCCACAGGGTGAAGGTGCAAGCTTTGCATGGACAGTCACCCAAGGCTGGAATTGAACACACATCCCTTTGTGCTGTGAGCTAGTAGTGCTAAACACTGAGCCACCATGCCATCCTAATTTGAACTTTTGAATTCAATGATATATAGAAAATTGGTTGGGTGGCATTTGTAGACTATTTGATAAAAGAGAAGCACAGCAGAAAGTGTAAACAAAACTTCGAAGGATGATACCAGGACAGATAGGTTATAACTGCTGGGAAAGACCGAACACACTGGGGTTCTTTTTTCAGAAAAGCAGGCGGCCAAGTGGTAATCTAATAGAGGGGCCTTGAATTATGAAGGGGTTTGAGGAGGTTGGCATAGAGAAGGTTCTGCCATGTATGGGGAGGCTAAAATACAATGCAGTCACTAATTAATCCAATAAGGAATTCAGGCGAAACTTCTTTACCCAGAGAGTAGTAAGAATGTGGAACACACAACTTCATGACATAGTTGAGGAAAATAGCATAGATCAATTAAGGGGAAGCCAACTAAGTAAATGAGGAAAAAGTGGGGTGGGGAGGGTCTTGTGGTACAGTAGTAGTGCCCCTACCATTGAGCGAAGAGACCCAGTTCTAGTCCCACCTGCTTCAGTGGTGTGTCATAACATCTCTCAACAGGGGCAATTTTCCCTGGAGAGTTGGAAGCTGATGAACGACCTTATAAAGGTTTATAAAACCATGAGAGGGGCATGGATAGGGTGAATAACCAAGGTCTTTCCCCCAGGGTAGGGGAGGTCAGAACTGGAGTGCATGGGTTTAAGGTGAGAAGGGAAAGATTTAAAAGGGACCTAAGGAGCAACATTTTCATGCAGAGGGTGGTGCGTGTATGGAACGAGCTGCCAGAGGAGGAAATGAAGGCTGGTACAATTACAACATTTAAAAGGCATTTGGGTGGGTATATGAACGGAAGGGTTTAGAAGGATATGGGCCAGATGCTGGTAATTGGGACTAGATTAATTTAGGATATCTGGTTGGCATGGATGGGTTGGATCAAAGCATCTGTTTCCATGCTGTACAACTCCATGACTCTATAAATTGATTAGAAATTATCAATAAAAGAGAAAGGAATGTGCTGACAGAGTGAAATGAGAGTAGGGTGAAGGATGTTTCGAACGAAGCTGAAACACCAACACAGAACATTTGGGCCAAACAGCCTGTGTCTGTCAGATGCATGAAATGTGCTGCAGTCAGGTATGGTGGTTGGGATCAATAGGTTGAACCACGTGAGTACCTGTGCTTCCTACAGCTTTTCATACAAATCATCACAATGCTTCTTCTCAGTGTAAGGTGACCCTCTATTGCTGTTATACAGTGATGCTATGTGTGATTGAGTACATGGTCCATATAACTTGCATCAGAGGTTGTTAAAAAGAGACAGCAAAATAGAAATTAAGGTGGAGAATTCCGGAGAGAACAGCAAAGCAAATCTGTGAAAAGCCTTGCAGATTAATGTTTTGGGCTTTTTGTCCCCACATCTGAAATGGTCTCAGAAAAATGCATTTGCAAAACACCAAATGTGTTAATTTCCTTGTAATGTACCTGTTGTATTTTTGCATTCTATTTCTTTGGAATAAATCCTTTTGCTGAATCTATTATCAAGAAATGCATGACCTTGTACAGTCTCCTATTCAATACAGTTGATAAAAGAGTAGGTTTTAATTTCTAAGAACTGAAAGAATTGCAGATGCTGGAAGTCAGAAATAAAAACAGAAATTGCTGGAGCAGCTCAGCAAGCCTGGCAGCATCTATGGGGAGAAATCAGAGTTAAAGTTTTGGATCAAGTGCCTCTTGCTCAGAACATTTTTTGCTAATTTGGTGCCAGAGTGGTAAATTGCTGAGGCAGAACTTTTTAAAAATCGTAATGATTATGGCGACATGGTGGCTCAGTGGTTAGCACTATTGCCTCACAGTGCCAGGAACCTGGGTTCAGTTCCATCAGATTCAATATGTATCTGTCTGTGAGGAATTTGCACATTCTCCTTGTGTCTGTGCGGGTTTCCTCCGGCTGCTCCAGTTTCTTCCCATGACCCAAGGATGTGCAGATTAGGTGGACTGGCCATGCTAAATTTCCCATAGTGTCCAGGGATGTGTAGGCTAGATAGATTAGCCATAGGAGATACGGGCATATGGGTAGGGTGGTGGATCTAGACAGGATGCTCTTTGAAGATTTGGTGTGGACCTGATGGGCCTAATGGCCTTCTTTGTCTTCTGTTTTTTGTCTCCCTCTCTCCTCTCTTCTCGTGGTCTAGGACACATAGTCCTGGCTTCTGACTCCCAGTCTCCAAAACAGAGCCACTGGTGACAAATGACCCAAAGAAAGGATACCAGTCACCAGGGACTACCAGGGGAGCACCAGTGACCAGTGGCCCAGTGCAGAGTGGGATAGTGGCCTGGTGTGGGAATGGGGACAGTGGCCAGTGTGGAGTGGGGATAGTGGCCTGGCGTGGGAATGTGGACAGTGGCCGAGAGTGGAGCAGGGATATTGGCCCAGTGCGGAGTGTGGATAGTGGCCTGGTGCAGGAATGAGGATGGTGGCCCAGTGTGGAGTGGACGTAGTGGCCTGGTGTGGGAATGGGGATGGTGGCCCAGTGTGGAGTGGACGTAGTGGCCTGGTGTGGGAATGTGGACAGTGGCCCAGTGCTGAGTGGATAGAGTGATCTGGTGAGGGACTGGGGACGGTAGCCCAGTGCAGATTGGGGATAGTGGCCTGGTGTGGGAATGGGGACAGTGGCCCAGTGTGGAGTTGGGATAGTGGCCTGGTGTGGGAATGGGGACAGTGGCCCAGTGCAGAGTGGGGATAGTGGCCTGGTGTCAGAATGGAGGCAGTGGCCCAGTGTGGAGCAGGGATAGTGGCCCGGTGCGGGAATGGGGATTGTGGCTTGGTGCGGGAATGGGGTCAGTAGCCCAGTGCGGAGGGTTGATAGTGGCCCGGTGTGGGAATTCTTGCTTTTTTCCGACCTATGGTCGCACTGCGTACAGCTGTAATGTAACTCTTTTTTTATTTGTCCATTCTATAACCGAGTTTTGTATCTACATTTGTACCTAAGATGGTACTGTAAGTGGTGACATAAAAACATTTCACAGCACTCATTTGATACGTGTCAATAACACTAATGCAATTCAATTTAATTCAATTCAATGTTTCAATGGAAAATTTTCTTGCATATTTCAAAGCCAGCCAAGGAAAGAACCACTGAAGCAGGTACATTTTTGTAGCGGGGACAGTTGTCCAGTTGGGTCAGGGGTTCCTCAGTGGTCCACATCTTCTATCAAAACAGGTCCAACTCCATCAAAATAGTTTGAGGTGTAGGGGCAGTTTTGAAATGCTCAGCCCTACAATAGTCTCAACAAGGACTGCCTTGCTGAATGTGGGTTCGTTCTATCTTACCCTCATCCTGGGGAATTATAAACATCCCCACAAAAGCAATAAAGGTGGGAATTCCAAAATCAGGCACTGCCAGCCATTTTCAAATGGCTCTTGCCACCATTTTGACACAAATGGAGGCATTGAAAGTCAATGGCCTGGAATTTGAGCAAATGTTCTACGTCTGATTACCCTCAACTCAGAATTACAAGATTTGATGAGAAAGAGAATTTTGTTCTGAATGACATTTTTAAGTAAGTATACGAGTGAAACACATTCATCTGTTTTGTGCACAAGACTTTTTTTTGCTACAGAGTATAGTAAATGTGGCCAAAATGATCTCATCAAAGCCACTAGTCTGGACAGTCAGTGTACTCTAATGGCAATAATCACAGTGGAGAAGGTTCAAAAGACAATACATCCATTTTCAGAAACAAAATCTACTGACAAATCTGTCTCCCGTTCCTATGAGGCAAACAAGCAAATCCAGGAATTCAGAGTTGCTCACTTAACCACATTAGGAGGACTTTTCCTAATCCAGTCTACCTACTAATCTGAAACAAACACAAACAAATGCTGGAGAAACTCTGCAGGTCAGGCAGCATCTGTGGTGGGAGAAACAGAACACCTAATGGCCTACTCCCTCAGGCTCAAGGCAAATTCCTTCCTAATGAAATGTTGCATGTTCAATGGCGACTGTAATACTGCCCACCTTCTCAATATATTGGGAGTATATATAAATCCACATTGTTGTTGCTGGTTACAACTATCTCATACAAACTCCAACCAGCTCCCCCAACTGCTCCCCGCTTCTTAACTAACTGTGGAATCCACACAGATACCTAGCACTCTCATCTTAGGGAAGTAGATCCAGGCTGACACTCCACTACAGTACTAGTGGAGCACCACAGAGTAGGAGCTGCCATCTTTTGCATGATATGTCTGACTGAAACCTTGACCGTTCTTTTAAGGTAGATATAAAAGCTCGCACAATGTTGCTTCTGAGAAAAGTAGGGGAGTTCGCCTCAGTGTTCTGGACCTATATTTGTCCCTCAACCAAGATCACTACTACAGCTGATTATTTTCTCATTATCAGAGCATCTTGGAGCAGGGGCTTGCTGTGCAGAATTCTGCACGACAAGATACATTTCAAAAATACGTCATTCAGAGTTGCTCACTTAACCACATTAGGAGGACTTAAAGTAGCTTCTGACATCCCAAAGTTGGGGGATAAGGTGGTGTATAATGGCAGTCTTTCCTTTTACATTGAATTAGCGAAACTGACATCAACCAGCCTCTTTTTTTTAATGAATCACAGTATGGGCAATAGAACATAACACCCTTTTAACAGAGAGACTGGTTCCACAGATAGAGAAGCAGAGGATAGATGGACATCATTCATAAACCACTAAATGGTTGGGAGGAAACGATGAAGGAAAGTTGCAAGTTAATGGAGACCGTGTGGAGTTTGCACATTCTCCCCTTCTCTGTGTGGCTTTCCTCCGGGTGCTCTGGTTTCCTCCCCGAGTCCAAAAATGTGCAGCTTCGGTGGATGAGCCATGCTAAATTGCCCCATGGAGGCCAGGGATGCGCAGGCTGGGTGGGTTAGCTGTGGGAAATGCAGGGTTACAGGGATAGAGCAGGGAGTGAGTCTGAGTGGGACACTCTTCAGATGGGTTGATGTGGACTTGATGGGCTGAATGGCCTGTTTCTCTACTGTAGGGATTCTATGATTCTGAACAGAGTCAGTTAAGCTCTGGAACTACCGCCTGGAAGGGCGATTGAGGCAGATTTAATGGTAAAGTGCAATAGGAGACTGAATAAAGAACTGGAAAGAAGCCAAGCTGCTGTGAAGGTAAAAACCCACCAGCTCCGTTGATGGCCCTCTCCTGGGATATAGCCAATTTTTTTAGGGTAAAGGGCAACTTGTTGCGAAATCCGAAACAAACACAGAAATTCATGGAGAAACTCAGCAGCTTCTGCGGAGAAAGGGAGAGAGAGAAAAACACAGACGAAGTAACAGAATTATTTCATCCCAGTCCATAGAGACTTGCTGTGTTTCTCCATTAATTCCTGTTCGTTTCCGATTTCTACCGCCCGCAGTTGTTTGGTTTTTTTTCACTCAGTTTCCACAGAGTTCACCTCTCTCTCTCTGCACAAGATCTGCTGAGCTTCGCCAGCATTCTCTGCCTACATTTTGAGAAGTGTTTCGCTTTGGTTGCTCGGAAGGTTCGCTGGCGAGTGAAACTCGGCGAGTCGGAGCTGAACAGGAGCGCGCATCGTTTTCATTTTGGGGAACTGCCGATGCTGGAGAATCTGAGATAACGAGGTGTGCAGCAGGCCACGAAGCATCAGAGGAGCAGGAAAGCTGACGTTTCGGGTCCGGACCCTTCGGTTTCGTTCGCTCGCTGTTTTTTGCGGTCGCTTGCCTGTTGCTAAACGCTGGTTTTGCCAGGACTTTGCCGCGGAGGAATTTACTCTACCTTTCTATTACCAGACTTGGCAATCAGATGAAAGCTGCAGAGAGCGGGTATTCTCTCTTTCTCTGCCAGTTAGTGGCCCCCGAGAGCTCGGGTATCACCGGTGTGTTTAAAGGGGCTGGGCAAAGGAGATGAGTTGACGCAAGTCTCATATACTCTTGTCTGTCTCTCTACAAACACACACACACACAGAACTGGTGCGTGGTGAGCGAAAAGGAATCTCAGATGACAAAGTGTAGAGCTGGATGAACACAGCAGGCTCGGTCCATTTTGACTGGAGCTCCGCTCTCCCAAGGCAAGACAACAGGGGATTCCAAACAGACCAGAGATCCTGCTCCTGTCCTCCCCCTGAGGGAGCTCTAATGATTTCCTGAGGACCTGGTATTCACAGAACATTGGACTGTCCTTCCGCTGGGATCCAGACAGGCACGCTGGAGCAGCCTGACCTGCCCGCGACCCCAGCCAGTCGCGGGGGGCCACAGGGCTTCCTGAGATGAAGGAGACCGGGTCCAGCTCTGTGTACCGCTCAGGGGCCGCTCAGGGAGATGGTGGCACGGCGCGGGGCGTCCGGAAGGAAGCTTCCTGTCTAGAGATGTGACTGCGGTGGTCCCAATGTCTACTCTCCTGCTGCTCTGTGCAATCGTGCACCTGGGATCCCACTGCAGTTTGGTCACATCATCATACAGCCCGTGCACAGGTAAGGCCTCTAGGTCCGAATGCGCAGAGAAACAGGGACAAATGCGCAGAGGGACGGCAGAGAATGGGACAAGACACAGGGAGACCGAGAGCGACAGTTGAGGACGGGAATACGCGCAGAGCGACAGAGGACTGAGACATCTGTAGAGTGACAGGGGAGACGGAGCAAATACAGCGGCAAGGCAGAACGAGAAATGTATAGCGGCAGGTGAGAACGGGAATATAATCGTGCGACAGAGAGAGAGAGAGAGAAATTAGAGTCACAAAGGAGACTGAGAAATATATGGGGCCGCGAGGGAAACTGAGAAATGTGCAGTGACGGGTGAGAATGGGAACATATACAGAGCGACAAAGGAGATTGAGAAAATGGAGCAACCAGGGAATCTGAGAAAGCTATAGATCAACAAGGGAGATTGAGATAATAGGCAGCGTGTGACGGGTAGAATATGACAATGTACATTACGACAAATGAGAATGGGACAATATGTAGGGGTTAATAGGATAATATACAATGCCAAAGCAAAAGAAGAAACGGAAATTGCTGGAAGAACTCAAACAGGTACGGCAGCATCTGTGAAGAGAGGGCAGAGTTTCGGGTTCAGTCACCCTTCTTCAGAACATATACTATACAGTGCAGGAGGGCTCACCGTGGCGGGTAAGCATGGGAAAATGCGCAGTGCAACAGGTTAGAAGTGACAGCTTCACTGAGAGCCATGAGCAGGGCAATAAACAGCGAGTGACAGCAACGAATGCAATAATAAACAGCGCGAGAGGAGGAAATGGGACAATCTGTCAGCCACGTACTTCCCTGAAGCAACCTGTCGCAGTTTATTTCTGCATTAAATGGAATCTAATTGTAAGCCATTATTGGAAATGTGAGAAAGGGTTTGTGGAGATTAAAGATGCTCTCCAACAACATAGGATGAAAAAAGGGGGGAAACAAAGGGATAGTTTGTAGGCTTGAGGATACATTGGATTAATCAGGTGAGGCAAGAATTAGAACTTGACATACTGTCGGAGAAAATAACATTCAAAGGAGTAACTGTGTGTGAATAAATATCAATCGATTGATGATTAAACAAAGTGCAATGAAGGAAGGAAGTGAAAAACAAATATGTTTTAGAAACAGAATAATGAGATAGGTAAATAATCCAGCATAGCGATAAGGGAATGAAGAATGTCAAAATTTAGGGTCAGATTGAAAAAGGAAATAAAATCTAAATGTTTAATTATTGAATTGATATAAAGATTACTGTTTGAGTTGTGTTATATCAAGAGGTTTTTTTCCCCACTATCCTTAACACGAAGGTGACCACTGCTAACTCAAGGAACAGGAGATTATTTTAAATTGATAAAAGTAAATGGCTTGCATTGGCTGAAGGTGTATGATTCCTGTCTGCTCCATGAGTAGTCTTCAGGCAAGCCGCTTCGCTTCCTGTAAAACTATGTATAAAGGACTATACAAGTAAAAATGCAGAAATAACAACAACTTGCAGACTATATGAGACATTTCAATCCGTTTCAAGGGAACATTAGCAGATAAAAGTTGACACCAAAGTATTAGAGATAATGGGAACTGCAGATGCTGGAGAATTCCAAGATAATAAAATGTGAGGCTGGATGAACACAGCAGGCCAAGCAGCATCTCAGGAGCACAAAAGCTGACGTTTCGGGCCTAGACCCTTCATCAGAGAGGGGGATGGGGAGAGGGAACTGGAATAAATAGGGAGAGAGGGGGAGGCGGACCGAAGATGGAGAGTAAAGAAGATAGGTGGAGAGAGTATAGGTGGGGAGGTAGGGAGGGGATAGGTCAGTCCAGGGAAGACGGACAGGTCAAGGAGATGGGATGAGGTTAGTAGGTAGATGGGGGTGCAGCTTGGGGTGGGAGGAAGGGATGGGTGAGAGGAAGAACCGGTTAGGGAGGCAGAGACAGGTTGGACTGGTTTTGGGATGCAGTGGGTGGGGGGGAAGAGCTGGGCTGGTTGTGTGGTGCAGTGGGGGTAGGGGATGAACTGGGCTGGTTTAGGGATGCAGTAGGGGAAGGGGAGATTTTGAAACTGGTGAAGTCCACATTGATACCATATGGCTGCAGGGTTCCCAGGCGGAATATGAGTTGCTGTTCCTGCAACCTTCGGGTGGCATCATTGTGGCAGTGCAGGAGGCCCATGATGGACATGTCATCAAGAGAATGGGAGGGGGAGTGGAAATGGTTTGCGACTGGGAGGTGCAGTTGTTTGTTGCAAACTGAGCAGAGGTGTTCTGCAAAGCGGTCCCCAAGCCTCCGCTTGGTTTCCCCAATGTAGAGGAAGCCGCACCAGGTACAGTGGATGCAGTATACCACATTGGCAGATGTGCAGGTGAACCTCTGCTTAATGTGGAATGTCATCTTCGGGCCTGGGATAGGGGTGAGGGAGGAGGTGTGGGGGCAAGTGTAGCATTTCCTGCGGTTGCAGGGGAAGGTGCCGAGTGTGGTGGGGTTGGAGGGCAGTGTAGAGCGAACAAGGGAGTCACAGAGAGAGTGGTCTCTCCGGAAAGCAGACAGGGGTGGGGATGGAAAAATGTCTTGGGTGGTGGGGTCGGATTGTAAATGGCGGAAGTGTCGGAGGATGATGCGTTGTATCCGGAGGTTGGTAGGGTGGTGTGTGAGAACGAGGGGGATCCTCTTAGGGCGGTTGTGACGGGGGCGGGGTGTGAGGGATGTGTCGCGGGAAATACGGGAGACGCGGTCAAGGGCGTTCTCGATCACTGTGGGGGGAAAGTTGCGGTCCTTAAAGAACTTGGACATCTGGGATGTGCGGCAGTGGAATGTCTTATCGTGGGAGCAGATGCGGCGGAGGCGGAGGAATTGGGAATAGGGGATGGAATTTTTGCAGGAGGGTGGGTGGGAGGAGGTGTATTCTAGGTAGCTGTGGGAGTCGGTGGGCTTGAAATGGACATCAGTTACAAGCTGGTTGCCTGAGATGGAGACTGAGAGGTCCAGGAAGGTGAGGGATGTGCTGGAGATGGACTAGGTGAACTGAAGGTTGGGGTGGAAGGTGTTGGTGAAGTGGATGAACTGTTCGAGCTCCTCTGGGGAGCAAGAGGCGGCGCCGATACAGTCATCAATGTACTGGAGGAAGAGGTGGGGTTTGGGGCCTGTGTAGGTGCGGAAGAGGGACTGTTCCACATAACCTACAAAGAGGCAGGCATAGCTGGGGCCCATGCGGGTGCCCATGGCCACCCCTTTAGTCTGTAGGAAGTGAGAGGAGTCAAAAGAGAAGTTGTTGAGTGTGAGGACGAGTTCAGCTAGGCGGATGAGAGTGTCGGTGGAGGGGGACTGGTCGGGCCTGCGGGACAGGAAGAAGCGGAGGGCCTTGAGGCCATCTCCATGCGGAATGCAGGTGTACAGGGACTGGACGTCCATGGTGAATATGAGGTGTTGGGAGCCAGGGAATTGGAAGTCCTGGAGGAGGTGGAGGGCGTGGGTGGTGTCACGGACGTAGGTGGGGAGTTCCTGGACCAAAGGGGAGAAAATGGAGTCCAGATAGGTGGAGATGAGTTCGGTGGGGCAGGAGCAGGCTGAGACGATGGGTCGACCAGGGCAGGCAGGTTTGTGGATTTTGGGAAGGAGATAGAAACGGGCCGTGCGGGGTTGGGGAACAATGAGGATGGAGGCTGTGGTTGGGAGGTCCCCTGAGGTGATGAGGTCGTGAATGGTATTGGAGATGATGGTTTGGTGCTCGGGTGTGGGGTCATGATCGAGGGGGCGGTAGGAGGTGGTGTCGGAGAGTTGGCGTCTGGCCTCGGCGATGTAGAGGTCAGTGCGCCATACTACCACTGGTCGGAGAGTTGGCGTCTGGCCTCGGCGATGTAGAGGTCAGTGCGCCATACTACCACTGAGTTTGATTGACACCAATTTGACAAAAACAATTTGACACCAAAGTATTAGTTCTGTTCTGAAGGAAGGTCGCTGGATCCAAACTGTTAACTCTGCTTTTGAAAGCATAGATGCTTTCAGACCTGCTGAGTTTTTCCATCAACTTCTGATTTTGTCACTGAAATATTAGGATGGATTGCTATAAGCTTTATCAGAGAGGTTATTTTTAAAATTGGCATATTTGAGAGAAGAAGAATTGTAGAAAGGTTTAGAAAAGGAATTCCAAAACATAGGGCCTAGACAACTGAAGGAACATCTGCTAATACTGCAGCTACTGAAAACTTGGGGATGGCCAAGAAGCTGGAATTTATGGAGGGAAGAGATCTTGGAGGGTTGTTGGTGCTGGAGGAAGTTAAAGAAAGAGGCTACTGAGAGATTTGATCACAAGTATGAGAATTTTACAATGCAGCCAGAGTAACTCAACAATAACTGGACTGATGGGTGACCAGGATTTGCTACAATTTAGGGGTGACAAAGCTGTGGATTAACTCAAGTTTACAGAAGGCAAACCTTGGTCCCTTTTGACCAGTTAAGTTCAAAGGAACAAAGGTGGAATGAGTTTTCAGCTGCAGATTTGCTTCAGGGTGAAGATGGGCAACTTACAGAGATAGATGTGACAGGTCTTAATGAAGGACTGGATATGAGGTCAGAAACACAGTTCAGCATCAAATTGAATGTCAATGTTCTGATTTGTTCAGTTCAACCACAGACAACAGAAGGGGAATATTAACATGATACATAAACTCAGAAAAGTTGTCTCAATCATTAGGAATTTGTGAAGTTTGTGGTAGCTTTAAATTGAGGGGTGAAAGATATAGGACAGATGTCAGAGGTAGTTTCCTTACTCAGAGAGTAGTAAGGGAATGGAACACTTTGCCTGCAGCGGTAGTAGATTCACCAACTTTAGGTACATTTAAGTCATCATTGGACAAGCATACGGACGTACGTGGAATAGTGTAGGTTAAATGGGCTTCAGATTGGTATGACAGCTCGGCACAACATCAAGGGCTGAAGGGCCTGTACTGTGCTGTAATGTTGTCCGTTCTATGTAAGTTTCTGTTGACGCTTCTAAAGGTTTCCAATAAATTATCACAGACTTTTGGTCAAATTCACCACAAACCTTTAAAGGACCGAGCCAGCTGAAGACAATTAATGTCCATTTATTATGAAAACAATGGTCATCACTGAAAAACAAACACAGTAATGTGTAATTTGGGAGATTTTGTGATGAAGTGACAGTGCACTTATCTCTGAGCCAGTATTTCTATGTTCAATTTGAGATATTCTGATCATGAAAGTGGCCAAACAGGTCAACTTTGTTTTAAATCTGAAAATCCTTGCAGTCCAACTATAGCTGGTAATAAGAACAGGAGTGTCTCCTGATCAGCCAGAAGGTAACAGCGAATCGAACTTTGCCAAGCATACTTATGTACCAGCATATGAAGTCTACAATTACCATGCCTTCTGAGGGCCTGGTACCTGTGGCAAGAGAATGTGTCCTCTCATTGCATTGAATTTTTATCGAGGAAAGGATACCAATACAGAGCATAGTCTAAGCAGGATTTCAGTGGGTCAACAAGTTGGGTAAAATCAGAAGTAAAATAACAGAGCTGTAGCTGCAATGAACATCAGTTCAATGAAATAAAAGGTGATAGTCTGCATTTAAAGTATGCTACATGTAAGCTTCCAACTGCCTGAATGTTAAGTAATAATACCAGAAAACACATGACAATGTTAAGTGGTAATACCAGAAAACACATGGCAATGACAGATTAGATGTGTGGAAACACCCAAACCCTGTTTAAAGAAGCAGAGAAACCAATCTACTCTCTGGTTCAAAGCATCGATTGAAGTATTTCTGAGCACTTCCTTTTTTTGTATTAAGCTGTGGTGATGACCTTCAACAGAGAAACCTGGGAAAGGTTCGTGATGTAAATTTTCTCATTATTCTTTTCCAAAATGTCTCCTGTCTTTTTTTGTTGCTTCTTACAAGAAGAGAAACTTTATTGAGGGACAGAGAAGTGGATAAAAGGCACTGAATTCTGCTTTTTTATCCACATGAACGCAGTTATCTCAAGCTGTTGGTAACTGCAGAATGCTGCAAAGAATCTGACCATGAATTTTGAATGTTTTAACATCCGTGCTTGAAAAGAGAAGTGGAAAAAAACAATTAACATTCAGCATTCAGCTTAATGCCTGAATATTGCTGATTGTTAGCGGCGGTATGATCAAGTAAAGTATTGTAATTCTCTCTGAGACCATGTTTGGACTTCACAACAATTAATGAGGATTTTAAATATAGTTAAACACAACTATTCAATGGGTTTTATTGCTCTTTATGGGTAGGACATGGTTTATTGTGGGGCTCTTAAAGTGCAGTGGTAGTATCCTTCTCTCTGAGTCAGGAGGCCTGAGTTCAAGTCTAGACCTTCTCCTGTGGTGTGTCAAACATCTCAGAGCAGGTTGATTAGAAAATATCAGCAGTTTATTCTGTGTTTGTTTGGTGTTTGTGAGGTAGCCATATATAGCTGGACATATATAGCTGTTACCATTGTTAACACTAATGCCTTGTTTCAGATTTGCAACCACAGGATCTCCTGTCTGAAATTATTGAAGGGCCTTGGCCACTAGTGAATGGGGTCAGGATGGTTCAGGAGCATGGAGCCCGTGGCCTGCGACTCAGTCAGAATGTGAAAGCAGCTAGCTTCCCTGCTTCTCGCATCTTCAAGATCTGTAGCTACTTCCCAGTCGAATTCTCCATTGTTATCACACTGAAAGTGACCTACCTGCCACTGAAGGTACTGTCAAAATTGACCACAACTAACGGGGTATTGATGAGTTCCACTGGTGGTGACACTTCCGTGGGTCTTGTTAGTCTTTTATTAAAAGAGATGGTAATCGGTATTGTTTAAGGATGCAACAATTGTGGCATTAAAGAGACATTTGGGAGGCAATGGCCTAGTGGTGTCGTCGCTGGACTGTTAACCCAGAGACCTAGAAAATGTTCTGTGGACCCAGCTTCGAATCCTGCCACGCAGATGGTGGAATTTGAATTTAATAAACTATCTGGAATTACGAGTCTAAAGATTTACCATGAATCTGGTGTCAATTGTCAGGGGGAAAACCCATCTGATTCACTAATGCCCTCTCAGGAAGGAAACTGTCATCCTTACTTCATCTGGCCTACAAGTGACCCACATCAAAGTGGTTGACCCTTAACTGTCCTCGGGGCAATTAGGGATGGGGAATAAATGCTGCCTGGTCAGCGACACCCTCATCCTGTGAATGAATAAAGAATTTCACAGCTGAGTGATAGCACTCACTTCTGAATCAGAAGGTCACATGTCTGAGTCCCATCTCATCGGAGATGCTGCGTGGTCAGTCGGAGCTGCCTTTTCTTTCACACATCAACTGAAAGTTCTGGCTGCTCTTTCAGAGAGTAGGACATACCTAGGTACAACACCAAGGAGGAATCAGAGAGTTCCCTCACATCGCTGAGCCAAAAAGTCTCTATCATCCAACACAACTAACAAAAAAATTACGGGGTCATTATCACCTTGCTGTGGAAGCTTGCTGTCCACAATGTGGCTTGTGACTGTGCTTCAAAACATGCAATCAGTTGCAAAAAGCTTGTGATGTACTAAGGTGCCGTAGAAATGCCAGACTCTTTCTTCTTGTTGACCTAAGATTCTGCTCAATGTGATTGGTGGTCACTGGAGCTACAGCTTCTGACATCATTGCAAAATGGAATATCTGGTGGTGATGAACCTTCAAGCTCAGAGGCCCTGGGTTTGGAGGGGTAAACTGGGTCCTTTTAGCTGTCTTGGTGAGTAGTTGTAAAGTCTCCCTTTCTTAAATCCCATTTCCACATTTTCTTTTACTCACTCAGGGAACGTGGGCAACACTGGCTTGGCTAGCGTCTATTACCCACTTGTAATTGTCCTGAAGAGATGGTTTGGGAACTGCCTTTTTGAATGGCTGCAGCCAATTGGGTGAGCTTGTGGTTTTGACTCTTGCCTCTGGTGCCTGAGTGGCAGAGGCATTTATGCATGTTAGGCTACATCAGGCAAAGGAGAAGAATAGATGCAAAATTCCAAGTTGAGAAAATCTTCTGTCACTATAAAATAAAATGCCATTTCAAGTATTGTGTAGCATCCTGATTATAGGAAGGATTTAAGTGAACTGGAAAGAAGTGTATAAGACCTGCAAAATTCACTAATCAATGAGATTACCAGATTATGATGGAGGCCATCTGTACAGTCAATGTAAATTAATTTGGGGTGGCATTGTGGCTCAGTGGTTAGCACTGCTGCCTCACAGCACCAGGGACCTGGGTTCGATACCAGCCGCAGGCAATTGTCTGTGTGGAGTTTGCACATTCTCCCCGTGTCTGCGTGGGTTTCTTCCCGGTGCTCCAGTTTCTTCCCACTGCCCAAAGATGCGCAGGCTAGATGATTGGCCATGCTAAATTGCCCGTCGTGTTCAGGGATATGTAGATTTGATGGGTCTAGGTGGGATGTCTGAGGTCCAGTGTGGATTTGTTGGGCTGAAGGGCCTCTTTCCACACTGAGGGGAATCTATGACTTAATTCTTCAAACAATAAGTGTTTAGAGAAAGTGGGAGTTAACAGTAGAAGAAAGACAAGGGATTTGCATTTGTAAACTGTCTTTCATGATGTAGGAATAGCCCTAACACAGTGTGGGAACTTTTGGAAATGGGGTACCCAATTTGCACTTGGAGTGTAGGTAGAACTTTAAGATATGCACATGGCATAAACTTGCAAGTATTGCAAACTATGTGAAGAAAAGCAATAGATTGTTTCTATTTTGTCACAGGAAGAAAAAGGAAAAGCAGTGTAAAGCAAAGGATACAAATTTAAAGAGTGCAGAAGAAGGGTGACCTGGGGTATGTTTGCCATAAATTGTTCAAGGGAGCAGGTTCAGTTTGAGAAAGCCATATGGGATCCTGGACTTTATAAATACAGGCAGACACGAAAGCAAAGAGATTATGATGTGCATTTATAAAACACTGGTTTGGCCTCAACTGGAGTGCTGCGTGCAGTTTTGGACACCACACTCCAGAAGGGTGTGAAGATATTAAAAGGGATTACAGAGAAAATTTGTGTGAATTTCTTCAAGAATGAGGGCTATGGGTTATGTGGATAGGTTGGGAAAACTGGTAGTGCTCTCCTTACAGAAGTGAAGGTTGCAAGGAGATTCAACTCAAGTGTTCAATATTGTGAGGAAGCTGGGCAGAGTAGATAAGGAGAAACTGCTCCAATTAGAGGAATGGTCAAGAATCAGCAGACAATGATTTATGGCGAGAGAAATCTTGTTTATATGATTTTGTGGTTATGCATTGCCTGACAATAAGACAAAGGCACATTTAATTATGGCTTTCGAAAGGAGTTGTCCAATTGTGTGAAGAGTTATGAGCAAAGGGCAGTGGAGAGGACTAAGTGAGCTAGTCTTGTAGTGAACTGATGGGCCAAATAATAAAGCTTAGAAATGGCCAAATTGCCTTGTTTTAGTGATGTTGGTTGAGAGCTAAATATAGGCCAGGACACTAGTGAAATCTTCTCAGAATCATAGAATCGCTAAGTGTAGAAAGAGGCCATTTGGCCCATTGAGTCTGCACTAACCCCTCCAAACAGCATCCCACCCAGACCCAGGTCCTTGCTCTATCCCTGTATTTCCCATGGCCAGTCAACCTAATCTGCATATGTTTGGATTGTGGAAGGAAACCAGAGCACATGGAGGAAACCCACACAGACAAAGGGAGAACACACAAAATCCACACACGTTCAAGTCTGGAATTGAACGCAGGTCCCTGGTGCTGTGAGGTAGCAGTGCTAACCACTGAGCCACCGTACCATGTGTTGTTCTTCAAAATTCCAAGGATCTTTTACAGACACCAGAAAGGCCAGATGAGGGCACCCTTCAATGATTCATCCAAAAGCTTGTAGCTCAGCACTGTGCGGAGGAGTAGAATGAATTGTGCGTTCCAATTTCAAAAATTTGCTGATGACACCAAATAGGGGGATGTTGTTAATGCAGAAGAGGCCTCCAGCAAAATGCAGGAATAATTTAATAAATTGCAGAATGGTTATGTGATTTATAAACTGAAGAAGAATGTGCGAGGTTCTCATTGAAATGAATGTTTCCCCTACTCTGGGCTCCAGAACAAATGGTCACAGCCTGAAGACACATGGTAGGCCATTTTAGACTGTGGTAAGGAGAAATTTCTTCACTCGGAGAGTGATGAACCTGTGGAATTCTCTACCACATAAAGCCAGGAAAGTCAAGTCACTGAATGTGCTTAAGAAAGAAATAGATTCTAGAAGTAAAGTGGTTTAGGGAGAGAGTGGGAATTGAAACAGGGGTTCAACCATGATCATGTGAATGGGCTTGATGGGTCCAATGGCCTACTCATGCTCCTGTTTTCTATGTTTCTCTTCTTTAATCAATGGCTGGCAGGTTAATTTCTCCAGTTAAGTGTGAAGAGGTATATAAACCAAAACTGTGGTGTTATATTTTGATGGAAGAATATATACTGCCTGGAATTTAACTGTCTAAATGAGGATGAATATCTCAGGGCAGAGGTACACAAGTTGCTTAAAATAGAGACAGTGATTAAATAAAAAAGGTTCAGAAAGCACTTTGGTTCAATTTTGAGTCAGATAGAACTGAAAACAAAGGTAGTCAATTTTTTTGACTAACAAGGGAGTCATTTTGAGGTAAGTAGGAATGTGGAGTTGAGGATGCATCAGAGTAGCCATGATCATATTGAAAGGAAAAGCAGACTCAATAGCCTACTCTTGACTCTAATCTGCACGTTGTGTAGACTTTGGTTAGTTCTTGGATCCACACTTAAATTACTGTCAATATTTCTAGTCCCATCTTGATATTATGAAAATAATTATGAGGAAGGTGCAAAATAGATTTACAAGGATGATACCAGGATGACGCCAGGAAGGTCATACCTATCAGGGAAGTTTGAACAGACTGGAGTTCTTCTCTGTTGAGAAGAGAAAGCCGAGAAGATGCATGTTTTTCAGGTCAGGAAAGGGTTTGCAGGTCTCTTCATCTATACTTTCCACTTTGGAGAAAAGCAGAAAAACATAAGAATTGCTTCCAACTGATTGAACTGCTTAATGAACACTGTTTCCATGGTCAACAGGTTCTCAAATGGGATTTGAACCAGGAGTCCTGGCTCAGAGGCACATACGCACCTATCAAGCTACAAAGTCCTTTCTTTGACAACATAGACGTAGAGCAGATGTTTTCACTCATGGGAGAGTGTAGTACTGAAGGTCATCAATATAAGCTTATCACTAACAAATCCAACAGGGAATTCAGGGGATGCTTTGTCACTCAGAGGGTGGTGAGACTGCAGTTCATTACCATGAGGAGCAGTTGGGTCAAATACCGCAGAATACTTTAAAGGGAAGCTTGCCCAACATGATGGAGAAAGGAATACAGTGATGTGTTGATATGGTTAGATGAAGTGAGGATGGAGGAGGCTCGTGAGGAGCATTATCACTAGCGTGGCTGTTTTGGGCTGAATGGCCTGTTTCTGTTGTATAAATATATGGAGTGGGACCTGATCCCATGAGCTTTGAACTCAGAGTGAGTGGGGTGACCTCTGTGCTACAGCAAGTATGGTGGTGTGGTGGCCAGTAGGTAGCTGGGATTGACTGTGCATAATGGCCCTATGGGGTTAGCCTGCTCTTCCCGCCTATTGAGCAAATTCCATTTCCTTTCCAGAAAAATGAATACATCTTCACTTTGCTCCAGGAGAGTTCGAACCACATGTTGCTGGGGCTGAGGGTCTCGTCTGACAAGCTCCACCTTGAGTTCTCCCACGGTGACCACCCCTACAGCCACACAAAGAGGGCCACCTTTCGAGACCTCCGCCTAGCTGATAGGCGCTGGCACACCCTGGTGCTGGCTGTAACAGCCAACATTGTGTCTCTCACCATAGACTGTTGCCCACCTATAGACATGTAAGTAATTTACAAAATCTCTCCTTCCAACAGAGGTACAGTTGGCATCAGGTTTGGTTGAATGTTTTATCAATCACATGCCAGGGTCATAGACTGAAGCAGGGTGACTCCCCGTGATGCTGAGAAGGACAAGCGTGGGCTTTTTCAAGTCATGAAAGGTTTCGTCCAAGAACATAAGGAGCTATTGTATCTTGTGGTAGGCGCGTTGGTAACTAGTGGGCACAGATTTAAGAGAAGAACCAGAGTTTTGATGGGCAGTGAGCTGTTATGATCTGAATGTCCTTCCTGACAGCCTGGTGGAAGCTGGTTCGATAATTATTTTCAAATGGGATTTGGACATATGCTTGAAATGGGAAAATATTTCCGGGCTTGGGGGTAAAGGGCAAGAGGCTGGCAGTGAAGAGATAGTCCTCCCAAAGATCTGGCATGGGCATTGTGGCGCAAGTGACCTCCTTCTCTGCATGTCTTTTACATGGAGATACATTGTAGATTGGGACTTGGCAACCCTTGATCACAGAGGATTTCTCTTTGATTTTACTTCATTGTCAGTATTTCACATCCATTGCTCAGAATGTTCAGGTAGATGTTTTGGGCAATTCTCCATAAGTACTGTCAGCTGGAGTGGAGACATTTTAGGTCATGGATCACTGATACGGGAATTACTGCTGTGTGCTCCCTCCTAAGATGGTGTTTTTCTTAGGCATTACGACAATGTAGCTCTTCAAATTTCTGTGCTTAGTGTGGAGACTTCAGTGCCAAGTTCTTTGCTCATGTGCAAACTGCTCCTAGTAATTAAAGTCAACCTGGCAAGAAACGGTTTGTTGATTGCATCCTAACCTTGGCCAACCCTGGCACTATCAGGGTCTCTATACAGTAGGCCTTTTGGTCAGCTACCACCACTCATTCTAACAGCACGGTCTAGCCATCATAGTCAGTCTCACTTGAGAAAGGCCGAGAGACTTTCTGAGTTAGAGAGCTGCAGAACATCTGTGTCAGTGGCTGCTGGAGCTACCCTTGGATCCAAAACATCTTTCTCAATATATACATTTGAACTGACTTCAACCTGCTTCCCTAATACTGATTTCTGATCAAACTGAACCAGCAGTTCTCCTTATACACTGGAGAGTATAGAGGTTGAGGTGTGACCTTATAGATGTTTATAAAATCATGAGGGGTGTAGATAAGGTGAATGGCAGGTGTCTTTTTCCTAGAGTGGGAGATTTCAAGACTTGTGGATATTTTTTAAGGTGATAAGAGAAAGATTTAAAAATGACATGAGGAGCAATTTTTTTTTTACCCAGAGAGTGGTTCGTGTTTGGAGTGAAGTTCCAGAAAAGGTTACGGGTACAGTTACAAAGTTTAAAAGGCATTTAGATAAGTACATGAATAAGAAATGTTTGGAGGGTTATGGACCAGGGACAGGCAAGTGGAACTAGTTTAATTTGGGATTTTGTTCAGCATGGACTGAGCGGGTCTGTTTCCGTATTGTATGACTCTATGACTAATTATGCCTCTGGTGTCGTACTTCAGATTGCCTATCTGCTCACTCTGTGGGATATTGCTACTTTTGTATGTCTGCACGCTCTTTCTATCTCTCTTTCCCCTCTCTATAACTGTCTCTCATTTCCTTTCTTCCTCTCTCTAATTTTCTGTCATTCTTCCTCGCCCTCACTCCTTTCTACCCTTTCTCAACTGCTCTCTTTTCCTCTGTCTCTCTCTCTCTCCAATCCTCTCTCTCTTCTCTCTCTGTTCCTCCGTCTCACCCTCCCTCTCCCCTTTCCACACTTGTTTTCTCTCTGTCCCCCCCTCACCCCTCTCTATTCCTCTCTCTTCCCCTTTCCTCTATCGCTCTTTCCCACTTACTTTCTAAGATATTGCTAAGATTTGACCATGTGTCTAAAATTGAACTATACTCTCCACAGGTTCCTGGATGTTTTATTTCCTGAACAGCTGAACACTGCCAAGTCTCGATTCTACATTGGGAGCAGGAGGAGGCAGAAAGGACTGTTTTCAGTAGGTGTATGGGGCAGTTGTACTCATCAAAGTCAAAGTGGAGAAACCTTCCTGACTGTGAATTGCAAAAATCAAAGGAGAGGAATGTTGGAAATCTGAAATAAAAACAGATGCTATACTGGGATACAAAGAATAATCAGAGTCCTGTCTTGGGCTATAACTTACAACTTCGTTCAAGGAATGCATTGGAAAGATATTGAAATATGTTGCATATTTCCAACAGTTTCCGTCTTTCAGTCTGACTGTTATTTGGATAAGATATCTTAGTCTCCTCTCAGATGATAGAAATCACAGGAGAGATAGAGAGAGGGGGAGAGACAGAAACAGGGACTAGGACAATGTAGCAGGCACCTCACAAACACAATGTCACACTGGGAAGATCTGTTTTACAAGCCTCAGTTTAAAACAATTCAAACATTGATTTAAACTGCAGATTTCCAAACATTTTAATATATTGTTAACCATGGCTATAAATTGCATAAGGTTGTGGATGAGGTTGCCTTTTTTTGAGATATTGGAGTAAGTCAAACACGTGGCATGTAGCAAACTTTACAATGATTTTTAAATGCATAATTTTGAATGTTGTTTTGTGTGCCAATACATAGGGTGGGATTTTCAGATTAGTCTCCAGTTTTCTATACCAGTCAAGGGCAGTTTGACTCCTTGGAAGTAGCCATTGAGTAACAGACTCAAGGAGAGGCCTAGTGCTCCGGGCAGGCTTAGACAACATAGTTTAAAAATAAGTCATCTCCCTTTTCAGACTGGGAGGAAGAGAAACCTTTCTCTCAAATGATTATCAGAGGGTGGAATCATTTCAGGAGCAGTTACCCAGTAGGAAAATCCAGTAAAACTTGAGGATGTGACAAACTGGTGCGGCTCATCTTGTATGTCTCAAAATAGAACTCCAGTGCATCCAATATGTTTATTTCCAAGTATTATTGACTTTGTTTTTAAAACATGGTTTTGTCCTCAGAGTGATGAAGGCTGGTTCTTTAAATTTACTCAAGACGGAGTTGAGGTAGAGTTTTGGTAGACAAAGAAAGCGAGGGCTATGGCAGGCGTTTGACAGGGAAGTAGAGCTGAAACCACAAATCATGATCTCATCAAATGGCACAGCAGGTTCTACGGGCTGAATGGTCTACTCCTGCTTCCAGGTCCCACGTTCCTAGACCCTCCCACCCCGCTTGGGAGCAAGAGCTGCCCTGTAGAGAGGTTCTCCTGGGCACCAACTCCCCGCCAGCACCCAAAAACAGCAGTCTGACTGTAAGGATCTCTTCTTCATTTAAGTTTTGAAAAGGTTCCTCCATGTTGGAGCGCACCTCTGTTCCTCTGTGTTAGTGCAGGCCATACAGCTGTCCTCTACATTACCTGAGTATTTTTCACTAAATTCAGGCCGAGGGCTAGTTTCTTGTCCACTCTGAACAGGAGCAAAGGTGATTCTGGCCACCCTGCGTCATAAAGGAAACTGTTCAGCATTTGATCTGGTGCCCCAGAGACAACTGGACCCAATTTTACAGATAAAACGTTACATACCAATTAAATCCACCAAACAATGATTCCTACAAACAAAATTTACTATGAAACCCAGTCTCCCCAAATGAAAACAATAATTAACAAAAAAAATTATGGATGTTGCAGCAAAGCCGAAAAGTTGGACATGCTTCCGTTTTCTATGAAGTCTGCGCATTTAAGAATTTCCTGCAATCTGATGTCTTGCCAATTACCATACCAGACTTGCTGGTACCAGTTCTGGCCTGTTGTTCAGAGTTTTAAAATAGCTTCGAGATGTAGTCCTATTTCCCCACGGTGAACTGACCTTGAGAAGGTGGTGATAAGGGGCCTCCTTGAACCGCTGCAGTCCCCAAAGCATGCATCTATACTGTTAGGGAAGGTGCTCCAAGATTTTAACCCAAAGACATGGAATGAACAGCAGCATAGCAGAACTTTCCTCTGCCTAGCATGAGTATTGTGAAGTTTGGAAAATACAGTATGAATAAAAAGATTTGATTCTCGGCGTCAAGAAACACTTTCCCAGTTTTCCCTACAGGCCAACATCCTCCTTGAACCTTTCATCCACCAAGCCAGCATCAGAAAACCACCAACCTCACCGCGCTCCTGCTCTCAGACAACCTTGAGACGCCACCTCAGACCTTCAGCACTTTGTGACTCAGGGACATCTACAACTTGCAGGCTTCTGTTAGGTTGCTTTGTGTGCAGGAACATTTGTATTTGCACGGCGCGCATCTTATGAATCTTTGCTTGCTTTTGCTGGGTTCACTCATTTCATGCAAACTTGGAGGCTTCCTGCCTCTCTATATCTCAGATTGCTCTCCGAGCGCAGTCACTGAGGTCAGCACTGGCTTACAGACTACTGATCCCTGTGTGGGTCATATTGCTTTCTTAGTGAGCAGGCTGGTCCTCAAAGTGCTGTCAACCTCTATGGCTTTGCATTGCTTTTTAGCACTGATGGAGAAGCAGGCAACTCATCATGGTTCAGAGCACTGAGCAGTCAAAGGGCTGGTCAGGTCACTGTATGGTACCGTGTTATGCCAATGTCTCACCTCCAACATATCCAGCAGCATATGTCACAACACAATGCATGTGCTTCACACAAATGACCATGTGTAAATGTTAAAAGGGACCAGTCTTTACATTAGATGAAGTGGGACTCCCTTTAGTCGGGAGAGCCATCACAGTCAGTCAAGGACCTTGTTTAGTTTCACAACAGGCGGTTGGCTGCCTTTCGTCAGGCATGTAGCCTTTCCAGAAACCAGGAATCCATGCCCTTGCAGTCTAGTGACTGGGCCATGGGCAGTACCACTGGCTATGCCAGCTGTCCACAGATAACAGGTAGGACCATCTGAATGTTATTAAGACATCAGTTTGAGGGGCGAGCCACATTTTCCTGCCATATAGCGATGGGAGGGATTGAGTATGATGGAAGTTTGTGGTCATGCAGGAGAGATACTGAGCTGCCCCCAGTGAGTGAGCAGGAAGTGTTGAAGGCAGGAAGGGTAACCACTGAATGGATGTGCAGCTGAAGTAGTGAGAAATGCTGTCCATGAACCTTTAAACAGGCATTTACAGTGCCAGAGGTTGAGGGAGAGCTAGCCCTGTGGGGTGGCAGAGAAAAGATGGTAGCACCAATATCGCACAGCACAGAAAATGACTGGCTTTCAAAAAAGGACCGACCTCCTGTCCACCAGCCTGTACGCCAAGACCTCCAGGTCCCTGTCTGTGAGGTGGGGAGTGAGTTTTCCTTTCCTCTGAGCCAAGTGTTGAGTAATCATGAAGAGCAACACGGAGTGAGGGCCAGTGCCTGGTTTGCAGCATCTGAAGTGCTGAGTGGCTGGGCTTTAAATATGGCACCAGTGGTGGCCCAACAGTGGCAAGTGCTTCTGCCTCTCTGGTCATGGATTTCCCCGGGAAGGGTATCCTAGAGCCTTGTTTCATAGTTCATGAGTTCAGGAGCTGACAGCCACATGAGAAAAGTCACTCCAAACTGTGGCAGACTGCGTGCCATGAATTTGTCCCAACAAAACAATTTAACTGTAGTCAGAAAATTCTGCCCATAGTTCCACATCAGGATGGTGCGTGGCTTTGTGAAGAACTTACACGTGGTGGCGTTTCCACACGTCTGCTGCCCTTGTCTTCATTGTGGTAGAGGCTATGTGTTTGGAAGATAACTCAGTGAATTGCTATAATGCCTCCTGTGAATGGATGGCACTTCTGCACATTGGTGGTGGAGGGAGTTAACGTTTAAGATAGGGGTGTGGGTGGACTGCTGATAATCTGGAAATATAAAACATCTGACTGACTGTGCAAAAGTAAATATGCAGGCACATGCTGGAAGAGCTTTGAAGCTTTTGATCCACAGGATTTGCAGTTCAGGCTTAAACAGGTAAATGTTTTATCTTTATCGTATAACTGATATTCTTTTATAGAACTTGCCCAATTTTCGCTTCTTTGAGGACAATCAGGGAGATTAAGCTGGGTATTCGTTTTCTCCATATCATCACAGATGAAAATGGGTGAGCATAGAATTTTGTGGCTCTGAAACAGGCCATTTGGCCAAAATGCTCCCCACCTGTGTCTGTGCACAACACAAGCCCCATCTATGGTAGATTTATAGCATCTCTACAATGTGGGAGCAGGTCATTCAGCCCATCAAGTCCACACTGTTCCTTGAAAAGCATCTCACCCAGACCCAACGGCAGATTCATGTAATCCTGCATTTCCCATGCCTAACCCTCCTAGCCTGCATATCCCTGGACACTATGGACAATTTAGTGTGGCCAATCCACCTAACCTGCATGTCTCTGGACTGTGGGAAGAAACCCATGCCGACACAGGGAGAATATGTAAACGCCACACTGACAGTCGCCTAAGCGTGGAATCAAACTTGGGTATCTGTTGTTGTAAGACAGCAGTGCTAGCCAGTGAGCCACTGTACCAACCCCACACAAAAACCTGGTCAATGTTTTCTGTTCATCTCAGGCTATTGGACAGATAAATTGTGTACTTTGCATCGTGTCCTATCAACATTGCCTTATGTTCCTTTCTCCCTCATGCACTCAACTAGCTCCCTTTTAATATATCCATCCTATCTATAAATGGTAGCAAATTCCACACCTCACCACTTTCCTGGAAAAGGCATTTTCTTTTTGGATTATTGGTGACATTCATCTC
Organism: Stegostoma tigrinum; assembly: GCF_030684315.1. NCBI lineage: Eukaryota > Metazoa > Chordata > Chondrichthyes > Orectolobiformes > Stegostomatidae > Stegostoma > Stegostoma tigrinum. Next base: position 17,149,202 of record NC_081360.1, on the reverse strand, counting down.
TTGATGGCCTCAGTTTTCCACTTGCCCCACAAGTGGAAATATACTCTTGACAGCCAAGCTTGCATAATTTTAAAGATCGCAATGAGGTCTGCTCTTAGCTTCCTCTTTTCTGGGGAGAAGTACCTGGCTCTTTCTTTTCACAGGATCAACATCCCAAAGTGTTATTCCCTCAGAAACAGCCAGTTAGTATTGGATATGAATTAACACTGCTCCATTGTCCAGGAGTGTATGAGGACTTCAAGAAGTGTAAATGGGATATCATATCTTTCCTACAGCCCAACAAGTCCACACCGACTCTCTGAAAACCCACACTTCCCTTTCCCTGAATCCCCCATGGCTAATCCACCTAACCTGCACATTCCTGGACACTATGGGGCAATTTAGCATGGCCAATCCACCTAATTTGCACATCTTTGGACGATGGGAGGAAACCAGTGCACGCAGAGGAAACCCACGCAAACAAACGGTTACCCAAGACTGGAATTGAACCCAGGTCCCAGACACTGTGAGGCAGCAGTGCTAACCATGGTGCCGCCCCAAATTGGTTGAGAACTCTGCAGAAAGTACCTCACGTCTCGACTCCCAAAGCCTTTGCAAAGCACAATTGTGCTTTAGTAGGAGTGTGATGGATTACTGTATGATGGACCAGTCTGGATGAGTGCAATTCCAATCACAACAACATCCAGGATAACAGAGTCTGGTTGATTGGCTTCGCATCCATCACCTTCAACTTTCATTTCTTTCACTACAGATGCACAGGTGCAGAGCAGTAGCTCACTGAGGAGTCTTTGAACCATGTAACTCATTGACTTTCACCATTTAGAAGAACAACAGCACAAGATGCACAGAAACATCAGCCCCTGCAAGTTCCTCTCCAAATCATGCACCATCCTGACTTGGAAATACATTGCTGGACCTTCAGTGTTGCTGCGTCACACTCCTGGGTTTCTCTCTCTAACAGCACTCTGTTCTTATACTCCAAATACTGAAATGACTCAAGAACATAGAACAGTACAGGCCTTTCAGCCCATGATGCTGTGCCAACCTATTATGCTACTAAAATCAATCTACCCTGCATACCCTACATTATACTTTCATCCATGTGCCTATCCAAGAGTCACTTAAAAGTCTGTAAAGTATCTGACAAAGAAGGCAGCTTACCATCACTTTCTTAAGGGCAAGTAGGGATTGACAACAAACGCCAGATTTAACAATGACACTCAGAGGTCTATAACAAATAAGAAAAGGTTTGTCCTTGTTATGCGTGCAGTGGAAGTTTGGGGGAGGTCAGCATGGAAGGGGAGCTGCTCCTTGATCCAAGGTGCAATGTACACCAAACCAAATGGGGCATCAGTAGAAAAAGATAGAGGAGGTGATGGCTGAGTGGTCCTATTGCTGGACTGTTATTCCAGTGTGGTAATGTGATGGGATCCCAAGTTCGAATCCCACCACAGCAGATAATGGAATTTGAATTCACTAAAAAAATCTGGAATTAGGAGTTTTAGATTCACTTGTTGAAAAATCTGTCCGGTTCACTGATGTCCTTTAGGGAAAGCAACTGCCATCCTTACCTGGTCTGGCCTACAAGTGACTCCAAAGCCACAGCAATGTGGTTGACTCTTAACTGCCTCTGGGCAATTAGGGATGGGCAATAAATAGCTGCCTAGCCAGCGACACCCTCATCCCATAAATGAATAAATAGTATGGCAAGTAGGAGAGGAAGAGGGAGAGGCAAAATTTAAAAAATCTTAATATGCTCCTTCTGTTGCACTGCAGGGGTTACTGAGACAGCTGGTACTGTTACCGGGATCTGATGCTACTCAACAAATCTGCCCAAATCCCAATCCCAGATTAGCTGCTCTCTCAATCCCAAAAATCTTGATGGAGCTTCCGCTCAAGCCGTCGGAGACTGATATCGTGAAGCACCCGTACGGTAAGACAGCAGCTCGTCTCAGGTTCCTCAGCTATGTGGAGCGAGATGAGTCGGGTTTGATGGTGAATGTTTAAAACTCTTCTTCCATCTGTTTGCTCTGCCTTCTCACGGAAAATGACTTTCGCTGCGGTACATTTTCATGAGCAGGGTTGTCTGCCTGTGGTCAATATTGGGAAAAAGCATCAGTAGCACACAGAGCGCACTGTGTCCACACGTGATCTCTCTCTCTCTGTATATACACCTGGAGAACCGTGTACAATTTTGGTCCCCTTACTTGAGAAAAGATGCACTGGCACTAAGTGGGAGCAGAGGAGATTCACTAGGCTGGATCCAGATTTGACAGGAGTGATTTATGAAGAGAGATTGAGAAGCCTAGGACTACACTCCTTGGAATTGAGAAGAATGAGGGGGGGCTTTTGTAGAAACACGTAAAATTATGAGGCGAACAGATAAGATTGAAGCAGAGAGGTTGTTTCCACTGGCAGGTGAAACTGGAGCTAATGGGCATAGCCTCAAAATAAGGAAGTGGAAATTTAGGACTGAGTTGAGGTGGAACTTCTTCACCCAAAGGTTTGTCCATCTGTGGAATTGCCTGCCCAGTGAAATAGTTGAGGCAATGTTTTTAAGGCAAAGATAGATTTTTGAACAGTAAAGGAATTAAGGGTGATGGTGAGTGAGCGGGCAAGTGGAGTTGAGTCCACACAAAGATCAGCCGTGATCTTACAGAATGGCAGAGCAGGCTCGAGGAGCCAGATAGTCTACTCCTGCTCCTATTTCTTATGTTTTTGAATTCTTGTGTTATATCACATTTGTCTGCAGCAGGATACAAACAATGACAGCTTGCATTTACATAAGTCTTTAACAGAGCGAAACGTCTAAAGGTGCAAGGGAGCATCATCAACCAAAAACATTGTCATGGAGTCATTCAAGAAGATACTAGATCAGATGACCAAAAATTAGATCAATTGGGTGGGTTTTGAGGAGCATTATAAAGGAGGAAAGAGAAGTAGGGAAAGAATTCCGGAGGCTAGGGCCTTATAGAGTCGTAGAATCATACAGCACAGAAACGGACCCTTCAGTCCAAACGATTTTTGCCGAACACAATCCCAAACTCAACAAGTCCCACCTGCCTACGCTTGTTTCATATCCCTCCAAACATTTCTTATTCATACTTATCCAAATGCCTTTTCAGTGTAGCAACCGTACCTGCATCCACCACTTCCCTTGAAAGTTCATTTCACATGCCAAACACACGCTCTGTAAAAAAAGTTGCCCCCAGGTCTTTTTTAAATCTTACTTCTCTCATGTTAAAAATTTGCCCTTTAGTCTTGAAAACCCCCACCGTCAGGAAAACATAGCTGCAATTCACCTTATCTACACCCCTTGTGATTTTATAAAACCTCTACAAGGTCACCCCTCAAGCACCGGTGAAAGAAGTCTCAGCTTATCCAGCCTCTCCTTACAACTCAAACCCTCCACTCCTGGCAACATCCAAGTAAATCTTTTCTGAACCCTCTCCAGCTAAATAATATCCTTCTTATAATGTGACCACCAGATGTGGATGCAGTGCTCCAGAAGAAGCCTCACCAACGTCCTGTACAACCTCAACATGACATCCCAACTCCATCGGTGACCAGACCCGAAATGTTAACTCTTGATTGTGTTCTTCGCAGATGCTGCCAAATTGAATTCTAGTCTAACCCTTTTAGCCTACAATCATTCTGGCAGATCTAGTGCATCTCCGAAGGGTCAGTAAGTCCTTGCTGAGGCGTGGCTGTCAAACTTAATGCAGTTCTACAAACAGGGGTCTGACCAGAGCTCTGTGTGGCTGAAACTTAGATCTCTTTGAATCCAGAACTCTCGAGATAAGAACCAACATCCCATGATAGTTTCTACTTATACCTGTCTATTAGTTTTCAGTGATTTGGGTTCCCGAAGTCTCCCTGTTTAACGCTAATTCCTACTCTGATGTATCTTTCTTTGCATGACTCCACATCTCCCCCACAGAACTCCATCCGTCATGATTTTGCCCACCGTCCCTTTTGTACCATTCTGCTCCCATGAGATGCGCCTTGCAACTTAATGTGGTTGGCAGACTTGAAGACGTGGCTGTCTGTGCGTTGCATTGGAGCTAAATACACTATTCAGCTACAAAAGCGGAACTGAATCTTCATACTGACAGTTTTCATGAAAACAAACCTTACTATAATGATTGAAAAACAGGTAATTCTGGAAATGGTCAGCAGGTCTGGCTGCGTCAATGGAGAGAGAAATGGAATTAATGTTTTGAGTTGACGTGAACCTTTTGAACCTCAGACTTGCCAATTCTGAGAAGTTGTACAGGATCGAATAATTAACTTAGTTTCTCTCTCCACCGATGCTGCCAGACCTGCTGAGTATTTCCAGAATTTCTGGTGTTAATTTCAGCTTGCCAGCATCTACAATATTTTGCTTTTATTTTGCTATGATGATGTTGGGTGGAGCTGCCTCAAGTATTTGGGAGAGGCAGTTTCGGGTGTGCAAATGCTATCTTAATGGTGTTTGACTCCCTTCCACGGCCTCTCCCATACATACTTCCCTGGACTGACGAAGAACACAATATTCTGGGCACTCCAGGTCAATCTTCAAATTTGTCAAGAAATATGCAGACCAATGGCAGGGGCTAAATGTCCCAAAAAGAGGCCCCTTTCCACCCAAGCACCAGGGGTTTACTGAAGACTTTTTTTGTCCCCAGTTCTGTGCATGAGGTTAATCCGATCTGAGTGAAATTTTGTTTGATAATGCTTCTGTGAAGTGTCTTGGAGTATTTTATTTTTTTACAAATGTTGCCAGTGTTGGAGGGTTTGAGCTATAGGGAGAGGCTGAATAAGCTGGAGCTATTTTCTGGGAGCATATGAGGCTGAGGGGCGACCATATAGAGGTTTATAAAATCATGAGGGGCATGGATAGGGTGGTTAGATAAGGTCTTTTTCCCAGGGGAGTCAAAAATGAGAGGGCATATGTTTAAGGTAATAGGGGAAAGATATAAAAGGGACCTAGGGGGCAATGTTTTTACACAGAAGGTGGTGCATGCATGGAATGAGCTGCAGAACATAGTAGAGGCTGATATAGTTAAAACATTTGAAAGGCACCTGGATGGATGCATAAATAGGGAGGGTTTAGAGGGATACATGACAAATGCTGGCAAATGGGACTAGATTAGTTTAGGATATCTGGTCAGCATGGAGGAGTTGGACCGAAGGGTCTGTTTCTGTGCTGTATGACTGTAACTATGAGTAAAACCAAACTGTTTGTTTATTATATAAGTGTACTCCTATAAGATTGCTAGGGCCTGACTATACCAGATATGAGAATAACATGATTAATATTTACAAGAGCTCACTATTAATCAATACGAAAATTATCAGTAATGAAGGACACCTTTTATCTTTTTGCGGGGTACCAGATATTCGAAAGAGCTGTCCAATTGGTCCCATTCCTTGCTCTTGCCCCACAGTCCTGCACATTTTCCTTTTCAATTATATACTCAGTTCCCTTTTGAAAGTCATTGTTGACTCTTCCCTTTCAGGTTTCACATTCCAGATCACAGCAATGCACTGCGTAAAAGTATCCTCATCTCCCTCAACACTTTTTCACCAATCTTTTAAATGTATCAGCTGGTTACTGATCCTCTCGTGAGTGGGAACAGGGCCCCCCAACCTTCTCTACTAAAATCTCTCCTAATTTGGAGCCCTTCCATTACTACTCCCCTTAACATCTCTTAGCATGCCTGAGTTTGAGTTTTAACTGCTGGTTGAATATAGCTGACATTAGAAGATTACTGCCAGTATGCTGCAGGGCTATAACCTGACTCACCTTACTGAGTAAATCATTAATTTTCAAGGAGGTGGAGCACATAGATAAGGTTGCCAATTGGCTGGTGGTATACCTAGATGTTTCATCACAGGACTTCCCAGCTTCTATCATCACACCCTCCTCTAATTGATCACCCAACATGTCCATCATCCATTTATTCCATTTTCCCACCCAGCTGGAAAATTTAAAGACTTCATTGCCACCAATTGATTCCTAATGTTTAGTCAAACAGCATCGTCCTCCCCCAAGCCATTTGTATAACAAGTAATCAAAAATGCTCATGACAAAGAAGGAAAACACTTCAGCTACTTTTAATGCCTTTCAAACATTCTCGAGACTAATCTTTAATTCATGGAGTTTCCAGAATAAGCCTGAAGGTTTTACACCTCCGATTGTTTGGACCCTGCCAATGTAAACCTTCCTTTCTGCTTTCAGTTCATCCAACCTTTTACAGGGAGAGAAAGGACGATTTCTCTAGTGCCTTAAAGTACTTTGCAATCAATTGAGGTGCTCCTATTGAAGTGTGGTCACTGTTGCGACGTAGGAAGTTTTGTATTATCACCTTTGTAGTGATGTCTCCTTCAGAACTCAGCACGCAAATAAGCCAAGTACTGGAATGTTGTCACATGACCACAAGCAACAGGCTCTCTGCACTGTAACACTCAAGGTGCAAGCTGTACCCAGAGGTAGCACTACTCTGTATATATTTAGTTTAGCTGCAAATAAAACACACTGACAATGTTCTAACAAACAGAATAAATTTATTTAATTTGTGTTACATTTAGATAACACAGGAAGATTATTACAGAAAGTACGCCAGCCAATTTGCTCACAAGTTCTCATTAACAATAGTGTGACCATGAAATTAAAACATAGGCCTGGATGCTTGGTATGTCTCCTGTGCTGTTCTCAAAACAATGCCACGGCATCTTTCATATCCATCTGAGAGGGTAAATGCTATCTTGGTTTTACCAATCCATCTGAAAGATGCCACTCCTCACACCTGTAGCACTTACTTCACAGTCTGGTATCAACACACAGAGGCAGGGAAGATCCTGTGTTTGGCCCTGGCTCTGATCTGAATTTAGATGAGATTACTGTGGGCAACTAAGTGGCCTGAGTGAAGAAATGAGAAAGTTCAGCTAAGGTTACTGCTCAAGATAACTTCAGCCGTTCCTCCTGGCAGGAAGGCTTCGCTTTGAGAATAAGACTGTGTGGACCCATTCCGAGTTGCAGGTCACCTGTGCTCACTTACAATCCCTCCACATCTGATCTGACTCGGCACGTGCAAACCTTACATCCTCCCTCTCAATACCTGTAATCCTCTGTAGCTGAATTGTAGTAGCTTTTCACTCCATTTTTCTTGTAGGACCTTGAGGGTCTTCCTTAGGAACTGTCTTCCTAAACCCCTCCTATTATCCATTCACCTTTAAAAGACATCTTAAGATCATCTCATCTACCAAGCTTTCTCTCATTCCTTTCAAGCCCCCCTCATGAAGATCCAGTTGCTGCTATTATGGTTAAGGTGTTATATCAAAATAAATTGTTGCCTAGATATTAGAAATGAACAGAAGTTATATTGGGTGTGGAATTGGAAGAATGGGGACACCCACAGAATGTGAGTCACTGCCTTCAGGATAACTGAGGATGAGTTATGAATCATTGCAATTTCTGACCCCGTGGATGTATCTAGTTGGCTCCCAGTCTGAAAAAAACCTCCATTTAAAAATTCTGATCCTTGTTTGCAAATTCCTCCAGGACCACGCCTCTCCCATCATCAGCAACCTCTTCAGTCATTGTGATCTCTCTTCACTTTTACTTCTAGTCTCTCGTGCTTTAATTTTTCCATCCATGCCTTCAGCTCATTAAGCCGCTAAACGCTAAAGTTCCCAATATGAATATGGTGGCATAGTGCCCATGTGAATGTGAATAATCCAGGGATGTGAATCCATGGCTATTTATTGTAGTTGAATTCACTTAATTAAATAAGTCCAGATTTTAAAAGCTGGTGTCCATGATCATAATCATGAAGCTATTGGATGGACCTAAAACCCCAACTGGGCAAATGTGGTCTTAACAATGTGTTTGACTCTTAACTGCCCTAGCAAGCCACTCAGTTCTATCAAACTATTACAAAGAAAAAACTTAAGAAGATTACAACCAGATGAAGCCCCCAGCCTTGATCGTGATGCTGGATACAACAAAGGTACACCCTGCTCAGTCAACTCTGTGAAATATCTGGGAATATTTGCCAAAACTGGGAGAGCTGTTTCACAGACTAGTCAAACAACAGTCCAACATGGTCACATCCATTAAATCATATCTTCTGGCCAGTGCCAATCATTTCCCATGAAGTCTTGTGTAATTAATTCAAATATAGGTAAAGAAACCTCCTGCTGATCATCACTTTCCACCCTTCCTCAACTGACAGACTTATACTCCATGTAACACCGCCTGGGAGAAGCACCAAGGGGATCGTGGGAACAGATGTAGTTGCTTTATATTGTACATTACCAAGAGTAGCACCATTACTGAGGAAGCTGGGTGAGTCCCAAAGCTGCCAGATGAAATCTACAACTTGTGGTGAGATTACCAATATGAAGGAAAAAACTTTCCTGACCTCCTCTTAACCAATTTACCTGTTACAAATGATTCTAGTCAATTTTCATTGGTAGCACAGCCCTATGAACAGTCCCAGTGAAGGTGAAGTCCTGTCTTCACACTGCAGTGATTAGCACTTATATAGCAGTGTGTATATGACGCTGTTTCTCCTTTTCTTTGCGATAGAAATAGTGTTGATATATTTAAGTGTGAGTAGTTAATGGATAGTCCTATTGAAGTAAGTATTGGTAGCATCACCAACTGCAAGGACCCCTCCAAGCCTGTATGACTTGAAGCCACTTGGAAATATATTGCTGTTCCTCCAGTGTCACTGGGTCAAAAACCTTGAACTTCCTCCATAACAGCACTGTACATGCCTATATACACTGAATGAACAGCATTGGTTCAAGAAAGCAACTCATCATTACCTTCACAAGTACAATTAGAGATGGACAGTAAACACTGGCCTTCACATTGACAACAAAGAATATATTTGAAAGCATCTCTATTTCTCTATCTCTTTTGCCTCTAACATGCTTCTTAAAAATAAGTTTCCCTGACGAAGCTTGAAGCTTTAGTTCTGATATTTCTCTATGTGACTCATGGCCACATTTAGTCAGAGGTCTCCTTGGAAACACTTTGGGACAATTTATTATGTTAAAGACACTATTGAATGGAAGTTGTTGTTACCGATGGGGAAGTATGACTATTGAACAAAATAGAATACAAGGTACTCTTTGCAGACTTTTAAAAATTCATTTGGGGATATGAGCATCACTGGCTTAGCAGCAATTATTGGCCATCCCCAATTGCCCTTAAGATGGTGCGCTGCCTTCTTGAACCGTTGCAGTCCACCTGCTGTGGGTTGACTCACAATACCGTTAGGGAGTGAATTCCAGGATTTTGACCCAGAGATGGTCACAGCTAGAGCTAGACCCAGTGTCTAGCTCCATGATTTATCTCTGGTAAATGTGAATGTTGCTGACCTCCTCTTGTTGTTGAAATCAGAAACAGATGTAAAGGTGACGATTGGGAGCCACCCGTCCTGCACCGAGACTGAAGCCAGCCGTCTCTGGTTTGATGTTTTCAATAAAGACCTCTATATCTGTGATGGGAAGACTTGGGTGTCAATCTTACAAGGTAATGCGAAAATATAATTACGGTAGAGGTCGATTGTTTGTAGTGCTACCCCTTAGTGTGGTTGTTAATGAATATTTATAAATGAAAATACATAATGAAAGGAGTCACATTTGTACGAACCCAACATGACTTGTTCCTGTCAATGAAATACCTATTATTGAGCCATTTGAAACGAGGCACAGTAAGCTCCCACAAACAGTGATGCGACAATCACCAAGTAACCTGCTTTTTCATTGTTGATTGGCAGATAAATATTGGCCAGGACTCCAGGTTAAAATCCCTTACCGTTCTTCAAAATTGTGCTGTATTATCTTCTGCCTCCGCCTGAGAGGATAGATGGGACTGCTTTTTTTTAAACATCTCATCTCTGACCATACATCTCTGCCTCGTGATTACATTGGAGTGTCAGCCCAGACTTTACATTTTTGCAGAGACTCTTTGATCCACTATATTGTAACTCAGCATTAAGAGTTCAAGTGGTGCGGAGTGCATCAGTGTTGAACATTATTGTCTTCCACGTGCACAATAGTCAGATAAGGATCCCTAATGCCCTAGAGCATTGAGTAAATGATCCACTCCCCGAACAACACACACACTCACTCACTTTCACACACACACACGCACACAGGAACAGGGAACCAACAACTAGCTCCCCTCTAACTCATTCACCATCCTGATTTAGAACTATATCACTTTCCCTTCACTGTCATTGAGTCAAAGTCCAAGAACTCGCTGTCTAAAAGAACTGTGGATGTATGCATAAACCCAAAGATTGCAATGGTTCAAGAAAGCAGCTCCCAAGGACAATTATGGATGGGCAACAAACTTTAGCCTCACTAACAACATCCATAAACTCACAAACAAATTTTTAATAAATCTCACTACAGTGTGCATTTGCTATCATACCTTCTTTGTCACCTGTGGTTCAGTTCAATGCACTCTGACCTCTGAGTTATAAGTTTCAAGGTTCCAATCAAGTGCATGAGTAAAAAATTCAAGACTGATACCCGAGTACAGTATTGCAAGGTCAGAGATGCCGACTTTTGGATGAGATGATAAATTGAAACCCCGTCTGTCTGCGTGGGTGGATGTAAAAGATTGCATGGCACTATTGCAAAAGAGGGCAGGGGATTGCCCTCCAAGTCCAAACTAATGTTGATCCCTCAGCCAAAATCAGAAAAGACAGATGATCTTCTCATGATCATATTGCTGTTTGTTGGATCTAGTTGTATTTAATTTACATTTCCTATATCACAACATTAACTATATTTCAAAAGTACATAATTGGCTGAAAGATGCTATGTAAACGCAACTGTCTTTTGATATAAAACAAATGATCATTTGTGATCTTGCCAAAAACAATATTTCAAAAATACGTTAATATCTTTCATTTATGAGGTTTTTAATAAGCCAAAATTAAACAAATTTCCAATGGTGGAAATTGAGTTCAATAAATATCTGGAATTAAGAGTCCAATGATGGCCATAAAACCATTGTTGATTGTCCGAAAAACCCGTCTGGTTCCCCATTTTCCTTTAGGGAGGAAACTGCTATCTTTCTCTGGCCTACAATTGACTCCTGACCCACAGCAATGTAGTGATCCTTAACTGCCTTCTGGGATGGGCAATACATACTGGCCTATGAATGAATTTTTAAAAATAAAAGTAATGGTACACATAGTGGAACAGGGGAAAGACTATTCAAATCAAGAGGCACACTCCCATCTTGAGCTCAAACATATCCATCTATTCCCCCATGAAGATCAATAGAATCATCTTCTAATCCTTAAATCTCCAAAACATTCAATTTCATGTGTCTATAACTCAAGTCTAATTTGTTTCAATTGATCTTTCGTTGTTACAGGAGAGGAAGCAATTTGTTCCATGGATTGTTTGATTATTTATATCTGTTTATGTTTCTTTATCTTTGGTTCCCCATAATTGCATGGATTTTTACAGCACACTGGTAGTGTTCCTATCTCTGGGTCAGAAGGCCTAGGTTCAAGTCCCATCTGCTCCAGAGATACATCAAAACACATTTGAACAGGTTGATTAGAAATATACACTCCAGAACCATCAGTCACGTACCTCTCCAATATTTAAGCCAGTTGCCATTTTAATGAACCAATCGATGTCACATTGTTTATTTTTGCTCTGGGCTTTTCCTTAGGCTAGTCTTATAAGAAAAAAAGCTTCTTGACTTCCTCAAACTTGATTGAAGCCTTACAAATGTTGAATTTGTGGACTGCAGTTTGATGTTCATATTGAATTCAGTGTGGCACTCCCTTAAAAAACACAGATAGCAACAACACTTTTCATAGCTATAGCATCTTTAATATTGTAAAATATCCCAAGGTGTTTCGCTGGAGTGTTATCACACAAAAGTTAACTTTAAGGAGATTTTGAGACAAGTGGCCAAAAGCTTGATCAGAGAAGCAAGACTTAAAGAGAATCTTTAGGGAGGACAGGCATGTGGACAGGCAAAACATTTTAGGGATAGAACTTCAGACAGCTAGAGGCACGGATAGCAATGATAGGCCATGGGAAGTGTGGAAAGTGGAACAGGTCAGAATTGAAGAAATGCAGAATCTCAGAACTGCGGACGTTAACGGGGATGGAGCAGTCTGAAGCCAAGGACCAAATTGAAGACAGCAAGCAACATTTTAATGGTGAAACATACCCCTACCAGGAGGTGGAATGGGTCAATGATAGGTGAACTGTCTTAAGGCAATTCATGGTTTAAGGAAAAGACTTCAAAACATTGACACAGAAAATCATTCTGAAAAGTACAGCTACAAATTGCACATCAAACGAAATCATGACTGGCATGTATACAGTCAGCAGGAACCACAATGCAATCTCTCCCCAGTCTCTATTACGAAGCAGTAGACATGCTTACAAAACTGGTAACATGGTTAATAGCATGTCAAGACAGATCTACCTTTATTTACTCATCTATGTCAATGTAGGTTACTAACAATGAGTGAAGAGATTGGCACAAATTGGGCAGTCTGCCAAAGCCTGAGAGTAGTTAGTTTTAGATTGTTAAATGATTTCAGAAAACAGCCTGTGGAACTTAAGATGTTGTAATTCGCCTTCACTTTGAAATGGCCATAAAACTCCACCGTACAAGCAGAAGCAGCAGTGAATTGTTATTGTGGCTTAAAAACTTGGGTTCAAAAGCAAAATATTTCATCTGTGGAAAGAATGAGGATATTTTGATGAGAGAGTGGTGTTTGTCTGCTTCAGAGCAGTCTGGGCCATTGCAGCCATGTAAGTGAAGTGTGAAGCTTATATCAGTCTATTGCTGTAATGGCCAATATTTCATCTTTCAGGAACAGAATAAAGAGCCATCTTAAATTGGACCTTTTGTAATTGTTTTACTCATCTTTAATGGTGCCCATTTCAGCTCAGTGGTCAGAATAACAAAGCCTCACTTTAACCTCCAATTGCAGGCTGGCAGGTGGATTGGTGTAAAATGGGATGGAAAGCAAGGGGCATTGCTCATCGCCAATCCACCTCCCTTGGTGTAATAAATGCCAAGAGTTAGGTGTCAGGTTGTATCACGTCTCTGGCTTTTTTGTATATGATCCTTTGTGCTGTTACTATTTCACCAGTTGTAGGGGGCTGCAGTGCCACATTGTGGGGCAGCCAGGCATGTTCTGGTAGTCTGGCTCTGTGGGAAGGGCTGGATCTGACTGAAGACATACCTCCCCAACCTGGCTTCCTGAACACACACATACCTCCATTCCCCTCATGCCTCCCCTCCCCACCAGCTTTAAGGGATCTATCTGAGTGGTCCACCTGAGGCAGCTGCACTGACTTCACAATCTGTTCTCCATGCCACTCCTGCTGAATGCCCGCAGTCCCAGCAGTGTCCACAGCCAATGGTGGCGCCACTGGGACTGGAGGGTCATCGGTTTGCTGGCATCTCTTGGAGGTAGGACATATCCTCAAGGGCAGATACCAGAACCTCAGGAATCCAATTGGCTGAACCTGAGTCACACACCTGGGTCATGGTGTCCCAGGCCAGAGGTGGCAGGTTAGCCCGCTGAGTCACCAACTGAGGAACCAGAGTCACCTTAACCCTGCTTAAAATTCATCCCCCTGATCCCCCCGCAAGTTGTGGGATCAAATCTCATACCAGAGGTTGCACCACATTAATCCAGGCTGACCCTTCGCTGTGGTAACTCAGTATGTGGCACGCTTAGGGATGCAAGCTGTCAGATGAAACTCCCATTTCTCCTCCCACTTGAATATAAAATATCTCAGGTTGCTGTAACGAAGAAATAAAGATGAGTCGTCACTGATATTCCAACATTCATCCCTCTGCCCATTTCCTGAAGACTGGATTTTCTGACCACTAACACATTACTCTTTGTGGGATCTTGCTGTGTGCAATACGACCACCATGCTTCTGGCGGTACAAAAGCAACACAAAGTAAAAGGTGCTTTATTGGCTGCAAAGTGCTTTTAGGGCCCCTGCGGTCATGAAAAGTTGTCCAACCACAAATCATTCTGTCATGCTTTGGATCGTCCCTGAAAATAGTGTCTAATGTTAGTCAAGAGCACCATCACATTCCTTGTTTCCACTCATCAGTACATTCTACACCCTGAATTGGCCAAGTGATACAGGGCAGTTAGTGCTGGACTCATTGACAATTTGACATCTTGCCCCATGTTTTCTTCTTTCATTTCCCAGCTAAGGAAAGACTCGACTATGTCGAGAACTATCAAAATCTGGTGACCAACTCAGAAACACTAGATGTGGAGATCTTTGAAATCCCAAACATTGGACTCTTTGCTGCCACAGCCAATAGGAAGCCCCAGCCAGGTTCGACGATCTTTAAGTGGTTGGATGGGAAGTTCGAGCCATATCAGAACATCACAACTTATGAAGCTCAAGCCTGGAAATACTTCTCCATTGGCCCTGAGGTAGGCTGCGGAAATGGGAAATGAGTGCGTTTAAAGATTTCAGAAACTGTAGGCATGGTGACAAACTTCAACTGTTGGTGCTTAATGTGCTTGTGATACACTTTTCTGCACTTGAGTGTTAACTGACTTCATTTCATTAATTTAACCTGGCCACAATGTTAGGACAGATCTTGGTGCAATCTTAGAACGGATGTAAGTCAGCAGGAGGCCATTCAGTCCTTGCTGTCAGTGCGAGTTCTCTGCATGAGCAACTCCTACTTACTGCAAATTCTTCCTTTACATTCTCCTTTGATGTTCAGTCCTTTGGGTATAGGAGTTGAGATGTCATGTTGAGGTTGTACAGGGCATTGGTGAGGCCTCCTCTGGAGTGCTGTGTCTAATTCTGGTTGTCCAGTTATGGGGAGGGTATTATTCAGCTGGAGAGGGTTCAGAAGAGATTTACCATGATGCTGCTGGATATGGAAATTTTGAGTTATACAGAAAGGCTGGAAAGGCTGGGACTTTTTCCACTGGAGCGTAGGTGGTTGAGAAGCAAACTGAAAGAAGTTTATAAATTAATAAGAGGTATAGATAGAGTTAATGGTAGGTGTCTTTTCCCTAAGATGGGGGATTTAAAGACTTGAGGGCACATTTTTAAGGTGAGAGGAGAAAGATTTAAAAAAGACAAGAGGAGCAATTTTTTTACACGGAGGGTGGTTCGAGTGTCGAATGAACTTACTGAGGAAGTGGTGGATGTGGGTACAATTACAATGTTTAAAAGACATTTGGATAGTTACATGAATAAGAGAGGTTTGGAGGGATATGGGCCAGGAACAAGCAGATGGGCCTAGTTTAGTTTGGGATTATGTTCGGCATGGACTGGCTGGACTGAAGGGTCTGTTTCCATGCTGTATGACTCTTAGTTGGTTGAATCTGCCTCTACCTCATCCTCGGTTATGGATTGGGTTAATTCTGAACTGTGTCAAATTCTTAGGTTGGAATTTACTTTGTGTTTGTTCACTAGATGTAGATTTTGCTGGCTAACCCAACATTTATTGCTCAACCCTAACCATCCCTGATCAAAGCACTGCTGTTTCAATGAGTACGCACTTAGATTCGCTCTATCATTGCAAAGACACAGAATAAAAGAAGGGCAAGGGTTATGCAGGGACAAATCTCTGATTAACATGGAGACTTTCTAATAAAGACTTTAACAAGGTTTGCCTTTTGACTCTGGGAATGGAAGTGAGCACCAGAATCTCAAAGAGACCCATGCCCCTATCTTGCGCACTATTGATCCTCTGTGTCCTCTTAGGTTTTCCTGGCCGTAGCCAATTTTGAAAAGAATGAACGGAACCAGGAGTATTCAGTCATCTACAGATGGAGCCAGAGGAGGCTGCGGTTTGTTCTGTACCAGAGACTAGCAACTCACAGTGCCCGTGACTGGGAGGCCTTTCAGATCAATGGGGAGACATTCCTTGCTGTAGCCAATCATCGTGAAGGTACACTGTTCAGAATCATGTGTTGCTAGCTGCCATCTTCTGTCTCCCTGGAATGTGATGATGGACTTATCAGTGGAGGAGTACAGAGATGGAAGTTGTGTTACAGTTGTATAAATATCTAATTAAACCCTGTATTTGCTGCTCTTGTGTCTGGTTTCGGGCTCCACACCACAGGAATGATACGCTGACCTTGTTTGGGCAAAGGAAAATCCCCCAGAATGATATTGAGAGGTTAAATAGTGCCTACAGTTTGCACAGCTTTGTATTCCCTTGAGTACAGAAACATTTTCTAATCACCCTGTTCAGAGATGTTAATATACACCTCTGAAGTAAGTAGGACTTGAACCCCAGCCTCCTGGCACAGAGGTAGGGACACTACGACTACGCCAGAAGAGTCTCCATTAAGGGTGGGAGATAAAAAAGTGCTCAAATTGAACAGTTAAGAAGTTGTTATTGTTAATTTTAAATCAGAGACACATAATTTTTTGTTAGCAAAGTTGTTTCAGTTCATAGGCCAGAGATGGGTTTGTAGAGTTATGCCACAGATGAGCCATAATCTCATTGAATGGTGGGACAGGCTCAAGGGGCTGAATGGCCTACTCCTGTTCCAAAGCTGATTAAAGGATTTGATAGAGGAGATAAGGAGAAACTATTCCTTTTGCCGTTGATGCATCCACAATAAGGAAAAAATACCTTTAACATTAGAGCCAGCTCATTCAGGGGGTTGATGTCGGGAAACACTCCTTCACTCAAGGTAGTTGAAGTCTGGAGCGCTCTCCCCTAAAAAGCTGGCGAAGCTTGGAGGGGAAGAGAGTGAACTGAGATCAGTGGATTTTTGTTTGACTAGGATGCTGGGGGAAATAGGACCAAGCCAAATGACTAAAGCTGAGATGCAGATCAGCCTCCGTGTAAACCGAATGAGAAGGCCTGGTTAGCCTCTTCCTGCGACGTACTGGATGTACAAAATACATTCGAAGAAGCTGTCTTCTCAAAGGGGGAGTGACTGATGTCGGAAGGAGGCCAATTCTCCTTGCACTCACCGTTCGATAAAGGCAATGGATTCACATGTACAATCAGATTCTCGGGCGGTGCAATGCGAGAGGTTGGAGGAGGGACGGAGCAGCCTTGAACATGACTCGATATATTGACACAGAAAGGCATACACCTGCAAGGTCTGGCATGGGTCCAGGGTGGTGAGGGCCTGGTTCAGACTATGCATGTGACTTGCTGGAGCTGTAAGCTAGCCTTCCTAACGCTTTTCGCAAAGGCGCTCGAGCCAAAGCCTCCTAAATGCCAACAGCTAGTAGCTAGTTTGATTTCTCTCCCACCGACCGAAAGGGTCGTGAAGGTTGTAAACTGCAGGATATCACCCCCACAGGGTTTCCCTACCTGGAACATGTTGAATCATCTTTCAGTTTTGCGTGCGTGCTTGTAATAATTGGTGTGCATCTGTCAGGACAGGCATTCTCACAGCGATCTTCCCTTGCGAGACCACCCGTAAGAGCCCAGTGTCAGCATTTGTTGACATGATTTGAGTTGGGATTTGAACATTACGTGCATCCTTCCTCAGTCCCTGCGGAGGGGACCCTTGAGGGAGTCACTGAGATCCTTTCTGCGCATGTGCCCCTTCACAGCTGCTCGGTGATCGAATTACCTGGAAGGCGGGAAAGCCAACGGGAGTGCTTTTGTTGGCTGTAGATCCAGCTTTATTCTGCCTGTTGAAAGCGCCACATTGTGCTCCTGAGATGCTGCTTGGCCTGCTGTGTTCATCCAGCCTCACATTTTATTAACATGGAATATGCTGGTTTTCCTCGGGTCTTTCAGATCACCCCTGTCTCCCAACAAGAAGCTGCTGATGCAAAGAAAAACCCTATGTCAGCCCTGGCTGTCGGGTAGCTGCCAGAAGGACTAGGTAGTTGGATTACAAGGTAGAGTTAACACCCACCAGCTGACGTTACCATGAAGTATTTTTCTCCTCAAATCTCTGTAATGAGACTGTACCTCTACGGTCTTGTAGAGCTACTGCATTTGCCCATTCATTTAACTTGTCCAAGTCATACTGAAGCCTCTTTACATCCTCCTCCTGAATCACAATTTTACCTAGCTTGAGGTTGGATGGTGGCTCAGTAGTTAGCACTGCTGCTTCACAGCGCCAGGGACCTGGATTCAATTCCACCCTCAGGCAACAGTCTGTATGGAGTTTGCACACGTTCTCCCTGTGTCTGTGTGGGTTTCCTCCCACATCTCTACAGATGTGCAGCTAGGTGGATTAGCCATGGGAAATGTATGGTTACAGAGGTTGGCTGGGGGCTTGGATCCAGGAGTGGGACGCTTTTTGGAGCAGATCAATGGGCCAAATGGCCTCTTTCTGTGCTTCGGGAATTCTATGATTCTATGGTAGCAGGTTCACAGCCTATTTTGGTTACATTGAAGTTGGTTCTTGACCTACTTTGGAGATCAGCGGAATAATCCGGAAGGGAAATGTCAAATTAT
This sequence comes from Stegostoma tigrinum, assembly GCF_030684315.1. NCBI lineage: Eukaryota > Metazoa > Chordata > Chondrichthyes > Orectolobiformes > Stegostomatidae > Stegostoma > Stegostoma tigrinum. The sequence continues at coordinate 17,130,765 of NC_081360.1, read as the reverse complement.
ACATTCATGAGGCAGAGAAAGGAATAATTTTATGTAGAACATTTAGAGTATCCCAAAGTGAGCAGGAGTCACACCCAATTCTTGAGTTTGATCAACGTGAATGCCACAATTTCCAAGTAAAGAGTGAAAGGGAGGCTCACCAAAATCCCTTGGAAGTGCCGATGTTACCTGGAGTTTGTCCTTTCCATTTGGTATTTTCATGTATAAAGACCTATGAACTGGGAGCAAGGGTTAGCCACTACCCTCAAGCCTGTTCCATTGTTGGTGGTTTGATGTTTTGAAAGGGTGTTGCCTCAGCCTGAGAGACAATCTGGTGCTCCGTATTTTTCCCCAGAATATTACGTATATTTCTGGTCGACTCACCAAAAAATTCAGGGCATGAGGTGCAAAGGTGATGTACATATAATTTGTACCTATGTGGTACGTTCAATGTAGTTAAATGTCCTAAGGTGAATTATACAATGATCTTTGGAGGGGTGGCCTTATAGAGGTTTATACAATCATGAGGGGTATAAATAAGGTGAATAGAAGGTGTCTTTTCCCTAGGGTGGGGGATTTCAAGACTAAGGGGCGTATTATTACGGTGAGAGGAGAAATAATTTAAAAAGCTCATGAGGATCATTTTGTTTTACATAGAGATTAGCTCATGTGTGGAATGAACTTCCAGAAGAAGTGGTGGATAGGAGCACGGTTACAACATTTAAAAGACACTTGGCTAAGTACGGGAATAAGAAACGTTTGGAGGGATATGGGCCAAGTGCAGGCAGGTGGGACTAGTTTAGTTTGGAATTATGGTCAGCATGGACTGTTTGGACTGAAAGGTCTGTTTCTATGCCGTATGACTCTGTGACTCCAAAGTGGGTCGTGAATGCATTATTCAGAAAGTAAGAGGGCCCACCTAACCCAATTGTTGATTCATTGTAGAATCTACTGGCGTGCTGTTGATCAATTTAGTATGTCTCGTTCTTTCTGCTGTTTGTTGATGCTACTCCTTAACAACACCAAGCTAAAAGAAACTGTCAGGTGAAACTTGCACGCTCTTGCCACCCACTGCTACTTCACTACCAGCTCGCTCAATCACTCCACTCCGTTTGACATGCCCCATTGCGTTCCCAACATCCAGTACAGGATGAAGAGAAATTTGCACAAACTTGACATTAGATAATCCAAGACAATTGTCTTCGGTCTCCTCAGCCACTGACTCCTATCCTTGCCTCAGCCACAATTTGTGACTGAATCAGAATGTCCAATATCTTGACATCCTGTTTGGTCTTGAGCTAAGCTTTTGACATGATAACCTCTCCATCACCAAAGCTACCTATTTCCATCTCTTCAGCACCATCCATTTTCAGCGCTTGCTTTGCAGTAGAGTTAAGTGACTTGGGAAAGAGGTGTTCTGTTGCTTTTGCTTTTCCAAAAAATCCCAGACTCAGGAATTTAGGAGTTCAGTCTCAGGAACTCAGCTGTAGGATAAAAAAAAATCATTTGTTTGAGCATCTGGAAAATAACTAAAAGTTTCTGCGATTTGTGCCGATGAGTAAATTGTGTAAAGAACATAATGTGGTAGAGATTTGGCAAATGGAGTCCCATTCTTGAGTACGTTGTGGGTTGATTTGGACACTAGTTGGAACACAATGCATGACAGTATCAAAGATCTGTTTGTAAGTACAGGAAATGTTAATATGGTGGATTTTTAAAATTATACCCTTACATGAATCACCAACGTAAGTACAACTGTTCATAACTTAGACATTCAATAATCAGGGGCCTCCTGTATAATGTGGGAAATGTGAACTTGCCCACTTTGGCATGAAGAACGAAAAGAAAGGATATTCCTTAAATAGTGAGAGGTTGCATAGTGTTGCCATACAGAGGATCTGGGTGCCCTAGTGTATGAATCACAAAAGGTTAATATGCTGGTACAGCCAGATTTAGGAAAGTTAAATAAAATGTTAACATTTATCATGAAGCCAGTTAAATCCAGAAGTAGGGACATTATGCTTTAGTCATAAAAGGCATTGGTGAGTCTCATCTGGACTACAGTGTACAGTATTTGTCACCTTACTTAATGAAGCATGTAAATATGTTGGACATGGTTCAGAGAAGTGACTAATACCTGGATGGGGCAGGCTGTGAATTGCTTGTGTTTTCTGGTGTTTAGAAAAGTAAGAGGCAAATTGGTTGAAACATTTATAACCTTGAGTGGTCTTGACAGTGTAGATGCCGATCAGATGTTTCTCAGTGGGACAATCCAGAACGCAGGGGGCACTGTTTACAAATCAGTATTGGTCCTTTAAACATAGAGGTGCAACAATTTCTTTATCCAAAAGACATGAGTCTTTTGAATGGTCTTCCTGAAAAGGTAGGAGAAGAGACCTTGAATATTTTTGAGCCAAACATGGGTAGATCCTTAATAGGTAGGGTGAGGGGGGAGGTGATGAAAGGTTATCAGGGCCAGGTAGGAATGCAGTTTTGAGGTTATAATCAGATCTGCCGTGATCTTATTGGGTGTGGAGCAGGCTTGTGAGGCTGATGATTTACCTCTGCTTTTAATTCAGGTGTCTTGTGGCTTCCATTAGTTACGTTTGTTTCTCCATCACACCATGTGCTGTGGGCTGACATTTTTTTTTGTTCAAAACACAGACTGTAGTGCAGTTATGAGTGATTTCACCACTCTGGATTTTTGCATCTCCATGTGCTTGAATGTATGGTTTTAAATATTTGCTAATAAAGTAGGTGCAGAATTCAGTTACATTTAACTTATTCGTTCATGAGGTGCAAGTGTCACTGGTTAGGCAAGCATTTGTTGCCCAAACCAATGGAACATGGGGCTAGTGGCCTAGTAGGCCCTGTAAGAGGGCAATCACATTGCTGTCTGCCTGGAGTCACATATAGGCCAGACCAGGTAAGGACAGTAGATTTTCTTCACTAAATGACGTTTGTGAATTAAATGGATTTTTACAACAATCAGTGATAGTTTCATTGTTACCCCCATGAATGATGTTAGCTTTCAATTCCAGATTGATTAATTTAGCTTAAATTCTTCCAGTTGCTGGGATGCGATTTGAAGCCATGTGTACCTATAGAATTAGCTTGGGTCTCTGGCTTATTAGTCCACTAACATTACTACTGAATCGTTTTCTCCCACAGAAAAGCCGGGGATTTTTTCCTGATCTCTCTGGTCAATAATTATCTCTCAAGCAACATCCAGAAAACAGTTCATCTAGTCACCAGCACAATGCTGTTGTGTGGCACCTTGCTGTGTGAAAATTGGCTACTACATTTCCCACGTTATAACAGTGACTGCACTTCAAAATAATTACTACTGTGTCCAATTCTGGTCACTCAGTTATAGGAAGGATCTTATTAAGAGAGGGTTCAGTAGAAATTTACCAGGATTGTTGCCTGGTTGGAACATTTGTGTTAAAAAGGCTGGATAGGCTGGAATTTTTTTCAGTGAAGCACAGGAGGTTGGGGGGTAACCTGATAGAAGTTTATAAAATAATGCAGATACTGAGTTAATTGTAGTTGTCTTTTCCCTAGGATGAGGAATTTCAAGACTAGGGGGCGCATTTTGAAGGAGAGAGATTTTAAAAACACATGAGGGGTAAATTTTTTACACGGAGGGTGGTTTGCATGTGGAATGAACTTCCTAAGGAAGTAGTGGATGTGGGTATAATTACAATTTAAAAGCCATTAGGATATGTACATGAGTAGGAAAGGTTTGGAGGGGTATGGGTAAGGAGCAGGCAGGTGGGACTAATTTAGTTTGGGATTATGTTCGACATGGACTGGTTGGGCCGAAGGGTCTGTTTCCATGTGTATCACTCTGTGACTTCATTGCTCACCCTTTGTGACACCTTTAAGTAACATTATGATGCTGCAGAAATATAAGCTTACCGTTTTTGAAATAAATGCTCAAAAACGTCAGGCTTTGATTATGATCGAATTAAGTTGGACTTTGGAACGAGAGCGCGGGGCATTAAAAGCTTTGAATCTGACTGTTGAACCCATGCTGCCTGGGACCATTAAATGAATTCCAGAGTTTGGATGACATGACACAACAATACAGAACATCCAAAATATATGCTAACCTTTCAGAGAAATAGTTTCATTCCATTGCACACGAGACAAACCGCTGCAAAGCAGCAAGTCCGAACAAAAGCTGGAAAAGTCTTTGAATGCTTTGTTTATGCCAACCCTCAGTGTTCTTTGTGTTGCTTTTATTGATACAGTTAGAAAGGCAATGAGGTGGTCTATGGAGGCAGTGGGGGATCAGCCTTCATTGGTATTCTTTTGAAATAGATATTAAAACTGTTGACAAGACAAGCAGACAGGGTAATTTCAGAGATGGACGTGCAAGCAAATCACAGTCAATCTGAATTTCAGGTTTGGGCTGAGGAGCTTAAATAATTAAATCAATACTACTGCAAGGAAAGACATGCTGTGACAGCCTTCTGCCTTTCATTCATCAGGACAAATGCAAGAATGCCAAAATTCAGATGACAATAATTTATTTGGTATTCATGTGTCTGTCCTGATGAGTGCAGAGTGAAAGCTCCAGCAAAGTTTGTCTTTTTAGCAAGATTCATGTTTTGTACCACCAAGTAACTATAATTAAATTAATCTTGTCACTCCGCAGTGTCAAGCGGGGGAAGAATCAAGTCAAACCAACTTTTTAACTTTATATTGAAAGTTGGATGAGCAAAGGCAAAACAGACAGCAACAATTTGTTAGCTAGACATTGGGATTACATTATAATATATCCACTCGATTCTCACATGGGATGAGATACTCAGAGCCATATTTGTACATAGAGCAATATACAAACTCACATGCCTGTATTCAGCAATCACCAGCTTCTGTTGTATGCTATCAGTTGTGGCTCAGCATTCATGCCCCACTTCAAGACACATGCACGGAATCCAGACTTTTCCTCCTAATGTGGTGCTGGGGGAGCTCTGCACTGCCCAGAAAGGCAGTCTTCTGGATAAGACAGGATAAACTGAGACGCTGCTTCCCCTCTTAAAAGATCCTATGGCCCTCATTGAAACTGAGCAGGGGAGTTATCATTGGTGTCCTGCCAATGTTTATCCCTTAAACCAGCCGGTGTGAAAAATTACATGATCAGAGATAATGGGAACTGCGGATGCTGGAGAATCCAAGATAAGAAAGTGTGAAGCTGGATGTGCTCCTGAGATGCTGCTTGGCCTGCTGTGTTCATCCAGCTTCACACTTTCTTATCTTGGATTCTCCAGCATCTGCAGTTCCCATTATCTCTGATCACAGTTGTAACCTCACTGCGAAGCCTCTTCCAGGGATGCCTAACCTGAAGAAGTTACCCTCCTCCCTCCGGACCAACCTCAGGGAATCTCTCTATCCATCTTCTGTCCGCCTCCCCCTCTCTTCCTATTTATTTCAGAACCCTCTCCCCATCTCCCTCTCTGATGAACGGTCTAGGCCTGAAACGTCAGCTTTTGTGCTCCTGAGATGCTGCTTGTCCTGCTGTGTGTTCATCCAGCTTCACACTTTGTTATCTTGGTGTGAAAAATTACGTGGATGGTTTGGTCATTTCTTTCATTGCTGTTTGTGGGATCTTTTGTTGTTCTCAAATTGGCTCCTGTATTTCCCACATTATATAACAGTGACTATACTTTGAAAGTACGTTGTTGGCTTTAAAGTGTTGGCAGGAGTTGAGACACAAGCTCATTTCTTTCTCTCTGGCCGCAGCCTGTTAGTCAGTCAGGGGAATGTAGTCACTGTTTTATTGCTCAGCTGAGAGTGTCTGTGGACAGGAGCCTGTTAGTTTGCTCAGCGGGGGCTGGGGGTTATGTCCTGGTATCTGACTGGGTTTATTTCTACCTTTTAAGGAGACAATCATAATATTGACAGCATCATTTATAAGTGGAACCCCAACACCCGTCTGTTTGAAAGGAACCAGACCATTCCAACCTCGGGAGCCTATGACTGGGAATTCTTTACGATCGGACCCTACTCCTTCTTAGTCGTGGCGAATACCTTCAATGGGACATCAACCCGGATCTACTCCAGGATTTACATCCGGCTGGGAGGAATGTTCCGACTTTTCCAGTCAATCCCGGTAAGTGCCCAGGTGGAAACACTGGGAATCTGAGAACAGGGAAACTCAGCAGGTCCGGCAGCATCTGTGGAGAGAGAAACAGAGGCAATGTTTCGAGTCCAATATGTCTCTTCAGAATAGAAAATGGTGTTTTTTATGCAGTTAACAACTTTAATCTGCTCCACACCCTCCTTTCCCTCTGTTAACAGCATAAACTCCATCATTTCCTATTCCCTCTCAGTTCTTAAGAGTCAAAACAGATTCAAAATGTTAACTCGATTTCTCTTTCCACAGATGCTGCTGGACCTGCTGTTTTCTTCAGCATTTTCTCTTTATATTTCTGCCAAGTTCCTAAGTAGGCAAAAGACCCCACTAGATGAGGAGAGAGGGGCATGTGTCTGCATTTATAAAAAGCATCCTAACACGTTATGGGAAATAGGAACAGGAAAAGGTCGTTCAGCCCCTCAAAGCTGTTCCATCATTTAATGAGATTATAGGTGATCTGCGTCTAAACTCCATCTATAAGTGTTACTTGGGAACACATCAAAAACTATCACAGGAAATGAATTATTTTGAAACGGCGTCTCCACTCTTACATGACCAAAACAAAAAAAAAATCTGTGTAATACACAACAAGATTCCACAGGTACCACTGTAACCACTGTACTGTGAACAAACCAGGACAGTATATGAATGGTTTTCCCTGCAGGGGTTGGATACAGTTTAGCAGCTTAATAGGTTGTTTTGGAGAGCAGATGTGAGTCAACCTCATTGCTGTGGGCCTGGATATCACTTTCAGGCCAGACTCTACAATGTTGGCAAACTTCCTCTCATAGAGGGAACTGGATGGGTTTTTACAATTCAGTAGTTTCATGACTATTGACGAGATTAGCATTTTATTTCAGATTTGATGACTAACTGAATCCAAACTCCACCCCTCCATGGGTACTCATTGAGTACACATATATCATGTCAATGAGCTCTCTATAGTCTCATTGTCAACTCTCACATAATTGACTGACAAGAGAATTCCCTGCAATTACACAGTGACTACTGCTCACCAAAATCACGTTTGGATAGAATCTAACTTCATAGCAATGCGGATGAATTTTGAAAATATGGCTTCTGTTTGTATCTCTGTAAACATTAAGACAACATTGCAGTGTGAAATTGATATGAAGTTCTCCACCTTTTTCCTCTCTCAATTTAGATTTAGATTTTTCAGGTTTTAGATTTTTTTGTGAAGTGTACTCAAGCACAGAAGTACAATGAAAAGTGTATAATTTATACCAAAGTACCTAGATACAAAAAAAGCTTAAGTACAAAGTAGTTAGAGAAATGAGAATTGAAAAGTTAAGCATTATTTCATAGAATAGTAGGAAAATAATTGGTTATAGTTTACATTGAAGTCTTTCGTAGTTTAAACAAGGAAAATGAAGGAATAAGCTAAAAGTTCAACAATCTTTGATGAGTTCTCCAATTATCTCATGCTCTGGGAGACCGCAGCCCTCCATTTAATGTGTTAAATTATTTACAGTTCACTCTATTGCCTTTCCTTCACAGCTGCATAATATTTATTCTCCATAATATGTACATACTGCCCTCTAACCTTAAACTTTCTCCTGACTTTTCTGCAAATTTTTTTTCCTCTTTCTTCTAATCAATTGTTTTCATTCAGCCTAGATTCAGTTGCATGGAAAGCCTCACCAGGTTTTTCGATTAACATGCTTTAGCTGATGATTGACAATCTCAGAGCTTCTGCACATGCCAGTAGCCTTCTTGAGTGTAGTTTTCTCCGCTCCCTGCAGATGTGCTTTCACAGCAGGGTCCCACATGCCTAAGACAATCTTATTTCTAATGAATTCCCCTTTCACTTATCCAAACTTACAGATCCAGCGGGATGTGCCAAAGTAATCATGTCCGGATCAATTGTCTTACTTTCGCCTACAGCGTACTGTTCATACACAACATTAATATGGGTTAAAAAGTGCATCTTCAAAGCTTTCAAAATCTCCCCTTTCTGGCTCTTCTGCCTTGCCATGAGATCAAGGCTGCTACAAGCTTTATTGCACATTTTCACCAGCTTTCACTGATACGATGACTACAATCTGATTTGCTCATCTTTTTAAAAAATAATTCCGTAGCTATTTCATGTTTTGCTACCAATAGTGGAAAAAAAATCCAATTGCACCTCAAATTTCCTCCTATTTCCACTACCGTGGAGATTGGAAAATGCACAGCCATTTTGAATTGGCCAACAACTCCGAGTTGTAGGCTGTTGCATTTACTTTGCACCCTTGCTGTTTCTTCTAGCAATAGCCTCTTTTAACAGCTCTAAAAATGCCACACGTTTTCGACTGGATATTCCTTACTGCCTTCCTTGTAACTGCTGGCTCTGTTACAGCTCTGAAATTCCACACATTTTCAGCTGTACCATTCCTGACATCACTTTTTTTCACAAGTGTTTAATGTCAGCACCCAGATGATGGCACCCGAAGGCACTTGCAACAGAGTTAACAGTCACGTGTCTATGGGAAGCCAGCCAGTACCCTAACAATACATTTCCTTCTCCGAAAAAGGTCCATACACAACCATACCAGCTTCTGCCAAAACTGTAATTGCCCTGTAGCTTTTTCAGACATCTGTGTTCCTGCAATTTTGACTTGTTGCGCATTCTCGATTTTAACTTTCCCAGCGTTGCTGCCCACACTGCTGCTTCAACTATCTAGATGCCAAACTCTGGAATTCTCTCTCCAAACCTCTCCCTGTGTACTCCTTTTGATCACCTTAAGAGACTCAACATCAAATTTTCTCTGGCTGTGCTCCAGTAAAGAAGCTTGGGGACATTTTACTGCGTTCAAGGCTATATATAAACTCAAGCTATTATCGGTGGTGGGTTTTCAGAGGAATGCATTTCCAGTGCTGGGTGTTAGTTAAACTGGTCGGCTGGACATGTTGGTTTACAGTGCAGAGTGATGCCAACAACAACACGGGCTCAATTCCCACACTGGCTGAGGTTACCACGAAGGTCCAGTGTTCTCAACTTCTCCCCTTACCTGAGGCATGGTGACCCTCAGGTTAAACCAGCACCAATCATTTCTCTCTATCTCTAATGACGTAGCTATAGGATAGGGAAGATTTTACAATTAAAACAGAATTGATCTCCAAATAAGCGTCATCTTGAGGGCACTGGTTACAAATGACTGACAACTCAGCACAATCCTGAAGGTGCTGTGTGTACAAAATATTTACATTTCTTAATCCTCAGGACTTGCAGGATTAGTTACACCTTGTTCCAAGCAAATCAAATTTCATTTTCCGAGCCAGCTGGTTTCACAATCTGAGCAGAGGGAGGTATCAAGGCCGCTCGTGCTTTGTATTCATTTCAAGGACATACAGGATAGTCACCATGTGGCAGTATCAAGGAGCAGAGCTGACAGGCAGGCTTCATCATAGATCTTTCCTCCTTGTCAACTGCATGTTGCTAACGATTCGATGTTACATCTCCTGGAACAACATCAGTTCGCAAGTGCCATCTCAGCTCTTCATAATTAACCAATTTTTTTCTCTCCAGCCTTGGAAGCAACAGCGATCTCATTAACGATAAAAGATAATTGGCCAATCTTGCCCACAATGCCTGATGAAGGAGCCCTATTGCAGGCTCTCCAGTTTAGTGTGTAATGGCTTCCTGATGGAAAGACTGAGAGACATCAATTAGTGTACAGCCACCTCCCTGAGCTAGTGTATAGATGTCTCCCAGAAAGATCTCAGTGCAATTTTACCAATTTTAAGAAGGTAGTTTAGACCCTCTTATTTTAGAGGTGGATATGAAGTGTGTGTTCCAGATGTGATGTGACTGGTCAAACTACTCACCGTTAAACAAAACACAGTTTACTTAAACACATATGTGAAAATACAAACAAGATAAAGGAATTTAGAATAATTTAACTACTGGAAAACCTAACCAAATAATAGATGCAGTAACTATTACTAATTAACTGCTCCAATATAGTAACATCCCATAAACACACCCCTTGGCAAAAAGGCGTATTCAGACACATATGCAGTTCTCCAATCCAGGAGGAAGAGACATCAAGAGAAATTTCTGAGAAAGTAGAAGCTAGGAATCTTTCACCAAAGCTTCCAATTTTTCTGAGATCCCAAACAGCTTCTGATGCTACTGAAGGAACCAATACCTAGAAATCCCGATCTGTGAGAGGTGGCCACATCCATTCAGGCTGTAGAAAAAAGCACATGGCCTCCAAAGTTGTTTACTTAAGTTGTCTCAAAGTAGCCAGTTTGGTACCTCTGCCGTACAATCTCTCTTCAAAAAAAAGACCCAGGACAAAATAACCTTTTAAAGTGACAGCATCATCACAAGATACCCCTCAGAAATATCTCATGCAATGCACAGATACCTCAGAGAAATCCCAGTCAGTGTACAGGTGTTCCCTGGATAAATCCCAGTCACAATATAGATATCTCCCAGAGAAACAACAGCCCGTTATACATAGATCTCCTGGAGAAATCCCAGTCTCCAAGACTCGAGCTGAGGTTAATTCGATGTAAAGTGAAGTTTTATCAATATACACTTTGAGAATGTCCCCAACAGTTTTAATAGTTATTAATGCAGTTTTAAAAAAGAAAATACAGTCATATAAGAAAATATATCTGTATTTGGAAACGTGAGTTAACTTGTTGACGTCATCTTGTTTGGAGAAAAGAATTCTTTTGGAATAGCTTCGCTTTGAGATGACAACTCTGATTGAGGGTACAGAAATATCCCTGGGGATAGACTGAGAGATGCAAGCAGCTGACACAAGTAAATGATAAGATGTTGCTGTGACAGCTGACAGGAATTGTCTTGTCAAATTCCCTTTTCCTCATGCATCTTTCTAATTGAAAAGCCTCACTTCCATTCTCTTTGAAAATGGAAGGATGCCATTCAGTTCCTCAGGCCTGCTCCAGTATTCACTGGGTTGTATCTCCATCTACCTGCCTCGGGTTAGATATTGCTTTAATGCCATCACCTAATAGAAAACAATTAATCTCAGTCTTAGAAATTTCAATTGGCTCACAGCCCCAGCAGACTGTCCAGGGAAGGGGCTGGGGGATATTCCACTTTTCCACAATTCTTTGTGTAAAGAAAAGAATGTTCTAATTCCACACCATTGTGGCCTTGAGCAAATTTAGAGAAATAGATACGCATTTGTCCTGGTCTCCATCTATCCTTTAAATTCTTGCATCAATTTAAACACCTCAAACAGATTACCCTTCAGCTTTCTGAACTCAAGCCAATCCGATCAACCTATCTTCATAACTTAAATCTTGAATCCGCAACCCCCATTCCCGAATCAGTCAGATGGATCTGTGCTGTGTCCTAATTAAAGTAAAAATTTGTTCCTAAGGTGTAGAATCCCTACAGTGTGGAAGCAGGCCATTCAGCCCATCGAGTCTAAGCATTCATCCTAAAGAGAATCCTATCCAGACCCACCCTATCCCTGTAATCCTGCATCCTCACAGCTAATCCACCTAGCCAGCCAGGAGTTGGTCTTGCTTGACTTGTGAGGGACCCATGGCTTTCTTGACAGATGATTGATGCCCACAATCTCTGTTCAGTTTCAACGAGGTATCTTGACAGTTTGGCCACTCTTTCCCACGTCTTCTATGTTTCTCATGATACTGGCATTATGCCGCAGATTTTCACACTTGGGTACAGTGGCATAGAGCCCCTGCTCTACTTCCTTTATCGATATGACCACTTTCAACTCAAGCACTGCTGGATGTTCCTGCACGGAGGAGAATGATGACCAGTTTCTTCACCTCTACAGCCTACTCCTCCAACTGTGGCTGAAGCAGCTACACCAACTGTTAACTTCCCCTTTCTTCCTTCAGCTCACTCATGGTGGCTCTGCTAACTGCAAGTACAATCATAGAATCCCTACAGTGTGAAAGCAGGCCACTTGGCCCATCCAGCCCACGTTGACTCTCTGAAGAGCATCCCACCCAGACCAATCCCTCTACCTCATCCCTGTAATCGTGCACTTTCCACAGCTAATCCGCCTACTCTGCACATCCCAGGACACTATGGACACTTCAGCATGGCCAATCCACCTAACCCGTACATCTTTGGACTGTGGGAGGAAATGGAAACACCCGGAGGAAACCCACGCAGACGCAGGGAGAATGTGCAAACCCCACACAGCCACCTGAGGCTAGAATAAAACCAGGTCTCTGGCACTGTGAGGCAGCAGTGCTAACCACTGTACCACCCTTTGGCGCTAGCTTGGCTAGGGGGGCACTGGTTCTGAAGCACAAGTCTTCAGTACTATTACCACAGTGTTGTCAGGGCCCAGTGCTCCCAACTGTTCTTGATATCACATGAGTGAATCAAATTGGCTGAAGACTGGCATCCATGATGCTTGGGGCCACTGGAGGAGGCCGGGATGGATCATCCACTTGACACTTCTTGCTGAAGATTGCTGCAAATTCTTCAACCTGATAGTTTTTGCTGTTGTGTTAGTCTCTTCCATCATTGATGATGGGGATATTTGTCGAGTCTCATCCTCCAGTGAGTTGTTTATGTTTCTCCTCCTGCTTCTCTTCTTTCAGAGCTTCGTTCTCCTGACTGAGCTCCTCTGAACAGTTAATTACACTTGTTAATAGCCTCTCCATGTTGGTTTTTTCATACCTCCAAGGCTTTCCTTCTCCCATTCAACCCCTACCTGACTCTCGACTTTAAGATGCTCTTTAAAAAGCTTACTTTTTGACTAAACCTTTGACAACAGTTGGGGTGAAGTCCTATTAACAGCTGAATATGCAAATAAGTCAACTGCCCAGGCGTTGTTGCATGACCACAGGCTTTCTGCTCTGCAGCACTCAAAGCACAGATTGTGACTGGGGGATTGCACTGCACTGTATATTTTGTTTTAGCTGTAAACAAACCCACCTGAGGTCTTCAAGCAAATGGAATCCATCTACCTAATTTGTGTTCCATTTAGATAACACAAAAATAGCAATACATGATTTGCAGCTGGGATGCTTTTCTTTCAAAGAAACAAAACAAAGAGACAAGCCTTAAAAATTTGGAGGTGAATAGCAACTAGCAATGTATATTGTCAGTCTAGATGTTGGTTCTGAATAGAATACAAAATAAGATTTCTTCACAAACTGAGGGTATCTTCAAGTTGTCTGCACTTATGCAGGCAGCCAGCTGATTCAAACCCCACCCCAGTGAAATATCATTTCAAACTTGACAGCTGTTGGGAGTCAGCCCCAAGTTGAACCGTGAGAAAAATCATGTCTAAGTTTGTACAATAACAAAACAAAGTGGCTTGCATTCAGGAACAGCAAGGTGCCCAGCATAACAATCCCGAAAGAAGGTTTCAAGCCAAAAAATAGAAAAGGAACACAAGGTACAGTGGTGCACTTAGTGCTGTAAGCACAGAAGGATGCATACCCAATTCTCCACTATGAAATCAAAAGCCATGGATCTGTTGTCAAAACTCCAGCCTTTTAAACAAAGAATTCTGTGATGGATCCTTGACTAAGTAGTTACAGGGTTGGTTAAGCGAGCTGTGAAAATACTAATAGCAGTTAGTAATGACTGTTACCTAGACTCAGACTTGGGCTTAACAGATGAGGACCAAAATTATGCTGTAGAGGTATGCAAAATGCTCGGAGATCAGCTGGATGTGAGGGTAAGTTTTGAAATTCTTTTCTCAGAATTGATGTCCTACAGGCAAAAGCCACAGGAAGCGATAGATCGCTTTGTTAGTTGATGCCTTAACAAGAGCAACAAATGTGCATTTTTAAACACTAAACTGACAGAGCAGATAATAGCGGATTGTCTCAATATCTACTGAGGCATTCTAAAAATCCCTCTTGGGAACAAAGGAACCTGGCAAAGTTGAATCACTGCTAGTAGGTGGTAGACGTGTAGTGCTAATGTGGCTGGAAGCTTCTTGAGTGTTGTTGGAGCCACCCTCATCCAGGCAAGTTTGATCACATTCCTGACTTGTCAACTGTACATGATGGACAGGCTTTTGGGAGAGAAGAGGTGGGCTACTTATCTCAGAATTCCCACTTTCTGACCTGCTTTTGTACTCATGAGGATTTTGATACTGGGGGATTCAGTAATGGCAATGCCATTGAATGTCAAAGGGTGATGGTCCAATCTCTCTGCAGGTGGTCATTGCCTGGCACGTGCATGGCATCAATGTTACCTGTCACTTATCTGGCCACATCTGGATATTGTTTCAGTGTCAGAGAAGTGCAATCATCAGCAAATATCTCGCATTCTGAATAAAAACCAAAAGAACTGTGGATGCTGTAAATCGGGAACAAAAACAATGTTGCTGGAAAAGCTCAGCAGGCCTGGCAGCATCTGTTGAGGAGAAAACAGAGTTAATGTTTCGGGTCCGATGAGCCTTTCTCAGAACTTAGCGTTCTGAGGAAGGATCACCGGACCTGAAATGTTAACTCTGTTTTCTCCTCCACAGATGCTGCCAGACCTGCTGAGCTTTTCCAGCAACTTTGTTTTTGTTCTCGAATTCTGATCTTATGGAGAGAACGCCATTGGTGAAGCAGCTGAGGAAGGTTGCGTGTAGGACATTTCTCTGAGGAACTGCTGCAGAGATGCCCTTGCACTGGGATGGTTGATCGCCAACAACCACAACCATCTTTCTTTCCTGCAAAGTATGACTAACCAATGGGGAACTCCCCTGACCTCTTGATTCTTATTGACTCCTGTCTTGATGTCAAAGACGGTCCTTTCTGTTCTTTCTTAAGTCCATGTTTAGACAGAGGTTATAACAGGGCCATGAGCTGAATGGCCCTGGAGGTACCCAAACTAAACATCAGTGAGCAGGTTACGGCTGAGTGAGTACTGCTGATTACAGTGTCGATGATGCTTTTGTCTTTTGCTTGTATGTCATCAGAATTGTTCATAATCGGAGGAACAATAATTCTATCTTCCTTTTCCAGACATATGGTGCGACTGACTGGGAGGTTTTCCGTGTTCAAGAGAGAGTTTTTCTGGCAGTTGCAAATAGCCAAAGCTACGAGACAGGGGCAGTGAATAGAGTCAATGCCTTCAATATTAATTCTACCATCTACGAACTCAACATCACAGCTCAAATGTTTGTCAAGTTTCAAGACATTCCAACAAACAGGTAGCTATTTAATGGGCGTCTATGGTTGAGGGGGGGGGCTCCCACTAATATAGAACCTTCCTTTTGTTCATTCTGATCCCTTATTCAGCATTCAACTGTCAGGCACAACAAAGAAGTTTGGCGTGCAGAATGGCAGTTAACAGATCCTCAGCGATGGGAGCTTGATATTCAATCCCTGGAATATGAAGTGGTGCAAATGATTGCATAATTGAATATGGTCCTGGCCAAACCTCACTCTAGCTGTTTATCCATTGCTAAAGGTTGCTGATGACTTTTGTCTTGCAACCATCTGGACAAACTCAAAAATGCCAAATTTTTAAAAATCACAACAATTTATACTGCACACTAAAAAGGATACTGATTGGTTAACCAGTTAACCAAGTAATTAACAACATTTAACCATTGATTTCCCTTGAATCTGATTGGCCAAGGCATCGTCATGGAGAAAGCAGGGTACTATTAACATCCCAAACCCCCAGGAGGTAAGATCACCTGGGGTTAAGGATAGTTTATTTGCTTGGATAGAGGATTGGCTAACCAACATTGAAAGCAGAGAGTCAGAATAAATGGTTCTTTTTCTGGTTTGCAAGATGTAACTAGTTGAGTGCCACAGGGTTGGGTCCTCAGAGCCCAACTATTTACAATCTGTATTACTGACTTGGATGCAAGGGTAGAAATTATTATCGTCAAATGTACATTTAACTCTAAAATATACGGGAAAGTATAGTATTGCAACCACTTCATATCTTTCCTAATGTAATGGCTATTGCCAGAACTGACTGTAGTTAGACTTGATTCCACAACTGAATAGCACTCACTGAATAATCTTGAGTGTGCTATTAGCTACACTAATGACTAATTTAAGATAATCAGCTAAGCTTCTAGGAGTGTCACATTTCAATGAAGAAATAAGACATGTACAAATGACTATGGATGAGTTTGGTGAATGGCCAAAAATTTGGCAGAGGAAGTTTGTTATGGACAAGTGTGAGGTTATCCATTTTGGTTCAGAGGGACAGAAAAGCAACTTCTTACCTAAATGGAGAGAAACTTCAGAGTGCATTGCTGCAGAGGTATCTGGGTGTCTTGTACATGAATCACAGAAAACTAGCAGGTACAGCAGGTGATAGGGAATGCAAATGGAATTTTGTCATTTATTGCTAAGGGTATAGGATATAAAAGTCGGAAAGTGTTGCTGCAACTATACAAGGCATTAGTGAGACCACATCTGGAGTATTGCTTACAGTTTTGGTCACCCTACTCAAGGGAGGAGTGTTGGGTTGGAGGCAGTTCAGAGGCGTTGCTCTTGATTTATTTCAGCAACAAAGTCTTATGAAGAAAGATTGAGTAGTTTAAGCTTATACTTGCTGGAGTTTAGAAGAATGAGGGGTGGTCTAATTCAGGTATATAAGATGCTAAAGCGGATTAAGTAAGTAGACATAGAAAGGATGTTTTCTAATCTGAGGCAATCTCAAATGAGACACCATAGGTATAGGATGAGGGGTAGCAAGTTTAAAACAGAACTAAGGAGAAATTACTTTTCTCAAAGAGTTGTAAATCTGTGAAATTCACTATCCCAGAGTGCAGTGGATGCAGGGACATTGAGTAAATTTAAGGAGGAAATAGACAGAGGGTGTAGGGTTATGAAGAGTGGGAAAGAAAGTGGAGTTGAGGCCAAGTTGAGATCGGCCATGATCGTATCAAACGGTGGACAGGGCTCGAGGGGCCAAATTGCCTACTCCAGCTGTTAGTTCTTATGTGGTCTTATGTTCTTCAGTAAGTCAGAAAGGTTGCAAGTCTTGAACATGTTCCTTTTGTTTGAAGGCAGTGGGTCCCTGAATATGTGTGTGTGCCACTCCTAAAAGCTTAACTGATTATCTTAAGTTAGTCATTAGTGTAGCTAATAGCACACTCAAGATTACACAGCAAGTGCTATTCAATTGTGGAATCTTGTCTAACTGTAGTCAGGTCTGGCCATGGCCATCCCATTAGGAATGATATGAAGGGGTTGCAGTACCACACCAAACCCAATGGTGACTAATAAGTTTAAACTATAGGGGCGGGTTTCACAGACTGGACTTCTGTTCATTCATGCATAATTTAATTGACATGCTGAAGTTGATTAAAAGATACGCTGGGTAGGCCAAGAAAAACTAGTTCTTCTGGTAGAGGAGTCCAGAACAAGAAAGCACAACGTTAAAATTAGAGTCAGGACGCTTAAGGACAATATCAGGAAAGCCCCTGTAGGAACACAGCAACATGAGACATCTTTCAACTCTTCTCACACAATAAAGGTGTGGAATCCTGGATGTCTATCCCCAAAAAGCTTTTGAATCTAGGAATCAATCAGAAACTTCAAAACGGAAGTTGATTGGTTTTTGTTGGCTCTGATCACCAAGACAGAAGGTAAAATTCAGGTACTGATCAGTGACAATCAAATTGAATTGTGGAACAATCTCATCGGGATGAATGGCCTGTTTTTGATCCTCTGGTTCCCGACTTACCTAAACCTGGATTTCACTGAATGCAAGACGTGTTGTTGAAGTATTTCAATAAGTTGCTTTTTGCTCTGTGAAGTAGGTTAACTTTGATTTGGAGCAGGCGGCAGAGGAGCCAAGGACCAGCTGTCTTGGAAAAGTGGTGTGGAAAGAAACTAAGTCTTACATCTATGTAGCACCTTTTTTGCCTGGGATACCCCAAAGCGCCATCCAGCCCATAAAGTGCTTTTGAAGGGTACTCACTGTTGTAATGCAGGCTGTACACCAGCCAGTAAATTCCCACATATATCAATGAAGGGACCACCAAGATTCCACCCTGCTGTTTTTGGAGAAATGTTATGGCGATCTCTTGTGTGCAGCTGAGATTGGGCTTCATTTAACATTTCATCTGAATGTGCCTCCGAAAGGTGGCATCTCTGGCATCTGCTCCCACGATCAGACATTCCACTCCCGCACATCCCAGATGTCCAAGTTCTTTAAGGACCGCAACTTTCCCCCACGGTGATTGAGAACGCCCTTGACCGCGTCTCCCGCATCTCCCGCGACACATCCCTCACACCCCGCCCCCGCCACAACCGCCCCAAGAGGATCCCCCTCGTTCTCACACACCACCCTACCAACCTCCGGATACAACGCATTATCCTCCGACACTTCCGCCATCTACAATCCGACCCCACCACCCAAGACATTTTTCCATCCCCTCCCCTGTCTGCTTTCCGGAGAGACCACTCTCTCCGTGACTCCCTTGTTCGCTCCACACTGCCCTCCAACCCCACCACACCCGGCACCTTCCCCTGCAACCGCAGGAAATGCTACACTTGTCCCCACACCTCCTCCCTCACCCCCATCCCAGGCACCAAGATGACATTCCACATTAAGCAGAGGTTCACCTGCACATCTGCCAATGTGGTATACTGCATCCACTGTACCCGGTGCGGCTTCCTCTACATTGGGGAAACCAAGCGGAGGCTTGGGGACCGCTTTGCAGAACACCTCTGCTCAGTTCGCAACAAACAACTGCACCTCCCAATCGCAAACCATTTCCACTCCCCCTCCCACTCTCTTGATGACATGTCCATCATGGGCCTCCTGCACTGCCACAATGATGCCACCCGAAGGTTGCAGGAACAGCAACTCATATTCCGCCTGGGAACCCTGCAGCCATATGGTATCAATGTGGACTTCACCAGTTTCAAAATCTCCCCTTCCCCCACTGCATCCCTAAACCAGCCCAGTTCATCCCCTCCCCCCACTGCATCACACAACCAGCCCAGCTCTTCCCCCCCACCCACTGCATCCCAAAACCAGTCCAACCTGTCTCTGCCTCCCTAACCGGTTCTTCCTCTCACCCATCCCTTCCTCCCACCCCAAGCCGCACCCCCAGCTACCTACTAACCTCATCCCACCTCCTTGACCTGTCCGTCTTCCCTGGACTGACCTATCCCCTCCCTACCTCCCCACCTACACCCTCTCCACCTATCTTCTTTACTCTCCATCCTCGGTCCGCCTCCCCCTCTCTCCCTATTTATTCCAGTTCCCTCCCCCCATCCCCCTCTCTGATGAAGGGTCTAGGCCCGAAACGTCAGCTTTTGTGCTCCTGAGATGCTGCTTGGCCTGCTGTGTTCATCCAGCCTCACATTTCATTATCTTGGAATCTCCAGCATCTGCAGTTCCCATTATCTCTGACAGTCTGTTGTGTCCTCAGCACTACACTGTTAGTGTCATTTTAGATGAGGGGTTCCCAAACTGGGCCGTTTTGACACCCAATGGAGGGGTCGTGGCACAAGGTCAGGAAATTTGAAACAGCAATGGAGCTCTGACTGGGCTTTTCTGCAAACTGCAAGGCCCCTTTAAATGACCTCAGGTCCTTTACTCCCCACCCCCATTGGTAGGTATGCCTTAATTATCTGTTCTGGAAGGCCCATTGCTGCTCATATCACAGCTGCCTATAAAGAGGCAGCTGCTTTGTTTTCTTGCCAGGGCAAATGCAGCACATTTGGGAAGTATTGACCCATCGATTTTTCTGTGCCTGAATGTCTGGGAGTGCTGTTCGTCTGTCTCAGGCACGGCTAGGCCTCCCGTTGCCCAGGGGCAAAATGCTGGTGTACACCCTGAAACTAATGACAACATGTAGAGATGTGAGACTTGCAATTAAATACCAAATAAGACAAGGTTTGGCGTTTTAAGAACAAAGAATTTTAATGGTGCTACATTAACACACCGTTCAAAATAAAAGTAACAATGCACGTTAAATAAATCATTTAGATCCACCAGCACCAAATATGTTTCAGTTGACTTTAGGTTACTACCAGCAACAGTATTGTGTTTTTTTAATTAAAAAACCCTCTGATTTATATGAGTATTCAAGCAAATTTTAAAGGCAGTTATAAGAAATCTATGTGCAAACAATACCATCAACTGTATACACAAGTGGTCATGTTATACCCGTATCCAGGGTGACCGATCTTAGTAAGTGAAACAAGGGAGACTTGACCATGGGACTGGGGAAGGCAGGTGAGGTGGGGGCAAATGTAGTATTTAACACAACTGAGAATCACAACTTGGAAAATCAGAATGCTGGAAATCTGAAAAAAAAGAGCAGAGAAGGCTGGAGAAACCCATCAGGTCATGGTAGCACCTACAGAGAGATGCAAAAACAAAGTTTATATCTCAACTCTGTGACTATCCCTTAGAACCTAGGAGAAAGTTAGAGATCTTCAGGGATACTGTGTTCAATTCTGGCCACCCTGTTACAGGAAGGATATTATTAAGGTGGAGAGTGTTCAGAAGAGATTTACCAGGATGTTGCTGGGTATGGCAGGTTTGAGTTATAAAGAAAGGTTGGAAAGGCTGGGACTTTATTCACTGGAGTGTGGGAGGTTGAGAGGTGACTTTATAGAGATTTATAAAATCATGAGGGGTATAGGTATGGTTAATTGTAGGTGTCTTTTCCTTCAGATGGGGAGCTCAAGATGAGGGGGCACATTTTTAAGGTGACAGGAGAGATTTTAAAAAGGCATGAGGGGCAATTTGTTTGCACATTGGGTGATGCATGCATGGAATGAACTTCCTGAGGAAGTGGTAGATGTGGGGGCACAGTTACAATGTTTAAGATACATTTAGTTGAGTACATGAATAGGAAAGGTCTGGAGGGACATGGGCCAGGAGCAGGCAGGTGGGACTAGCTTAATTTGAGATTATGATTGGCATGGACTGGCTAGGCTGTTTGGTCTGTTTCCTTTCCTTTATGTACTAGGTTTTGATTCGGGACGAGGTGAGAGACAAGCGCAAACAGAATGTCAGTGAAAGAGTGGAATACAGAAGAAATAGAATGACAGAGTTGATCCTCCAGGGATGGTGACAAGCCAAGAATATTAACAAATATATGAAAGAGAAAAAAAACCTAAAGAACTGTAGATGCTGGAAATCAGAAACAAAAGCAGAAATTGCTGGAGAAACTCAGCAGGTCTGGCAGCATCTGTGGAGGGCAGAGTTAAAGTTTTGGGTCCAATGACCCTCCTTCAGAAGTTCTGGACCCAAATCATTAACTGTGCTTCGTCTCGCAGATGTCTATCAGACTTGCTGAGTTTTTCAAGGAATGAAAGGTGTGCCCAGTCACTGCTGCTGACTGAAAATGAAACCAAAACAAGCAAAGGGAAAGGAAAGAAAATTGGAAGGGGATCAAAGACGATGGTCTGAATTTGGGGTCTATTCTGTGCTGAATCCTGAAGGCTGTAAAGTGTCTAATTGGAAGTTCAGGTGCTGTTCCTGTGCAGCTTCACTGGAATCTATGTGGAGTTTGCCTATCAACAGCACCACCTAGTGGCTCAGCCTCATCTGTTCTTTTTCCGTCTTGAGTCCATTTGAAAACACCTAGTTGTTAGCTTTCTGCTTATAAATTCTGTCTTATACCCTCTCTCGCATTATACCTGAGGAAGGAGCTGAGCTCCCAAGCCTTGTGTTTTCAAATAAAGCTGTTGTGTGATTTTTGACCTTGTCCATCCCAGTCCAACACGAGCAATCTCCACATCATCTTGACTTTATTGCTCTCTGTCGAATCTTGGTGGAATTGAAGAAATTTAATTAATTGATTTATTATTGTCACATGCACTGAGATTCAGTGAGAATTGTTTGTTGTGTTACACAGGCAGATTGTACCACACAAGGTGTCTCAGGGTCGCAGAACAGAGTATAGAATACAGTGTTACAGCCGCAGAGAAGGTGCACAGAGAGAGAGAGAGAGATCAGAATTAACATTTAAGAGGTCCATTCAAAAGTTTGATAACAGCAGAGAAGAAGCTGTTCTTGAATCTATTTGCGTATTATTCAAACTTTAAGGCTTAGAGGGAGGCCGCTGGGCCTAGCTCTAAGTTGTAATATTCAAAAAAAGTACTATCCAGGTTCAAACCAACTTGCCAGCAGTTGGCCCATAGCATTGTGGTTACAGCACTTCAAGTGAATATCCAGAGCTTCCAAATTTTTTGAGGAGTACAGGTTTGAACATGTTTTCAAACAGTGAGTTCCAGAATCTCTCCATCTTCTGGATGAAAATATTTTCTGGAGAATCCCTTTAAACTCTTACCCTGAATCCAAGCACCTCTTCCCCACACACCCTACAATGAATGCCTTAACTGATAGGAATAGGGCTTTTCTATTTTAGCTAGACCCCTTACAATTTTATACACCATAAACACTTTTCCCCTTGGTATGTCAGTTCCAAAGAAAACATATGGGTATAGAAATAAGCTGTTTATATCCACTTAGCAGGTTTTTGTGGGAAGATGTTTCAAATTTTCACTCTCCTTTGCATGCAGAAGTGCTTCCTGACATCACCCTGAATGGCCTAGTCCTAGCTTTAAGGTTCTACCCCCTTTGTTTTTGGACTGCACCACCGAAGAGTCAAGGAGTCACACAGTGTGGAAACAGACAATTTGATCCAATCAGTAAATGCCAACCATTATCCCCAATTAAACTGCCCTCGTTTATTCATGTACTCATCTGAATGTTTTTTAAACATTGTAACTGTACCTGCATTCTGGAAGTTCATTCCAAATGCAAACTACTCTCTTTGTTCAGAAAATAGTCCCTCATTTGTTTTTTACATCTTTCCCCTCTCACCTTAAAAATATGCCCCCTAGCCTGGAAACTCTAGGGAAAAACCACCTGCCATTTACCTTACCTGTACCCATCATGACTTTATAAACCTCTAAAAGGTCATCTCTCAACATCCTACGCTTAGGTAAAATAATTTCTCATTTCTTACTCATTCAAATCTTTTCACTTTTTTATTTTGTCACAGAGAATGAGCAGCTTTGATAAATGCAGCATTTATTGCCCATTTTTAATTGCCCTTGAGGAGGCAGTGGTGAGGTGCCTTCTTGAACTGCTGCAGGTGCAGGACACTCACAGTGCAGTTAGGGAGGGAGTTCCAGGATATTGACTGGCAAGACTGAAGGAATAGTGATCTTGCTCGAAGTCAGAATGGTATATGGCTTGGAGGGGCACTTGGAGGGGTTGTTCCTCTTGGAATATCTCAAACACCTCGATCAAGCCTTCATCCTCTTTATGAATACAAGCTTTTGTGGAAGGAATCCTGTAAGAACTAGGACTTTGTAGAATATGACAACTTCCAATAGAGAATACAGATTGTGCTATGGCCTCATAGGCGCTAATCTCATTTTCTTCACAGTGCAGTTGACTGGGAGTTCTTCACTGTGGGTGATGACAGTTTTCTGGTTGTGGCCAACTCGTTTGATGGCTCCAAGTTTTTTTTAAACAGTGTTATATACAGGTGAGTGCACTATCTCATACAGGAGAGAATGTCAGGGCTGAATGTATCTTGTGCAAAGTCCTATTCATTCATTCTCACTGTGCTTACTGAGCTGCAGTAACTAGCAGCCTGGCAATACCTCAATTTTAAAATTTTCTACCTTGCATTTAAATCCTTCCACAGCTTTGGTTCCTCTCTGTCTCGGTCTGTAATTCCTGGAACCAGCTGCAATTCTGATGTCTTGAGCATCCACTGTTGGGATCGCTTCACCATTGGTGGCTGTTCCGTCAACTGTCTTGATCCTCCTGAAAAATCCTATCTCACCACCTCAGTTTCCTCCTTTAAGGTGCTGCTTTAACTCCATCTCATTACTGCTTCTCCTAATATCTCTTTACATGTTGGTGTCAAATTTCACTGGATAATGGTGCAGGATGCTTTATTATGGTAAAATCGCTATGTAATTGTGCATCATTTCTGTTAGGGACTGAACATAAGTACATTCTGAAATATCAAAATTTGACCTAACAGTTGCTGATGGACCTTTTTTTCTTGCAGGTGGCAGGGTTACGAAAGTTTTGTTCCAGTCCATCAGCTCCCAACATACGGATGCACAGACTGGGAAAAGTTCCACACAGCAGATGGCTCATACCTCATCTATTCCAGTGCAAAGGAACGCATTTCCAAGGTGCTCAAACTGAAGACTTATTGACTAAGGGGCAATTCAGTCAATACTTTACAGAAAAGGAATTGGATTCAATTCGATGTCCTTAAGCTCATTGAAATCAGCAGTCACTCAAAAGGTCTTTCTTACAGAGAGTAGTTTCCCTTGCTAACCAAGTTTTTTATTAGCAGAATGGACAATCCTGCTTACGTTGTTTTAAGAGTTGCTTTTCACTCCTGGGATCAGGACATTACATTGTGAGCAATGAAGAGAAGACACCATTGGATTATTTTCTTTAGGAATCTTTATGAATTTGCTGCTCAGTTATTTCCCCCATACTACCATGAACAAGTGATTGGAAAAGCTGGAAGATGCTATATTGGGGTGATAAGAAGTGAAGATGAATGAGCCACGATGTGTGCCATTCTTGGATGGGCAGAGACTTTGAGCTATAAATAATTTTTATTTATTTATATAAATCTATATACAGGATAGATATATAATAGCTGTGTATACATATGCACACAATACTCCCCCTAGCATCCAAACTGCTGCATGAATTTGTTGTTCCATTTAGACAAATTTCTTGGCCAGAATGGGGGAGCGGGCCTCCCTCCCTACTGTTACTGCTCAGATCTCATTCCTATGGCTCATCTTACTCTGTGCTAATTGGAACCATTTTCATTTCTTCGCCTAGCTGAGCTAAATGAAAACAGTTGAAAACCTCAGACAGAAAAGCCAAGGGGAAATAAGTTTGGTGAGGAACCTTTACAAAAGGTAGCAATATCTAATGGTTTTACAGGATCTGTCTTCAGCTTTCCATGGGGGTGGTGGGGTGGTGGTTGTGCAAGGCAAAATATAGGAGGACCCCTTAAAAACCAACAATTATCTCATCTTCACTCAGAGTGCAGGTGTACCTCGAAGTGTTACATGGCAAATTCTGAGCAAATTGGGAGACCATGGATTGGTACCCACTGCTTAGAACCTCAGCCTGATAGAAATACTGTAGTAAGGAGGGGCTAGGAGATAAGGAACATTCCTGATTCCTTTGACTTCTGTGAGTCCTTCCATCCTATCAGTGTTTTTAATTTGTTTGAAACTGCTGCTCCATACTGGGAAGAACAGGAAGCCTGTTTATGTCTACCTGGGATGGGAAACCAAGCTTGCCTTGGGAAGAGGAAACTATACTGTAGTTTGACTGGAGTATCACCCTGCACCTGGAATACAACAGGAAACTACACAAACCTAAATGCAACTGGCCTGGAATTTCTAGCTGTGCCTACATTGGTACATAAAACATGACCTAAGCTGAAGCTTTGAGATCAGATTCACAATTCAGTTCGACAAGAAGAACATTTGTCTTCCTCACAAGGAACCTTCTCGAAAAGTCTTTGTACAGGGTATCTGGAATTGTACAGAACCTCAGAAAGCAATAGGTTTACTCTGGTATGTTAATGATGAAAACATTTTATTTAATTCAAATGAAGAATGGTTTATATGTGTATTTTCTGTTTAAATTGCATCTGGATTTATTTTTTTTCTAGAGTATGAATATAATGTTCAGAAATCTTGATCATCCATACCATGAGAACACTATCCATGTTCTGGTTGCCTCTTTATCTGCAAGTAGAGAGTTAATTTCTGATTTATTTATTTAAAGAGGATTCAATCCTCATATAAAAGAATGATCAAATGTTTGAGCCAGCATTCCAATGTTTAGATTATGTGCAGACATTTTTCCTTTTCTGAGGTTGCCAATGTGTGCAAGGTACTTCTGAGCCAGTGTAGAGGACAAAATATCCCAGAAAGACAAACAAAGGCAGGTTTTGCAATTGCAAGCAGATCTTCTCTGCAACAATGAGGCACAAGGTTCAGAATATTCCTTATATTTCAACAGTTTACTAATAGTCATTCATCAGATTAATTTGAGATGATAAGAAATACCTCACATTGTTGTTTCCACACTCTATCTGGACAACAGTAGTGAAAAGATTAGGATGCTGATCAACAGTCTGATGGCCACAGTGTGTACACTGCTTCCAATTTTACACTGATTTTTCAGGATGGTTTCGGAATGGCAGCAAAGTTTCCTTACAACCCACTTACACCCGAAGTGCCTCAAACACCCACACTCACTGGATCCAAGTACTCACCTGGGATGGTGACGTGTGTACAGAAGTTCAGCTCTGACCTTCACTCACCAAGAGATCACAAAGCCAGGTTTGAACCCTGTAGCTTCAAAAAAAAAATAGAGGACATAGGACTAAAATAGAGCATTTGATTTGCACTGTTTAGAATCAAGTAAAATAAAGAGGCAACAAAACATTGGACATGAAGCCCCAAATGTAAGGCCTGTTTTAAAGCTGACAGTTTTATGATAATCCACTCCCTATGTTGGTAACAGACATCACATTCAATGTTATACAACAACTATATGAGTTTTGTCAGCTTGCTTTTATAGGTTATTATGATCTATGTTGAACATTAGTTTCTCCTTTTTTCAGGGCCTTAAAATTACAATAAGAATGTTGACATAATTCAACCATTCAGTTTTACTCTTTAATTTCAATCCTCTTTGCTTTGCATGAGGGTTAATTCATAATTTTCAAATTTATCCTAAGACTGTTGAGTAATGTCTTATTGTGATAATTCATTGATGTGAAAAGGATGCTCCTATCACAACGACTCAAGATCATCTGAACCTCAAGAGTGGACACTGATGCATCTAAAAAATAACCAAAAGAACTGTGGATACTGTAAATCAGGAACAAGAACAGAAATAACTGGAAAAGCTCAGCAGGTCTGGCTGCACCTGGGAAGAAAAAAGTCAAAGTTAATGTTTTGGATCCGGTAGCGCTTCCTCAGAACTGATGCATCTATTTTATTTGAAATTACCCATGCTGTTTTGCATTGCAGTACAGGGCAAACATGTCTGCCTTCTTCAAAAATAATCACAGGAGTGGAGTTTCAGTGGAGTTTACTCAATAGATTTTCATCCTGCCTTTGTGAGTGGTAATACCAGTGACTGCCAGATTCAAGCTTTGATGAATGGAAATGTCAGTCATTATGCTGTGACCATATTGAAATGCTGTACAGTTGTGGGGCAAAGTTCATGATTTGCATTGTGTCGTACAAAAGATCTTTGTATTATTTTTATTCATGGGATGTGGCTGTCACTGGCCAAGCCAGCATTTGTTCGTGAGAAGGTGGTGGTGAGCTGCCTTTTTGAACCAAGTATTTTCAGGCTAATGGGGAGAAAGCAGAATAGCTCTTTCAAAGAACTATGATGGCCTGAATGGACTATACAATATGGTACTTGCATCAGAAAAAGCAAGGTATTTATTTATATAGTATATTTACTTTAAAGTTTATGGGATTAAAACTTAAAGCTGACTTGATTATGGCACCATTTGGTTATGGTAATCACATATTAACTTATCTGCTGTTTATCCCACAACATTCACTAGTTTACAGAACTGTTGCCTTTTCACAGGAGGACATTTATTATGTTCTTACGGACACCATTTATAAACAATACAAATCCTTCATGGGTGTGCCTGTATGATTTTAGAACTATCTCATGTTGACACTCACAGTGACTGGTCAGTCATCCATCATAATTGAGACTTGTATGCTGTTATTTCTACTGTATTTACATCAGTTTGTCTATATTTTAAAATCTGGTAGTATTAAGGTGCCCTCTGACAAGGGTTACAGTGGGTGAGGCAAGAAAAAATCAAGATGATGGTATGCCCTTTGTTGCACTCTCTGGTCTGTGCATTGCAGGTGACTTGCTGCTGAAATTTTGACATCCAGATGTTTACAGCGCTACGTCAATGCTCAAAAAGCAACAAGAAGCTTCCAGTCTTTAAACTGAAAGATTAGCTGGCTATATTTCAGAATCGCAATGTCTGTCCATTGTTAAAGAACATGCTGGCTTTTCAATCAATAATTGTCTTCCTAAGCCAATCATTTCACAAAGAAAATATTCTCACACCCTGGGGCTTTCTGCTGAAAATCTGGTCTGATGTAATAGCTTACCTATGATATGGTTCACACAGACAACAATACATTGTCTTTTGGCCATTGTATTTATGTATGGATGGGAGTATCCTCTCCCTAATCCTCAAAACCATTGTTGGGAGGAAGGACCTTGCTAGGATCATGACTGAACAGGGAACTCCAGAATGCCTCCAGATCATTTAATCTTCCAGCAATCGCCTCCTACATCACGTCTAACCCTTAGATCAGTCAGACATTTGTACAGCTGATGCTCTCATTGCTCCCACTTAGTATCTCTTTCCAAAGTGGTACTATTCTAACACAGCCTCTGTAAACTTGAACTCATCCAAAATTCTGCTGTCTATATTTTAATCTGCATGAAGTCCCATTCACTCATCACCCCAGTACTGTGTCCTGCTTTGGTTCCAGCTCTTAATGTTAAAATTCCCTTTTTTTTTTCAAAATCCTCAATGTCCTCACTCCTTCCTATCTCTTTAGAATCGTCCAGCTGCACAATTCTCTTGAGATCAGTGTTCCTCTGTCTCTAACCTCTTGTCCACCTCTGTCTTCCTCTACCTCTGTCATTCAGCTGAATAGGTTCCAAGCTCCAAAATGACCCTCCCAAATTCCTTAATGTTTCTGCCTCGTACACAGCCTAGTAACACACCAGTGAAGTGCTTTGGAAATGTTTAAAGAAATAGTGAATACTTTATGTAACACTTTGTATGATGTCAACAATGAAATCCCAAAGCACTTTACAGCCAGTGAGGTAGTTTAGAAGTGTAATCACTTTTATAGCAGAGAAGACTAAGAGGAGATTTAATAGAGGTGTTCAAGATTATGAAGAATTTTGATAAGTGTAGCTAAGAGAAACTGTTTCCACAAGCCAGAGGATACAGATTTAAAGTAATAAACAAAAGAGCCAGAAGACAACTTAAACATTTTAGGCAGTGAATTATTATGATCTGACATAGGAAGCCTGACAAGCCATTGGCAGCAGATTAGTAGTAACTTTCAAATTGGAACTGAATATATACAGCAAGAAGTCATATTTATATAGTGCTGCAAAGCATTCAAAAGCACTTCACAGCTGCAAAGTTAGACATGATCTAAATGCGGCACTAGGTCGGATGACCGAAAACAGGGTTAAAAGTATATACTTTAAAGAGTGTCTTAAAAGAGGAAACTGAAGTAAACAGGCAGAAAGGCATATGGAAGATATTCTTGAGCTTGGGGCCCAGACAGCAAGTGGAAGTGGAGGCCATGGCAGAAAGATTAACATTTGTGATGCTCAAGAGGCCAGAATTAGAAGGGCACAGAATCCTGGGGTTGAAGGCGATTACATCTATGGGGAAAGCCATGGAGAGATTTAAAGACAAGGATGTGAATTTTAAAAATGATGCTTTGCCTAATTAGAAGCTAAGGTCAGTCAATGAGCATCAACATGAGAGACGAACAGAACATAACGTGAGTTAAGCGCAGGCAGCAGAATTTTCAACCTCTTCAAACATTCAGAGAGTAGAATGTGGAAGTCCACAATACATTGAGAAGGATTAATAGCAGACATGGTGGTATGGGGGTCAGCAAGAGAGTGAGTCTAATTGGAAAGTTCTTACAAATAGTTACCCCAAGAAAGTGGGATTGAATGATTCCCTTCTGGGCTGTAAGCTTTTCTGATTTTACTAGGGTGACGAACAGGAAATTTTCCAATTGCACAACATCACAAAACATATCACCAACTGTAATAAATTAAATTCTCAATTTTTCCCCAACTTCCACAGCCTTGCCTTAGCTGGGCCATGATTCCTGAATGCTCCCCAATATCACATCCACAATGGTCACCATTCATCATATGCAAACCTGAACAATTACTAGTACATCCTCACGAGGGTTCTCAACTGTAGTTGGATAAATTCCTACCCAATTGTCTCTTGTAATTTACATTTTATTATCTGATTGGATGATTCTTGATGGTCTATCAAATAGTCTTTTGTCCATGTCCATTATTTTGATAACCAATAATTACATACATAACTTTCATGAGTTGATTATGATTGGACATATCTGTAGAGCTTGTCAGACAACCTCCCAATGGCTGTTGCCTCATCCTGTCAGTCTTTAATATTTTAATAACTAATAAAATACACACAATATACTGTTTAATGTATTTATAAATATTAGTCTGTACATGTGACTGTGTATTTCTTTTAAAAGTACATATTCTATGAAACTATTACCACAATCATGTACAATGGTATATTGACACATTCTTTTGTAACACAATTTGGATTGGTTATTTGGTAAGTTTTGTTTAGATTTGTTAGAATTATACTATTTTTCTAAGAGATATCCCTCACTCTCTATTAATATATGTTTAATAAAGCATACAATAATAATTACTGGTGTTTTGTCCAGATTAACAAGTAAAATATGTCAATATCTTCTGTATGGTGGCAGTTCTTGAGTAATACATTGTCAGTAGTGGTTTTCTGGATAGCTTTCTGAGGCCAAAAGTTGTAGGTTCCACAGTCCCACTCCTGAGCCTTGAGCACAAGATTAAGGCTAGTGAATCTCAGTTAGTATTAAAGGAATTGCTTTCTGGCAAAGTGTTAAACTAGGGCCCTATATGTTCTTTCAGGAAGATGTAAACTATCTCATGATACTACTCAAAGAAGAGCACAGCAGTTATCCCTCACATCCTATCCAATAATTATCCCTCAAATAACATCACAAACAAAAATTATGTGGTTCATATCACATTGCCATAATTAAAAACAGAAAATGATGGGAAGTTTTCAATGGAATCCATATCATAACCAGGCTATCAATTTGAATCACCAGGCATGATTACCCCTTCATTGTTGGGGGTGAGTAAGGTGGCAAGAAAAGTAAGTGATTGGATGAATTGACCAAGGCAGCCACTGACCCCCTTTTCATTATCACAGAATGGGTGAGAAGTGAGGTTGTTGACTTGCTCGCTGAGCTGGGTTAGAATGTATGTTGCTCAATTAAAGCCATGTAAAAAGCCTTAACTGCCACCTCACATGCAAGAAAAATGGTTTGTTTCCCAACTGGGAAACTAGGACGACCTGCCTGCTGGGTTAGGTGACTTCCATTTGCTTCAATCAGGAGCTATTTGTGGTTAAGGATGGGTGCAAGTGGGTAATGCTGAAGGCATACTCTGCCCTTTCCTTAGGCCCTCTGTCCTCGTGACCCTGATCAAAATGCACTTCCACGCCCCCAAAACGCCTTCCAGTTTCCCTTAAAGACTGTGATTCCAGTGACCATCTCCAAGACCCAGAATTGCTGGTCTCTGATTGGCTGACAGTTTCTGGTGGCATTGGACTTCACTAACAAGGCTGATGGTTCATGGAGAAACCCTCCCCCCCACCTCCAGCAGCTCATAAATGACAGATTGGTGATTAATTTTGTGAATTATCTCATGGTGGGAGTGGGATTTGCTTTGATTTATTTACTGTCACATCTATCTTGTTACAAAATAAAGTGATATTTGTTGTATGCTGTGACCATTCACCAGTGCCATTTTAAACGCCAGAAGAGTAAATCAAAACATCGAATATAAAAGCAGAAAAATGAAGAAATAAAGCAAGTGCCTAACTTTACAGCCCCTCTTGTTGAGTGCCTGATCATGGGCCATGGGCCGTGGCCAGACAGTTAAATTTTCCAAGGTGCATTATGACAGGTGAAAAAAGAGAATGTGTTGAAAGACAAAAGTGGAGAGGGGAAGCTGGCTAATGAGGTAATTCGAGAGCTTGGGGTCTTGCTATCTGAGGATTAGACATCAATGGTGGAGCGGTAAAAATTGGGTGTTTGCAAGGGACCAATTATTGAGAAGCGCAGACATCTCAGACAGTTGTAGACCTGGATCACATTTCAGTTAGAGGAGAGATCTGAGTTGCTGAAGGAGCCATGTCGGTCGGTGAGCACTGAACTCATGTTTGAATTGGAGTCGGTGCAAGTTGGGATGTGTGCAGGAGAGTTTGAGTTTAATTTCACCGCTCCAAACGATTAAAGTGTTGTTACTGTCAATGTAAAAAGGATTACATGACAAAGGAGCAGCTTTAGGAAAGCTTGTGATTTTAAATAAACCGGTTGGGCTATACCCTGGTGTCGTGTGACTTTTGACTTTCTACACCCCAGTCCAACATCGGCATCCCCACATCATTAGGTCAATCAGTTTACTCAGGATTTTGGAACAGAGCAGGTCATTCAGCCTCTCGGACGTGGTAAAGACTGATCTCTGACTCTATGCCATTCACCCAACTTTGATGCATATCCTTCTACGCTCACACGGAGCAAAAATATGTCATTCTCAGTTCCAAAAGCTGTCACCTCAGCTTTGAGAAATGGTTACAGATTTTTGTTGCCCTTTGTGCAGGTGAGTTATATATATTTTTTAATAAGTCACGCCAGAAGTGATCGCTCTTTAAGTTTTAAATTTTGTTTAATGAGAAGTTAAACCGCAGAAGCTCCCCCGACATCGGCGCTGAGAGAGATGAGAAATTTTACACTGGCTCGGAAGTGCCATTCCGCGCACGCGCTGGTTGGTGCTGTGTCGGCACTTCCGCTGGTGACGCGGCGTGAAACTGCTCTATCACTTTCATTGCGGCTGGAATCTCGCGATACTTCTGGGTTTCCAAGATGGCTGCGCCCCTATAGTCGGTCCGTGGTGAGGTAAGGTGCACAATGAGAGAAGATTAGACTCCTGGCCGCCTTCATCGAGTAGCAGGAAAAAAATTAAAGAGAGGAGTGGAATAAGGTAGACACGGGGCAATGGAAGCTCGACCTTTAAGCCGCTTCTTCAGTGAATCGGTGATGATTTTCACATTCACCCCCACCTTGGTATCGACCTTTTCCCCCCATCTTCAGATATGTCACCACATTGCATTTTCGGGAGTCCGATGTTGATTGATAGGATACAGAATTTCCCCCCTACCGCCAACAACAGTGCGTGTTTCGACTTGGCATTAGAATCAATACAGTGTGGAAGTAGGCCATTCGGCCCATCGAGTCCACAGCCACCTCCCCCGCCCCGCCCCGCCGAAGAGCATCCCACCCAGACCCACACACCCTACTCTATCCCTGTAACCGCCAATGGCCGATCCATCTAACCTGCACATCTTTGGACTGTGGGAGGAATCCGGAGCACCCGGCGGAAAACCCGCGCAGTCACGGTGGGGGAATGTGTCCCGGACTGGAATCGCTAACCACTGATCCACATTCCTGGGCGGGGTTGGGGGGGGGGGGGTCCCATAAACCAGCCATGTGAATCAAGGGGCTGCAGAGCGGGCCAAATGCTAGGAATTCTGAGTCCCCTCTCCACCATCTACAAGGTGAGGAGAGTGTAATGGATGCTTGATAGTCTGAAGGATCTGCTCCTGTGTATCTACTATTCTTTGTTCTTTGAATGCCCTCCATTTGCCTGGATGGGTACAGCACTAACAATATTCAAGCTCAATGCCATGTCAAATAAAGCAGCCCTCAAATTGCTGGCAATCGCTATCTTAAAGTGTACTCCTGTACCAGCGCATAGTGGCAGCAGTGTGTGCAACCTTGAATCTACTTTAACAGAATCTCCTGAAGCTGAAAATGCTTGTATCCAGGTCAGCAAGAACGTGTGGACCTGTAAATGTTCAGAGCAGAACATTGGTATATGCTGTTTATACTGTTTTTCAATTTTTAAAATTGCTACAATTTTGGCTGTTTTTAACGTATTTTTATTCTTGTTTGCAGCTAGTATTTTATAGAAAAACCAACTGCTGAGTTCAACCTTTGTGACCTTACTTCCTTACCATGACTATCCACTCAGCTGGAAATCAGCTTGTCAGAATCTTAAGACTGTGCAGCTTTTTCTCCCATAGATGTGTGTTAACTGGTGTTCGAAGCCATGTGACTTGCATCCAAACATACAGGTTTGCACCAGTGAGGAGACAAAATGGCTTTCTCTACTGTCTAGGAAATTGTTTGGATTTAAAATCAGACCGATTCCATTCATCTGAAAAGACAGAATATCACATTCCTGCAGCAGTAATAGAAAGAGAGCCAGAAGATGGGAATATCTACAGCAGCGAGATTAATGGTGTATCTCGTCCTTCTGATGGTCATTTATCAAAAAGGGCAATCATACAAAATCTGGAGCCTCTTGAAGAGGAATTTGTTACTGAACAGAAAAACCTTTCATCAGCTGAAAGGATAAAACCTTTGGAAAAATTCTTTGACAGGCTTCAGATGTGCACCTCCCCCAGCGATGTGCTAGACCTATATAAAGAATCCACAATGACCTGGAAACAGGTCAGCAATTGCCTGATGACCATGTGGAAGACTACCAAAAAGATGTCAGAGGATCAAAAGCGATATGAGCAGAAGCTGATGTTTGAGCATCCTGTCTTTGAGAAGATCTGCCAGCAGACACTAAAGGAAGCTCAGTTAATGAGTTGCAGTGACTTGTCATATAGTCTCTTCGCCTTGGTAAAGATTGGAGTGTCGCAGAATAGCCGGCTCATTCATACCCTGCTGAGAGTGATCCAGGTAGATACAATTAATGCCTTACAATGCATTGCTGGTGAGAATTGGCGTAGTAGCTCATTGGGAAACTCTCTTAGCATCCGTAATTTAGTTCTTCTGGTTGACAAACTGAAGCATATAACAAACAGGAAGGTCTCAAAAACGCTGGTGATTGGCTGAAAAATAAAAGTGGTCTATGCTCCATTTTTGTGTGATCTTCCATCCTGTTACTGTAAACATAACGAGTTTTCCACTCA
The DNA here is from genome assembly GCF_030684315.1 of Stegostoma tigrinum. Classification (NCBI taxonomy): domain Eukaryota; kingdom Metazoa; phylum Chordata; class Chondrichthyes; order Orectolobiformes; family Stegostomatidae; genus Stegostoma; species Stegostoma tigrinum. The sequence goes on along the minus strand of NC_081360.1, from coordinate 17,095,800 downwards.
GTATGAACCCAAAATTCTTATTTAAATAAGACATTTTAAATTCTTGTATTACTTAAGTATTAATAGCAAATAGGGATTCATTCACAGCTCACTTGCTCATCTATACCTTCATTACTTACAGACTTGACTATTTCCAATGCACTTCTAGCTGGCCTCCCAACCATTTGGGAATACTGTACAAGCTCCCTAACAAGCAGGTACAGTGTAAGACAGAGTGTACAGAATACAATATGTAAAAAAATCACACAGTAACCATGGGTGACTTCCTTTCTATATGGAAATAGGAATTTAGATCAGCGTGGATAGATCGGAAATGCATTCGTAGATTGTATTTCGGACAGTTTCTTTCAGCAGTACTTTCTACAGCCAACCATAGAGCAGGCTATTCTGGATGATAATGGTAGAGGAGACTAAAGGTGACAGTCATAATCTGATCAAATTTCAAATCTCAGTTTGAAGGGGACAAATATGGGTGCAATTGTTTCAAATCTAAATAAAATAGTTATAAGAGTTTGAAGGCAGAGCTAGTTAAAGTGATCTAAGAGATTAGATTACAAGAAAGGACAGTGGAGATGCAGTGACAGACTTTTGTGGAGATAGTTAATAACTCAGTAAAGATTTACTAAAGTGAAAGTGAATGATTCTTTGAGAAGGATGCATCATCTGTCTCTAAATAAATAAAAATAGTATCAAAGAGAATGAAACATGGCACAAGTGTACAAAGAATAGTGGTAGTCAGATTCTAAGAAGCAGCAAAAAATTATAAAAGGAGTATGTGAGAAAGCTAGGAAGAAATAAAACTGCAGATAGTATTGGTTTCCATGTTTCAAAGTGGAAAAGAATAACTAAAGTTAGCTTTGGTCCTCTAGAGAGAGAGTCTGAGGAATTGGTAATGAAAAAGGTGGAGGCATTGAACAGATATTTGTCTCTTCACTGCAGAATGCAAAGAAAACTTTCAAATGATAATTGAAAATCAAGAGGTAATTGTGAGGAAGGAACTTAAAACAATAACTGTCAATGAGATCAGATTTTTATTTGAGCATGTAGACTTCCCATTTCTGAAAACTGTGAAGGCTAGTTTATTGCATTCATTCAAGGTGGAGTTAGTTGGATGTTTGATCAACAAGGAAGCGGAGGTTATCGAATTGGCAGACAGGAAAGTGGGTCTGCGACTACCACCAGATGACTCTATTGAATGGTGGAGCTGGCTTGAGGTGCCAAATTGGCTCCTCCTGCTGCTAGGCACACTGTAAACTTCACCCAAATCTCTAACTATTAATTGGTGGCAGGTCCAGCTTCCTTATAATCCATGTGTTCGCTGACCTAAATTGGCTCTCATTTAAAACAGCATTTTGATTGTAAAATATTGATCTTTATTTTCAAATCTCATGTCCTTGCCTCACTCCTATCTCTGTAATCTCTTCCAATCCCATGACCTTCCAAAATAATTGCACTCCTGTACGCTGTGCATTTCCAATCATCATTGCTGCAGCATGGGTAGCCATGCTTTCAATTGCCTGGGCTGAAGCTCTAGTGTTCCTGGCTCTGTTTGTTAAAACCTACCTATTTGATCAGTCTTTTGATCATCTAACCCAATGACACCTTCTGTGCTTTAGTATCGTACTTTGTTCTATTAATGGCCTTGTGCAGCACCTTGGAGTGTTACATTACTTTAAAGTCATTATGCAAGTTTTTTGTTCTTATACCGACATTCTGTCGTGAGATTCCTAATGTATTCCTACTTTGAAGCCCTATGAGATCTGATTACAAATGTCTAAAATGATAATGGCAATAAAGTAGACAGGGGAAACTATTTCCTTTGGAGGAATGCAATCCAGTCCTCAGGGGCACTGTCTTAAAATTCGAACGGAGGTCATTTTAAAGTCAAGACGGAAAGCATGTTATCGACATAAAGGCTAATGTAAGTGTGGAATTCTTTCCCTCAAAAGAATCTGAACTAGTTCACTTTTTAAAATTAGATTGGGACAGTTGGATTTTTCATAGAATGTGGGCTAGACTAGTATTTGTTGCCTATTTCTAATTTCCCTTGAGAAAGTGATGGTGAGTCAGCTTCTTGAACCACTACTACCTTTTGCAGGTGCTATCATGGTATAGATGGGAAGGGAGATTTAGGATTTAGATCCAGTGATAGTAAAGGAACAATAATATAGTTCCTAGATAACAAAGTGTTATCTCGATGAACACAGCAGGCCAAGAAGCATCTCAGGAGCACAAAAGCTGACTTATCGGGCCTAGACCCTTCATCAGAGAGGGGGATGGGGAGAGGGTTCTGAAATAAATAGGGAGACAGGGGGAGGTGGACCGAAGACGGAGAGATAGTATGTAGCCTCGAAGGGAACATGTGAGGTGGTGATAGAGAGGAAGTTTCACCTGTTCCTGCTCTGCCACGGATAGTCCATTTCTTTAACAGGATAATTGCAGAAATCCGTTGAAGAAACTGTGTAGAATTTAATCAGTTACTTTTCTGATAAGGAAAGGTATCTAACTCCCTGAACAGTCACTTTTGAAATATCTATGCCTACTGCTTCAGGTAGAAGCAGAGGCTGCTTTTTCTTCACATTTCAGATGAACATTTATAGCTATTGATTTAGTGTTTGGGACAGTAGCTCAGAATGTGAAGGCAGCAGAATTATTTATAGAATATTTACAGCATGTTCTGAGATCTATAGACCAGTTGAATTAACATTGTTAATACAAAAGATAACAAAACCCTTATTAACGAAGATAATAGAGTATCACCTGGAAACCCAAACAATGAAAAGTGAGCAGGGCTTGCAAAATGAAAAGGCTCATTTGATTAGTCACGTTGAATTCTTTGAAGAGTCAACAGAGAAGGTTAATGAGAATGCAGTTGATTCAATGTATCTAGATTTTTAAAAGCCATCGATAAAACGTTATTCCTGATTTACAGCATCAGCAGTTCTTTTGGTTTTTATTTGATAAAACATTATATAATGGACTGATTAATAAGATTAGTGTATGGGGTTTGGAGATACATTGCAGACTGGACAGCTAACTGGCAGCAAGCAGAGATAAAATGTCGATGTTCAGAGTGGCTCGGGGAGCATTAGGTCCCGTAAGGATGAGGAGTGGCATCACTGTTGTTCACAACCTCAATTAATAATTTTCACTTTGGAATCAAAGACACAATTTTTAAATTTCAAATAACATCAGAATAGTCAGGAGACATTATGATAGTAGGATTGAGACAGTCAATACTGAGCAGGCCAGCTCTAATTTACAAGAAGTTAGGGATGTAATTGGCATATAATCTGTAAATGATGGGCTCTTGTCGTGTAGTGGTGGTGTCCATATCTCCAGACAGGGAGGGCCAGGTTCAAGCCCCACTTGCTCCAGAGGTATGTAATAACATTTCTGAACATTTTGCTTAGAGAATATAATTGGCATATTAAATTCACCATGTACTTGCAAGCAGTATTGCACATTGGTAATAATAATGAGGAGATTAAATGTTACTTAGAAAATAAGTATCTAAATAGGTTCAAGGAACCGAGGGGTCTGGGATTTCAAATAGACAAATAACTAGAATTAGTGACACAGGTCAATAGGGCCTGTGAGAGTGGAAACCAAGCACTAGGTTTTTATTTCTGGGAGCTAGAATTGCAAAACAGAGAAGTTTTCTTAACCTTGAATTTGCAGTGTCTGATCTGTCTGTGGTCTTTTAGGAGCGTCTGAATGAATTTGATGAGAGGTCTCTCTCAGTGCTGTCTAGTTGTGTGAAGAACATGGAAGACAACAAGAGTGTAAATGCATTGCGAGTAGGCCTGAGGTAAGGCCGTGGCACATGAATCTACTATCTCAACCTGTACTGCACGCATGCCCAATTCATGTTTTAGAAACGTTGCCTTAATTCTGTGGAACCTTTACACTGCAGAAACAAGCCACTCAGCCCAACTCATCCAGATAAAGCACCCTGTCAGTAATTCTTTCCATTCCTTTCTCCTTCGTGTTTTTCTAACTTCTGCCTGAATGAATCGATGCTGTTCACCTCGACAGCCCACTATGGTGGTAAGTTTCACATTCTCACATCTCTATCATGAAGGATTTATTCCCTGAATTGATAGAATCCCTACAGTGTGGAAACAGGGCATTCTCCCCAACAAGTTTACACCGACTCTGCAAGGAACATCTCACCCAGACTCACCACCTTACACTATCCCTGTAGTCCTGCATTTCCCACAGCTAATCCACCTAATTTACACATCCCTGGACATTAGGGTTTATTTAACATGGCCCTTCCACCTAACCTGCGCATCTTTGGACTGTGGGAGGAAACTAGAGCTCCCGTTGGAAACCCGCGCAGACCCGGGGCGAATGTGCAAACTCCACAACAGACAGTCGCCCACGGCTGGATTCAAACCCAGGTCCCTGAGCTGTGAGGCAGCAGTGCTAACCACTGAGCCGCTGTGCCGCCCTGCGGAATTCTGTGTTCAGTTTATTAGAGGCTCTTCTGTGATTATAGCCCATATTTTTGGACTCCTACACAAGTGATAATATCTTCACTTCATCTACCTAAAGAAGTAACAAAGAGGATTGATGATGGCAGAGTGGTGGATGAGATGAATATGGACATCAGAAAGGCGTTTAACAAGGTTCTGCAAGGTAGACTGGTTAGCCAGGTTAGATCACATGGAAAACAAGGAAAACTAGTCAGTTGGATACAGAACTGGCTCGAAGGTAGAAGACCAGAGGGTAGTGGGGAAGAGTTGTTTTTCAGATTGGAGGCCTGTGACCAGCAGTGTGCCACAAGAATCAGTGTTGGGTCCACTGCTTTTGGTCATTTATGTAAATGATTTGGATGTGAACATAGGAGGTATGGTAATTGAAGGTGCAGTGGACAGCCAAGAAGTTTACCATAGAGTACAACAGGGCCTTTATCAGATGGGCCGATGGGCTGAAGAATGGCAGATAGATTTATTTTAGATAAATGTGAGGAGCTGCATTTTGGAAAGGCAAATCAGGGCAGGACTTATACAATTAATTGTAAGGTCCTGGGGAGTATTGCTGAGCAAAGAGACCTTGCAGTGCAGGTTCGTGGTTCCTTGAAAGTAAGAGTCTGAGTTGGACAGGATAGTGAAGAAGGTATTTGGTATGCTTGAGTATAGGAGTTGGAAGGTCATGTTGCAACTGTACAGCACATTGGTTAGGCGACTTTGGGAATACTGTGTTCAATTCTGGTTTTGTGAAGGGTTTTGTGAAACTTGAAAGGGTTCAGAAAAGATTAACAAAGATGTTGCCGGGGTTGGAAGGTTTGAGCTACAGGGAGAGGCTGAATAAGCTGGGGCTATTTTCCACGGAGTGTTGGAGGCTGATGGGTGATCTTATAGAAGTTTATAAAATCATGAGGGGTGTAGATAGGGTGAATAGCCAAAGTCTTTTCCCCAGGGTAGTGGGGTCCAAAACTAGAGGGCATAGGTTTAAGGTGAGGGGGGGGGAAAGTATAAAAGGGACCGAAGGGGCTACTTTTTCACACAGAGGGTGGTGTGTGTATGCGATGAGCTACCAGAAGAAGTGGAGGAGGCTGGTACATTTACAATATTTAAAAGGCACCTGGATGGGTATATGAATAGGAAGGGATTAGAGGGATATGGGCCAAATGCTGGCAAATGGGACTAGATTAATTTAGGATATCTGTTTGGCCTGCAAGAGTTGGACTGAAGGGTTTGTTTCCGTACTGTACAGTTCTATGACTCTAAATTCTCCTGTAATTTTGAAGGCATCTATCAGTTCTCAGCATGCTGCCTCTTTTTGAAAGAGAAGTGACCCACCCTGTTTAGCCATTTTCTGAGAGTTGTACCTCTCAGTTTTTGTCTCACCCTTGTCTTTTTTGCCCCCTCACTTTCTCCAGAGTTCTTACAATTGCTTCATATAGAAAGATATATTTTAAAACTCAGGCACAATTTAACAGTAGGAAATTGAGCTGTTTTAAAAATATTTTTCATTTTAACGGTAACGCGCAATTCCACCTCGAGATGAGAATGCTACCGTTTGTTTAACTTTGTGCTCCTTGACTTGCAATATTCCCTTTATAATACGGATTCAGCACAAGGATTGTGGTGTACTCTTATCTTTTGACTGGTGCGATGAGAGTGTATGATTTGCGTATGTTTTTTTCAAACTGGTAGATGGCTATTGGTTTATTTTTTGTAAATGCATTTAAAAAATAATGAGGTCAGTTTTTATGGCAGTATGATTTTAAAACCAGAATGTGCCTGAAAGCAGGTGATTGCAAGGACCCCTGGAGTGTGAATGGAAGTTTATTGACCTCCTGGGTGGGTTTACAACAGGACAGTTAAAACATTAAGCCATTAGCTTTAGCAGAGTCTGACAATAAATTTTAAAGAAAAAAATAATTGAAGAATATTTGGTTCATTTAAAAACCAACTGACTAAAGTCAGATGCAAGTATCATCTTTCGGTAAAAAGGGAGATTGTTCATAGCAGTTAGGGAAAGAAGTTACCTCAGTGAAAGAGTGTAATTTGTGAAACTTCCAGACCAGGAGTGTTGAGTTACAAATTTACGTTGGCCATTCAGACTTGAGAAAGTAATAAGCTAAATTGTGTGAGTATTCAAGAAAAAAAAACTTTGCAGCTCACAAGGCAGGATATGAGAAGAAGCAGTTAAGTCAAACCTACAGATTTAATAGGGAAGGAAAATTTATCTAGATTATAATTAAGAGTGAAGTAATAGTGTTGGGTAGTAAATGGTTTCTTTGCTTGTTTTCTGAAATCTTTCAAGCTGTTATATTGAGTTAGCTTAGTTTGTTTAATTTCATTTTTAAAGTATATTTTGAGGAATTAGTTTGTTATACAAATCCACAGCTTTGTGTGTTTATGCTTCAGTGAAAAATAAAAAGGCTTGAAATTAACATAAAAATTCTCAAGCCGAATTTAATTTGGGATCTGACTTATCCAGTGGAAAAATCAGCTGATATCCTAATGATAGATTTTAAAATCCTGTTCTGTTACCCCTGACAAATGCAGTGAGTTTGAAAAATTCCACATTAGTAACTGACACTTGTAGTGCGTTTGTTTTATATTAATGATGGAAGTTGAGGGCTTGGGAGAATATAGTTTAGCTGTTGTGCACTGCCTGATTCCAGAGAGTGTCTTGCAATAGTTTTTGCCCAACACTACTTCCAGATCCTTCTGCCTGCCAGACAATATAATATACTGAAATGGCATGAAATGAAATTCTGAAGGAATAAAATTTAGGGCCTTTTACTTTTCATTTCATCTCCTTAGCTAAAAGATAAAATCACTGTATATGGGGTGCAGTAGATGATCCCAGAGAGGATGGGATTATCCTGCGAGGAGCGATTGTGGAAACTGAGCTTGTATTCTGTAAAGTTTAGAAGAATACAGGGGTTGGCTCATAGAAGCATGCTAAAGTCTTGCAGGACTCAACAGGGTAGATGCAGGAAGTATGCCGAGATCTGGAACCTGGTAACATAATCCAAGAATAAGTGGTAGGCTATTTGGGATTGAGATCAGATGAAATTCCTTCAATCAGCGGTAGTAAACCTTTAGTGTTTGAATATGTTTAGGACAAGGATGGATATATTTCCGGGGGTTAAAGACATCAAAGGATATCTGGATACTGTGGGGAGAAGATGTTGAGATAGACGATAAGTCATGGCCTCATTGAATGTTGAGGCAGGCTTGAGGGGCCAAACTGCCTAATTCTGATCTTTTCTCTGTTGCTATAAAGAGAGGGAAACAACGTTTGGTGTTTGTGTCTTGATAGGCTTCTTGTAGAGCTACGCATTCCAGTGATCAAGAGAGTGATGGCCCTGCAGACCATGATGAGATGTATTGGTCAAGACGCCCCACTGCCTCTTAAGAAAAAGCTGGAAGTAAGTTTTATGTAATTCTTGGGTTTTCGGTGTCACCTGCGAGGCTAACATTTGCTGCATGTGCCTGCCTGCTAGCCTTTTGAGAAGGCAGTGGTGTACTCCGCAGGGCACTAAAGAGGAAACTACGTTGGTGTGAAGTCATATATAGGACCCGTCTCCAACAATCCAACAGCACCATGGTCACTGTTGTGGAGACTGGCCTTTTGTGGAATGGAGCAGAACCATGTTTTGGTGATGGAGTAGTGGAGGCTTGCACAATTTAAACACTTAAAAGGCATCTGGATGGGTTTATGAATAGGCAGGGTTTGGAGGGATGTAGGCCAGATGTTGGCAAATGGGACAAGATTACTTTAGGATATCTGGTCGGCATGGCCAAGTTGGACCAAAGGGTCTGTTTCTGTGCTATATCATTGTTTGAGATATGGCCTTTCTGTATGATGCCGCCGCCCCCCCCCCCCCCCCCCCCCCCCCCCCATGGAGGCACAGAATTGGTGGGCACCCTGTACCATCCATACCACTCCCTCTTCGATCAGAGAGGGAATTGTAGAAAACGACCATAAATCTGAACAGAAACTGTTGGGTCAGGCAAGGACTTGTTCGAAGAAATATCTGTTCTATTCTGCTGGGTGGGGGTGGACCATTTTCAACAAGAAACTGAGAGCCAGGCCTGTGGCAGTTTGCAGAATTGGATTTGGGAATGCTTTTCATTGGCAGTCATGTCCCATTTCACGGGTTCAGGCACTGGCATCTGTCATGGGCTGCGGATGTCACTAGCAAGGCCAGCATTTGTTGCCCGCCCACAAATACTAGGTCATTTCAGAGCGTAGTTCAGAGCCATTCACGTTGTTGTGGGTCATGTAGGCCAGACTGGGTAAGAACGGCAAATTCCTAAAGTGAACCACATGGTCAAACAAATAATTGATAAACAGCTTTATATCCCAGATTTCTGAATTAATTTTAAATTCCACCATCTACTGGCGTGGAATTTGAACAATTAGCTAGGCCCCGGTTAAAAATCTCGTGACATTACCACTGTGCCGTCTTGTCTTCCAGAAATATTAATATTGCCAGGGGACATCTCATTCAAGAGCTTTGCAAGTTAAAAAACGGGGCACAAGAAATAAAACAGGCCACAAAACTGTTTAGAGCTCTGGTAAAAACCAACCTACAGCATGGTGTACAGTTCTAGGCACTGCATCTCAAGAAGAATATATTGCCCTTTCGGGGATGACCAGAATCTTAACAGGGTTTGAAGGATTAGGTCTTCAAGAGAAGTCGCGTTGCATAGGTTTCTGTTCACTTGAATCTGTAAGGTGAAGGGGTGGTTTAATGGGGTTGTTTTAAGATGATTAAAGGAGTTGAGAGGCTGAATGGGGAGAATCTGTTCCATCTGACAGGGGCAGAGCAAGGAATAGAACCTTAATGTTTAGCTAAATGGCAGAACTGCCTGGAGCAGTTAACTGGTCGAGGAGTGTTCCAGTGATGGTGCACGTGTATTGATGCTGTGTGGTGGACAGCACAGAATGCAAAGTGGGTGCTGCATTTGTTTCACTGTAAATACTATGCATATCATTAATGCAATTTGAAGGCTGCAATTCAGATACGTGACAGTATTTTCTTTTAAGACACAATCTTGTCTCAGGCTGCTGAGAGGTTATTTAAAGGTTGTTGCTCTCCCATTGACAGAACAAAGCAATCTCTTTGCTGAATGAGTTCACCCTTCCCAATTGTCAATACATGTTCGTCACTTTGGCAGCCATGGACCACCGGTCACTTCCACTCCTAGAGACCTGCAGCAACAGGATTATTGGTAAGTGATCCTTGAGTTTAAAATTCTCATCCTTGTTTCCAGTGGCCTCCATTGCCCCACTATAACCACTTCCAGTCCACAACTGCTCAAGATTTCTGCACGCTCCCAGTTCTGGCCTTTTGCACAGCCCTGATTTTCATTGCTCTTCACTGGCAGCCACACTTTCAACTGCCGAGGCTGGGGACCCCAGAAGCCCTCCCTTAACCCCCGTGTACTCCTTGCAGCTATTCTGTGAAACGTCCCTCTTTGACTCAGTGTTTGGGGTCACTTCCTGCTTCTTCTGCAGCTTGCTGCCAGGTTTTGTTTGCCATTCCTATGAAGCACCCTGGGATAGCTCTACCACATTAAAGGCATTATACATATTTTTTAAAAAAAGGTTCTTTTGGTTTGGGAGAGACAGTAGGAACTGCAGATACTGGAGAATCTGAGATAACAAGGTATAGAGCTGAACGAACACAGCAGGGCAAGCAGCATCAGAGGAGCAGGAAGGCTGACATTTCGGGCCTAGACCCTTCATCAGAAATGGGAGAGGGAAAGGGGGTTCTGAAATAAATAGGGAGAGAGGGAGAGCCGAATAGAAGATGGATAGAGAAGATAGGTGGAGAGGAGACAGACAGGTCAAAGAGGAGGGGATGGAGCCAGTAGAGGTGAGTGTAGATGAGGAGTTAGGGAGGAGATACATCAGTCCAGGGAGAACGGACAGGTCAAGGGGGTGGGATGAGGCTAACAGGTAGGAGATGGGGTGGGAATTGAGGTGGGAGGAGAGGATAGGTGGGAGGAAGGACAGGTTAGGGAGGTGGGGACCAGCTGGGCTGGTTTTGGGGGAGGGGAGATTTTGAAGTTTGTGAAGTCCACATTGATCCCATTGGGCTGCACAGTTCCCAAGCGGAATATGAGTTGCTGTTTCTGCAACCTTTGGCTGGCATCGTTGTGGCACTGCAGGAGGCCCAGGATGGACATGTCTGAGGAATGGGAGGGGGAGTTGAAATGGTTCGCGACTGGGAGGTGCAGTTGTTTAGTGCGAACCGAGTGTAGGTGTTCTGCAAAGCAGTCCCCAAGCCTCCGCTCCTTTGGTTTGAATGGCTTTCAGATGTTTGGCAAGAATTCTTCTTCAGCGCTTCCCATGTTTGAGAATGCTCAGGCCCACTCTATTCCCAATCCCGACTGGTAAAGTCTTGTCTACAAGTAGACTGGAAAAATCAGGTGGACAAAGATAGCTGAGAGAAGGAGTTCATTGAATGTTTTTCAGGTCATTTTCTTAAAGCAGTACATTCTGCAGCTGACCTGAGATTAGGCTACACTAGACCTAGTGTTGTGCGACAAGATAGAATTAATTCATTAATGATCTCAAGGTAAAAGCATACCTAGGTCACAGTAACATAATGTAATTTAATTTTTCCTTCGATTTGATGAATAGTGGAATGGATCTAAAACTAGTATTTTAAACTTAAACGTGGATGATTATGTGAGCATGAAAATGTGGATAGACGAAGTGAATTGGCAAATTAGGATAGGACCTAGGTTAGTAGAGATACAGTGGCAGTTATTTAAGGAGATATTTCACGGAATCAATGCAGTCTGAAAAGAGAGAAACTTTCCAAAAGTTGGACCCATCGTCTGTGATTAACTCAGCAAAAGTTAAAGACAGTATCAAACTTCAAGAAAAAGCATAAGATTGTGGCAAATCGACATACTGGATAAAGTATTAAAATCAGAAAGAGTGACTAAATGGTAAATGAAGAATGTAACATCACAATGAACGAGAAATGGTAAAAATGTAAAAATTGATAGCAAGAGTTTTTATAGATATTTGAAAAGGAAATGAATGAACAAAGTAGATGTCACTCTGATAGGGTGAGAGTTGATAATGGAAAATATGCACATGATAGCTGAAATGAAAATGTATTTTGCATCAGTCTTCACTGTAGAGATGTAAGTGACATCTCACAAATAGCTGTCATTCAGGAAGTGACAAGAAAGGAGGGATTAAAGAAAACTCTTAACCCTAAGTAAGTCGCAGTGACAAATGGTGAGCTGACAGGTTCCATTGCAATGCATTGGGTCTAATTTTCCAAAATTTTCTAGATTGGGCAATGTTCTGTTAGATTGGAAGGTGGCAAATGTGTTACCTCTTTACTCAAGAAGGGAGGCAGGCAAATAGCCGGAAGTGAGAGGGCAGTTCTTAACATCCATCAGAGGGAAGATGTTAGCAGGTATCAGTAAAGATTTGGAGCACTTCTAAGAAAAAAAAATGCAAGGTAATCAACAGAGTCAACACGTTGAAAGGGAAGTCATGTTTAACCAAATTATTAGTGCTCATTGTGCATAAAGGATAATCTGTGGGTGTGCTGTACTTAGATTTACAGAAGGCATTTGATAAGATGTCACATTCAAGGTTGCTGCTGTGGAAAATAAAAGCTGATAATGTTGAGGGTAACATGTGGCATGGATAAAAGATGGATAGCTAATAAGAGACTGAGAGTGGGAATAAACAGTTGGGAGAGGTAGTGAGTGCTATGCTGCAGGATTCAATGCAGGTTCAAAGAAAATTTTTCAGGCTAACATTTAGAATAGGCAGGTTGGCTGAGGAGACTGGTTGGACAGGGTACACTTGGGCCCGCGGGAGTTTAGAGGTGCCATACTGGTGATAACAACCACATGGCAAAAACAATCAAAACTTGACCCTCCACTGAGGCGAGTAACAAACTGCATGAATATAACACCTTTACCCCAGGAAGGCATCCCTATCTCCTTAAGCTCACTTAGCCCCAAGACCCTCTAAGATCCCTGCCTGCCTCCAATTCTGATCTGTTTTGCATCTCCAATTTTCTTTGACCCACCATTAGTGGCTGTACATACTGTCGGCGGTTATAAACTCTTGAAATCCCTCCTTCACTTTCTCCATCTCCATGTCTTGCTCCTTTCTTCCTTGCACCTCAAAATCTATCAACTTGTCCAAAAATTTTTTGTGTTTCTTGCTGTGAGATTTTATCTGTGGCAAGCGACTTGGGATGCCTTCCTGGAGTAAAGGTGTTATATTAATGCAGTTTGTTACTTGTTTCAGTGGAGGGTTAAGTTTTGATTGTTTTTACCATGTGGTTGTTGTCACCAGCTGATTTCCAAAATAAAAACAGGAATTGCTGGAAATACTCAAGAGGTCAGGCAAAAATCCCAGAAGCAAAGTTAACCTTCCTGATCGATGATCTCCCAGCATAGATGAACCAATTTAAAGCAAGTCTAGAGTAGTGGCAAAGGGGAAGTGTGTGTGTTAAGGTGGAAGGCCAGAGAGATTAAATGAATAAGGGCTTGTCAGTGCAAGAAAAGAGAGGCTGGGATCATGATAATGCAGCACTTTTCCGATTAAACTTGTATTGTGCGTCTGAAGAGCAAAGGCATAGCTGGCATATGGCGCACATCTTGTGGACGCTCAAAAAAAACCCTCAGCCCAAGAACACTCCTCTGTCTTCCTGTTCTCACAAATATTACTCCCCTGCACATCTGATAAGTCATAGGAAGTCATGAGCTACTTCCTTGTGACAAACTCCAATCTGTCAAATGGCCAGCGTTGTGCTTCTACCATGGTAAGAATGTTAGTTGCTAAACAGGTTCAGGATAAGCCAGGGCTTCAGCACAAACCCTATTGTGGAGAGACACAAACAGTGAAGAGTCTCCCCACTGTAGGCTAAGTGGCAGACTGAAACCCCTTCACTCAGCAAATGAGGAGGCTGTCACTTGAAACCAGGGACTCGTGTTCACAGAATAAGTAAACAGACAAGGCAAGGAAGGAAACAAAATATGCATCTCCAGGAGATCAGAAGAAGAGGGAAGCGTGAGACATAGGTAATGCGCAAAAGACTCCCATGTGCCAGGGCTGTGATGGAGAAAAGAGAGTAATTCCAGCAAACCAAATAGCTTGTCTTTGACCTCTTGAAAAGAGAAAAACAAAGGGCACTTCACTTTGCCGTGTTTGTCCCATATTGTTCCCCCAGAGAATATCCACAGCATCCCGTTTTGGCGTCTTGTGCACATTTTGCAGTCGTGCAAGGATCTCCAGTACCGCAGCCCCGCTCTACTGAGTGCTATTGGCAACCATGTGGCAGCCAGCCTGGCGATCTGGCAGGTTAAACAGGTGAGATGACTTCAAGAACTGAGTCTGAGGACCCACCTTTTGCGTTCGTCTGGACAGCTTGTGCAAGGGACAAATGTGCTGGGCTGCAGGGAAAGAGCGGGGGAGTGGTTAGCACTGTCAACACTATGGCAGGGATAGAACATAGAATGGCCGGGCACAGCACAGGCCCTTTGGCCCACGATGTCGTGCTGCATCATTTTGTGATGTACCTTACCTGGGCTGCAGGGACCGACGGCTGCAGGTCCTCCAGCAGTTAAGAAGGTAAGTGATTACAATCCCACCGATCATTGTCAAAGCCAGAGGTTGAAAGAAAAGAGGCTGAATAAACGAGAGCTCTGATGAAGACTAACCTACACGGAATGTAGCACTGTCCTCATCTCTTTCAGTTCCCCAGACAGACCTGCAGTCTGTTTTCAGCATGGGTTGTTTTTATTTCATATTTGACCAGATTTTTTTTTTGAAACATTGCTTCTGGCCTGCAAGTCATCGTCTATATCTCCCTGTGGCCACATCCCCCTGTTTGCCTGGTCACAGATTCTCTGATGGAGCTTTCACTGTACACCACAAATTGAAATATACGACATGAATAACTGGTCATGTTGGGAGAAGCTCAAATCGATTTTCAGCCATTAGAATGAAATATTGTTACTCTACACAAATGGAAGCTTTGTACGATACAGTGTTGTACTAGAAGACTGCCAAGTGTCATATATTTTGGATTATCTACTGGAGTAAATTTAAAGAGAGCAAAGCCTAAGTGAAAATTAAGTGCAACTGAAGTTTTTACTATTGCACAAAGGTCATTTTAGCACTGCAGTCGTAACCACTGAATGATGTTTCCTTTTGATTTATTGGAACAAGTGATCAACTTTTAAAGGCTTGTGCAGCAGGTTTCGACACAGCCCAGCCCAGTGTATTGATCTGGGATTCCCAATCCCAGGTCCATGCTTTTGAATCCCAAATCATGTGATTATATTTGATCTTTAAATATTTTATTCAAAATCCACTTCTTATTGATGTTTCCCAGAGGTGATTCTCCACAGTTAAAAACATACTGTTTGGTCGTGGGGAAAATAAGTCTAGTTGTTGTTGCCCAGGTATGGCCTGTCCATGGTTTTAAAATGATTGCTGCTTGAAGAGGAGGAAGTTTTCCCGTCGACTGACCTGGTTTTAAAGGGAGACAGTTATTAGACACCAGCTTGTACAGAACTCAATGGCAGAAAACAGACATAACACAGTGTGAAGCTGGATGAACACAGCAGGCCAAGCAGCATCAGAGGAGCAGGAAAGTTGATGTTTCGGGTTGAGACCCTTCTTCAGAAATGGGTGAGGGGAAGGGGATTCTGAAATAGAGAGACAGGGGGAGGCAGATAGAAGATGGATAAAGGAGAAGATAGGATGAGAGGAGACAGACAGGTCACAGAGATGGGGATGGAGCCAGTAAAGATGAATGTAGGTGGGGAGTTAAGGGGGGGATAGGTCGGTCCGGGGAGGATGGGACTGGTCAAGGAGGTGGGATGAGGTTAGTGGGTAGGAGATGGGGGTGTGGCTTGAGATGGGAGGAATGGTTAGGAAGGCAGGGACTAGCTGTGCTGGTTTTGGGATGCGGTTGGGGGAGGCAGATTTTGAAGCTTGTGATGCCCTCATTGATACCGTTGGGCAGCAGTGTTCCCAAGCAGAATATGAGGTGCTGTTCCTGCAACCTTCGAGTAGCATCGTTGTGGCACTGCAGGAGGCCCAGGATGGACATGTTGTTTGAGGAATGGGTGGGGAAGTTAAGATGGTTCGCGACTGGGAGGTGTACTTGTTTTTTGTGAACTGAGCATAGGTGTTCCCCTCCACTGACACCCTCATCTGTTTAGCCGAACTTGTCCTCCCCCTCAACAACTTCTCCTTCAATTTCCACCCACTTCCTACAGACGTAGGGGGTGGCCATGGGTTCCCGCGTGGGCCTAAGCTATGCCTGCCTCTTTGTAGGATACGTGGGACAATCCCTCTTCCAAAGCCACACTGACCCTATCTCCCACCTCTTCTTTCATTACATTGATGACTGTTTCGGCGGCGCCTTGTGCTCCCACGAAGAGCTCAAACAGTTCATTCACTTGACGAACACCTTCCACACCAACCTTAAGTTCACCTGGATCATCTCTGACACCTCTCTCTCCTCTTGGGACCTCTCTGTCTCCATCTCTGGCATCCACCTGGAAATCGATATCCATTTTCAGCCTAACGACTCCCACAACTATCTAGAATATTCCTCCTCTCATCCACCTTCCTGTAAAAGGCCACCCCCTATTCCCAATTCCTTTGCCTTTGCCGCACCTGCTCCCAAGATGAGACATTCCACTCCCGAACATCTCAGATGCCCTCTTTCTTTCAAGGACTGCAACTTCCCCTCCACAGTGATCAAAAATGCCCTCGACCATGTCTTCTGCATTTCCCGCAACTCATCCCTCACACCCCCATCCGCAATAATAACCGAAACAGAAGTCCTCACGTACCACCCCACCAACCTCCAAATCCAGCGCATCATCCTCCGATATTTCTGCCATCTGCAAACTGACCCCACTACCAAAGACATTTTTCCCTCCCCACCCTTAAGTGCTTTCCGGAGGGACCACTCTCTCCATGACTCCTTTGTCCGCTCCACGCTCCCCTCCAGCCCCACCATCCCCGGCACTTTTCCCTACAACTGAAGCAAGTGCTACACCTGCCCCTATACCTCCCCTCACCCCCTTCGCAGACCCTAAGATGACTTTTCACATCAAACAGATGTTCAACTGCACATCTGTTAAGGTGATATACTGTATCCGCTGTTCCTGTTGTGGCCTCCTCCACATTGGGGAAACCAAGCAGAAGTTTGGGGACCACTTTGCGGAACACCTACGCTCAGTTCACAACAAACAACTACACCTCCCAGTCGCAAACCATTTCAACTCCTCTCCACCCCCAACCCCACTCCTCAGACAACATGTCCATCCTGGGCCTCCTGCATTGCCACAGTGACACCACACGAAAGATGCAGGGACAGCATCTCATATTTTGCTTGGGAATCCTGCATCCCAAGGGTATCAATGTGGACTTCACAAGCTTCAAAATCTCGCCTCCCCTGATCTCATCCCAAAACCAGCCCAGCTAGTCCCCACCTCCCTAACCTCTCCTCCCATCTCAAGCCCCACCCTCATCTCCTACCCACTAACCTCATCCCACCTCCTTGACCTGCCCATCCTCCCTGGACCGACCTGTCCCCTCCCTAACTGCCCATCTGCATTCACCTTTACCGGCTGTATCCCCGCCTCTTTGACCTGTCTGTCTCCTCTCACTCTATCTTCTCCTTTATCCATCTTCTATCCGCCTCCCCCGTCTCCCTATTTATTTCAGAATCCCCTTCCCTTCCACGATTTCTGAAGAAGGGTCTTGACCTGAAACATCAATTTTCCTGCTCCTCTGCTGCTTGGCCTGCTGTGTTCGTCCAGCTTCACACCGTGTTATCTCCGATTCTCCAGCACTGGCAGTACCTACTATCTCGGCAGAAAACAGACCATTGTTCAAAGGCATCTCTCATTCCAAATAGCCTGACACTGAAACTGTGCAGCAAGTGCTCACCCTGGTGTTGTGGTTCAAATAAACCCAACTTTCTTTTTGTGACTGTAAAATTTTACCTTAATCTCTTGACTCTTTTAGCTTTCGGGTTACAAGACAAGATCAATTAATAAACGAGAGTAGTTGCAATGCACTATTGAATTCTGACTTTATCTTTCTGTCCCTGCACCTCTCTCAGAGATTGGATTTCATTATCAATTGACTCTCATCTGACTGTCTCTTGCTCTGTCTCCAAAGTCTCAGACTAAGATAGCCACTCTTCAGTAGTCATGATTTCCTTTTCTTTCCCATGCTCTGCCTTCTCCTTGCCCTCTTTGGGGAAAGCAGAGACCTGTTTGAATTTGAACAGTGAGAAATGGGCAAAATGAGCAGATGTTTATATTTAAGTGTAATATCAATTAAATCCATTTTTGTGGTGAGTTCTCAGATGTACAGTGGTGCACAAAAGACTCAAGGCTTCGTCCAGCCTGGCCCCACATTAATTGTGCTCCACCTTGTCTGAACCCATGCAATGCTCTAGGAGAGACAAGAAACCAGATGAAGTTAGGCCAGTGGCAGGTTGAGGGTTGAGTTGAAGGAATTTCCCTCCCATGCCATTATACAATCACAACTCATCCAGAAGATCACTGTGGACCAGATTAGCGTTACGCTGTACCTCGAACAAGATTACTATCACCATATAGGTCCAGCTGTTGCTTGAAGGAATTCAGTGGCAGCGTAGACTCACCAAGTCAACAGCCTGTTTGAAAGATTTGCTCTTCTCCACGACCACTAACTCATGTTAAACCCAAGATCTGATTTTATACACCTTTAGATTGTGACCTCCTAATCGTCCCTAGTCTATTTAATGGAAATAAATTGTCCACTCGCACATAATCTAATCCCTTCGTCATTTGAGAAACTACATGTTGAAGTAATGTTTGAGGTGCAGTAAAAAAAAACTCTTGGAGTCCTGTGTGCTTCACTGAAACACCCTTCACCTGGTAGATTTTTCCAAAGCACCTCATGTTTGTGCAAAACCAGGTCATAAAGGGTTAACTGATGAAAAAAAGGTTTGTACAATGTGATTTGCATTCTCTTGAGTATAAAGGCATGGAACCCCTACAGTGTAGAAGCAGGCCTTTTGGCCCATTGAGTCCACACTGACTCTGCAAAGAGCATTCCATCCAGACCCAGCCCCACAGGAGATTGATAGGGGGTCTAATCAAGCTATTTGAAATCTGAAAAGGAATTGATAGGTTAGATGGAGAGAATCTATTTATTCTGGTGCCCAACTTCAGAGCATGAGCGTAACCTTAAAGTTAAGAGTTCGGCCATTCAGGACTAATATCAAGAAAGACTCAATCATACTAAAGATAATGAAATCAGGAGCCCTCTGACTAAGAACTGGCTTACACCGAGAGTGGACCAATGCTCCACTGCTCCTCAATGTAATTCATACCTTGATGAACGTACATACCTTCACCATTATTTTGATGTTCTCTGTTCTAGCTAATTCTGTTCCTAGTGCTGTTTTCGGAGCTCGGCTTTCGCCATATCGAGTTGATGAATGCATTTGCACAAATTATACTGGCAAAGTCTGAATCCCTAACTTTGAAGGATGTGCTGTCAGTGCTTCGTGTGTATTCCTTCCTGAACCATCGACCAGATGAGGGTTGGATCAAGCAGTGAGTCTTGGTGCTTTATGTGACGTCTGTTCAAGTCTTCTATGCACTAACACCACAGCAGCTATTTTCCTATATCATCTAATATAACCAAGCATCCCAAGGTGCATCATGGGTGTGTTATCACCATGGTACCACGAGGGAAAGTGAGCAAAATTAATCAAAAAATAGGTAATGAGGTGTGTCTCAAACGAAGATAGAGGTGAAGAGGCCAAGAGGTCTGCAGGGAGAATGCTAAGCTTTGCAGCTGAAAACATAACCAACATACAGATTTTGTTTCTGTATACCTGTTGTAGACTAGTTGGTGGAGGTCATTTTTTAGACATTCATAGGATGTGGGTGTCACTGGCAAGGCATTTGTTGCCCATTCTTAATTGCCCCTGAAATAAGTGCCTTGAACGAGGCGAGCTGAATAATTTATGATAATTTAAAATATTAGCATCTTCATGTATTCCTGTACGCATTTTGGCTAATGTGGACAAGAACCTCTAGGTGAAAACGCTCCATCGGTTCCGTACCTGGTACATGGAAGATGGTCATGGCTGCTGGGGGTCAGTCTTCTCAGCTACAGGATAACTCTGCAGGACTACCTCAGGGTAGTATCTAGGCCCAACCATCTTCAGCTGCTTCATCAATGACCTTCCCTCCATCATAAGATCAGAAGTGGGCACAGTCTCTGATGATTGTACAATGTTCAGCACCATTCATGACTCCTCAGATGCTGCGGCCTTCCACATCCAAATGCAGCAGCAGCAAGATCTGGACAATGTCCAGGCTTGGGCTGACAAGCAGCAAATAAATTTGCACACTTAAGTGCCAGCCAATGATCATCTTCAGCATGAGGGAATCTGACTGGTACCTCCTTACATTCATTATATAAAAGTAGTATTGTTGAAGTAAATTTTGATGTCTGGTAATTACACACACAAACCTATTTGAACTATTTAAGGCCACATCTGCTTCTTAGATATTTGGTCCTGGATAGTTTAAAATCCTTCTCATTTCATAAAATGTTGCTGTTTCATTGGATGTCTTGCAGATGCTTGAACTGAGTGTTGTGCTAGGCCATTTCAGAGGGTTGTTAAGGTCACTCACATTGCTTTCAGTTTGGAGTCTAATGTTGGCCAGACAGGGTATTGATGTTAGGGGATATTTGTGAACCAAATGGTCTTTAAAGCAGTTGCTGTTAGTTTCATAGCCACAATGGACTAGTTTCCAATTACAGCTATTATGAAGGAATTTAAATCTCCGTAGTGGGATTTGAACCCGGAGGATTAGATTGAATTACTAGTCTGGTGAAGCTACCATTAGGCCATCATCTCTCGTTTCAAGTGGTTGGTAGTAGCCTGATCAAGGGAAGGCTGGAGGATGAGAGAATTTAGAGTTCACGTGCATCATAAAAACAAAATGAGTGGTAATGGTTTTGGGACATGAGAGAGGTCCAGGCTAGGTGTTAATGTCAGAAAGCAAAATCAAGAAAGCCTGACCCCAGTGATTATTGCTAGTGTTGGTGAGAGGCAGGGGAAACAAAACTGAAGACAGAGTTCATAGTCTGAAGTTGTTGAACTCACTATTGAGTCCTGAAGGCTGTAAAGTGCCTTAACAGAAAACGAGGTGTTGTTCCTCCAGTTTGCATTGAGCTTCATGGAGTGCTGTAGCAGGTCCAGGAGAGAAATCCGACTGTGAGACAAAGGTGATGTATTAAAGTGAAAGGTGACCAGAAAGTCAGGATCATGCTTGCAAAATGAGCAGAGATATTTCACGAAGTGGCCACTGAGCCTGCATTTAGTTTCCTCAATGTAGCAGAGTCCACATTTGCGACGGTGAGTACAATAGGTTAAATTGAAAGAAGCACAAGTAAATTACTGAATAAAAATCAAAAGAACTGTGGATGCTGTAAATCAGGATGAAAAACAGTAGTTGCTGGAAAAGCTCAACAGGTCTGGCAGAAATCTGTGAAGAAAACAAAGTTAATGTTTCAGGTCTGGTGAGGAAGGGTCAGCAGACCTGAAACATTAACTCTGATTTTGTTTTCTTCACAGATGCTACCAGACCTGCAGAGCTTTTCTCTGTTTTTGTACAAGTAAATTACCATGAAGGGGCATTCGGACCATGGATAGTGAGGAGGGAGGGGGTTTAAAAGGGGAAGTGTTACACCACTTACGATTGCAAAGAAACTGCCATGAAAGGGGGATGAAGTGTTGGGGGTGATAGAGAAGTGAACCAGGGTATTGCAGAGGTAACGCCTTGGTTCTGTGCCTCTCTCAAAATTATGCCATTAGATTTACATCACTTCTCATTGGCATGGTGGCTCAGTGGTTAGCACTGCTGCCTCACAGCGCCAGGGACCTGGGTTGAATTTCACCTTCGGGCAACTGTCTTTGTGGAGTTTGCACATTCTCTCTGTGTCTGCGCGGGTTTCCTCTGGGTACTCCGGTTTCCTCCCACATTCCAAAAGATATGCAGACTTGGTAGATTGGCCGTGCTAAATTGCCCATAGTATTCAGGGATGTGTAGATTAGGGGAATGGGTCTAGGTGGGATGATCTGAGGGCCAGTGTGAACTTGTTGGGCTGAAGGGCCTGTTTCCACGCTGTAGGGATTCTATGATTTACGATCATTCTTCCCGCTCAAATAAACCACTTTACATTTGTGTGCCTCCTGAGCTCTGTCCTGCTCACTGCTTCCGCAATTCAGTTTGGTGCTGTCTGAAGACCTAGAAATGATATCTTGTTTACCCAATTCCAGGTGATTAATACATATATATTAATGAAGATGTTGTTCCCACTGCAAAGCCCTGGCAGAATAGTTCTGCACACACAGCTGTCCAGCCTGAAAAACAGCCACCAGCAGCTACTTCCTTCTCTGTGTCTCTCAGCTCAAAAGTATCCATGTTACCCCTTTAATCCCTGGGAGAAGACCATTTGGGTGCAGTGACCTGTTCTTGTGCAACCGTTTTTAGGTAATAAGTAGGGAAACCTCAAAAATAAAATGTGGAGAGAAAGTAAACTTTGAATGTGTATTTAGGTACATGGAAGCACTGTTTATCTCTGCTTTGCTGTCTCACGGTCACTGTCAGACTTGGCCCTGGCAGTTTGACTGGTTTTGGAAGATGAATTTTTTTCTGTGTCTCCTTACCCCTCCACAGATTCCTACAGACTTTAAGTGATGTGTTTGAGTTGTATTTGTCGAAGTGCTCTTCGCAGGATCTTCTCCGTGGTGTTTATTCTTTGTGTCTGATGCGCCACTATCCCCAGGTTGCTCTGAACCAACTGTTCCAGGATGACGTTCTAAATGAACTTTGCTCATCAGGTGAGTGATTATTAGCTCAGTTGGCTAGATGGCTGATTTGTAATGCAGAGTGATGCCAGCAGCGTGAGTTCAGTTCCCTTGCCAGCTGGAGTACTACGAAGGACCCAACTCCTCAACCTCACCCAATATAGGGTGACCCTCAGGTTAAACTCACCATCAGTTGTCTCGCGCGCTCTCGCTTTCTCTCTCGCTTTCTCTCTCTCGCTTTCTCTCTCTCGCTTTCTCTTTCTCGCTCTCTCTCTCGCTGTCATGAGAGAGCAGCCCCACGTGTTCTCTGCAACTAGAATGACTTTAATCTTTCGAATTATGAGGAACAAGCTGAGTGCTTTCACACCCTCTATTCTGTTGTACCGTTGAATTAGATCATGGTTGATCTTGACCGCGGCTGTTTGTTGTTGCCTTTCTGTTCTTACGCAACAAAAATCTGTCAGCCCTCATTTTGACACTTTTGATTGCCCCCAGTTTTTCCTGAGGTATGATGTCATGTCTCGACCTATACATAGCACACTGAACATGGTCTAATAAGGACTTTATGTAAATGTAGCATGACTTCAGCTCAATTTGCAGTTGGTCATGCATTGTACTTGTCCACTACCTTTTCCATAATCTCCTTGGGAACAAAGTTGATGATCGCAGACATTTCCCACATTGAACTCCATCTTTCGCCATCAAGCCGGCTCACTTAAATTCTGTGTCCGTTTGCAACGTTCTGCTTTCAATCATATTTCTTACTATGCCACACAGCTTTGTGCAAACTGTAAATCTGGGTGTGCAACTGCCCAGTTTCCTCACACGTTGGAGAACAAACTCGCTGCCTCTGCTCTAACCCCTAACCACTTCCATGCTCAACTTGCTAGCATTAACACAACCTTAGCACATTTGTAATGGTAATAATATCCAGTAGAGGATTATTTTGGGTGAAAGAGAATGCTCACCTGGGTTAATTATTAAATGTATCACTGGACATTTCATTGCAAATTCACTCGTGTTCCTATAAATTGAAATTGTGCTGTTTAGGTTAGGAGATGCATGTTTGAAATACATATCACTTTCGGTGTGTAAAGATTAGATCCAGTTCTGTTGTACAAACAAGGAGTAGACATAGGCCATTCAGCCCATTAAGCCTGCTCCACCATCTGACAAAATGGTGGTTGATCTGGGTATAACCTCAGATCCACATTCTCACTTATCTTCGATTACCAATTGTCCCCTGCTTAACAAGTCTCTCTTCCTCTGCTTTCGAAACATTGGAGGAATCTGCTTTTGCCACCTTTTCAGGAAGAAAATTCCAAAGGCACATGATCCTCTGAGAGAAAATATTTTCACCACTTGGCTTTCTAGTTGTAACAACCTCGATCATTTCTGTTGAGGTATAAGTAAACCGCGATGAAAATTACTCATCAATGCTTCTAGACACTCTCTAATTTTATCTGTTCTAGCCAGTGCCTACTGTGAAGTGAACGAGCAGATGCTTCAGTGCATCAATCTGTGCTTGGAGTTAGAAAATCCATCCTTCATCAGGCCGCCGGTAAATACCACAGTTGTCAATCCCTCATTGTCCAGTCATTCGGTAAATGCAGAGCTGCAGAAAACAATGGACACCATTTTGGGCGACAGCAGCCTGTACCAGCAGGGCTTGATGTTGAAAAACTTCCTTTTTATAGGTATTTGAACTTTTTTTAAAACGTGAGCACCTACTTGAGAACTCTCTTACTGTGGCTCAGAAAGTCTCCACCAATCTTTGCTAATGGGATATTAGGACTTGTAGTGGGAGGAGAGCTGGCTTGTCAGAATGAGACAAGGATATGGAACTGGATTCAGGTGGGGAGACAAAAGAGCTTGAGATCTTTCTCCTTTAAACAGAAAAGATTAAAGTAGACTTCACAGGCTTTTTCAAAAATGAGGAGTTTTGATCGAGCAAATAAGTAGAAAATGCTTCCAACTGGGCAGGACTTATACACTTAATGATAAGGTCCTGGGGAGTGTTCCAGAGCAAAGAGACCTTGGGGTGTGAGTGTGTACAGGTAGGTCTCATATTACATGATTGTTGCTTTCTTTCATGACTTCACATTATAGAAAATCTCCGTAGAAAATCACACTATAGGGAAATCGCTTTGGCTGTACAGCGGAAAGTTTGTGTTATTCAAACAGCATCCACCATTCATCAATCACATTACAGCTAATTCATGTTAATCAAACACGCATTATAGCAGAACTGCCTTTATTTTCTTGAAAGTGGAGTCGCAGGTAGACAGGGTGTTGAAGAAGGCTTTGGTACACTTGCCTTTATTGGTCAGTGCATTGAGTATTGGATTTGGGATGTCACGTTGCAGCAGTACAGGACACTGGTCACCTGCTATAGGAAAGATGTTGTGAAACTTGAAAGGGTTCAGAGAAGATTTACAAGGATGTTGCCAGAGTTGAGGGGTTTGAGCTATAGGGAGAGGCTGCATAGGCTGGGGCTATTTTCTCTGGAGCAATCAGGGGTTGAAGGGTGACCTCACAGAAATTTATAAATTATGAGGGACATGGATAGGGTGAATAGCTAAGGATAGGGGAGTCCAATAGAGGGCATAGATTTAAGGTGAGACAGGATGATTTAAAAAGGACCTAAGGGGTGGCAACTTCATGCAGATATTTGTGCTTATATGGAATGAGCTGCCAGAGGAAGTGGTGGAGGCTGGTACAATTGCAACATTTAAAAGGCATCTGGATAGATATACGAACAGGAATATGGGCCAAATGCTGGTAAAAGGGACTAGATTAATTTAGGATATCTGGTCAGCATGGATGAGTTGGATCAAAAGGTCTATTTCCATGCTGCACATCTCTATGACTCTTTGGTAACAGATCAATAATAAAGGATACAGATTCAGAATACAAGGTGTAGAGCTGGATGAACACAGCAGGCCAAGCAGCATCAGAGGAGCAGGAAGTCTGACGTTTCAGACCTAAACCCTTCTTCGGAAGTGGGGGAGGGGAAGGGGGTTCTGAAATAAATAGGGAGAGGGGGAGGCGGAAAGAAGATGGGTAGAGGAGAAGATCGGTGGAGAGGAAACAGACAGGTCAAAGAGGCAGGATGGAGCCAGTAAAGGTGAGTGTAGGTGGGGATTTAGGGAGGAGATAGGTCAGTCCAGGGAGGACGGACAGGTCAAGGGGGTGGGATGAGTTTAATAGGTAGGATATTCCGCTTGGGAACCCTGCAGCCCAATGGTATCAATGTGGACTTCACAAGCTTCAAAATCTCCTGTCCCCCACTGCATCCCAAAACCAGCCCAGACCATCCCTGCCTCCCTAACATGTGCTTCCTCCCAACTCAAGCCCCATCCTCATCTCCTACCTATTGATCTCATCCCACCTCCTTGACCTGTCAGTCCTCCCTGGACTGACCTATCCCGTCCCTAACTCCCCACCTATACTCACCTTTACCAGCTCCATCCCCGCCTCTTTGACCTATCTGTCTCCTGTCCCCCTATCTTCTCCTCTATCCATCTTCTATCTGCCTCCCCCTCTCTCCCTATTTGTTTCAGAACCCCCTTCCCCTCCCCCATTTTTGAAGAAGGGTCTAGGCCTGAAACATCAATGTTCCTGCTCCTCTGGTGCTGCTTGGCCTGCTGTGTTCATCCAGCCCTACTATCTACAAATGCTGGTAAAAGGGACTAGATTAATTTCTACTATCACCGAAACCAATTTAGAGTAGTTGGCAATAAGAATCAAAGGGGAGACGAGGTTTCTTTAATGCAGTAAGTTACAGTCTGGAATCCACAGTGAGTTGGAGGCAGGTGCAAAATGTTTTTGCAAAAGGAATTTGAATATGTAGTTGAAAGGGTAAGATTTGCACATCTGTGGCAAACATCAGGCCTGTAGGGCTAAGCGGCTTCCTCTTCCACAGAGCCAATGCAAGCGCAGTCCAGAAGTGTGGCGCTTGAAGAAATTTTCACTGCTGGTCAGGATAACCATTGAGAAAGGGTGCAGAAGTCAGCAGAAATCTTGTCACATGGCAGAGTCAATTCTGGGTGGAGCAGAAGCTTGTATGAAAGTTTTGGCAGCAGAGAGGTTGAGGCTGGAGAAGAGGTGAGCGATTTTATGGATTTGCAAATGGACGGTCTTGATTATGGAGAGGATATGAGACTTTATCATATATTAAAAGCAAGCAGTGCATTACAGGAGTGTTCAAATCTCAATGGAAAAGAATGGACTAGGAGTAGAAATGTAAATAACGAAAGCAAGCAGTGCATTACAGGAGTGTTCAAATCTCAATGGAAAAGAATGGACTAGGAGTAGAAATGTAAATAACGTTTCTTTTTGTCAAATACACAAACTATATGAAAACTCTTCCAAACTGCTTTCTACCAAGATAATCTCTGTTTCCTGTGTTCCCATCAAGATTATGTGATTGCTTTAGACCAAAAGAGTAAGAATGTGGTCCCCATTCCTCAGGATGATGAGATTGGCAGTGACAGTGACAGTGACATACAGCGGTAAGGATTACTGTCTTGTAAATCTATTGATGCAGTTGTATTGGTGAACCTGTTACCTGGTCACATACAATTGGGTTTGAAATGCCTTTTGATTGGATTGTCGCAAATACTTGCATATGCAACATTTTCTATGCCATTGTCACAAAAAATGCTTGTAATTCAAAGTTTCAAACAATTGATTCAAATCTTGGTTAAAGGTGCAATCCAGTGCTCTGGCTTCCTAGTACATTACTGTGGTAATTCTCATCTGTCTAGACACTATCTTGAAGACTGGGGAGAACAACAGATTTCACCTTTATTCTTTCATTTAGAAAGAGGGATTACAAAGCAAATCAGTAACTGATAGGGTGGGGAATGTCATGGGGAAAGAAAAATGAAAGATTTTGATTTAAGCAAAAGAGGTAATTATTTCAAACAAAGTCCACTGTATTAGCATCAACCTGTCACATCATTGAAATATTTCGGTCAGTAATAATTATCATTTTGTACCTTGCAGAGTGGCTGTGCTTTGTGCTCCAGTATCTGCCTTTTGCTTTGGCACGTCTCACCCCAAAGACAGGTTGGCAATGAAGATTCGACATCTCAAGGTGCTCGGGTACCATGTGGTATTGGTGAGTATTTATAATGGCCTCTTTGAGTTGTGGCCTGTCTCATCTGTGTAAAACTCAAAAAAAATTCCACTTTCTGATGTTCCGATTGTAGCAATAACTCTCCAAGTAAAAGAATTTTCCATGTTGTGTGGAATTATTGCCTTGGATGTCATCTGCCAATTAATATAGATGAGTAGTTAAAAGCCCTCTCTTATCTGTAACCAACATTCCCTCTAAGCTGTGTAGCTGCACAGCTGATCCAAGTGCCCACGCATGCTGATCAGTGTGCCCACATATTCATGTCCCATTTCTCCAGGTGCTGCTGAGCTCGGACCCCTGAGGAAATTAGGGAATGGAGCCTGTAAGCCTTTTCTGATTTTACTTGATTTGCAGAACCATGGGAGGTTATTCAGTCTTTGAGCCTGGTCCACAATTCAGTCAAGTCATGACTGGCCTATCCCTCCGCATCAACTGTCCACCGGGGTTCCCTAATTCTTAATACCCTTACCCAATTAAAAAAAACTATTAATATCAGTTTTACAATTGACTCAGACCCTATAGCTTTTTTGTGGGGAAGGCAAGAACCCCAGATTTTCATTACCCTCTTAAGAAGAATTGCTTCCTGACATCCAGCAATTGACCGGTTATATTTAGAAACATGCAAAACGTAGAAGAGAGGAGCAGGAATAGGCCGTTCAGCCCTTCGAGCCTGCTCCACCATTCAGTGCGATCAGGGCTGATCATCCAGTTCCTGCTTTGATCCCTTTAGCCATGAGAACTGTATCTAACTCCTTCATTTCATATGCCCAGCTTGCTCAGATGGACCAAAGGAGTCTGCCAGAAGAACCCCCACTTTGGTTTAATATTTCTGACAAAAGAACAACTGTTCGCACAGCGATCTCAACCGGGTCATTAATGCAAATTGTTTAAAAATTCTATTATTGGAGGCAATACAGGCAAGGCTACATTTTCAGTTGCCCTGAGAAAGTGACAGTGCACTGCTGCCTTTGAAATGGTTTGACACAACCAAGTGCCTCTTTAGGCTACTTGGAGAACATCGAATTTAGGACTGGAGTCGTGTGTAGACAAGACCAGGTAAGGAGGCAGGGCATGTTTCCTTCTTTAAAGAACACCAGTGAATCCGATGGGGCTTTCTTACCCCAAGCGAATAGCTCCACGTTCGTATTTACTAATGTTGCCATTTTATTTCCGGACACATTTTGCATTAGTTGACTTCAAATTCTCTAACTGCCATTTCGGCAAATTCAGCATAAAATCCAGGTTGACACTGCAGTGCGGTACTGAGGGATCACTGAACCACCAGAGATACCATCTTGCAGTTGAGCCGATCAGATGGTAGATGCACATAAAATATCCTGTGGCACTCTTTTTCAAGAATAACGGGGAAATTATCTCTACCATGATGTGGCCAACATTCATCCCTTGACCAGTGTTACTGGAACACATTATCTAGTCATTTATCTCACTGCAGTTGTGGGAGTTGCCTGTGCATGAAGTGTGACACCATGTTCCTACATCAGTGATTACACTTCACTTTCCTTTTTAGTACGAGTGGCTTGATAACCTAAACCACTGAACTTCGAAACTTCTTTTTCTTCATTCACTCATAGGATGTGGGTGTTGCTAGTTGGCCAGCGTTTATTACCGTCCCTAGCTGCCCTTGAACTGAGTGGCTAGTTAGACCATGTGAGAGGGAAGTCAGCCACATTGTTGTGACTCCGGGGTCACATGTAGGTCAGACCAGGCAAGGATGTTCCTGAGGGACACTAGTGAGTTAGATGGGTTTTCCCGACAATCCGCAAAGGTTTCGTGATCATCAATAGATTCTTAATACCAGATTTTTTTTTTGCACGTTGAATTCAGATTTCACCATCTGCCATGGCAGGATTTGAACCCAGGTCCCCAGAACATTACCTGGGTCTCTGGATTAATAGGCTAACGATAATACCACCAGGCCATCGCCTCCCCTTAAAATGAGGGTATACGGATGCTGAGAGTACTGTGTAAAGAAAACAGCAGGATCTAAAGAAAAAAATCTTTCACATTAAAATATTTTTGCACCTTCTCACTTATCTACTGGCTGCCTTTGGGGACCATGTACTTGATGGATAAAAGTTGCAGGGACATGGGAAAAGAGTGGGACTAACTAGACATCTCTTCAAAACAGCCAGCACAGACTCATTGGGCCGAAATGCCTCCATCTATGCACGCTGTCTTCCTTCAGTATTTTGACTTGGATTTTCTTTCACCAATTTCTGTTTGTTTATTCTAGGTCTCAGAACACGAGTTCGGGAAGCTATCTGAAGACGAACGAGTTGGGTTCCTGAAGAATGCCATCTTCACTGAATGAGTGGGTGGTGAGAATCAGTGCCACTAGCATCGAGGGAACAAAACAAAGGAATTGATTGCTCCTGGAGGCTCTGCTCCTTTCAACTGGTCTGTGCTGCTATTGCGCCTGCGAGAACAGATATTCCAAAATTGAACTAAATTGTTGCTTATCCTGAAACTGTGGATTCGCATTGATCTCCAGTTCAGACCGAAATGTGAAGGGATATACTCCACTTACTTTTATAATCATGTGTGAGACAGATTTAGTGAATCAGCTGAACTTCTTTTTGGTGAGATAGTAAATTTCATCTGGGAGCATAGCATCACGTGGTCTGTAGAACACTGCACTGCACAGAATCCTTTTGATCGTAACACTTTTTATGTTGCTGTGTAGAGTAATGATAAAGTCTAGTCTGAAGCCACTGTTTGGACCTTGTGTACATCCAAGTGTTATTATACTTCACCAGCTGCGTAAAGATGCTGTTGGTGATTGATGTATTTACATGATTGTAAGGACTTGGGAGAAGCATGTTGCGTTGCTGTTGCATTTAGCCAAATTTCAAATCCCGAAACACCATCCCATGCCCAAGAGTCAGCTCTTAAGCCATGTGTCGAAGATCGCCAACATAGTGAGCTTGTCCTCCTTTTGTAGTGTGTCCAGTTCCTTCAAGAATTTGTCTCTGATTCTCTCAGGACTACTTGCTGCTGGAGCTTATGTATGGACGATTGTATTATGATCTGATCACCCCAGTTGTTACAGGAGGTTAACACCAGACTAGTCTGAATCTCAACAGGAACCTAGCTGGATAGATTGTAATTTTTTTGTATTTTTATGACCAAAGTGATCGTTTACTATAGTATAAGCATGCAATGTTGCAGTCTTTGTTTTAAAAAATAAAGCCAAACAAAAGTTAGTTAACAACACAAGTTAAGAGTGCTTTTCAGCATGGATTGACAATGAAAGTCAGAATCTGGAAAGTTTTCCCCAATTCCCCTCCAGGTAGTTCCTGAGGAACTCTTGCTTGGGATTGTATTGTTTTTAAACAGGGAATGTTCACGCCAAACACACAGACAAATGCATTTGTTCAACTTAAATCCCAAGAAAACAAACTTGCAATAAACAATATTAAAATATAATAGTTTACGTCTCTCAGTTTCATTGCAGCTGTGCCAAATGTGTTGTTTACAAAGGTAGTCATATAGCCATGAGGCAATTGTGTTCGCTCCTACGGAACGTAGCTAAGCTGTTTGAAATGCCAGTACCTGTCTTTCACCTGACACTTTGGCTTCCTTAATTGGAATTGTGTGTAAGCTGCTGATAGCCCTGTGAGCTGATGCCTTTCTGCTAATTGACTTTCTGTGAAAGCCTCAGTGTTGATTATTGTATCGCCATAAGTCTCTGACAACCAAGGCAAGGCAGTTCTGCGCTGGGATGATTCCAGAACTGCTCTCATACCTAGTGCAGCTTATATGTTCCAGATGGCTGTTCCTATCTCTTTTTGTAGCTGAATAGTAAAGAGTGAACAAATGAAAACTTACAGCGCAGGAACAGGCCGTTAGGCCCTGCAGCCCTCCAAGCCTGTGCTGACCATCGTGCCCCAACTAATCTTAAAAACAAACCTGCCATTTTTCGATCAGTATCCCTATATTCCCTCCCTATTTGTGTACCCACCTAGGTGCCTCTTGACTGTCTTCCATGTGCCCACTTCCACTACATGTTCTGGTAGTGCATTCCAGGCTGCTGCCACTCTCTGCATGAAAAACGTCCCTTGCGCAACTCCCTTAAACTTTCCCCCTCTGACCTTGAACCTATGCCACCTTGTATTTGAAACTTCAACCCTGGAAAAAAGCCTCTGACTATCCACCCTATCTATGTTTCTCATAATTTTGTGGACCTCTATCAGGTCACCTGTCAGCCACTGACTCTCCAGTGAAAACATTTCTAATTCCTTCCTCATAGTCAATGCCCTGGAGACCGAGCAACTTCCTGGTGAACATTCTCTGTACTCTCTCCAAAGCTTACACGTCCTTCTGATATTGTGGTGACCAAATCCGCACACAGTACTCCAGATGCAGCCTAACAAGGGTTTTGTATAGCTGCAACATGTTTTGTCAGCTCTTGTACTCCATGCTCTGGCTGATGAAGGCAAGCATGCCATGTGCCTTCTTAATCACCTCGGCTATCTGTGTTGCCACTTTCAGGGAACTGTGGACCTGCATGCCCAGATCAGTCTGAATGTTAGTGTTCCTAAGGGTTCTGCTATTTATCATATAATTCACACTTAAATTTGAACCTCCAAAATGCATCACCTTGCATTTGTCTAGATTAAACTCCATCCGCCATTTCTGTGCCCAAGTTGCAAATCTATCTATATCCTGTTGTATACTTGCACAATCTTTGGCACTGTCAGCAACTCCTCCAATCTGCGTATCATCAGCAAACTTACTAATCAGGCCACCCACATTTTCCTCCAAGATAACAAGGTGTGGAGCTGGATGAACACAGCAGATCAAGCAGCATCAGAGGAGCAGGAAGGCTGACGTTTTGAGCCTGGACCCTCCTTCAGAAATGGTGGAGGGGAAGGGGGTTCTGAAGTAAATAGGCAGAGAGGGGGAGGTGGATAGAAGATCCTTCAGAAATGGTGGAGGGGAAGGGGGTTCTGAAGTAAATAGGCAGAGAGGGGGAGGTGGATAGAAGATGGATCCAGCTCTATACCTTGTTATCTCAGATTCTCCAGCGTCTGCAGTTCCTACTATCTCTGAAACACATTTTCCTCCAGGTCATTTATATACACTACAAACAGCAAAGGACTTAAGACTGACCCCAGTGGAAAATCACTAGTTACCAGTCTCCATTCTGAAAAACTTGCTTCCACCACTATCCTCTGTTTTCTATGACCAAGCCAGTTTTCTATGCATCTAGCTAAGCCATTCTGATTCCCGTGTGAATTTAGTTTTTGTACCAACCTGACATGTGGGACTTTATCAAATAACCTTACCAAAGTCCATATAAAATATATCCTCAGCCTTTCCCTCATCAATTATCGTTACCCCTTAAAAAAATTCAATCAGATTGTTGAGACATGGCCTTTCCCTGGCAAAACCACGTTGCTTGTCACTAACCAGTCCATTTTCCTCCAAACATGCAAATATCTTGTCTCTCTATCTTTTCCACGCACTTCCCCAGCACAGGCGCCAAGTTCACCAGCCTACAGTTTCCTGGATTATCCCTGCATTCTTTCTTAAACAAGTACGTTTTCTTTCTTTTAGTTGAGATAAAGTTGAATGTGAAGGAGTTGGGGTGGTGTGTACACACAAAAAAAATGTGTCTCTCTTGATTACAATGGAGATGGAATGACCTTGTCCAACCCCAGTCTTGTTTCCAGTGGCTTGATAATTCAACATGACTGGAGTAATAGTTGACCGTGCAGATAGTCTGCAGCACCTTCTCCTGTGCTGATGAGCTGTCCCAGTTTTCAGTAACAGTAAGGCGATATCATTTCCAATTTGGTGTTTCATCTGCAAATTTTGAAGTTGTACCCTATTCTCCAAGGTTTAATTCATTAATATATATCAGGGAGAGCAAGAGTCCTAACACTGACCCCTAAGGAACTCCCTTACAAGTCTATCTCCAATCCAATAAAAATTGTTCATTACTGTGTTCCCTGGGAGCTAATTTCATTTCCATATTCCTTTACTCCTGGAATAAGAAGAAGGTGGATTAAATGCACACTTGTTTTAAAAATATAATGAACTTTTGATAAATTAGCAGTAACAAATGCAAATTGTGTAAATGCTAATCAATGCAAGTAAATGAAAGAAATTTAACCCACCTTTCAGGATTTCACAAAATGCATTGCACCCGGTTTCGTCGTTCTGAAATGCTAACTCTGTTAGAGTGTAAAAAATTTGGGAATCAGTTTGCCAGGTCATTGATTTTGACCATATTACCTGGGATTTAGCAATATTGGTTCAGGAATGTATATTGACTAGGAGATTTCTTCTATTTTGAGATGGTGTCATGATGTTGTTTTGCTTGTACTCGGACAGCAGAAGGGCCGTTGGCTTTAATGTTTCATGTCCAAGGCGGAACCTCCAACAGTAAACAGAACTGCCTCAGCCCTGGCCCTGGAATGACAACCTCAATTCTGAACTCAAGGCTTTTGGACTTGAACTCATAATCTTCTGACTCATTGCCAAATAAGCCACAGCTACTTTAAGGGAAGAATCTGGACCTGAAGAGAATCAAAAGATCTAACCATTTCTTCGTGAACAAGATATGAGAGCCAGTATCCGAAAGCCTGTCACATCACTGAGGCAGGGATCTGAAGTTTGATGTAATCTAGACAGTAGATAATTGGACAGAAAACCCTTTGCCCCTGCTCTGTCATTCAGTAGGATCATGGTTGATCTGATTCCTGCCTACCCCAATAATCTTTCACCACCATGTTTATCAATAAAACTATCTTAAAACATATTCAAAGATTCCGCTTCCGCTACATTTTGAGGTAGAATGTTCTAAAGATTTGTGACCTTTGAGAAACAAATTCTTCTAATCTGTATCTAAATGGCCATCCCTTATTTTTAAACAGTGACTCCTAGGTCTAGATTGACCCACAGGGGGGAACATGCTCTCCACATTTACTATGCCAAGACCCCTCAGGATCTCCTATGTTTTAATCAAGTTGCCTCTTATTTGTTTGAACTGCAATGGATACAAGCGTTACCTCTCCAATCTTCCCTCAAAACCCAACTCTGGTTCCTAGTATTAGTTTGGTAAACTGCCTACGAGCTCTTCCAATGCATATAAATCCTTCCTCAAAAAAGGAGACCTATATTCTTAGCAATAATCCAGATATGGTCTCACTAATGTCCTGTAGAACTAAGGCATAGCCTCCCAACTTTATTTTCCATTTGTCTCACAATAAATAATAAAATCCTATTAGCTTTCTTAATTACTTGCTTATAACTGCCTATTTTTGTCATTGATATTCAGAGATATCCCTCTGCATCTCAGAGCTCTGCAACCTGTTTCCATTTAGATAACATGCTTTTTTTTCCCTTTATTCTTCCTGCTAAAACAAACCTTCCTACAGTTCCACATTGAATTCTATTACCAGATCTTTGTACCCTCATCAAACCTGTCTGCAACTTTTTGTAGCTCCCTCAAGTCCTGTTCACAATTCACTTTCCTACCCATCTTAGTGTCATCAGCAAATTTACCATGTCTTCACTTCCTTCATCCAAGTCATTCATATAAATTGCAAAATGCTGAGATCCTGGCACTGATCCTGTCACTCATTGCCTCTTGCCCAAAAGAATGTCTAATTTTTGCTTCTTGTTAGCTATCAATCTTCTATGCACACCAATCTGTAACCTTCCGCACCGTAACATTTTATTTTCCACAATAACTTTTGAAGTGGCACCTTATTGAATGCATGAGCACAGGGTATCCACTGGTTTCCCTCTATCCATAATACTTGCTCAAAGAACTCCAATAAATTGGTTAAACCTGATTTCCCTTTGTCAAAACCATGTTGTCTGCCTGATTACATTGAACTTCTCCAAGTTCCCTGCCATAACATTTTAATAGTAGTTTCAAGCATTTTCCTTGCAACTGTTGCTTAAACAATCTGCCTATAGTTTCCTACTTTCCGTCTTCCTTTTTGGAATAAACTTTCCTATCTAATGGACCCTTGCCCAAATCTAGGGAATTTTGGAAAATTAAAACTGACGCATTAACTATCTCACAGGGCACTTCTTTTCTGACTATAGGATGGAAAGTCTATCAGGGCCCAAGTGCTTGTCAGTCCACAGCTCCGACAATTTGCTCATAACTATTTCCATTTTAGTTGCAATTTTCTTGAGTTCCTTCCTTCCTGCTATTTCCTGATTTATGCCTAATGTTTGGGATATGACTTGTATCCTGTACAGTGAAGACAATTGCATGTTACTTTAATTCATCTACCATCTGATTATTTCTTATTAGTACACCCCTCCCTCCCCATCCACTGTCTTTAGACTGCCTTTCAGTTTGTTAACTATATTCTTTTCAAATTGTGCTTAGAAAAATGAGAGACAACCTAATTGAAACATGCAAGAATCTTAGGCCGTTTGACAGAATAGATGGGACAGTCTAGAACTAGAGGTCTTAATTTCAGAATAAAGGGTCGCCAAAACAGAAATGAGAAGGAATTTCTTCTCTTGGGTTAGTGAAGTTGTAGAATTCTTTACCAGGGTGGAAAGTTGTGCTTGTATCATCTAGTATATTCAATACTGAGATTTTTAGTAATGGAATCAAAGGATTATGGTGCAAAGGAAGGGCCATGGAGTTGAGGGCTATCAAATAAAGCATGATCTCATTGAATGGCAGAGCAGACTCAATGGACTGAATGGTCTACTTCTGCCTGTACATTCCAAGAACTTGCAGTTTTGAATGTCTACTCCAGTATAATTAACTTATCCCTTAGCCTAAGCTGGTTGTTCACTTTGGCTAGCTCTGCTTTCATACTCTCATAATTCCATCTGTTAACCCTTGACTAACTTTTATTTTCCAAAAAAGAAATGCAAGATTCAATCATGTTATGATTGCTGCTACTTAGACATGCCTTAACTATGAAGTCGTCAATGAATTACAGGATCTAAGTATAGCCTGCTCTGGTCTAAGTACAGCCTGCTGTCTGGTCAGCTGCAGAACATGCTGTTCTAAGAAACTATCCTGGAAACAGTCTATGAAATCCTGACCTAGGCTACCTTTGCCCATATGATTTTTCATATGTAGATTAAAATCGCCCAATAAAGATGACTGCACCTTTCTTATGTACTCCTATTATTTCTTCCATTATACTCCACCTTACTGTGTTGTGACTGTTCAGGGGCTGTGTAACACGCCCGCATTTAATTTGCTTCCTTTACCATTTAGCGAGGGATCAAGGAGAAGCTGAATATCTTCCTTCACCAAGGCAAGGAGCTCAGCAAGCTCAGGGGAAATTCAAAGTGTGCCAGTGGGATGACTAGAGGCAGAGTTGTCATTCTGGCAATACATTCAGAATCTCTCCAATTAGCATCAAATCATCGGGGCTGCCACTTGTAGAGGGTAGTTTTAATCTTTCAAAGGATTAAGCTTGAATGGAGAGATGTCTGTTGAAATTTAATGCATGTATGAGGCGATTCAATTCTGTAGGAAGAACAGCAAGTAGTGTGAAATAAATTGTGCAGTATCTCGGGACAAGTGAGGACAAACTATTGAAGGTTGCAGGAGGCATGTTGAGAAGTTGGGATCCTGGCCTTAGAGTACAAAAGCAAGGACGTTATGACAGAACACTGGCTAGGCCTAAACCACTGTCCGGTTCTGAACACTACACTTTACGGAGGACACGAAGACATACAGAAGAGGCAAAAAAGATGCATGAGAATGGTTCCAGGGATGAAGAATTTTAGTTACCTGGGTGGATTAGACAAGTTGGAGCTATTCTTGGAGAAGGGAAAGTTTTTTTGGAAATTTGTCAAGAGGCATTCAAAATGATGAGGGAGGTCTGGACAGGGAGAAACATTCCATCGGTGGCACAACCAGGTAATATAAAGTGATTGAAAAACAAAGCAATCGTCACATGAGGAAAAGCTTTTTCCTTATGCAGCGAGTGGTTAGGATCTGGATTGCCTGAGGGTGTGATGGAAACAGATTGAAGAGCATTAGATAATTATCTGAAGGGAAACATTTACAGGGACTAAAGGAGAATAAAGGAATGGGACTAGACTTGTTGCTTTTGTAAAATTGCTGCAGTCAATGGCCTCCTATGCTGTAACACTTAATAATTCTCTAATATTTTGGTCGGCCTACATGCACAAGGCATTCAGTTTCTGAGGCAGAGAAAAGCACACTGGTAGTAAGCTTCTCTGTGGTTTTGAAATGGTTTGGAGACAGCTGGAACATCTTAGCTGATGACTATCAATCAATAAGGGTGACAACAAGCTCTGAATAGCCACCAGTCAGATGTGTCTCCATTTTCCATGATTTCCAGTTCTCCAAATCCTCAGAATGTAAGGAGAGAGAGAGAGAAAGAGTGCACGAAGGTAACAGTCATGGAACTAACACTTGAACCACACAATAAGCAGAAATTATTGTTCTATGGTCCAAAACGGAGTGTCTGTCCATGAAAGTGGGGTGACGATGGCCTAGTGGTATTATCACTGGAGTGTTATTTCACCATGACAGATGTGACTCCAGACCCAAAGCAATGGCATTGACTCTGAGCTGCCCTCTGGGCAATTAGGGATGGGCAATAAATGCTGCCCAGCCAGCGAATCCCTCAGCCCATTAAGAAATTTTTAAAAATATGATTTTAATAGGGAGTACACATTCCTCTTTCATTCTGCGGACATCAAAATGCCCACATATGATATCTGCTCTGTCCAGCTGAGCTCATGAAATTAGACTTTTTAACTGACCTATAAGATAATGGTCTAACTGAACAAAATGTCCTCAATCTTCTTCCAAAGTTGCCAGATACCCCATTGTTCTTATTGAATTATTACAAAGAAGATAAACATCTTGTATCCACCAAGCCCAGTTTTTGGCCTCTTGCATCATTGGGATATCAAGGTTTGGAAAGGTTTTAGAGGAAGAAAGTTCGATTGATATCTGGTCAATACTGGGGAGCTGGGGATTTTTACTTTGCAAAGGTGTAGATGTTGAAGAAACAATAGAGATTAAGTTAAACCCACAAAGTTTTTTATTTAAATCGTGGAATGCAGGCTTTTTAGATCATTGCTGATCATCTACCTTAACACTATTTCCAATGCTGTCACCATATCCTTTGATATCTTTAAAGATCTATGGACCTCTGCACTGAATATATCCAATGACTGAGCTCCCACAGTTCTCCAAAAATTTCAAACATTCACTTCCTCTAAGAGAAGAAATTCTGCCTCGGCTCAGTCTTAAATGGTCTACTTATTATTCTTAGAAATATAGTCAGTACTACCTGGGTGGCACAGTGGTTAACACTACGGCTGCACAGTGCCAGGGACCTGGGTTCAATTCCACCCTTAGGTGACTTTCTGTGTGGAGTTTGCACATTCTCTGCGTGGGTTTCTGCTGGGTGCTCTGATTTCCTTATCCCAGTCCAAAGATGTGCGGGTTAAGGTGGATTGGCAGTGCTAAATTGCCATTGTGTGCAGAATTATCCATGAGAAATGTGGAGATAGTGGAGTGGGTCTGGGTGAGGATGCTCTTTGCTGGGTTGGTATGGGCTGAATGGCCTCTTTCTGCCCTATAGGGTTCTATACTAATCTCTTTATCCATGGGCAACCTCTTCCCTATATCCACCTTATCGGGTTGCATAAGTTTCAATGAAATAGCTTTTTATTAATCTTTTATTAGACCAGTGAGTCACAAAATAGAAATACCATGTGGACACACATTTGAGAAATGAAAATACATTGGACATTGGAGAGGAGCCTGCAGATATGTTGCAAGATGAGGAGTGAGCGTGGGTTTTTTTTAAGAGGCATGGTGGTGGCAGATTTGAAGGGAGAAGGAACCATCAACAATATCAGTTAACTTGGGGATCAGAAAGGGAAGTTAGCTGGCCAGCTATTGGATGGGAGTAAGGTCTCATGAAATATTTGCCAATGAACTTTGGATGCTGTAATATGAGTTCTGAGGAAGGGTCAACGGACCTGAAACGTTAACTCTGACTTTTCTTCCCAGCTGCTGGTGGATTTGCCAAGCTTTTCCAGCAAATTCTGTTTTTCTGCCAATGAACTTTGTACCACATGGTCACTATTGCAGTGTAGGAACCTCAGCTAAATAATGGAGAAAAATCAAATGGATGTGAGTTTGCTCGCTGAGCTGGAAGGTTAGTTTTCAGACGTTTCATCACCTTTTTTTTATTTGAAAAAAATATACTTTATTCATAGAATGTACAAAAAATAAAACATTTATACACCTACCCAGTCATGCAAGCCACTCCGGGTTACCCGGGGGTACGTACACCAACTAAAGGAAAAAAACAAAACAGAGAAAAAAAGACAAAGCAAAGAAACCGCCCCGGCAGTCGTCACCCTACACAGTCCCAGTTGGCCCCCTGACCAGTTGGTGAAGGCGCCAGCTGGGCCCAGTTACCAGATAGGGTTCTTTTCCCTTTTCTGGACGAGGGGGCTCATACGGTGGTCTTTCCCCACCGCGCCTTGGCGGCGGCTGCCCCAAGCTTTAGCGCGTCCCTCAGCACGTAGTCCTGGACCTTGGAGTGCGCCAGTCTGCAACACTCGGTCAGGGTCAGTTCTTTCAGCTGGCAGACCAGCAAGTTGCGGGCAGACCAAAGAGCGTCTTTCACCGCATTGATGGTCCTCCAGGCGCAGTTGATGTTGGTCTCGGTGTGTGTCCCTGGAAACAGCCCGTAGAGCACGGAGTCCCGCGTCACGGAGCTGCTCGGGACGAACCTCGACAAATACCACCGCATCCCACTCCAGACCTCCTGTGCATAGGCACACTCCAGAAGGAGGTGATCGACAGTCTCGTCCCCCCCGCAGCCACCTCGAGGGCAGCGTGCGGTGGCGCAGAGATTCCGGGCATGCATAAAGGATCTCACTGGCAGAGCCCCTCTCACCGCCAGCCAAGCAATGTCCTTGTGCTTGTTTGAAAGTTCTGGCGATGAGGCGTTCTGCCAAACGACTTTGGCAGTCTGCGTGGGGAACCACACGACGGGATCCACCCTCTCCTTTTCCCGAAGGGTCCCGAGGATACTACGTGCTGACCACTGCCTGACGGCCATGTGGTCAAAGGTGTTTCCTTTCAAAAATTTCTCCACGACGGACAGGTGGTACGGGACGGTCCAAATACTCGGAGCGTTCCGCGGCAACGAGGCCAGGCCCATCCTTCGCAACACTGGGGACAGGTAGAACCTCAGTAAGTAGTGACACTTGGTGTTTGCGTACTGAGGATCTACGCACAGCTTGATGCGGCTGCACACAAAGGTAGCCGTCAGGGCGAGGGTGGCGTTCGGTACGCCCTTTCCCCCATTTCCCAGGTCTTTGTACATGGTGTCTCTGCGGACCCGGTCCATCCTCGACCCCAAAATGAAGTGGAAGATGGCCCAGGTGACCGCAGCGGCGCAGGTCCAGGGAATAGGCCAGGCCTGCACCACATACAACAGTACCGAAAGCCCCTTGCACCTGACAACCAGGTTCTTACCCGCGATGGAGAGGGACCGGAGCGTCCACCTGCCCAGCTTCTGCTTCAATTTGGCGATACGCTCCTCCCAAGTCTTAGTGCACGCCCCAGCTCCACCAAACCAAACACCCAGCACCTTCAGGTAGTCTGTCCTGATGGTGAAGGGGATGAAGGAGCGGTCGTCCCAGT
Organism: Stegostoma tigrinum; assembly: GCF_030684315.1. Taxonomy (NCBI): domain Eukaryota; kingdom Metazoa; phylum Chordata; class Chondrichthyes; order Orectolobiformes; family Stegostomatidae; genus Stegostoma; species Stegostoma tigrinum. Next base: position 17,054,604 of record NC_081360.1, on the reverse strand, counting down.
TCCCGAAGAACATGACCTCGCTCTTACCCCGATTGACTTTGGCACCCGAGGCCAGTTCAAACTGGCCGCAGATGTCCAATAGTCGACTCACCGACCGACGTTCGGTGCAGAAGACGGCGACATCGTCCATGTACAGGGAGGTCTTGACCTGAAGGCCTCCGCTGCCTGGGATAGTCACGCCCTTCAGGCTCACATCCTTCCTGATGGAGGCGGCGAAGGGCTCCACACAGCACACGAACAAGGCAGGAGAGAGCGGGCAGCCCTGCCTGACTCCAGACCTAACAGGAAAACTGTCTGATTCCCACCCGTTGATCGAGACTGCGCTAACGATGTTGGCGTAGAGCAGCCGGATACAATTGCGGATGCCCTCCCCGAACCCCAATTTGGAGAGGTCGTCCCTCGTGTAAGCATGAGAGACCCTGTCAAAGGCCTTCTCCTGGTCCAGGCTGATGAGGCAGGTGTCCACCCGCCTGTCCTGTACATAGGTAATCGTATCCCTGATGAGCGCGAGGCTCTCAGCGATCTTCCTGCCTGGCACAGCACAGGTTTGGTCAGGGTGAATCACTGACTCCAGGACAGACCTGACCCGGTTGGCAATGACCTTGGCCAGGATTTTGTAGTCCACGTTCAAAAGTGAAATGGGACGCCAATTCTTAATTTCTTCCCTCTCCCCCTTCCTCTTGTAAATGAGGGTGATGATGCCCTTCCTCATGGACTTGCACATTTCCCCTGCCCGAAGCGCACTATCGTACACCTCCAGCAGGTCCTGGCCGACCAGGCCCCACAGAGCGGAATACAGCTCGACCGGTAAGCCGTCGCTTCCGGGAGTCCTATTCCTCTGCAAGGACTTGAGGGCTCTGGCCAGCTCGTCCAGGGATATCGGCCGGTCCAGCCACTCCCTCGTGCTGTCGTCTAAGACCTCCGTGATAGACGACAGGAACGACTCGGAGGCCGTGCTGTCCGTGGGCTTCGTGTCATACAGTCCGGCATAGAATGATCTGCTGATCCTCAAAATGTCGGGCCACGACGACGTCACCGAGCCGTCGTCCTCCTTCAGCCGGCTAAGCACAGAGCTCTCTTTGTGCACCTTCTGAAAGAAGAAACGCGAGCACGTCTCATCCTGCTCCACGGAGCGGACCCTGGACCGGAAGATTATCCTGGAAGCCTCCGCGGCGAAGAGCAAGGCTTGCTGGCCCCTCACCTCGCGGAGGTCCTCCGTGACATCGACCCCCATCAACTGCAGAAGGAGCAGGTTCTGCACCCTTTTCTGGAGTCGCGACAGCTTTCCCCGCCTCTCTCTTGCCTTCTGAACACCCTTGAGGACAAAGAACCTCTTGATGTTCTCCTTCACCGTCTCCCACCAGTCGCCTGGAGACTCAAAGAGGGGTTTCACGGTTCTCCAACCGGCGTACTCCCTCTTAAGCTCCTCGACTTTCTCTGGGGTCAACAGAGTCGTGTTGAGCTTCCACGTCCCCTCGCCGGCCGGCTGGTTGTCCTGTAAGTGACAGTCGGCCAGCAGGAGGCAATGGTCAGAGAAGAACACCGGCTCGACGCCGGTGGACCTCACCGAGAACATCCGTGACACAAACAGGAAGTTTATCCTTGAGCGGATAGACCCGTCTGCTGCGCTCCGTCTGCAGGGGTGCTGAAGACGTCGAGCAGCTTGGCGTCCTTCACCGTGCCCATCAGGAATCTGGACGTGACGTCCAGTTGACTCCCCCCACCCGCTGTCCCCACGCCGGATCTTCCATCTGCATCAATGATGCAGTTGAAGTCTCCACCTAGGATGACCGGCCTGGACGTAGCCAGCAGGGGTGGAAGCCGCTGCAGGACGGCCAACCGCTCACTCCGTACCGCTGGGGCATACACGTTGATCAGCCTCAGGGGAGCATTTCTGTAGGTGATGTCAGCCACTAGGAGGCGCCACCCCCACCACCTCCTGAACTTGAGAGATGGTGAAGTCGCGCCCCCGCAGCAGAATAGCCAGGCCCGAGGAGCGACAGTCATTACCCCCCGACCAGATCGAAGGCCCACAGGTCCAGGAGCCGGACCATTTCCCATACCTGCCGAGGTGCGGTATCCCGCACTCCTGCAGAAACAGGAGGTCCGCCTTGATGGTGGTCAGGTAGGCCAACGTGGACACACATCTCGCGGTTGACTTGACGCTGCGCACATTAATGCTCGCAACTCATACCCCCATTGTGGGCAGTGACCGCAGTACCCTCCCCAAGTCCAAGGTCCAGCCCCTCCATCTGTCCCTTCATGCCCATTGCCCGGGCTAACTGCTGGATGCTCTCCGGGCTCAGGAAACTGTCCGTGCTGCCTTCCGGGTGGCATCCCCCCGTCAGGGGTGTGGAGGCAGGAGTGTCCGGCTCCAGGTCAGACTGGGGACGCGCTGTTTCCTCCTTCCCGCCTGGAAGTTCCGGGGGGCCCTCCAGTGCTCCAGCGGCACTTGACTGGGTGTCGGAGGGAGCCTCAGGACGCCTCCCATCACCTGGAAGCGGGGTGCTGCTTTCCTTCCCCCTCGAGACCTTTAACTTCTGCTTCGGGTGGGCCCTCTCTGAATCCTCCTCGTCAGAGGAGCTCTTATAGCCCCCCTGTAGCTGCCTCTTCCCGCCTGATGGTTGCGGTTCCTGGGCCCGTCGACGCACCTTCCTCCTCGCTTTCGGGACTGTTGTCCACTCCCCTGGGTCGCCTGTCGCCGCCTCCATTGGCTCCGGGTTGTCGGCGGGGATCAGAGCCTGCAGGGGTGCTTTGCTGGCCTCGGGCCCATCCTGCAGGGCTGGACCCTCCTGCACGGCCTGGCCCTCCTGCACATTAGTGGGGTCCTTGCTGGGCCCTGGTGCCTTCCTCTCCTCCGGGGGGGCTGGCCCCGCATTTCCCCTGCCGGCGACCTGGGCGTAGGTGGTACCCCGCCGCGGGCATGCCCTATAGAAGTGGCCCACTTCCCCGCAAAGGTTGCAGCTTCTCTCTCGTGGGCAATCCTTTGCAAGGTGTCCCTCCTCCCTGCAGTTCCTGCAGATGGTGGCTTTGCAGTCGGCCGCCATGTGACCTGACCTACCACAGGCATGGCAGACTTTAGGTTGCCCTGCATAGGTCAGGTAGCCCCTGCTCCCGCCGATCGCGAAGCTGGACGGTGGGTGTGCGACATTCCCATCTGCGCCCATCCTCAGCGTCACCTTGACCTGCCTCTTACTCGTCCAGATGCCAAAGGGGTCCACGATGTCAGTTTGGTCCCCGTCCACCTTCACATACCTTCCGAGGAAGGTCAGGACATCAACTGCTGGCACACGCGGGTTGTACATATGTGCAGTCACCATACGGCTCCTCTGCGCTGGAATCACAAACAGTGGGACAGCGGTCAATACAGAGAGGGGGCCCTCACCTCCTTTCTCCTTGAAAACCTCCAGGAAGCGCTCGCAAAGTTTGGAACTCCTGAAGGTCATGTCGTAAAAACCTCCTCCGGGGAAATCCTGCAGGCAGTAAATGTCCGCAGCAGCGAACCCACAACAGTCCAACAGGACCCTCTTCACGAAGAAGTTGCGGTCCACAGGTGCACCTTCATCCACCTTCTTTACAGAAACACGGATGGTGTTCCGGACCCCCTGACCTGGGGCATGAGCACTTGCCGCAGCCATCGTTGCAGGTTGGCTGCTCCCCTGAACCAGCGTTAGGCCGAAGCCAGCATTAAGATCCACTGGTCGCAAGGGTGCACAGCCAACCCGACGTCCTCCTTTCACCTCCAAGATAGCACTCTCCTCCTCTCGGTCCACAAGAGAGTGGGTCTTTATTGTGTTCGAGATGTAAGCTAGTTCACTGAGCTTGCCGGTTTGTTCCCAGATGTTTCGTCACCATTCTAGGTAACATCATCAGTGAGCCTCTGACGAAGCGCTGGTGTTATGCCCCGCTTTCTATTTATCTGGTTAGGTTTCCTTGGGTTGGTGATGTCATTTCCTGCGATGGTGATGTCATTTCCTGTTCTTTTTCTCAGGGGATGGTAGATTGGCTCCAAATCAATGTGTTTGTTGATGGAGTTCCGGTTGGAATGCCATGCTTCTAGGAATTCTCGTGCGTGTCTCTGTTTGGCTTGTCCTAGGATGGATGTGTTGCCCAATCAAAGTGGTGTCCTTCCTCATCTGTATGTAAGGATACTAGTGATAGTGGGTCATGTCGTTTTGTGGCTAGTTGATGTTCATGTATCCTGGTGGCTAGCTTTCTGCCTGTTTGTCCAATGTAGTGTTTTTCACTGTTCTTGCAAGGTATTTTGTAGATGACGTTCATTTTGCTTGTTGTCTGTATAGGGTCTTTTTAGGTTCATTTAGCCTGCTGTTTTAGTGTGTTGGTGGGTTTGTGGGCTACCCTGATGCCAAGAGGTCCGAGTAGTCTGGCAGTCATTTCGGAAATGTCTTTGATGTAGGGGAGAGTGGTTATGGTTTCTGAGCCGGTTTTGTCTGTCAAATGGCAGACTGCTACAAACAGAACTGTGATAATGTCAAGTAACTTTTTTGTTTCAGTGAATGCAGGTAAATATTGCCAGGACACCCGGGATAACTCCTTTGCACTTTTTCTAACATGTGACAATACTTGGCTTCAGTTTAAACTGAAAGATATGACTTCTGCCAGTGCAGCACTCCCTCAGTACCACAGTGCAGTGTTAGCCCAGATTCTGTGCTCCAATCTCTAGAGTGCTCTTTGAGCCCGTGACCTTCTGACTGGGAAATGAAGCAATCAGTACTCGAGGCACACATGCCACTCACCCAGTGCATGTTTCCAATACCAATAATAACATTTAGTAATGGAATTTAAATTACAGTGCTTTTTTCCAGATTATGTTGTTGAGAATAAAGTTTGTTTGTGTAGTTTTAATAAGCAGGATTGTAAAGTTTCACAGCTTTGTGCAGCTGCTGGCTTGCTGCTTGTTTAGGCAAGACATTGCTCTTAGAACCTGCGATAAAATCTAACTTTCAAAAGATGTGATTCTCAAACAATTCAATATTTGTCAATGAACAAGGGGAGATTTATCATGCTGGCCTTTCTTAAAATTAAACCCTCATTTTTGTATCAAGCATACACAGCTGACATTGTGTATAGTGGAAATACAGTATCCTTGAGTACATTATGCACTGGCAAATATTCAGTGCATGAAAGTGGTGAACACATTTTTTCAATATCTCTAATTAATAGTGTATTGAGTAATGTGTCATTCATTCGCATCTGGTGCTGCCTGCCAACTTATGAACATATGCAGTCTGCATGGAGTTAAAAAAACATTGATTTTCAAAGCTGAGTTTGAGAGACCTGAGACCTAAATCCTGCCGAACTCTGTGCTTTGTGCATCTGTTACTGCATTGCATCAAGAATCCTTAGCATTTCCTGAATGGACTTCAGTCTGTGTTAACAAGAAATACTCTGATGCCTTGCAGCAAGCTGAAATTATGTCTCAACTGGACTACTGGAGCACGCCCTTTAACAAGTTGTAAATAGCAACTAAAAGCAGTAAGAGCTGAAGAAACTCACCAGATCTGGCAGCGTCTGTGGAGGAAGAAATGGAGCAAACATATGGAGGCCAAAGACTCTTCTTATTAACTGGGATTATACTCGTGGGAATTCAGAAGAATGAGGAGAGATCTTATAGAAACATGAAGGGAATAGGTAAGGTGGAGGCAGGGAGGTTGTTTCCGCCAGCAGGTGAAGCTAGGACGAGAGGAAATCACCTCAAAATAAAGGGAAGCAGATGTAGGATTGAGGTCAGGAGGAACCTCTTCACCCAAAGGGTTGTGAATCTGTGGAATTCTCTGCCCAGTGAAGCGGTTGAATCTACCTTGCTGAATGTTTTTTAAGGCAAGGCTAGATAAATTTTTGAACAGTAAAGGAATTAAGGGTTATGGTGAGTGGGCGGGTAAGCGGAGCTGAGTTTCACTAGGATCAGCCATGGTTTTATTAAATGGCGGGGCAGGCTCAAGGAGCCAGATGGCCTACTCCTGCTCCTAGTTGTTATGTCCTTAAGTCCTTAGTAACTGTGGAATGGGTGGGTTTCCAATGGAAATTGCTGGACAGTCTACCTCTAGAGAAAGAAACAGAGAGGTCAAGGGAGGGAAGAGACAGAGTCAAAGATGGACTCGATGAAAGCAAGAGAAGAATGAAATTTGGAAGCATAATCGACTAATTTTTCCAATTCCAAATTCCAAACAGGAATTCCGTTGGAGAGAAAAGCAGAATTTCTACAAGGTGGAAGAAAAGTAGCAATGAACCAAGCACTCAAACATAGCCATAATAGGCAAATGGGATTGGCAATAAGTTCTGGCCTAGCCATGCCCTCATCCCGCGTGCAAATAAAACAAAATCCTGCAGATGCCGGAGATCTGAAATAAAAGCAAAGAACTCTGAAGAAACTCAATGGACCTGGCAGCCTGGACAGAAAACAATTTCAAGTGACTCTTTTTGGCACAGTTTTGAAGATAGTACTGTCCTTCTTCCAGAAGACAGGCATTGGTGAGATTTAGGTCAGTGCTAGTATTAGAAGGATCTATTGACATGGTGGCTCAGTGGTTAACACTGTTGCCTCACAGCACTAGGGACCTAGATTAGATTCCAGTCTTGGGTGACTGTTCGTGCAGAGCTTGCACATTTTCCCCATTTCTGTGTGGGTTACCTGCGTGTGCTCCCGTTTCCTCCCACAGTCCAAAGATGTGCAGGTTAGCTGGATTGGTCATGGTAGGTTGTCCGTAGTATCCAGGGATGTGCAGGTTAGGTGTGCTAGCCATGGGAAATGTGGAGTTATGGGGATGGAATGGGGAGCTGGGTCTGGGTGGGATGCTTTTTGGAGAGTTGGTACAGATTTGATAGGCTGAAATACACTGTAGAAATTCCATGATTGTCCTTTTTAATGGGCACCAGCTCAAGAGATTTAAGCCATTAAACACCAGAAGTCACAAATGATTGACTGCTCTAGTTTTTATATTATTCAAAAATTATCTGGAGAAGATAAGATTATAGGATTATCACAAGAATGATGATGGATGAGCAAGTAATGCAAATTGTTCCTGTTCAGTTGGTTCCATGGGAATATTGCCTGTGGGATTTGACTTTTCAGTGTTGAATAATGCAGATAATATCACAGCAGACCCTGAAGTTTTCATTCAATCATTTCGGTAAATCAGAAATCAGTTAGAAATGCACTAGTCTCTGCTTGTGTCTAGAATGCTAAGGGACCCACACAGTCAATATGATCTGCATTAAGTGTTATGTTTAAACGATGCAGAGATTCCAGGATTTATTAATAGACACTACAACAGCCTGTTCAGCAAAAGCTGTCATAGATGTGGATGGTTAGGCGCAGTGAGTCAGTTCAGTTCTGAAACTATTGTGAGTGCTGCATTTGTAGGAAAAACTGCCATTATATTTGCACATCTTCTTTCACTAGAACAGTACAACTCGAAGTGTTGCTCGATTAAGAAAGTACTTTTTAAACGCATGTCAGCACTGCAATGTAAGAAGTGGACAGTCAAATAGCATCCAGCAAGTTTTCCATGAATAGTCATGAGATAATGATCAGGTCAGAAATTACTGGAAAAACTCAGCAGACCAGGCGGCATCTGTGGAGAGAAAACAGAGTTAACATTTTGGTCCTTCGGAACTGATAGTAGCTGGAAATTGTTATTTATTTATTTATGCTTTTGACAGTGGCTTATTATCAATCACATGTCTGCCTTTCTCTCTCCCTCTCTCTCTCTGTCTCCCTCTCTCTCTCTGTCTCTCTTTCTGGGCTCCATCTCTGTTCACTCCTTTATTCCCTCCCCACCCCAAGCCCCTGTTAGCAGTATAAATAACATCATTTCCCATATCCTTTGGTTGTAGAGATGGCCCACTGCAGTTGAAACATTAAATCTTTTCTCTCTGCAGATGATGCCCTGTTGAGTTTCTCCAGCAATTTCAGCTTTCTCTTCAGTTTTCCATTGGCCCGGAAATATTGGCCAGGCCACCTGCCTCACCTATTGGTTGAGGCATAAACATTGTGAAGGACACAGGGAGAACTCCATAGTCCCTTTTTCAAAAAGTGGGCATCTTTTACATCTACCAGAGAGGAAATGCTGGGTCCCAACTTAAAGACAGCACCTCTGGCCGTGATGAAGCTCCTCAATACTATACTGTCAGAGTCAGCCTTAAGTTTGTGCTCAAGCCTGCGAAGTGGGATTTGAAAGTGCCAGTGAGGCTCATCTTGCAGCGTTTGTGGTGATATTGGGTCAGTGCTTTGTCCATATCCAGCACATACAGTTGATTGAGTGGATACCACACGCTGGTCTCGGATTGAAACATCCTGATCAACATGCGAGCCTTCCTTGCCTGACCTGGAGCATATGTAACATTGGGGAAATCAGGAGATTTGTAAGAGCCCACATCCGATGAGTTGTCCTGAGAATTTCCCTTACAGATTCAATTGGCTTGATTTAAAAAAAATGTATTCTGTTTTCAAAACATTGAGCAAATCAGAGCTAAAATTGAGATGAAACTTCCATATTCGTAAATTGCAAAGAAGAATGCAATGATCATGGTGAGAACCAGGGGCGGTTGGTGCTCAGCCCAAAATATCTCAGGATCTATTTCATTACAGGGCTGGATTAGAACAATGAGCTGGATGATTAGCGTGAGGTTCACAACAGTGTCAGCGCAGTAAGTTCAATTTCCCTACCGGCTGAGGTAGACTTGGGACCTGGTCCCTCACCTTGCCCCAGAGAGCTGGAAAGCAATGTTAAACCACCCACTGACAAAAGCTGCCTAATTCCCTGAGAATTGACTCAGGATGATGCATGGGCAGTGCCAGGAAGCTACCTTTGGGCTCAGAATAGAGTGGAATTTTGATGTGGTTGCACGAAAGTACATAGCCCTCATTTCCTTGGTGAAATAATGGCTGAGGAAATGGAAATACATGGATTAGAGCTTGGGAACAGTGCCACTTCTTAATATTGACCACATTTTCAGCCCTGAGCGACATGACCTTTCCTCTGCACCCACCACAACCACATAATAGTGATTTATCTTCACCCCCTCGCTCCAGAAATCTGAGCATTTAGCAGAAAAACACACTAAGATCATGGCATTTTACAATGAGCCATTACCCAACAGGTCAATGCTGAGCCTATAGAAACATCCTCCTACCCCTACGTCATCTAATCCTATCACCATATCCTTCTATTCCTTTCTCCGTCATGAACTTAGCTTGGTTACTGCAAAGTGGATCAATGTTATCGACCCCAACCATTCCATGTTGCAAATTCTGGGGAGGCGATGGCCCAGTGGTATTATCGCGGGACTGTTAATCCAGAGACCCAGATAATGGTCTGGGGACTTTGGTTTGAATCCCACCACAGCACATGGTGGAATTTGAATTCAATAAATACCTGGAATTAAGAATCTAATGATGTCCAAGAATCCATTGTCAATTCTTGGGAAAAGCCCATCTGGTTCACTAATCTCCTTTAGGGAAGGAATCTGACATCCTTACCTGGTCTGGCCTACATGTGACTGCAGACCCACCACCATGGGGTTGACTCTGGGCAGTTAGGGTTGGACAATAAATGCTGTGTAGCCAGCGACACCCTCATCCTGTGAAAGAATAAAGGACTCTCCATGTTAGAAGAAAACATTTTTCCTGAATTCTTTATTTGATTTATTGGTGAGTATCTTTTATTTTTATGGCTATTTGCTTCCACAAAGTCATCTTTTCTGCATCAAACCTAATGGAAATCCTTTGTTATTTAAATAGGCCTACCAGGTTATCTGTCGACCTTCTGTTTCCTACAAGGAATCCACAAAGTACATGCTTAATAAGCACGGGGTCAGCACAACCGACCACAGAGCGACAATGGTCGGAGAGGAGTTTGGGAAGTGTTTGTCATGAACGTGCTCAATGATGGTTGTCACAGCTGCCATGGTTTCCTCACAGGTTGGCTGGATCTGATCCGCTGGGAGCAGGAACTGATGGGTCCCATTGTCTCGGAGCTCGAACGTATAGGAAAAGTCTATCCGAACATCGCTTGCCCAGTCCCGTGAGGAGCCAGATGAATAATCTGAAAGATGAAATATTTCAGTACATGAGCTGACTACACGTACCATCCTCTTACCATTAAACACCCACTTGTATTAACTCCTTTAATCTAGAACATCATTCCAAAGGTAGACCCTCCCCTTACTATTATCACTCCATTGGCAACAGTACCTGCCCCCAGTCCTGAACTCCAGAACAAAAACAAAAATTGCTGGGAAAAACTCAGCAACCCTGGCAGCATCTGAGGGGACAAAGCAGACTTAACATTTCCCTTCTGTAGAGCGCTGGACCTGAAATATTAACTCAGTTTTCTCTCCACAGACACTGCCAGACCAGCTGTGTCTTTTCAACAATGCCTTTGTTTTTGTTTCTGATTTCCAGCATCTACTGTTCTTTGTTTTTTTTGTTTAATCCGAAGATCTGGTGGTTTTCTATCCCAACACTCGTTTGGTCTCTAGATTGTAATTCCCCCTTTAAATTAATTTTTGGCAACTGTTTACCTTTGTTCTGATATCCCCTTTGCGATTCCATGATAAATAAGCACCTTCCCGAAAACTGCCTTGGAGCCCAGGGCCAGGGAGGGAAATCTTGGGTCTTGATTGCTTCTCCAGTTTCCAGGACCCCTTATCCCAACCCTTTTTTTTTAAACTCCTCGATAGCCCATCTGGTCTGTGTTTGTTCTTTACAAGAGAAATCCAGTCAATCCTACCCTTGCTGTAGTTGTGAAGGTTAGATGGATTGGCCACGCTAAACTGCCCATAGTGGCCAGGGATGTGTAGTTAGGTAGATTATCCATGGGAAATGCAGGGTTGCAAAAATAGGATGAGGGAGTGGGTCTGGGTGGGATGTTCTTCGGAGGGTCGGTGTAGACCTGATGGGCTGAATGGCCTACTTTCACATGGTAGGGATTCTATGATTCTCTCCTCACTGCCCTCCCACCCCATCCTTCCCTTTATTTTTCTCAAAGTATTTATCCAGCTTCCTTTCAAACATCTGCCACAATCTCATGAAAGAAATGGATTCCAGATCCCAACAGTGCTTTGCATGAAAATTTCCCTTGTAAATCCATCTTATTAGTGACCTTTCAGCCATTGGAAATAGAATGAACAGAAACTATCTAAACACTATGGAATTTTTCACAAATCCCATCAGGTTTCTTGTCTTTACGGCAGGCAATCCCAGCCTCTCTGCCCTTCCTCATCCCTACTCAATTTCTAGTCAGATTTCTTCTGAGGATTTACCAAAGCCTTTACACCTCTTGGTTAAAGCACCAAATATTTTCCTTTGTCTGAAGGGTCCTCATCAAAATCTTCAACAATTATGAATTTTTCATTGAAACTTAAAGCACAATTAGATTAGATTAGACTCCCTACAGTGTGGAAACAGGCCCTTCGGCCCAGCAAGTCCACTCCGCCCCTTGGAGCATCCCACCCAGACCCATCCCCCTATAACCCACACACACCCTGACCAGTAAAGTTCACATTATCCAAATAGATACTCAAGGAAAACTTTAATTTCGTAGACACCACTGTTTTCGACTTGGCACAAGGCTACAGGCATAAATTAGCAAGAGGACCTTTTGTTTCAAAGTCACAGACATACACTTCAACACACAGAAAGCTATCACCACAAACACACTTCTGGAATGATGAGGTTACAATTAAAGTGGCTGTATCTTATATTCACAGTGCTGGAATATTTAAATCCGATACCTACTGCCTTTTTCACTGTATCGCATGCAGGTAGTTCTCCTGTAATGCAACAGCTGCGTTCTTGCATGGCCTTGTGCTATAGAAAACTGCGTTATAGAAAATCACTGTAGAAAGTCGCCGTTATAGAAAAATCTCTATAGAGAAATGCATTTAAGGGAAATCGCTGTAGAAAATCACAGAATAGGGAAATCACTAAAGAAAATTGCTATACCTGCACAGCAGAAAGTTCACATTATCCAAATAGAGTCCACTATTCATTAGTTGCACTACAGCCAATTTGTATTAACGAAACACGCATTATAGCAGAACTACCTGTATTGCAGTCTCAGATTTATATTTAACAATTGATACAGTGCTCATTACAATAGCATCCACTGCACTTTCCCATATACTAGCTCCTGAGCATATTTAGTATTAAGGCAGTAATTCTATAATCATTTGCAAGTAATTATTTACCTAGGCAATTCCCCTGCTCCTAATTAGCAGGGTGTTTATTTTTTGTCAGGTTTGAAACTATTCTTTCCTTTTCGTAGCATCTCTTTTACTCTCTTCTCTCCTCTTGCAGGCTGTTTCTCTCCCACATACCTTCTTCATCCTCCCAACCTCCTTGTTGCCTGTCTCTCCTATGACAACTGTGGCCTCCCAGTCTCCCGTCCCGTCCACTTCCTCATCTATATTCTACTCTTGCTTCCCCCAAGCCTGTTGTGGTTCCCTTCTTTATCCCTGGTCTCTCCGCAGTCACCGTCTGTCCCCTTTGCAGTTCCTCATCTCATCTCAGTCCCTTTGCTGTTCTGTGTGTCTCTGCACCATCTCCCTTGTGGCCCTACCACCTCCTGCACCACCCCACCCTGCTCCACAGACTTCTTTGTGCTGCACCCCCAACTCCCCCAGTCCATTCTCTCTCTTAAGCCCCATTACAGTCTCCATGTCTTTCTCACCACTTTGTAGCCTCCTCTATTTTTCCCTCAACCACCCCAGATCTAGCAGGGACTTTTGCAATGAGGTGGCTACCAACTTCCCAACCCAGTCTCAGTAAAATGGTGTCTGGACCTGACCTCTCCTCGAGGGATTCCCCAGCCTTAGCTCTCAGACACTCAATCTTGTCTCAGGGCACACCTCCTTGCCCCTACACACACCTCCTCCCCCAAACCCCTCTCCTCCCCTGACTCTTGGCCTCATGGCCCCATTCATGGCCTCAGCACCCCAGCTGTTTGTCTCTTTCTCCTGGTCTCTTCCTTTTGTCTTTCCAATTTCTGTTTTTTTTAACTGTCATCTGCAATGAAGTTTACAGTATCGTAGACTTCACTACCCACAGCATTGAGTCCAACAGCAAGAAATTTATCTCAAACTTGTATAAAACCTTGGTTCAGCCTCAACTGGAGTATTATGTCTAATACTGAAACTGGACTTTGGCTAGAATGTAAAAGTATTAGAGTGGCTGCAGAAAACACCCAAAAGACTAATTCCAGTTATAAGGAACATCAATTATGTAGGTTAGCAAAATTGGGACTGTTCCTGAGCAAGAGAGCATTACTTAGTGGATCACTGATATTGTCTTCCCTCTTCTCTGGTTTTCTTTAAGCCTCCCTCAGTCCACTGGTCAATGTTATTTATCCATCCTATTTTCTTCCTCTTTTGTTTTCATTCCCAATTCCTCCTTCAGTCATTGCCAGGACGAGCCTGTCGTTTCTTCACTTCTGCTGCCCATGCTTGACCATCTTTCTCTCTTTGGCCTTACTTTGGAAGTTGTTTGACCTCTGAACATCTACCCTGATCTAAGCCACATACTTGACATTTCTGTTCTTGCTCTTAGGAAGGCTTATGCCTAAACTGTTTACATATCTGTATTTTTTAGGTGCTATTTTACTCACATCATGTGGTTCAGAAGGAGGCTATTTGGCTCATCGTGCCTGTGCTAGCTCTCTGAAATAGTTAACCAATTGGTACCAACCTCCCCCACCCCCCAACCCCCGTCCTTTTCTAGTCTAAATCCTTAACTGCTTCACAATTTTGGGCTCATGTGTTGCCATCAGTCAATTTAATTCCTACATTTCAACCACGTTAAGAGTCCTTTATCTGATTAAGAGCTTATCAAGCACTTAGAGATCATAATTCTTTACTGCCTTTCACCTTTGCTTACTCTTTTTAGAATTTTCTTTTCTATCAGACTTAGACAATGGACTTTTCTCCATCACCTGGCTAAGTTTCAGCAGGTAATATCACCTCATGATACAGCTTTCCTCAATGCACACAATTGCACTCTTAAAGTTGCTAACATTTTGTGACCACACTAGACTGCTTTTGTGCCCCATTAGTATTTGCTGGAATATTTGGACTTCCCTCAAGTGTGTTCATTATGGAATCTGGTAGTAAGTAATCATTTCAACCTGGTGCTTGCCTTTGAGAGGGAATTCACCCTTCTAAACGATATTGATCATTGTAATGCAAAACAGCTCCTTCCTTTGTAACAAAATAAGCAGAATTGCTTTGTAGTTCAACTTCAGAGAAGCTTACATCGGAAGAGTCTCTAGGTCAGAGCTAATCAACGTGAGGTGCACAAGGAGCAAAGAGCCAGGTCAATAGCATAAGTGCTGAAACCTACAGAGGATCCACGAGGAAGGCCCCACTTTGAACTTGGTCCCATGTTTCCGCTCCAAAGCATCGGCTGCTTTTTCTCCAAGCGTCATCTGCAAAATAACAGGACAGCGTTGCTCAAACAGGAGGCCCTCGCAGAAAATAACTCAAGACTTTAGAACAAGCTAGACGTAGCTTGGCTCAGGGCTGGTCAATATACTGTCTCAGGGGAAGGCAATTCCAGTTCTATTCTGAACCGACAGTGCATATTTATAACAATGATTTAAACCAGCTTCCCTTTTGTTGCCTGTTGAACATGAGACCTGCTCTTACTCATGCAGGTCTCCTTCTTTTAGACACAGGCTATAACGCAAGCACAGTGGTTAGCACTGCTGCCTCACTGCGCCAGGGACCTGGGTTCGATTCCCCCCTTGGGCGACTGTCTGCGCAGAGTTTGCACCATCTCCACGTCTCTGTGTGGGTTTCCCTCGGGTGCTCCGTTTTCCTCCCACAGTTCAAAGATGTGCAGGTTAGGTGGATCGGCCACACGCTAAATTCCCCGTAGTGTTCAGGGATGTGCAGATTAGGTGGGTTATAGGAAGATGGGTCTGGGTGGGATGGTCTGAGGTTTGGTGTGGACTGGTTGGGCCAAAGGGCCTGATTCCACACTGTAGGGATTCGATAAGGAAAAACATTCCCTTCCCACAAAAGAAGGTAGACAGGGTGGTTAACAAGACATTCAGCATGCTTGCCTACATTGCTCAGGCCTTTGAGTATAGGAGTTAGGACATCATGTTGAAGTGTATAGGATGTTGGTGAGGCCTCTTCTGGAGTACTGTGTGCAGGTCTGATTGCCCTTTTATGGGAAGGATACTATTAAACTGGGGAGGGTTCAGAAAAGATGTACCAGGATGTCACTGGGAATGGAGGGTTTGAAATATAAAAATAGACTGGAAAGACTGGGACATATTTTCACTGGAGCATAACGGTTGAGGGGTGACATTAAAGAGGTTTATAAAATCAAGAGGAGTGTTGATAAGATGAATGACAAGGATCTTTTTCTGATGATGGAGGAATCCAAAACTAGGAGAAACATTTTTAAGTTGAGAGGAGAAAGATTTAAAAAGTACATGAGGGTGGCTTGTGTGTGGGATGAAATACCAGTGGAAGTGATGGATGCAGATACAAAATTGAAAAGACATTCGGATAAGTACATAAATAGGAAAGGTTTGGAGGGATATGAGCCAAATGCAGGCAGGTGGGACTAGTTTAGATTGGGAGCATTGTTGGTATGGACTGGTTGGACCGTGCTGTATGATTATGACCAGCAGTTCAAATATGAATGTCATTCCCACCGCGAGGTGAGAGGAACCAATCTTGATATGACTGGGTCTTTGCAACATTGGCACAGCTTTGTGAATGGGAAGTGAAAACAGCAAACTCAGACCCTGGCAGTGAAAGTGCACATGGAAGTCAGGTCCTGCTAGTCATGTAAGTGGTGAAGGGATGGATTTGGAACATGGGGTGCCCTGGATCTCCTTGTGGGACCCAGATGTACACTCCTGCCCCCTCACTATTCCATTCTTCTACAAAGAAAACCAGCTCACAAGAAAATCTAATGAAACTGTCATGAAAACCCCCTTGCTAGGGTCTCCTTTAGCCCATGACCCAATTGATTAGCTCCCAAAGAGCCAGGCTTGTGTATTGGAAGGCATTCTGCATTAGGTGAGTGGCCTTGCTAACCGCAATTTATCATTGCAGATTAGGGATGAAACAGAATGAGAATGTTGCCCCCATTTCAGCTCTATTGCTCCCCCTTTTCCCTAACCACACATAACCCCGCGACCACCAGCCCACTGCCTGGTGTGCCTCAAGCTGAATCAGGTCTCATATATCAAAATAGGTGCTATCTGGAGATTGAAGTAAATGATTCACTGAGTCTTGGTCATCAGATGTCTCAATGGACAAAGAGTTAAAGATGCCCACAGTCTTTTGTAGTGCCAGCCCTGATCCCCAGAACCTTTTCAAGAGGATTTAAAGTGTTCATGCCCATGGAAATGTGTCAGTAGATGATTTTACAATAGGTGGTTTTAGTAAATGATCCAATGCAGACTGAAATTACAACCCTCTTTGAAGTAGATTCTGAGTGAATGGAGTGCCTTGCTTCCCACCTCCAATGGCAATTCAATCCAAATTGTCCAAGTGATCTGCTGTCAGTTGCCAAATCTGAATGGGGCTGAAGATCAAATAGTGCTAGTAGTCGCTCGACATTGTGGGCTCAAAGCCCATTCCAGAGATCTGGATGGGTAATCTAGACTGGCATGCTGCACTATTGGAGGCAACATCTTTCAGATGAGGTGGTGAACTGAGGACCCATCTCTCCTGAGAAACCTGGCCAGCATTCATCCCTCAACTCACCTCACCAGAACTGATGGCCTACTAGCTAATACTTTGCCTTTTGTTGGATCTTGATCTTATTTCCTACAGTTGTATTTACACTTCCAAAAGCACTACATTGGCTATAAAGCACTTTCAGGTGTCTGGAGGTCAGAATAAAGCCTATGCAAATACAAGTTATTTTATTTTTTTTTATTTCGAATGTGCTAATTTATCAAATGACATTACACTTTGTGTTCAACTTATCCCTCAATCTGCATCATAGTTTGAATTTCAATCATTCTCAGGGTTTGGTGGTTTCTGGACTATGCTGACTGTAAATAAGGTTCCTTTGTCCCAGATAATCTGACGCCTAATCTGCAGAGCAACTGGGTAATTGCAAAACCTAGAATTTAGATTGCCATCCCCTCCGCTAGGGAAGATGCCTCACCATTTCCTTGTGGTTGTAGGCCGTTGTGTTTGTGTACCCATATGGAGTAAGAATCAGCTGTCCATAGGAGTGAATGGTCAGGTAGCACAAAGTATCCTGCAGATGGTCACGGAGAAAAGTAGCAACTGCAATGGTTTCTGGTTCAGACTCTGGTGCTGAACCACAGTGGGTGTTGGAACAGCAGTTTCTTGAAGCTCCAACACCTGAAGCAAAGTATAAAGTACACAGTTTCAAAGGAAAGCAGCAATATGATGTGTACATCCCTTCATTCCCCCCATTCCGGCCAATTTGTCCCCAAAACCTTTCACAGTTAACCATTGCCCCTCAGCAGCTGAGGTTGTACACACATTGTGCGATGTTCTCTGTGAACTACTCTGTGTCAATCTGTGCCTTGACGAAATCATCTTGAAAACTGCATGTTTGAGCAAGCCATTATACACCTGTCCTGACATCTTGTTGGCTATCAAGTATCATGTGAACATTGCTCCTACAAAGCTCTTTGGGACATTTTACCATGTTAAAATGTCTTGTGAATATAAGTTGCTATTGTGTGATTTTTTGACGTGAATAAAAAAAACTCAGCTTCTATTTCAGAGACAGTAGGGACTGCAGATGCTGGAGAATCTGAGATAACAAGGTGTAGAACTAGATGAACACAGCAGGCCAAGTAGCGTCAGAGGAGCAGGAAGGTTGACGTTTCGGGCCTATACCCTTGAAGTCTAGGCCCGAAATGTCAGCTTTCCTATTCCTAAGATGCTGCTTGGCCTGCTGTGCTCATCCAGCTCTACACCTTGTTATCACGGCTACTATTTCACTTTGCTTCTCTGGAATGTTTAGGATGGGGGTTCTGGGAAGGGGCCGGCTTGGTATTTGTAAGAGACAGGGTCAACAGTGCTGGGAGAATGTGGCATTCTACTTTCATCCCAGATCCCTTCCTGTCAATGCTAGGGGTGCTTATCTACCGTAAGGAGTACAGCACATTCAAGAAGGCAGCTCACCACCCACTTCTTCAGAATAAGCAATAAATGCTCGTCCAGCCAGCGACAGCCACCTTCCCTTGTACAAATAAACAAAGAAGGATGAGCAGACCAGACCAAATTCAGAGTGAACTTTCCTGGAACGACATCCCACATTCCCAGTAGGAGAACAGGACCAGTGTGAAGTACTTTATTTCCAACACCATATGGATTCCCCAGATGAAATCGAGGGCCAGCTCAGTTTTGTTGCATCGTGGGGATTTTGTCAAATGGAGGCAGCACCAACTGTTCAATTTCGGCTGTCACAGGTCTCAGTTCTCCATTTGGGATTAATGGGCCAAGTGCAGGCAGGTGGGGCTAGTTTAGTTTGGGATTATGGCTGGCATGCTCTGGTTGGACCGAAGCATCTGTTTCTGTGTTGTCTGATTCTCTGACTCTATGACTATGATCCAGATATCAGGATCAAATTTGAACTCAACCCAGAACCTTATCAGGAGTAATCACCTGACAGAAGTTTTGGCAAGACTTAATTATAGACCAGAGAGTATTAAATCAAGGTGAGTGTGCTCCTTGGTCTGGAGGGCCAGAGAGAAGTCCTCCAACAGTAACTGATTGATAGCGACAGCCACTGAGTTGGCATCTGCCGGTCCCTACACCAAGAGAGAGGGGGAAGAGGCCACCTTCCCACAGGAAGATCCTCTGAAAATGAGGTTAAAAGAAAATTGATTTTGAGCAGTCCAACTTTCAGGTTGTGATTGTGGAGAGGTACCTGTGATTTTAAAGCTTTGGCAAGTAGAGAGTGCAAAGAACGAAGAAAATTACAGCACAGGAACAGGCCCTTCAGCCCTCCAAGCCTGTGCTGATTGAGATCGTCTGTCTAAAACTGTCATCTCTTTTCTAAGGGTCTGTATCCCTTTGATCCCTGCCCAGATATATCTTAAAAGACACCATCGTGTCTGCATCTACCACCTCCGCTGGCAACGTGTTCCAGGCACCCACCACCCTCCGTGTAAAGAACTTTCCATGCATATCTCCCTTAAACTTTCCTCCTCTCACTTTTAACTCATGACCCCCAGTAATTGAGTCCCCCACTGTGGGAAAAAGCTTCTTGCTATCCATGGGGGGGAATGTCCTAAAGGGGCTCTTTTCGTAGAACCGCAGGTGCTGAAGACCTGAAAAAAAACAAAAGTTGCTGGAGAAACTCACCAGGACTGGCAGCATCTGTGGAGAGAAAGAAGAGTTAACATTTCGAGTCCCAGTGACCCAATCTACATAAGAACTGCAGATGCTGAAGATCTGAAACAAAAGTGGAAATTGCTGGAGGAACTCAGCACATCTGGCAGGAACTGTAATGAAGGAGAAATTAAAATGTTAACTCTGCTTTCTGTTCACAGATTCGGTCAGTTCTACTGCGCTTCTGTTTATGTTTCTGCCCTCAATCTGTTGGGCTTAAACCTATTTGCCACACCACAGCCACTAGATGGTGTCAGTGTATCACTTACCCAACATATTTTTGACACTAAACACACTCACCATCGGAACGGTAAGCCAAAGGATAAAAAAATACAGACTGGGGTCTCCTGAAGTGAACGACACAGTCCAGTTTGGGCTATTAAAGCTGACTTGATATGTCTACCTGGTGTGGAGCATCTATTTGTTGGATAATAAAATGTGAGGCTGGATGAACACAGCAGGCCAAGCAGCATCTCAGGAGCACAAAAGCTGACGTTTCGGGCCTAGACCCTTCATCAGAGAGGGGGATGGGGGGAGGGAACTGGAATAAATAGGGAGAGAGGGGGAGGCGGACCGAAGATGGAGAGCAAAGAAGATAGGTGGAGAGGGTGTAGGTGGGGAGGTAGGGAGGGGATAGGTCAGTCCAGGGAAGACGGACAGGTCAAGGAGGTGGGATGAGGTTAGTAGGTAGCTGGGGGTGCGGCTGGGGGTGGGAGGAAGGGATGGGTGAGAGGAAGAACCGGTTAGGGAGGCAGAGACAGGTTGGACTGGTTTTGGGATGCAGTGGGTGGGGGGGAAGAGCTGGGCTGGTTGTGTGGTGCAGTGGGGGGAGGGGATGAACTGGGCTGGTTTAGGGATGCAGTGGGGGAAGGGGAGATTTTGAAACTGGTGAAGTCCACATTGATACCATATGGCTGCAGGGTTCCCAGGCGGAATATGAGTTGCTGTTCCTGCAACCTTCGGGTGGCATCATTGTGGCAGTGCAGGAGGCCCATGATGGACATGTCATCAAGAGAATGGGAGGGGGAGTGGAAATGGTTTGCGACTGGGAGGTGCAGTTGTTTGTTGCGAACTGAGCGGAGGTGTTCTGCAAAGCGGTCCCCAAGCCTCCACTTGGTTTCCCCAATGTAGAGAAAGCCGCACCGGGTACAGTGGATGCAGTATACCACATTGGCAGATGTGCAGGTGAACCTCTGCTTAATGTGGAATGTCATCTTGGGGCCTGGGATGGGGGTGAGGGAGGAGGTGTGGGGACAAGTGTAGCATTTCCTGCGGTTGCAGGGGAAGGTGCCGGGTGTGGTGGGGTTGGAGGGCAGTGTGGAGCGAACAAGGGAGTCACGGAGAGAGTGGTCTCTCCGGAAAGCAGACAGGGGTGGGGATGGAAAAATGTCTTGGGTGGTGGGGTCGGATTGTAAATGGCGGAAGTGTCGGAGGATAATGCGTTGTATCCGGAGGTTGGTAGGGTGGTGTGTGAGAACGAGGGGGATCCTCTTGGGGCGGTTGTGGCGGGGGCGGGGTGTGAGGGATGTGTCGCGGGAAATGCGGGAGACACGGTCAAGGGCGTTCTCAATCACCGTGGGGGGGAAGTTGCGGTCCTTAAAGAACTTGGACATCTGGGATGTGCGGGAGTGGAATGTCTTATCGTGGGAGCAGATGCGGCGGAGGCGGAGGAATTGGGAATAGGGGATGGAATTTTTGCAGGAGGGTGGGTGGGAGGAGGTGTATTCTAGGTAGCTGTGGGAGTCGGTGGGCTTGAAATGGACATCAGTTACAAGCTGGTTGCCTGAGATGGAGACTGAGAGGTCCAGGAAGGTGAGGGATGTGCTGGAGATGGCCCAGGTGAACTGAAGGTTGGGGTGGAAGGTGTTGGTGAAGTGGATGAACTGTTCGCTCCACACTGCCCTCCAACCCCACCACACCCGGCACCTTCCCCTGCAACCGCAGGAAATGCTACACTTGTCCCCACACCTCCTCCCTCACCCCCATCCCAGGCCCCAAGATGACATTCCACATTAAGCAGAGGTTCACCTGCACATCTGCCAATGTGGTATACTGCATCCACTGTACCCGGTGCGGCTTTCTCTACATTGGGGAAACCAAGCGGAGGCTTGGGGACCGCTTTGCAGAACACCTCCGCTCAGTTCGCAACAAACAACTGCACCTCCCAGTCGCAAACCATTTCCACTCCCCCTCCCATTCTCTTGATGACATGTCCATCATGGGCCTCCTGCACTGCCACAATGATGCCACCCGAAGGTTGCAGGAACAGCAACTCATATTCCGCCTGGGAACCCTGCAGCCATATGGTATCAATGTGGACTTCACCAGTTTCAAAATCTCCCCTTCCCCCACTGCATCCCTAAACCAGCCCAGTTCATCCCCTCCCCCCACTGCACCACACAACCAGCCCAGCTCTTCCCCTCCACCCACTGCATCCCAAAACCAGTCCAACCTGTCTCTGCCTCCCTAACCGGTTCTTCCTCTCACCCATCCCTTCCTCCCACCCCAAGCCGCACCCCCAGCTACCTACTAACCTCATCCCACCTCCTTGACCTGTCCGTCTTCCCTGGACTGACCTATCCCCTCCCTACCTCCCCACCTACACCCTCTCCACCTATCTTCTTTGCTCTCCATCTTCGGTCCGCCTCCCCCTCTCTCCCTATTTATTCCAGTTCCCTCCCCCCATCCCCCTCTCTGATGAAGGGTCTAGGCCCGAAACGTCAGCTTTTGTGCTCCTGAGATGCTGCTTGGCCTGCTGTGTTCATCCAGCCTCACATTTTATTATCTTGGAATCTCCAGCATCTGCAGTTCCCATTATCTCTGATCTATTTGTTGGAAGTGCTTTATAGTCTCTGGAAGAGGCACTTCTAATTGATTGTACAATCTGTGAAGCAAGCTCAGCAGAGATTATGATTTCACGAGCAGACTGGGAGCTAATTAGGAGCTCAACATCTTGTGCGTGTTGAAAGCTAAACATCCTGTTACAGGGTGTCCTGGCAGCGTGAGTTGGCTGTAATGTGATTGGCAAATAGGGGAACGGTATTTGTAAAACGCAAACATGTGTTGGCTATAGCGCGATTCTGTCAAGTTTGGATTGCTCTTTACCAGCACTTTTTTGAACACAATGTTACTCAGGTTTGCAACACATTTTAACCCTACAGTTAACCTCAATGCCAACGGGCTACAAAGGAAAGAAAGGTCAGAAAGGTCAGATTTCTCTGCTTCACTTACCTCAGAATCTATTCAGCAGTCAGATGCCAATAGAATGTCAGGTCAGATCAGCGTTTAAATGGAGGAGGGAGTTTTACTAAAAATTGCCGACATGTCAATTTCAGGGGAGTTTCATGGAGAGTTGCTGGCTGCGAGTTCTATCTCACACGATTTTGCACTGCTCACCTCTTTTGCATCATACCCGCACTACCATGCAGTACTAAAACAAAGTTGCTGGAAAAGCTCAGCAGGTCTGGCAGCATCTGTGGAGGAGAAAACAGCGTTAACGTTTCGGGTCCAGTGACCCTTCCTCAGGACCCGAAACGTTAACGCTGTTTTCTCCTCCACAGATGCTGCCAGACCTGCTGAGTTTTTCCAGCAACTTTGTTTTTGTTCCTGATTTACAGCTTCCTCAGTTCTTTTGGTTTTTATCATGCAGTACCCACCGTGGCTAGGATTTTTTTTTCACTACCTCACGTTCGGACGAACGCCAGCCCTTCAGCTGCTCCACTGTCCCATCCTGACCCCTGCACTTAAAACCCTGGAAACTTGAAATACTAAACAGTCGCAATCAGCTTCTGCAGAAATGGACAAACAAGTAGAAAGCAGCCTCGTACACACAGTACTAGACCAGGATTAAAAGCAGAGTTAACGGAAAAGTTACTAGATCCTTAAAGACAGATGCTTCAGCATGTCTCATTAGATATTAAATAGATAATGTTAAATTGCTCAATTAGGGCAGAGCTGAATAAATACCAGAGATTGAAGTGTGGAAGTTCACCTGGTGTATAAGACAATCCCACTTTATTGGTGCCAAAGATCATGTTTTGGCCTACCCTTTTAAGTCAACACACTCCTCTAATCATCAGTTTACATCTTTCACTTCTAAATGCATATTTTACAAATATAAATACATATTTTACTCAATTCATCAATCAGCATGTGGCACCAAGCAGATTTGATTGTCTAGATTCTGTGCAGGGGTTTAAACACAAGAAAGAACATGCAAGGCAAAGGGTGAACAGAAATGGATCCTCTGCTTGTTTCAAAGTAAAAGTCATATCATTTGCTGTCTACTCCCCAAAGCCAAAATGTGATAGACTGGATGAGCGCAGCTGCAACAACACTCAAGGAGTATTCAGGACATAGCAGCTGAGGTAACAAGGTGTAGAGCAGGATGAACACAGCAGGCCAAGCAGCATCAGAGGAGCAGGAAAGCTGAAGTTTCGGGACTAGACCCTTCTTAGGCCCGAAACGTCAGCTTTCCTGCTCCTCTGATGCTGCTTGGCCTGCTGTGTTCATCCAGCTCTACACCTTGTTGTCTCAGATCCTCCAGCATCTGCAGTTCCTACTATCTCAGGACATAGTAGCCCACTTGATTGGCACATCCACAAGTGTCCATTTTCTCTGCTACTGACGCTCAGTAGCAGCAGGGTGTGTTATCTACAAGATGCACTGCAGAAGCCCACCAAAGATCCTGAGACAGCACCTTTCAAACTCATGGTCACTTCCATCTAGAAGGACAAGGGTAGTAGGTATATAGGAACACTACAATCTGTAAGTTCTTTTCCAAGCAGCTCATCACCCTGATTTGGAAATCTGTCGCTGTTCTTTCATTGTCGCTGGGTCAAAATCCTGGAATTCCCTATGGTCAACCCACAGCACATGGGCTGTGGGCATTCAAAAAGGCAGCTTGCCATCAGCTTCTCAAGGGCAACTAGGGATGGGCAATAAATGCTGGCCTGCCAGCAATGCCCACATTTCACAAATGAATTAAAAACAAATCACTAAATGATGGTGCTGCACTTCAGGAGTTCAGTGTTCATGCAAAATTAGTGCAAGAATAGAAGAAACCTGTCTTAAGGAGGGTGCTCAAAACTAATTCTGCTATAAGTACAGGGACTAGCCATTGACCTGACCTTGAGAAGGACAGATAGGAAAGGACTCTTGAAAATTGCCATGTTGACAGCAGAAATGCAATGTCTATATACGCCCTTGAATTAGCCCAATCAACTCCTGATTCCAACAAAAATTTCAGACCAATGCATAGCTGGTACAGCCACTTTATGGAACAGAAAGTCTATTATTGTAGCAGCAGACTTAAGTTGCCCTGAGGCCACCAACAAATCTCCGACTGACCAGTTTCTAGCAATTCATCATGAGACGGTCGCCTAAACAACAAGTGCCTATTAAGACATATCAGCGACCTGGATGGCTCAACACCCTGGAATACCTCTCTCATGGGTCAACCTACAACAAACAGACTGCAGAGATTCAAGAAAACATCTCACCACCACTTTCTCAAAGGCAACTAGAGATGGACAACGAAATGTTGCCAGACCAGTGAGGCCCACTTCTCATGATTGAATGAAAAACAGAACAAAGAAGCCGCCATGACTGTACCCAGGAAGCAAACTGCGGAGCAGAAAGGTTTGAAAGCAATTCCAGTGAAAACCACAGGCATCAAAAGTATAGGGAAGATACCTGATTTATACCTAACATCATATTTTTTACAGTTTGGATTTCAAACATGTAACACATGGACGTCAGCCTACTTTTGTGAATAAACTGGTTCTGGAACTATGACTTTTTAAACCAATCTGTACCTCCTGGCTGTTAGTGAAAGCTTGTTTATAATGTGGAGTCTAATGACAGGAGAGGGGATGCACTGAATGATATTAGCTTGCTTTTGGGAATGGAATAAGAAGAATTGATCTCAGCTTTGAAAAACCAAGAGATTGGAAAGGTTTGGGCGGTTTTGAAGGAGACCTGAGTAAAATCAAATGCAGCATAGCCACTTCCAGAAAAAGGACATTGCTCAGGTCATTTAAGCAATTAAATTAGTTCAGTGCAAGAGTGTATTTTGTGAAAGTTCCAGATCAGGAATGTTTAGAATTTTGCAGGGCTGAGAAAGTTTAAGCTCTTGTTTGTATGATTATTCACTCACTGTTCACAGGGAAGGCTGTGAGAAAAAAAAAACAGTTAATTCAAATCATGGGAAGGAAGGAAGATTTTTCTGGTTTTTGAGTAATTGTAAAGTCATGGTATTGGGGAATAGATAAGAGTTTATTTTGTCATGTATTTAACTTTTTTAAAATTCTTCAATACTTAGATAAGTTGGATTGTTTTTGCTTTAGTTTTCTTTCTGTTGTATAATAAACTGCTGAATTATGGTTAAAGCCTTATCTGCAGCTTGCATATTTAAGCTTCAGTGAAAGACAACCACATTAAAATTTAAAATAAATGTGATCTATCAAGGCAGATTTCATCCTGGGATCTGTATTGTCCAGCAATAACATCAACTAAGATGGTAACAGAAATCAGGGTTCAGAGTAGTCCTAGCCTGCAACAAAATTAAAACTTACAGTAATTTTCAAACATAAAACTAGACTAAAAATCAAATCCCTGCAGGAATTGTACACATCCAGAACAACAGTTGGATGAATGAGGATAGAGTGAAGGAATGAATCCACACTATGGAACAGGCATTCTGGCTTATTTAAAAATGCAGCTTATTAGTGTGTGGTATTTCAGACTCCAAATAACAAATAACATTAATAAATGCCTATAAAGAAATAACATTTGTACTATACAGTTATATCAGTAGATTTTAATGTCTGTAGATTAATCTTTGAATGTGAACCTAAGCAAACCATTCAAGGATTTGACCCAAACTGAATAGCTGGATGGTTAATGGAGGAAAAATCTTCACAAAGTGTGAAACTATTTGCATTGCCCCAATGTGATCATCATCAAACTGTTATCAGATCATTCAGAAAAAGAGAAATATGTAATTTAGTGAGATAGTAGGAATTTCCAAAATGTCAGCTTTCCCACTCCTCTGATGCTGCTTGGCCTGCTGGGTTCATCCAGCTCTACACCTTGTTATCTGTGTAATTTAGTGGATGGACAAGAGGATGATTCTGGAGATTCGTTGTAGGTTTGGAGTGACTGTTTTATGAGGAAAAGTTGAGTAGGTTGAGCCTTTATTCACTGACATTTTGAAGCATGAGAGAAGACCTTATTGAAACATACCAGAGTCTTATGGGACTTGATGTGGGGAGAGATTGTTTGCTGCTGTGAGAGGGTCTAGGATCAGAATAAGGGGTCACCCATTTAAGACGGATGAGGAGGAATTTCTTCTTTCAGTGGGTAGAGAATCTATGGTATTCTTTGCTGCAAAGGTCTGTACAGGCCAGGTAGTCAATTATATTGAAGGCTGAGAGAAATTTTAATCAGTAAGGGAATCAAGAGTTATTGGGAAAAGGCAGGAAGTTGTAATTGATGATTGTTAGATCTGCCTTAATCTTGTTGAATGGCATAACAGACTCAGTGGGCTAAACAACCTACTTCTTATGAGTGGTTCTGAGGGATGATTCTGAAAGTGAAAGCACCCAATCTAATCCAGATTGGGATTGTTATGATGATGCTACAACTAATGCCACTCAAAATGAATATTAGGGACTCGTGTTGGATTCTGAAATCGATTTATTTTTTACAATTTGGTGGAAGTACCCTTGTAAAATTAATTAATTCAATAATAGCAAGTCATATTGATTTAATTTGAATTGCCAGTATCTTTGTTTTACATCTCAAAATGACAACCACCTACCCTCTGCCAGTGGTTCCCATTTTATACTTAAACTTGAGCCCAGTTTGTGAAAGGGTTTTGTAAGGGTTCAAGTAGTTCAACCTACTGTGATGTACGATACTAACAAGGTAGACAGAGCAATTGATGGGAAGACAGAAACCAATAGAGGGAGGGGATGGCTCATTCATAAATAGGGAATAATGTAAAGGATATGGATGTAGATGCAAAAGATAAGACTTTTGAAAAAACACACTTACTGCACCATTGCGAATCAAAATTCCTGTTAAGATCAGTTCCAAAACAAGTGCTGTTATCGCATGGAGACATGGATTTTCTCCATAAACGGTCCTAGAAGTAGAGGGATTTTGAATCTCGTGTACAGTAATGAAATGTACGAGACAAGTTTCACAGAATTGCTGGTAGTTCATTGTGTTTCAGTAGCATTATGAAATAACGGTCCGGTTTGCACTTACTGTTGTCCAGGAGTAAATGTAGCCATCAATATTCAGGACTGGCAGAACGTAGAAGTCAATGTGTCGGAGGAAGCGATCTGTTTGAGGGTCTGCAGTGTAGGTCTCCAGTACCTGGCATGCACACACAAACAAAGCAAGACTATAGAAAGAGAAGGTTAGAAGTGTTTGATGGAGCTTCTTTTTCAAGGACCCTCATCCTGACTGTCAGCAGTGCTGTAGATCAGTGTTTGTTGTTAAGTGTGACCCCAAGATTTTACACGCTTGCCAACGAAATCACAGGCACCACTGCTATGATCAAATTATTATTTCATTTTGTAGACAGCAAGTTGCATGGAAAGGGTTGGAGGATGCAGAGATACTTCAGTGTGATTTGGACAAGTTGAGTGAGTGTGTGGGACAAGTACATCGTCAGTGTTGTATAATATGGATTAATGTGACATTGTCCACTTTGTTAGTTAAAAATAAGAAGACAGACAATTATCTGAATGGCATTGGATTGGGAAAGGGGGAGGTGCAATGAGACCTGGATGTCCTCATACAACAGTCACTGGAAGTAAGCTTGAGGTGCATCAGGCAGTGAAGAAGGGAAAAAGTATGCTAGCCTTCACAGCAAGTAGATTCTAATACAGGAGCAGGGATGTCTTACTATAATTGTACAGATCCTTGACCACAACTGGAGAATTGTGTGCAGTTTTGTCTCCTTATGTGAGGAAGGATGTTCTGGCTATGGAGGGAGTGCAGTGAAGGTTTGCCAGACTGATTCATGGGATGGCAGGATGGATGTATGAAGTGAGACTAGACCGGCTACGTTCAATGGAGTTTGGAAGAATAAGGGGCAGTCTCAAAGGAACCTATAAAATCTAACAGGATTAGACAGGTTAAATTCAGGAAGGGTATTTCGAATGGCTGGGAAGTCCAGGAGCAGGGGTTGTAGACTAAGATATAGTGTAGACTATTTCAGGTCTGAGATGAGGAAATCTCAATTTGTTCGCCTTGTGAATTTTTCTCAGGCGGTGGTTGAGGCCAAAACATTGAATGTTTTCAAGGAGTTAGCTATGGTTCTTAAGCCCAAAGGGATCAAAGAGTGTGGGGGGGGAAAGCAGGAACAGGGTATTGATTGGATGATCAGCCATCATCACACTGAGCAGGCTCGGAGGGCCAAAAGGCCGATTCTCGCCCCTGATTTCTACATATCACATCTGAGCAATAAAACTTGTTCCCAGCAAAATCATTGCTATTTTTAATGACTTTAATTGTTTCCATTCATGGTTAATGTAAAACTAAAATGCATGTGAATGTAAAAATACTCATCCTTGGAAAATATGGGGCTTTGTTTGTATTATGTTGGAACTCAGGTTTCTTCCACAAAATGTTTGGTTGAACATAAAATTTAAAAAGTTCAGAACCGCTGCTGTAGTGCCTAGGATCTCCTGACCACCCACACTGAATTTCAACAGTCAGAAGTGGCTTCATTTCCCAGTACTGACATCTGGCGCCATTGCAAGCAATTAATTCTACCAAAAGAAGGCAGATTCTATCAGATTTGTTAATCTCTCAGTCCTGTCCATTTTCACTATGTTTTGAGCTGGTCCTTTGTAATGAAGAATTTACTTTGGAATTTATGTTGGCCCTTAAAGTGTAGTCAATGTCAATAATTTCCATTGATTTAGAAGAAAGCTGCACCATCGAACACACTCTGCTAAGAGTTTTACCCCCATTGGAAGGAGATTGATTGTGACATTGTATAAAGGGAATTCCAAGCGTTTAGCTACAGTGATGGTGTCAAGCTGTCTAAGCAGCCAATCACATAACAGAATCTCCACAGACAGGAAACCAGGTAATGAAAAACTCAAATAATCCACTTTTTAACAAAGGTACAGGGGTCTTAAGTAAGGTTAGGATCATATACATATGGTTTAGGCAGCAGGTAAAAAAAACGCAAACAAGCTCATTTTAAAGATCTATCTCATGATTAATCATAACAGAGAAATTCAATAAAATTTGACAAGAGTTCAGAGTTTGTCCCATCATTATGCAAATATTCAAGACCTCCATAAGAAGGCCTGTTACACATCATTGAACAAGGGTTAACTTTTTTGGGGGGCTTCTGATATCAGTAAGGGAGACATTATGACACAGTGGATAGCAATCACTGACTGAGCCTAAAGCTTCAGGTTTGAGTTCCTTCTCTGGGACTTGCTGCTCAGTGAAGTATCTTCAGAGCACGTCTGGAAAAGGTTACTTATCGATCTGTAAATCCCTCTAATCTGTCTGTCTCAGACAGTAAGCTCAGGGCAGACTCCAGATCAGCCGTCCTCGATGTGGAATGATGCTTCTCAAACAGATTTTTTTTGAAAGCAGATTAAAGACCTGTTCCAGGAAAGATCTAGTCAAAGGAACAGATGTAAGCACATGCTTTGTTTACTTCATGTTTCACTAAGAGACAAAGAAAGCTCCTCAACTTCATGTAGATAAGACAGTTTCAAAGAGAAAATTGTCAGATTAATGATTGCTGGCTTCATGGGCGAATGGAGTTGGGGCTGTAGGGAGGCCCCACAGTGCAACATTTGCAGACCAGCAAGTGACAAATCCCAATTTTGGGTTTTCCACTTTAATCTGAGATTGCATTAAATCCTGAGACTAAGGTCTGATTCCGAGAGGTAATTGCCAGTAATATTAACAGTACGTTTGTGAAAATTTTCCAGGTTCAAGTCCGTTCAGTTCTGTCCTCCCTGAGCTTCTATTAAGTGCCTCTATATTAACTCTCCTTATTATGATACAACTGGATGTAATTGCATTTGTTATTGGCAAGACCAGCATGAACTATTTTATACTCTCAGCCTTAATCTGAAATGCTATTTATCTTGAGGACTCTAAGCAATGCCTTTCTGTGGGGAATACTCTGCTTTTTCTGCATGATCTGATACTATCTGTGACTTTGTACATTCTTTTACAAAGCTGCTGCCATTAGAAAAAAAGGACTATTACTATTAATCCGCACTATCTCCTCATTGATTATACTCTAGGACAGCTTTTCCATTGTGTGGCAATATCCTGCAGATTTTGTCTCTCCTGCCCTTATTTTTTACGGAAGATCGGAGGTCCGCATTTCTGAGAGGAGATGCTGCACAGGATTGGGGGTCTCTTGGCAATACAGAGCTATACTTCCATTCTGAAAGTTCACTTGTAGCATAGAACTGCCAAAGGAAAACGACCCACATCCCCTTTTCACAGCCATCAGCTGCTGTGTTCTGAAATGTGAGCATCCACATTGACAGTTACTGTCCATCTATTGTTCTCACTCTATGGGCTCCATCTCCAACTATTAGAACAGTACAGCACAGTACAGGCTCTTCAGCTCACGATGTTGAGCTGAACTTTTACCCTAATCCTAAGGTGTATCTAATCTCCACCCCTACCTTATACTATCATCCATATTCCTATCTAGTAGCTGCTTAAATGCCCCAAATGAGGCCATCTCCACTATCATCTCCGGCAATGCATTCCACGCCCCAACCAATCTGAGTAAAGCACCTACATCTGATGTCTCTCCTATTATCTACTTCCACTCACGTTAAAACTATGCCTCCTTGTGAAAGCTACCTCCACCCTACGAAAAAGTCTCTGGCTGTCTACATCATCTATACCTTTGATCATTTTGTACACCTCTGTGAAGACAACTCTCATCCTTTGTCGATCTAAAGAGAAAAGCCCTAGGCCTCTCAACCTTTCCTCGTACCTTCCCTCCATTCCAGGCAACATCCTGGTAAATCTCCTCTGCACCTTTTCCAATGCTTCCACATCTTTCCTGTAATGAGGCGACCAGAACTGGACACAGTACTCCAGATGTGGCCGAACCAGGTTTTTGTATAGCTAAAGCATAACTTCAGGCTCTTGAACTCGATCCCTCTATTAATGAAAGCTAACAAACCATACGCCACCTTAACAATTCTATCCACCTAGGTGGCAGCTTTCAGGGAACTGTGAACATGAACCCCACAATCCCTCTGCTCCTCCACACTGCCAAGAATCTTTCTGTTAACCCTGTATTCTGTTTTCAAGTTTGTCCTTCCAAAATGAATCCCCCCTTCCCCATCTCATCTCCAGCATACATACCAATATTTTTCTACACGCAATCGGTTCTGAGAAGGGTGACTGGATGCCCAACATCAGCTCTGTCCTCTGTCCACAGATGCCGCCAGACCTGCTGAGTTTCTCCAGTAATTTCTACTTTTCTTTCTGCCTTCTTCAATACGTCGGCTGTACCTTTGCACTATATCCTACAACCCTCCACATCTCATTCCATCCCTGTGAGGTGGTCAGGCTTGGAGGTGTGTGTCAAGGGCCCTGAGGAGGGGCTGTCAGTTTGGGTCTGGCAGAGGAGGATGGAAAGGGGATTTGCGTCATGGCAGGTGGCATTGGGTCATGACCTGCAGAGAGGATGTGAAGAGGGGTTACATACTCCAAAGGGGAAGAATTGAAAGTTCAGATTTGGTGGCATGGTGTGTAGCGTGTGGGTGGGGATTGATATATGAGGGGGAAGGGGCTTTGAGTCTTGCGGCAGGAAAGGGCTCACGATTGGAAACAAAAACAAAAATTGCTAGAAAAGCTCAGTGGATCTGGCAGCATTCATGTGAGAAATCGGAGTTAATGTTTCGGGTCCAGTGATCCTTCCTCAGAACTGATGGTACCTAGGAAGAGGATTTTTTTATGCAGATGATGGGGCAGAGGGAGGGGATAAGGAGTAAACAATAGGTGGCAATAGAGCACAAAGAGAGAGAACAGTTCGACAACAAAGGAGTGAATAATGGTCAGCCCAGGACAATGAAAATCTGCTAATGGGGAATATTAGTGGCTCACAACGGGTTGTGTGTAATAGCAGTCCATGTGATAACAAGGCCTGGTATGTGGTAATTGGGATAAGGAGATGTGAGAAGGTGCTGCAAGCCCTATCGTTGTTGAACTTGATGTCAAAAGGCTGTCGCATTTCCAAGTGGAAAGTGAGGTGCTGTTGTTCCAGCTTGCGCTGAGCTGCATTGGAGTATTGCAGCAAGCCTGAGTCAGAGACGTTAGCTAGGGAATACGATGCTGTGTTGAAGTGGTGTTTGGTCTGGGATTGGGTCTGGTCAAAGACCACAAGGTGGTAAGGGAGATCAGTTCTCAGTTGTGTGCAAGTGGAATTGTAGGTGAGGGATATGCAAGGTAAGTATGGGGTCAATTTAATAGTTACTCAGGAATTAGACTATACACTTAACAGCCTAACTTTTCCCAAGTATCTATTTTACGCAATTTTATCAGAAGTATTGGAATTCTCCTGGAGACTTTCAGAGGGTTTCAGGTGTAGTGGGATTGCCCGGTGAAATGTTCAAAATCCGAGGCAATTCCTTTGGAGTGTGCTAAAATGGGAATGCTGCAGGAACCCAATGCATAACTCCCATCTACGCTCATAAACTGACTGTCTGGACAGTGGAAAATATGTACCCTCTGCTTTTTTGTTATTCATTCATGAGACTTGGACTTTGGTGGTTAGACCAACACTTTTTGCCTGTCCCTAGTTACCCACAGGGCAGTTAAGATTTAACCACATTTCTATGGGTCATTTTTTTATTCACTCATTGGACATGGGCAGCACTGGCTGGACTAGAATTTATTGCCCAGAAGGCAGTTGAGAGTCAACCATATTGCTATGGGCCGGGAGTCACATGTAGGTTAGACCAGATAAGAATGGCAATTTCCTTCCCTAAAGGACATTAGTGAACCAGAGGGGTCTTTCCAACATTCATTGATGGGTTCATGGTCCTCATCAGACTCTTAATTCCAGATGTTTTTAAAATTGAATTCAAATTCCACGATCTGCTGTGGCAGAATTCAAATCCAGGTTCCCAGAACACAACATGGGCCTCTAGAGTAACAGTCCAATGATAATACCACTAAGCTATCGTCTCCACCTAGTTACATGGAGTTACACGTAGCCCATACACTGGCAAGGAGAATCAGTTTCCTTCCTAAGGGAAAGTAGTGAACCAGATGGGTTTTTATGCTAATTGACAATGGTCACCATTTGGCTTGCTCTTTTAAAAAAAATTCCATGTTTTTACTGAATTCCAATTTCATCATCTGCAATGATAGATTTCGTAGCTACGTTCCCAGAACTTTAGCCCACATTTCTGGATTACAAGTCTACTGTTAATGTTCTACTATGCCACCTCCCCTGAGCTCAAAGCAAATTTAGCCTCTCCAACATTGAGAATATTCAGAGGGTTGGAACCTGAGAGTTTCTATTCCGGGTCTATAGTAAGGAGACGCTCACCTCCTTCACAAACCACTGGCAGAAAGCAGGAGCAATCCACTCCCTGGCATGAATTCCGCAATCCATCCAGATAATCTTCTTGGGTTGGTCGGATTTTCTACTGATCTGCAAACAAAACAGATGGAAGATGAAGGGGCTCACTGGCTGTTACATCAGTGTGGGTGGGGGTTATTGGAATCACAGCAACTCTCACAGGAGGAAGTATGATGTGTAGGAAAGGCTCTGGTGCCTAGTGGGATAGAATTACTGCTGTTTGGCAGCTGAAAATTTCCAGTGCCCCCTCAGAGACAAATACCTTGGCTGGAGGAACCATTGTAGAGGACAAGAATGACCTTGTTACAGGCTTTAGGCTTGCAGCTGTCTGGATGATATCTATTGTCTTAATGGTATCTTAAAATGTATACAACACACATCTGTTAATTGCTGTAGCACATGGAGCCAAGACTATTTATATCCAATGAGTTTAGACAGTCAGAGAGGTCCATTTGTGATCCAATAATGTTCTAAAAGGTAATATTTACTCCATGACACTAACTTCAATATGCATCCCTTCGAAATCCCCATCCGACTAGCATCAAGTGGAATTGAGGTTCTACCTTTCCAGGGACCCGGGTTAAAGTGAATGCTAAGATCAAGAAATGAAAGTTTTGTTTTCTCAATGGTGTGAGTAGGTGAAATATTTTCACATTCTTTTTTGACTTCCTAAGATCTGAGTTTCAAATCTAGTCAATGGTCTAGAGGAGCAAAGGTCAAAAGTCCTTGCAGGATGTTTAACTCAAATTAGCTGAGGCCAGATAGACATGATAACTGTCTTCTCTCATGCAGTTTCAACTATTCATCTCAACTGTACAACATTGTTTTGGGTAAAAGTACGCAAAGTAATTGGGAAGCTGGTTGAGATGATCCAAGAATGGAAATTATGGGAAAGTATTGTCATATAGATGTAATGAGGTTGGTGGGGACTGGGTTGCAGTCTGGTGAAGTCCATCGATGGGGCTATATTGGTGAGGGAGGTTAATTCAGAGCCAGTAATACAATAGAAGAGGAATACTTGAGTACAACACTCATTGAATACCTTCAGATAATACATCGGCCGTTTCTGATAAGTTATCCCCAGTAGATGCTGTGTCACCAACTCCTTATAGCTTTCCTTCATTTGCTCCATCCACTGGTATATCTGGGTGTTTGAGAGAGAAAAAGGTGAAGGATGTTTTTGAAGTGTGAAAAAGAAAAAGATTCAGTTCATTTCTCTTCTTAGGTAAGACTTACCTCTTCCATTGGGTGATACTTGGTGTAACTGTGTACATTAAAAGGCTGCTTATCTTCCCTCTGTACTTGACTGTCCAGGAGATCTTGAATATTTTCTGTCAAAACACTGATGAATCAGAGTGAGACACATTGGTATAAAAATAATGGGAAAAGATGTCTGGGCTGACTTACGAAGAGAGACTGGCACTATATTCATTGACATTTAGAAGAACGAAAGGTGATCTCCTAAAAACCTACAAAATTCTAACAGGACTACACAGGATAAATGCAAGAAGTGTGGTTCTGTTAGCAAGGAATCTAGAACGTATCTCTGACCGTTCACAGATAAGTGGGGATTAGCTTGCCTTCTTGGATTGCTGCATTCAATATGATGTAGGTACTGCCACAATGCCATTAGGGAGGGAGGTCTAGGATTGTGGCCAGACTGTCAGGATAGTGTTTCAGGGATAGTAGGAACTACAGATGCTGGAGAATATGAGATAACAAGGTGTCGAGCTGGATGAACACAGCAGGCCAAGCAGCATCAGAGGAGCAGGGGGGCTGATGTTTCAGGCCTAGGCCCTTCTTCAGAAAAAAAGAAGGGCCAGAAGAAGGGTCTAGGCCCGAAACGTTAGCCCTCCTGCTCCTCTGATGCTGCTTGGCCTGCTGTGTTCATCCAGCTCTACACCTTGTTATGTCAGGACAGTGCGTGGCTTGGAGGGGAACTCACAGGTGGTAGACCTCCCGAGCAGCTGCTGCCCTGGCCCTTCTTGATGGCAAAGGCTGCAGGATTGAAAAGTTGCAGTCAGTGGAGTCTTGATGAGTGGTGCAGTGCAGTTTGAAGACGGCCACTTTCCTGCTGCTGTGCATCTGTGGTGGAGAGATTTGATGTTGAAAGTGTTGGATATGGTGCCTATCAAGCGGGCTGCTTTGTCCTGGGTGGTGTCAAGCTTCTTAAGTGTTGTTGGGGCTGCACTCATCCAGATGAGTGGGAGGTATTCCATCACACTCCTCACCTGCACCTTGTAGATGCCTTTGGGCCATCAACAGAATTCCAAATCACTGACCTGCTGTTGTAAAAGATACTATGTATTTGGCTCATCCAGCTCAGTTTCTGATCCAGGGTAACTTCCAGGATGTTGATGGTCAGGGATTCAGTGATGGTAATGGCATCGAACGTTAAGGTGTGATGGTTAGATTCTCTCATGTTGAAGATGGTCATTGTGTGGTCCAAAAGTAATGTTCCAAGCTCAAGTTAGCAGGCCTTGTTATCAGCCTAGCCTATGTTTGTCAAGGCCTTGCTGCATAAAGATATGGACCATTTTCACATCTGTGTAGTCACATATGGTGCTGAACATTGTACAATCATCAGCAAATATCTCCACCTCTGACCTTTGGAAAGAGAGAAGTTTGTTCATGTAGCTGGACCATCACCTAATTGGGTCCAGGAAAATCCCCTGAGGAATTTGCTACTGCATTTGGTCAAATGCTGCCTTGCTGTCGAGGGCAGTTATTTCTCACTTCATTTCAACTTTCAGCTTGTGCTCAGACTTCACTGCCCAAATGTGTAAAAATATCATGAGCCGACTGGCCCTGGCTGAACCCAAGCTGAGTGTCAGTGAGCAGGTTGCCCCTGAGTAAGTGCTACATGGGTAGTACGATCAACAGCACCTTGTACAGCTTTGTGGATGGCCAAGAATCCTGCTAATTGTGGGGAGGTCAGAGATGGGGAATATTCCAAATTGGGCTGAAGACTAGCATCTGCGATGCTGTGGTCATCAGGAGGAGACTGAGATGAAACAACTCTATCCTTCTGACTGAAGATGAAGATAAATTCTTCAGCCTTGTCTTTTGCATTGATGTGTTGGGCTTCCCCATGCGTGAAGGTAAGTGCATGTGTGAAGCCTACACCTTGGGTTAGTTGTTTAACTTTACTGCTACAAATCATGATGTAGCAGGACTACGGAGCTTAGCTTCGACCTTCTGGTTGTGGGATCATTTAGCTTACTGGCAATGTCAGAGTGGGAAATATGCTGGGTTGGCAAGTTGCTGCTGATGGCTCACACTGCCTCTCAGATGTCCAGTTTTGAATTGCTGAATCTGTTTGCAAGCTATTCCACTTAGCTTGGTGACAGTGCAACATAACACAATGGAGGGCATTTTTGATGTGAAGATGGTACTTTGTCTCCACAGTTACTGTGCAGTGATAACTCCTATCAGTGCTGCCAATGGATGAATACACCTAAAACAGGCAGATTAGCAAGGTTGAAGTGCAGCATGTTCTTCCCTCTTGGTGATTGCAG
This sequence comes from Stegostoma tigrinum, assembly GCF_030684315.1. Lineage (NCBI taxonomy): Eukaryota > Metazoa > Chordata > Chondrichthyes > Orectolobiformes > Stegostomatidae > Stegostoma > Stegostoma tigrinum. Next base: position 17,017,101 of record NC_081360.1, on the reverse strand, counting down.
CAGACCCAGTTTAGGTGCTATATCCTTCAGGTCCCAGCTCAGTCAGTAATAGTGCTACTAAGCCGATGAATGATGAACATTGAGGTTGCCCACCCAGAACATACTCTGTGCCCTTGCCACCCTCAGTGCTCCCTCCAACGGTTGCTCAAAACGGAGGAGAAATGATTCTTCGGCTGAGGGGCAGCGGGTGGTAGCTGCTAATCAGTAAGAGGTTTCTTTGCCCATGTTTGACATGATGCCACAAGATCTAATGAGATAGTAAATGCTGATGCCTCCCAGAGAAACGTCCTTTTGACTGTGTATCCACCTCTGCCAGGCCTCACCTGACGGTGGGACAGGGCATACCCAGTGCTGGTGATGGTGGTATCTTGGGAATTTTCTGTAAGGTATGATTCCGTGATTATGACTGCGTCAGGCTATTGCTAGCCTAGTCTGAGGGGCTGTACTCCCAAATTTGGCTCAAACACCCAGATGTTAGCAAGAAGGACTGCTCTGCTGCATGTGCCGTTAGTCTTTCTTTGAAAGGTCCATCTATTTTCATTCCTATTGTCTCTTCTGTAGCAGTTTGACACAAATTGAACTGCTTTCTGTGGCACTTCAGGGGATAATTAAGAGTTGGCCACATTGTTGCAGATCTAGAGTCACATATAGGCCAGCGTAGGTAAGGAGAGTAAAATTGCTTCCTGAAAGTGAACTACATGAGTTATTATGATAATCAATTCATGGTCTTCATTAATGATTCTAGCTTTGGATTAATTAATTGAATTTAAATTTCATCGGCCAATGTAGTAGGAGTTAAACCTATTTCCCCAGAATATTTTGCCTGGGATGCTTCATCTTGTGAAATTTCCACTCCATCGGCCCCTCCCCAATAAACTTGGCAGCGGTAAAGGAAATTTCATAATCATTTAGATTCTTGATTGGTACGGAGGTGTAAGGTTACTGAGCAGGGTGGGTGGGAATGTGAAGTAATCTAATCCGTCATGATCTTATTGAATGACGATGTAGGTTTAAGGAGCCTAGGGAGACCAGAAGAGGTTCACCAGACTGATTCCCAGGATGGCAGGACTGACATGTAAAGAAAGACTGGACCAACTGGACTTGTACTCACTGGAATTTGGAAGAATGAGGGCATCCTACAGGAATGTATAAAATCCTGATGGACTAGATAGGCGAGATGCGGGAAGAATGTTCCTGATGCCGGGCGAGTCCAGAACTAGGGATCACAGTCTAAGAGTAAGAGGTGAGCCATCCAGGACTGAAATGAAGAAGACTTTCTTCACTCGGAGAGTTGTGAATCTCTGAAATTCTCTACCATAGAAAGCTGTTGGAGCCAGTTCGTTAGATATGCTCAAGGGATAGGGGGACATGACCCTTGAGTCTAAAGGGATGAAGAGGTATGTAGAGAAAGCGGGAGTGGGATACTGAAAATGCATGATCAGCTACCATCAATTGAATGGTGGTACGGGCTCGAAGAGCCAAATAGCCATTTCCTGCACCAATTTCTATGTTTTGATATGAATAGCCAGCTTACTTCCGCTCTTACTGTGTATGCATTTGATCATTCAGAGTAGCACCTACTTGTATTGAATGGCCCTTTTCTCCAGTTCACCTCTGACTGTGCCAAGTGCTGAGGCTGGAACCCGAGCATGAACCTCACCCTGAGGTTGAATTCCCTCCAGGATCTGGGGCCTCCATAAATCAATCTGTGCAAAATATCACAACAGCACAGCTCGTGAGTCAAAAGCGTCTCTGTAACCATATGCAGTGGCTCACAGAAATCTATCTCCATCTCGGTGGGTCAGAGGGATAGATTGGCAGAGAAGGGGAGTTGAAACCCACTCTCATGGAGATCGTTGTCAAGCTCGCTGCTCGCCTCTGATCCCTCAATGAAGTTCAAACTCTATCAATCTCACCGAAGTTCTTCAAAATCCTACCCATCCAATATCCCCCTGTGTTTTTATGACCCATTTAATTCAACTTCATGTTTGAATTTGACTGGGGTGCCCAGACGTGAAGCAACTGCATGGCTTCATAGGTCATAGAACTGTTACAGTGCAAAAGGAGGTCATTCGTCCCGTCGTGTTTGCACAGAAGGAAGATACAATGAGAGTTGCAGTTTTTTTTCCCTCCAGGGTGGTTGGTTGACCTAGCTTTGGCTGAGAAGAACCCTAATTGAAAGGGCCATCCTGGAGTGGTCATTCAGTTGGGTATTTTCTTTGCTGGAAAGCAGAGGTAGGTAGCAGAAAAGACTCAAAAAGACAGAGTAAGACAGATGGAGAGACAGGATGACAGACATGAGACATACATGACAAAGAGAGAGAAAGAGAGAGAGATACAGGTGGAAGGACAAGAGAGAGAGAAAAACAAGAGAGACAGACATTCAGGAGAAGGAAGTACAATCAGACAGAAACAGACGGACAGAGGCAGACAGAGAGAGAGAGAGAGAGACAGATAAACAGGGGTATGCTCACAGACAGGATTGAGACACATGAGAGAGAGAGAGAGAGACAGAGACTTACATAAAGACAGGAGAGAGGAAAACAAGAGACTGGCAAACCGAAAAGTAAGAGAGACAGGCGAAGGTGAGAAATACAGGCAGACGGAGATGGGCAAACACAGAGAGAGAGACACAAAGAGACAGGAAGACAGGAGAGGCAAAACAACAATCCAGTACAGACAGAGGCAGACGGAGTGAAAGACTATGTGTGAGAGAGATAGACCGATAGACAGACACAATTGAGAAAGCATTTCTCAATATCAGCAGCTTGGCAGAAATTTAAATCATGGACTGATTTCTTAAAGCATTATTTTCAAATCTCCAGATTGCTTTTGAGATCACTGGAGGATTGATGTTGATTCTGGCTGTTTCAGGAAAGATTCACAAGGCATCCCCCTCCAGTCGTGATTAGCCCTGATTAGTGTCAGCATCATCTAAAACATTGCAATTAATTTGAATTTGGATATTTGGTATATGTACTTTAAGGTTATTGATGTTAATGGGAAACTTATTGCTAGTAGTATCTTAAAGCAATAGTAATAAAAATGTTTCAGACATAATAAGAACTGCAGATGCTGGAGAATCCAAGACAACAAAGCTCCACACCTTGTTATCTCAGTAATTAAGATGTATTGGTTCTGGTTTGCTGTGTCTTGCAGCTCTCGATTGTCTGAAGATCATTGTATTCAATTCTAAGATTCAGAAAATTTAGCCACTACTGACATAGATCCTCAAGAATTGTTAAAAAAATGATAATGTAATAATTTCATATCTCCTATCTGGATCAGCAAATATTTACTTACCAATTTCAACATCATGTGACTATAATCAGAGATAATGGGAACTGCAGATGCTGGAGAATCCAAGATAATAAAATGTGAGGCTGGATGAACACAGCAGGCCAAGCAGCATCTCAGGAGCACAAAAGCTGACGTTTCGGGCCTAGACCCTTCATCAGAGAGGGGGATGGGGTGAGGGTTCTGGAATAAATAGGGAGAGAGGGGGAGGCGGACCGAAGATGGAGAGAAAAGAAGGTAGGTGGAGAGAGTATAGGTGGGGAGGTAGGGAGGGGATAGGTCAGTCCAGGGAAGACGGACAGGTCAAGGAGGTGGGATGAGGTTAGTAGGTAGATGGGGGTGCGGCTTGAGGTGGGAGGAAGGGATGGGTGAGAGGAAGAACAGGTTAGGGAGGCAGAGACAGGTTGGACTGGTTTTGGGATGCAATGGGTGGAGGGGAAGAGCTGGGCTGGTTGTGTGGTGCAGTGGGGGGAGGGGACGAACTGGGCTGGTTTTGGGATGCGGTGGGGGAAGGGGAGATTTTGAAACTGGTGAAGTCAACATTGATACCATTAGGCTGCAGGGTTCCCAGGCGGAATATAAGTTGCTGTTCCTGCAACCTTCGGGTGGCATCATTGTGGCACTGCAGGAGGCCCATGATGGACATGTCATCTAAAGAATGGGAGGGGGAGTGGAAATGGTTTGCGACTGGGAGGTGCAGTTGTTTGTTGCGAACTGAGCAGAGGTGTTCTGCAAAGCGGTCCCCAAGCCTCCGCTTGGTTTCCCCAATGTAGAGGAAGCCACACCGGGTACAGTGGATGCAGTATACCACATTGGCAGATGTGTAGGTGAACCTCTGCTTAATGTGGAATGTCATCTTGGGGCCTGGGATAGGGGTGAGGGAGGTGTGGGGGCAAGTGTAACATTTCCTGCGGGTGCAGGGGAAGGTGCCGGGTGTGGTGGGGTTGGAGGGCAGTGTGGAGCGAACAAGGGAGTCACGGAGAGAGTGGTCTCTCCGGAAAGCAGACAGGGGTGGGGATGGAAAAATGTCTTGGGTGGTGGGTTCGGATTGTAGATGGCGGAAGTGTCGGAGGATAATGCGTTGTATCCGGAGGTTGGTGGGGTGGTGTGTGAGAACGGGGGGATCCTCTTTGGGCGGTTGTGGCGGGGGCGGGGTGTTAGGGATGTGTTGCGGGAAATACGGGAGACGCGGTCAAGGGCGTTCTCGATCATGTGGGGGAAAGTTGCGGTCCTTGAAGAACTTGGACATCTGGGATGTGCGGGAGTGGAATGTCTTATCGTGGGAGCAGATGCGGCGGAGGCGGAGGAATTGGGAATAGGGGATGGAATTTTTGCAGGAGGGTGGGTGGGAGGAGGTGTATTCTAGGTAGCTGTGGGAGTCGGTGGGCTTGAAATGGACATCAGTTACAAGCTGGTTGCCTGAGATGGAGACTGAGAGGTCCAGGAAGGTAAGGGATGTGCTGGAGATGGCCCAGGTGAACTGAAGGTTGGGGTGGAAGGTGTTGGTGAAGTGGATGAACTGTTCGCTTCCCAAAATCCACAAATCTGCCTGCCCTGGTTGACCCATCGTCTCAGCCTGCTCCTGCCCCACCGAACTTGTCTCCACCTATCAGGACTCCATTTTCTCCCCTTTGTCCAGGAACTCCCTACCTATGTCCGTGACACCACCCACGCCCTCCACCTCCTCCAGGACTTCCAATTCCCTGGCCCCCAACACCTCATCTTCACCATGGACGTCCAGTCCCTATATACCTGCATTCCGCATGCAGATGGCCTCAAGGCCCTCTGCTTCTTCCTGTCCCGCAGGCCCGACCAGTCCCCCTCCACCGACACCCTCATCCGCCTAGCCGAACTCGTCCTCACCCTCAACAACTTCTCTTTTGACTCCTCCCACTTCCTACAGACTAAGGGGGTGGCCATGGGCACCTGCATGGGCCCCAGCTATGCCTGCCTCTTTGTAGGTTACATAGAACAGTCCCTCTTCCGCACCTACACAGGCTCCAAACCCCATCTCTTCCTCTGGTACATTGATGACTGTATCGGCACCGCCTCTTGCTCCCCAGAGAAGCTCGAACAGTTCATCCACTTCACCAACACCTTCCACCCCAACCTTCAGTTCACCTGGGCCATCTCCAGCACATCCCTCACCTTCCTGGACCTCTCAGTCTCCATCTCAGGCAACCAGCTTGTAACTGATGTCCATTTCAAGCCCACCGACTCCCACAGCTACCTAGAATACACCTCCTCCCACCCACCCTCCTGCAAAAATTCCATCCCCTATTTCCAATTCCTCCGCCTCCGCCGCATCTGCCCCCACGATAAGACATTCCACTCCCGCACATCCCAGATGTCCAAGTTCTTCAAGGACCGCAACCTTACCCCCACAGTGATCGAGAACGCCCTTGACCGCGTCTCCCGTATTTCCCGCAACACATCCCTCACACCCCGCCCCCGCCACAACCGCCCAAAGAGGATCCCCCTCGTTCTCACACACCACCCCACCAACCTCCGGATACAATGCATTATCCTCCGACACTTCCGCCATCTACAATCCGACCCCACCACCCAAGATATTTTTCCATCCCCACCCCTGTCTGCTTTCCGGAGAGACCACTCACTCCGTGACTCCCTTGTTCGCTTCACACTGCCCTCCAACCCCACCACACCCGGCACCTTCCCCTGCAACCGCAGGAAATGCTACACTTGCCCCCACACCTCCTCCCTCACCCCTATCCCAGGCCCCAAGATGACATTCCACATTAAGCAGAGGTTCACCTGCACATCTGCCAATGTGGTATACTGCATCCACTGTACCCGGTGTGGCTTCCTCTACATTAGGGAAACCAAGCGGAGGCTTGGGGACCGCTTTGCAGAACACCTCTGCTCAGTTCGCAACAAACAACTGCACCTCCCAGTCGCAAACCATTTCCACTCCCCCTCCCATTCTTTAGATGACATGTCCATCATGGGCCTCCTGCAGTGCCACAATGATATCACCCGAAGGTTGCAGGAACAGCAACTTATATTCCGCCTGGGAACCCTGCAGCCTAATGGTATCAATGTTGACTTCACCAGTTTCAAAATCTCCCCTTCCCCCACCGCATCCCAAAACCAGCCCAGTTCGTCCCCTCCCCCCACTGCACCACACAACCAGCCCAGCTCTTCCCCTCCACTCACTGCATTCCAAAACCAGTCCAACCTGTCTCTGCCTCCCTAACCTGTTCTTCCTCTCACCCATCCCTTCCTCCCACCCCAAGCCGCACCCCCATCTCCTACCTACTAACTTCATCCCACCCCCTTGATCTGGCCGTCTTCCCTGGACTGACCTATCCCCTCCCTACCTCCCCACCTATACTCTCCTCTCCACCTATCTTCTTTTCTCTCCATCTTCGGTCCGCCTCCCCCTCTCTCCCTATTTATTCCAGAACCCTCACCCCATCCCCCTCTCTGATGAAGGGTCTAGGCCCGAAACGTCAGCTTTTGTGCTCCTGAGATGCTGCTTGGCCTGCTGTGTTCATCCAGCCTCACATTTTATTATCTGTGGCTATAATCATCCTGTTTCAAGTCAGACTCCGAGAACTTGATTTATACATTTCACAATGCAGGGGAGCCCTATATATATAAGGAAATAATGAAACTTTGTCAATTTTTACAGTGATGCAAGTCTATGAGGAAAAAGCAGTGGGGTGAGACTAATTGATCTTTAATAAAGTCCCACATGTGAGACTTGAGTATACTATCAAGACTGAGTCTTCAATGCCTACTGGGAGATGTCAGACTGCCATCTTTCAGATGAGATATTAAACTGAGTCCCAGCCTATACCCTCAGTTTGTCATGATAGTGTTGCAAGGTGGACTGTCAACTTTGGACGGTCATCATCTGATTTTAATCGATTGGACTTTCATGGACTGATATGGAGACAATGTGGAATTGAGGTAAGTGATCAACCAAGATCTAATTGAGTGATGGACTAAACTTGATGGACTTACTCCTCTTCTCACGTTCCTTTGAAATGGTTTCAAAGAAGGGAAAATGCTGATTTAAAATTGGTCACAGTAAGGACCTGGCAACATGTTGAGGCACGATTCATAAGTCCATCATTAAGAAGAAGCAGGCTGAACTGAAATTAACAATTTCACCAAACAAGACACACATCAGTCAACCTGACCCGTTACTCAGTGCTCCCCACACTTCTTCCCATTGTCACCCCAATGCGATGCATGAACATTATCCAGACCCACCACAGGAGTGGAAGACATCTGTGAGGGTAGAGGATGATGTGCCTCTGAGACTGGTGGATGTAACAAGGGAGTGAGTGAGAGCTTTAAGAACAGAAGGGGGAAAATCTGTTTAGCCCATAGGGTTTTAAGGAAAAAACACTTACCTTCCCTTTAGGGCTCTCTTTGGACAGGATTGAAACCTACAAATAAGGCACTTAGGCCATGGCCATTATTTGAAAAACTGTGAGATTTAAAGGAGCCTCATAGCTGCTAGAACTTGATCAGAATAGCAGTTGACTCCACTGGACAGCATGACCCTGAGTTTGAGTGAAACTGCTGCATCTCCTATTTGCTATACATCCTTATAGGAAGTTCTGGTCTTGGAGAATAAAACAAGAAACCTATGTCTATCTCATTTGAAAACAAGGAATTCAAAAATTGGAAAACACAAACTAGCTGTATTTCAGGGAACAGCTTCTGGGCAGAGCAGAGGAGACTGATTTGTGACTGGAATGATCTAGAGAAATCTCCCTCTCCCAGGTGATTGAAAGATGAGCAAACTGGAAAGAAATGGCCCCTGGGGATTCAAAGAGATCTACAATATTAATGGCTACCATGCATCCTGGATATCTCTAGTGAACCGTGATCTCAGGTTAAAGTCTGACAATTCAAGAACACCCTAAAGACTTTAAAAGAGTAGATTCTTAGGTGTTCTTTTTGTACTCGATGCTATTCCCTTTTTTTAAACTTTTCGTCTGTCTTTGTGTGCGTGTTTGATATCATGCCTTTCTTATTTCTCTCAGGGTTAACAAATGATTAAATTGCTCTTCCTTTTACTCAAGAAAACCTTGTAATTCGCTCCTTATTTGTTTCTGGTGAATCTTTGTTGCGGCAGACTGAGAAAGTTGGAAAGAAAAGAGCTGATCCAATTTACTTCTCCTCACCTGATTGCAACAAGGTGGATATTAAAAGGTCCCTGGGGCATTAATTTAAGCAGAAGGTGGAAGGACTTTGAGCAAATTGGCCAGTAGCTGCCATTAAAACAGACAGCCTGATCATTGTAAATGCAGCAAACTTTTTATTAATTGGCATCTACGTGACCAGGATTGTGACAGTTGATCAAATATTCCAGTTGATCAAGAGGTCTATGTAATCAATGTAAAAACCCACATTAAGTAATAGAAATGTAACGTGGGGGTATATGCATCACTGCTACACTTTATCTACAGCATGAATCACTTAAATAAAAAAGTAACTTTGCTTTAAATAAAACTTACCAGCCGAGAGCCTTCTCATTCGCACCCTGAACTGACAACTTGGGCATTGCAGTAGATTGCAGTACTTGAGGAGAAATTGACTTGAAATTGAATCAACTGTTGATATTTCATGTGGCCATTCGATTGAACAACAAGTATATTTACATTGAGGTAGATAAATTTAAGAACTGTGATAGTTGGACAAAATAATATGGTAAACTTCGCTGTATTTGAGGTATATAATTTATTGAGAGTGCCCTCTCATTAAAGTGCCGGTAAAAGCAAAATTTGCTGTATGTACATAAATGTCAGAAGCAATGACAGGCTGGGGTCTGGTAGAATTCACTCCACCATTTCACAAGCAGTAATAAAGGCCCAGACAACATTGTGGAGAGAATGTTAGGCTATTGTATTAAGTGTATCGGGAGTGGACAATGAGCTGAATGATAACAAGGCAGAAACCCCAGAGACTACCTAATTGGAATTAAAACCAGAACACTAGCCAAACAGACTCAGTGCTGAACATACCCAGTCGTTTTCCACGAGTTGTCTCAGAAAGTGCACCTGTTCGAAATCCCTAGGAAGGAGTTGGAGCATTTGGTCCCTGAAATGAAAGACAAAATTCCTTTACCTAACTTTGGTTTCTTCTTGTATTTAACATGTTGCCTAGACAACAGTGTTACATTTCTATGGTGAGTTTAGAAGGATAGATTGAAGGCTATCCTCCTCAGGGAAGAAAAGGTTGAGAGGAGAGTTGACAGAAAAATGATCAATAATCATGAGGAGCTGCATTTTTATGGAGCCAGGAAGACTCTGTGAAGTTGTGAAAATGGAAGCTGGGACCTAAATACATTATTCCCTAGCCCGTTCCCAGCACCTCCATCTTCCAACCAGGGTGGATTATGGGTGTGATCTCGTTTGGGAATGTCCACATTGCACTCCAGTCCTGGCTGGCTCCATTGCTTGGCCAGGCATGTCCTAAGTCCTCAGAACCAGATTTTAATGGACTTTTGGTTCGTGGTATTTCAGAGGTACCATGAATCACTATCTGGATGAGGGAACCTTTTGAAATGTAAGTTCAAAATATCCACTCCTTTCATGTTCTCGTGGAGTCCCATGAGCCCCATATGCCAGGTTATGATATTTCCATGCACATTCATTTCTGATAAACCTTGTGAGATCCAATTGATCTCACAGTGACAATAGAGTACATTTAAGAAATTTATGTTTAAAACATTAGTGCATTATTGTCCACTTTCTTTAAAATATTTTCATGACAGCCCAGTAACAATGCTAGTCATTTGGACCTTTTAAAGTCAACAGCAGAAACTGCAAGCACCTGAAACCTCTTTACTTGTATAAATTACCATTGTCTGATTTCTAATTTTTTTTGGTTTAGCTCCCTCCCTCTCTTCCTCCCTTCCCTCTCTCACCCTTGTTCCCTTGCTGGGCATTGTAATAATTTGATTAAGCAGAAAGATGGATGATCTTTTGGTGGTGGATAGTTGATGGAAAGTATAACTTGGTAGTGGGAAGAAAGGTTGTGTGTGATAACTCAAAAGGAAAAGAAATCAATTGTTTGATAAGTAGAATAGATCAGAGAACCAGAGCAGTCAATCAAGGAATATTTTCCCCGGGGTTGGATGGGGGAGATAGTTTGGGGCAGGGCAGCTGTTTCAACAGTCATATAGATATGTGGACTTTCAGCACAGAATAGTTCTTGAGAATTCATTAGAATGTTGAAACAGCTACACTCTGAGGAAAACATTGTTTTATTGGGAGCTCTGGCTCTCTGATCTACTCTGTTCCTTGGGCTGTGCTTATTTACATACACTAAAGTGGTTTCAAGTGCTCGCAATTTCTGCTGTTCATTCTTTAAAGAGCCTGAATGAGTGACACTTTTTAAGAAACACGCGAATATCTACTTCATTCCTTCCAAACAGAGAGTATGGTTTGTGAGATAATGAAGTGTGGAGCTGGAAGAACACAACAAGCCAAGCAGCATCTTAGGAGCACAAAAGCTGACGTTTTGGGCCTTGACACTTCATGAATGGTTTTGGGTTGCCATGACCTGGCGTGGAAGGTGTGAATGTCCATGGGGGTGGGTAGAGAGGCACAAATGGCATGGAGGGTATGAGGCACCAACCAGGGGGATGGATTGATGTATAAGGGTAGAAAAAACATCAATTTAAGGTGAACGCCAGAAGGGTCAAAGATAACATTGTAAAATATATTTCTATCTGGTGGATGTCTAGGGTCTGGAATGCACTACCCAAGAAAGCGGTAGAGGTAGACTCAGTCAGGACTTTGAACAAGGATTTGGATGCATACCTAAAGGCATGATATTTGCAGGTTTGTGGAAAGGGGCAGCGGAATGGAACCAGCTGGGTTGCTCTTCCAAGGAATGAACTGACTCGACAGCACAAATGGGCTGTTTTAGTGCTGTGAGAGTTTCTATAATTCGAAAATGTCCTGACATACTTAAGAGGAGCTTTATCAAAATGTGTGTCCATTGAGCTGCATAAACAAGATAAGTGGCCAAAAGCTTGGCAAAAAAAGAATGATTGAACCAGGAGGGAAATGTAGAGAGGTGCGAGTGTTTTGAGGAAAGAATTTTGGTATCTAATACATGGCTGCTAAAAGGAATTGATTAAATTTGGGGACTAACAAGAGGAATGGAGGAATGTCAAACTCCTGAAAGACCATAAAGCTGTAGAAGGTGAAAAATAGAGAGAGATAAAGCTATGGTGGAATTGGAAATCAAGGATAAGAATTTTAAAATTGATCTTTACAGATCCAATGCAGCTTAGTGAGAACAATGATAGAAAAATGGCAGGATTTTGTATGAAGTTATAGATCCATATAGTGTGGAATCAGGCCATTCAGTCCATTGAATCCACACCAACCCTCTGAAAAGCATCCCACTTCATCCCTGAAGTCCTACATTTCCCATGGCTAACCCACCTGGCCTGCACATCCCTGGATGCTATGGGCAATTTATCGTGACTAGCCACCTAACCCCACACATCTTTGGACTGTGAGAGGAGACCCACGCAGACACAGGGAGAATGTACAAATTCCACACATGCCTGGGGGTGGAATTGAACCCAGGTCTCTGGTGCTGTAAGGCAGCAGTGTCGAGCACTGAACCACCCCAGGTCAAGCTTACGAAGGGTGGAACAAGTGGTAAAACATGTGAAGTCTGGTTTTGTGATCTACAACTGAGACGTGACGTAGCAATTCAAAAAAATTACATGATCTTGGCCTCACTTGTAATGCTGTGGAAAGACGAAGCGATTGTAAGACATTTTTTTTAAAAGATGATAAGGTTGATGTTTTTCCAAACTCTGTAAATGCTATTCTTTAGCAGCATAGTAAAACCAAGAAGATCTTAGGCCGCCAAGGCAGCATTGGAGCATCAAACTGTCTCACCAAGTACCATGTTCTCTGGACCCGCAGTAATGTTTAGAATTGGGCTGGCTGGCAATATTTTTGCTGAATACAATTTGCCTAAACCCATATTGTTCAGCTCATAATGTTAACCAATATGCTATTTTCTTTAGTAGTTTGCCTACATTTTTAGGACTGTTTCGCTGCTTCCCTTAAAATATTGACAACTGGTGTTATGCTACACACAGACTGGATCTCCCTGTGGAGCTCCCGTAGATCCAGCACTAACCCTGGAGCCTCCAGAGGTTGGAGGTTAATCTCTGGGCATTTTGGCCAACCACACATGAGTGAGAAATAAAAAACTCACAGGGTCATTAACTGCTGATTCTTTCCTTTTCTTTGAACACTTTTGTATATTGCACTGGGGTTGGTAAAAGTCTGCTTGACGATTGGCCAAAAATGACCCAATTGAGCATCGATAGATTTGTACCCTTTCCCACTGGCCTGGATGAGGCGTTATGCCATGACCATGAGTGTATTAGCAGATCGGAAAGGGTATCAGGCAGGGTGCAGTATGAACGGAATGGGAGATCGTGACAAAACCTCCAGGAACATATCCGATTGAGTAACACCAAAGGAGGTCATTCAGTCTATGCAAGTTCACTGTAATTCACCTAAGAGTGATTCACCCAGTTCTACTCCCCAGCCCTGTTCCTGTGATGTGCAAATCATTTTTCTTCGCAGGCCAGCCACGTCATTCTTCCTCCTTTCGATGTGGGGCAGGTGTGGCCGATTCACATCCAGATGGACTCAGATTGGATTTGATTTGATGTGAATTATTATTGTCATGTACCGAGATACAGTGGAAGGTATTGTTTTAAGAGCTATCCAGGCAAATCAAGCCTTACATAAGTACATCAGATTATTGGAACAGAATGCAGAGTATAGTGTACAAAGTGTGGAGCTGGATGAACACAGCAGGCCAAGCAGCATGTCAGGAGCACAAAGGCTGAAGTTTCAGGCCTAGATCCTTCATCAGAGAGGGGGATGGGGAGAGGGTTCTGGAATAAAAAAGGGAGAGACGGGGAGGCAGACTGAAGATGGAGAGAAAAGAAGATAGGTGGAGAGGAGAGTATAGGTAGGGAGGTAGGGAGGGGATAGGTCAGTCCAGGGAAGACGGACAGGTCAAGGAGGTGGAATGAGGTTAGTAGGTAGGAAATGGAGGTGCGGCTTGAGATGGGAGGAAGGGATGGGTGAGAGGAAGAACAGGTTAGGGAGGAAGAGACAGGCTGGGCTGGTTTTGGGATGCAGTGGGGGCAGGGGATGAGCTGGGCTGGTTATGTGATGCCGTGGGGGGAGGGGACGAACTGGGCTGGTTGTGGGATGTGGTGGGGGAAGGGGAGATTTTGAAGCTGGTGAAGTCCACATTGATACCATTGGACTGCAGGGTTCCCAAGCGGAATATGAGTTGCTGTTCCTGCAACCTTCGGGTGGCATCATTGTGGCACTGCAGGAGGCCCATGATGGGCATGTCATCTGAAGAATGGGAGGGGGAGTTGAAATGGTTTGCAACTGGAAGTTGCAGTTGTTTATTGCGAACCGAGCGAAGGTGTTCTGCAAAGCGGTCCCCAAGCCTCCGCTTGGTTTCCCCAATGTAGAGGTTGCCACACCGGGTACAATGGATACAGTATACCACATTGGCAGATGTGCAGGTGAACCTCTGCTTAATGTGGAAAGTCATCTTGGGGCCTGGGATAGGGGTGAGGGAGGAGGTGTGCAGTCAAGTGTAGCATTTCCTGCAGTTGTAGGGGAAGGTGCCAGGTGTGGTGGGGTTGGAGGGCAGTGTGGAGCGAACAGGGGAGTCACGGAGAGAGTGGTCTCTCCGGAAGGCAGACAAGGGTGGGGATGGAAAAATGTCTTGGGTGGTGGGGTCGGATTGTAGATGGCGGAAGTGTCGGAGGATGATGCGTTGTATCCAGAGGTTGGTGGGGTGGTGTGTGAGAACGGGGGGGATCCTCTTTGGGGGTTGTGGCGGGGGCGGGGTGTGAGGGATGTGTTGCAGGAAATGCAGGAGACGCGGTCAAGGGCATTCTCGACCACTGTGGGGGGAAAGTTGCAGTCCTTGAAGAACTTGGACATCTGGGATGTGCGGGAGTGGAATGCCTCACCGTGGGAGCAGATGCAGTGGAGTCGGAGGAATTGGGAATAGGGGATGGAATTTTTGCAGGAGGGTGTATTCTAGGTATCTGTGGGAGTCAGTAGGCTTGAAATGGACATCAGTAACTAGCTTGTTGCCTGAGATGGAGACTGAGAGGTCCAGGAAGGTGAGGGATGTGTTGGAGATGTCCCAGGTGAACTTATGGTTAGGGTGGAAGGTGTTGGAGCATCTGCAGTTCCCATTATCGCAGAGTATAGTGTTATAGCTATAGAGAAGGTGAGGAGGAATATCAACTCCCAGGGCTGATGGCTGCGCAGGGCTGAAATGGCAACAATATCAACAGAGAAATAGCTGAGAGGTCCATTCATTAATTTGGTCAGCATGGGCGAGTTGGGCAAAGGGTCTGTTATCATGCTGTACAACTCTATGTCTCTATGATAAGTCTGATACCAGTGGGGAAGAAGCTGTTCTTACATGCGTTGGTACATGTTTTCCAACTTTTGTACCCTCTGCCCAATGGAATAAGTTGGAAGAGACTGGGTGAAAAGGGCTTTTGATTATATTAGCTGTTTTTCCAAGGCAGCAGGAAGTATAGATGGAGCCAATGGATGGAAGGTTGGTTTGCATGATGGATGGGTCTGTGTTCACAACTCTGTAATTTCTTGCGGTCTTGGGACAGAGCCGTTGCCATACCCCTCTGTGATGCATCCAGATGGGATGATGTCTACAGTGCACCTATAAAAAATGGTCCTTGTGGACAGGCCAAATTTCCTTAGCCTCCTGAGGAGGTAGAGGCAGTTGTGTGATTTCTTGACCAGAGCATCAATGTCACTGGACCAGGACTGGACACACTAGGGCTGAGCCATCCTGCTGCAAGTTACTTTTAAATATGTTGTCACACTTTACACCCTTGAGTTAACTTTTATTTATCCATAATTCTTTACACAGGACTTGATTAGGATTTTAAGCCACACTGACAAAGAGTTGGGGGGGTTGGTAGTGGTAGGGAGTAGATTCAATCAGAGCTCTCCAAGGGAAATGGAATAATTGTCCAAGGGAAAATGATTTGCACATTACAGGGACAGGGCTGAGGAGTAGAACTGGGTGAATTGCTCTTGAGTGACTTACAGTGAGCTTGCGTGGAATGATGAGCTGAATGGCATCCTTTGGTGTTATAATCATTCTATGATTGGATTTGTCATGCCTTCACCTTTGTTTTCTTCGCTTTGTTGCCTGTCTACAGCCACGGAGCAGCTGTCATGTGCCCTACGTGAATTTGTATGACTGTCAATGACTGTCCCTCTAACTTTGACTGCCCTTCCCTCAGGAAGAGCTTTTGCTTCTGCATTGTGCCTCCCTAAAAGTGACAGAACTGAATGACCAGGAACTTACTGCAGGGTGCTGCTCCTGGCTGCTTTTCGTTCAATGCAGAGTGAGCTGTTAACATCATCGCCCACAAGCAGATCAGTTTTGTGCAACGAGAGCAACAGGGGAATCTTACAGGAGATCACAGAAACGTGGGCTATGGCAAGATTTGTGGCAGAATCAGGAACGATGAGTCTAAACATCTTGTAGGATTTTCAGAGGTGGTGTGGCCAGGTTCTCATGAGGCCAGCGGTGAGATGCTAATTGAGAGGGACTAACAGTTTTTAAATGCCTTGATATGTCATATGTGATATACATAAATGAGGAAGGTATAGATGGTCTGATTAGCAAGTTTGCAGATGACACTAAGATTGGTGGAATAGCAGATAGTGAAAGGGACTGTCAGAGAATGCAGTAGAATATTGATAGATTGGAGAGTTGGGCAGAGAAATAGAAGATGGATTTCAATCTAGGAAAATGCAAGGTTGATGCATTTTGGAAGACCCAATTCATGAACCAACTATGTGGTAAATGGAAAAGCCCTGGGGAAAATTGATGCACAGAGAGATCTGGGTGTTCAGGTCCATTGTACCCTGAAGGTGGCAATGCAGGTTGATAGAGTGGTCAAGCAGGCATATGGCATGCTTTCATTCATCGGACAGGGTATCGAGTACGAGAGTTGGCAGGTCATGTTATAGTGTACAGGGCATTGGTTCGACCACATTTGGAATACTGCGTACAGTTCTGGCCACCACATTACCAAAAGGATGTGGCTGCTTTGGAGAGGGTACAGAGGAGATTCACCAGGATGTTGCCTGGTATGGAGAGCGCTAGCTGTGAAGAGAAGTTGAGTAGATTAGAGTTATTTACATTAGAAAGACGAAGATTGAGGGGGTCCCGATTGAGGTCTGCAAAATCATGAGAGGTATAGACAGAGTGGATAGCAAGAAGCTTTTTCCCGGAGTGAGGGACACAGTTACTAGGGGTCATGATTTCAAGGTGAGAGAGGAAAAGTTTAAGGGAGATATGCGTGGAAAGTTCTTTACGCAGAGGGTGGTGGGTAGCTGGAATGCATTGCCAGTGGAGGTGGTAGAGATGGGCACGATAGCGTCATTTAAGATGTATCTAGACAGATACATGAATGGGCAGAGAGCAAAGGGATACATATCCTTGGAAAATGGGCGACAGGTTTAGAAAGAGGATCTAGATCTGCGCAGGCTTGGAGGGCCAAAGTTCGTGTGCTGCGATTTTCTTTGTTCTTTGTCACATCTTGCCTCGCTAATATTCAGCCACTCAACTTACAAGACTCACCCAACCAGTTAGACATCGGGAAAACTCACCAAGGAAACCAGAGTGTCTACCTGGCTCGAAATCACATCCATGTTGCCTGCAGCCCAGCATTGGTTGAATACACTCCTCTTCCACCGACATTGGCATTCAACATCTGCAAACCCATCATGACCATCCTGGCACTTCTGTAATACACTGGCTATGTACTCTGGTAGCACAGACTTGCATTGCAGGGCACAGTGTGCACTGAGCATTGAAAGACAAAAGTGGAGACACTTGGTGCAAAGGGACAGGCTAGATCAGGCGCTCAGTTACTTACCAACAAGAAGCAAACTCACAGCATCATGACTGTGGTTTGCCTTGCAAATTAACGCTGTAACACAAACAAGCAGCTCACCTTGCTGCTGTGCAGCCATCAGCCCTGGGAGTGTATGTCATGCCATACAAAGTCAATCTCACATTTGCTCCGTGTGCCTGCAGTTTACATGGTAGGCAGACTGCGTGTGTACAGCAAACGGGCAGCCATGTCTCAAAATCTTAGGCCACTGGTCCTCAAAGAAATTCATGGAGGCATCCATCAGTCAAGGGATCCTGACCTGACAAGGCAAGTGCAGACTCCCTTACCTGTCTGCGGAATTGGCTACAGTCAAATAGATATCTGCTGAGTAGCGATTTGATGTGGGAGCAGCACGTGGTAAAATGAAAGTGGGCAGGAGAGATGCCACGAGCCAGCATTGGTAATTAATGCTGTGAGTTTGGTAAACCAGGGTGAGGAAACATGCTAAGTTTCACGTGAAAACCCTCTAACAAACCTAATGCCATGTCAACTTAACCAAACAAAATGTGATTCATGCCCTATGACGCAGTAGCAAGATTCACTGGCAATGTCTGGGAGCTAATGTTTGTTCACTTACAGGCACTGGGTAGACCAGAGACTTGTTAAGTGGGTAGATTTGCCAGTGAATTATTCAAACACACATCCTCATCGTCCGCTGATGCACCTAAGCATACCAGGTGGTCTATAGAGAGAGAGATAGCAAAAAGAACTGGTGCTCAGAAACACTTACCAATCGACAACACACTGTTTGAAGTGGTGTTAATGAGGAACTGATTGTGGGCGTGAATTAAATAAGGGAAAAGTACAGCTGATTATTCAGGAAGAAGCAGCGAAGGTGTTCGGTTCAACATTTGATCCATCAAGCTTCCAATCACAGTCACTTTGGTCAAGTTACGGCAAGATCCTATCAGTAGCTAAATCAGATGGACACTTACTTACTTTTAATGGTATTGTGCATCGGGGTTGTCCCATGGGATCTGTTGCATCAAACCAAATGAACTGACAATACTCTGGTTTAACATTTCAGCTGTAGGATGTTACCACCCACAGTGTTGCCCACCCCTTAGCACTGCATGGCAGCGTCATTTAGATTGTAGCTTCAAACATGCCTAGATGTGGTGGATCATTGTCACTGGGTAGTAAATTCCACCATGCCTATGGATTTTCACCGTAGTTTATTTACATTAGTCAAATACTGACAGTCTTCTTCACTGATAATGCAATGGTAATATTTGACTGACTTACCCATTGTATCGCACCTGGAAGCTGTCTGCGATTAGTGGGATTAACCCCAGGATACTGATGCACCTTATCCACCATTTCATGATTATTCACACTCACTGCACCTTCACAAACTCTCAAAAAGGGACTTGGGAACTAAGAGCTGCGCAGAGCACGCAGTCTGATAAAAACTGTCCTCCGTGACACCCGCCCCACGCCCACATTCTCAACCCACAAATAACCTTCCTGCCACTTCTTCACATTGTAAATAAAGTTGATGAAAGCCTAGATTAATTTCAGCTATGTGGGAGAGGTAGGAAAGTTATCCCAGCACTGCTTAGAGGCAGAGAATTTTCAGGGAGATATAATACGCATGATTAAGATTAGAAATTTTAATGAGAGGGTGGAACTGTTTCTTTGGTAGTAAAATTTGGAGTGATGGGCAAAATAACCAGTGGAGAGATGAATTTTTTTTCCTCTGAACACAGCACATTGTTACCTGCAAAACACTGCCAGGCGCAAGTACAATGTCTGTGGCAGCTTTCATAAGGGAATCGGACAAATATTTGGAAAGGAAAAGCTTTCGGCTGAGAAAATTAATCAGGAGGTTGGAGTTAATTAAGCCATGGGCCAGCCTCTGCATTGCAAAGTTGTGGTTTAGTTCTTGCTCCGGGGGTTCAACACAAACTGCAAGAGGGCACTTCAATGCAGTATGGGAAGGGGGGTGGTGGTTAGGCAACATGTTTCAGAGTTAGCATTCAACCAAGAGCTTGCCTGCCCTTTCAGGTGAATGTAAAGGTTTCCATGGCACTCATTTTGAGGGAGAGTAGGCTATAGCTGGGTTAAGAGTTGCTTGATAGCACAATCCACAGCAAGTTCTGTCACTTTGTTGTTAATTGTGAGTAGACTGATGGAGTGTTAATTGACCAGATTCTATGTGTCCTGATTTTTTTAAGATAAAGGATGCCTGGCAACAAAATTGGGTAATTATAGAATCCCTACAGCGTGGAAGCTGGCCATTCAACACAATGAGTCCATGCAAACCCCCTAATGGACATCCCACCCAGACCTAGCCCCCTGCCCGATCCCTGTAACCCTGCAATTCCAATGGCTAATCCATCCAGCCTGCACACTACGGGCAATTTAGCATGGCCAATCCACCTGACCTGCACACCTTTGGGCTGCGGCAGGAAACCCACATGGACATGAGAGAAAGTGCAAACTCCACACAGTCAGTTACCTGAGGGTGGAGCCGATGCCAGGTCCCTACTGCTGTGAAGCAGCAGTGCGAACCACTGATCTATCCTTTGCCTCTCCCTCACAAGCATTGTCCAGAGAGCTTGCAGGGTCCCACAGCACCCTTACTTAAAAGAGCAGACACCATGATTGTTAATAAATAGGAATGAGCCAACAGTCCAGCACATTGACCCAGCCTCTCAGGGTGCAAGCTCATTCAGCGCTCTCCTATGTTCTGTCTTCATCTGAGTCCCATGCGGCAGTGTCTGTTTGCCTCCTTAACCTCCATGATACCTGGCAATTGAACCATCCTTTGCCCTAGAACAGAAGGGGTGAAGAACATTAGTGACTGTGCTGACATTGTGTTTGGCTAATGGGCTCACTTCAGCTGATTACCTGGAGATACCAGAAGGCACTAGGAGATCGCTGTGAGTTTTGCAGCACCGATAAGGGTGTGAGGGTGAGGGGGAGAATCAGGGGTCAGGCATGAGCTGCAGTGCATGACCGATGGGGGTGTGGACTTTTTAAAACTCTTTCACAGGGGGAGTGGCCATTGCTGGCCAGTAGTTATTGGCCATTACTAGTTGCAAGGAGAAGGTGGTGGTGAGCTGCTTTCTTAAAGTGCTGCTGTCCTTGGGGTGCAGTAGCGCCCATAATGCTGTCAGGGAGGAAATTCAGGGATTTTGACTTGGTGCTGCGGGAGGAACGAGTGATATATTTCCAAGTCAGGGTGGTGAGAGACTTGGAGGGGAACTTGCAGGTGGTGATGTTCCTATGTATCCATTCCCCTTGTCCTACCAGATGATAGTAGTTGGTCATGGGTTTGGAAGCAGCCTTGGTGAGTTGCTGCAATGTGTCCTGTGGAGGCCAGATCATTGAGTATATTTAAGATGGACATGGATAGCTTCTTGATTGTTGAGGGGATCATGGGTTACGGGAAGAAAGTGGGAAAACGGTGTGGAGAAACTTATCAGCCATGGTTGAATGGTGGAGCAGACTTGATGGGCTGAATGGCCAAATTTCTGCTCCTATGTCTTATGGTCTTATGGTCTACCTTTTAGATGGGACACACTGCTGCTGGCGATGGTTGCGGTGGCCTGGTGTTTCAGTAGTTAACATTGCTTCATCACACTGCCAGGGGCCTGGGATTGATTCCTGCCTCAGGCAACTGTCTATTTGGAGTATGCATGCTATATGTGGGTGTGCTCTGGTTTCCTCCCACTGTCCAAACATGTGTAGGGTAAGTGGATTGGCCATGGGAAATGCAAGGTTACAGGGATAGAGTAGTGTGGTTGCGGGGTAGATATGTGTGGGGTGCTCTTTGGAGAGACACCGTAGACCCAGTGGGCAAAATGACCTGCTTCCACACTGTAGGCAGTCTATGATGATGGACGAGGAGCTAATCAAGCATGCTGCTTTGTCCTGGATGATATGGAGTTACTTGAGTGTTGTTGGAGCTTTAGGCAAATTGTCAGTTTTCCATCACACTTCAGACTTGTGTCTTATAGACAGGGAACAGGCTGGGGAGTAGGGAGGTGGGTTACTCATCACAGAACCTTTGGACTTTCTAAAGTTGCCACAGCATTTGTTTATGATGGCTCACTCAGTTTAGTGCCTGCTCAACTGGAGCCCCCACATTGTTGATTGTGAGGGGCACAGTGATGTCAATAAAAGTGAATGTCAAGGGGTGATGGTTAGTTTCATTTTGGTTGGAAATGGTCACTGCTTGCAATAAGGTTATTTCTGAGGTACCAATTTTAATTTGAGAGTTATCAGCTGGATTTTGGTCCAGGTCCTGTTACAATCAGATATGGCTGCTTTAGCATCTGAAGGGTCATGAAAAGAATCCACACTGACTCTCTGGAGACCATCTCAGCCAGGCCCACTCCCCTACCCTATCTCTCTAACCAAGCATTTCCAGTGGCTAAGTCACCTGAACTGCACATCCCTGAACACGATGGGCAATTTAGCGTGGCTAATCCACCTAGCCTGCACATCTTTGGACGTGGAAAGGAAACCAAAACATCTGGAGGAAACGCGCATAGTCATGGGGAGATTGTGCAAACTTCACACAGATGGTTTCCTGAGGGTGGAATCAAACTCATGTGCCTGTGAGGCAGCAGTGCCAACCACTGAGCCACCATACCATCCTGAATATTGCATTAAATCAGTAGACATTCCATTTCCCACATGATGATCAAGGGAAGGTTATCGATGAAGCATCTAATGATGGTTGGAAGATTGTGCTTGCTTTCAAGAGACTGCCTGCCTTTAAAAAAATGGGTTGGCTCTACTGCAGCATTGACAAACAATATTGCTGGTGCCTCCTGATCTGTGCAGACCGTATGGGCAGTATTGTCAAAAGGAGACTAGCACTGAGGGCACAGATTTCTTTGCAAAAATCCGGCAGATGAAGTGGGTTGTTTAAGTCTATGTCTCACATATTTGATCTGAACAGGTATGGCCATGACATGAAACCAGAAACTTCGAAGCTCAAGTTTTTTTTTAATCCTTCAGAAATACCTTCAGTAAATATCCCTTGGTGCTCTCCCCGACCCCTGCCAAGGTTAGTGTTGAGACCACTCTACTTCTGGATTTATTGTTTGAAATAGAATCAAATTCCAGGAAACTTTCATTTTGCACTCATCAGAACAAAACACAAGAATGCAAAATTTTCTAACAATCACAACAATTTATACCCAAAAAGAAAAATCAACTCTAATTTATCAAGGTGTTACGATGGAGCACAGGCAGGCAATTTTCTGCTAAATTTGAGACAAACAGAAATGGGGTTGTAATGATTGAAGCCAGGTAGATTTTATTGACTATGAGATCCTTGATTAGGGTTGTTAACCCTGGGCCACTCAGGGAGCCCTGGCTGGCAGATAGAAACAGGGGATTCAGAAATTTTCCTGACTTCAGGGACTGACAAGTTGGCTTGTCACAGCCAGTGTCCTATGCACATGTAAATAAGGGGTGACTTGGTGAAGGGATATCAGCCTCTATGCAGTTATTTCAGGGGCAATGCTGACTCAAGTGCTGTGTTCTTTTTATATGAAAAAGAGGTCTCCCTCTCACTGGCTATATATTCCAAATGACCTCCCAGTTGTAGGCCGCAAACAGTAGTGTGCATTGTCTATACTCTGGCTGCTACGCATCTCTTCACACTATTTGAGCCAATTGACAAGTTACCAGGTCAAGAAATTTATTTTTAATTGTCCCTGAACATCCAATGGTAATCTCTAATCTATTACATTGCTGTAAGAGGATTCTCACACACCGAAACACTTTATCAATTTGTACCAGTTTCAACCAGCTTTATGTAATTAGAGATAATGGGAACTGCAGATGCTGGAGATTCCAAGCTAATAAAATGTGAGGCTGGATGAACACAGCAGGCCAAGCAGCATCTCAGGAGCATGCTCAGGAGATGCTGCTTGGCCTGCTGTGTTCGTCCAGCCTCACATTTTATTATGTAATTAGAAGTGCATGCAAACCAAGGTTACAAAGTTCACTTAGATTGTGAATTATTATGTTTTGACTTGTGCAGCTGCGTATTAAAGCTGTAGAATTTGAATACATAGTTGAATTCTTTCACGAAGTATAATTCTAAGCCTGATTTCTTTTCACAGCAGTACCCACTAAATTGCAATCTTCACAATTCCAATCCGGGCTCGACAGCCATCTAACTGAATATGTCAGAGAAATGTGGAATGACAGGATGATCCAATTGTTGTAACCTGTAACGGATGGAACAAATGAGAGGCAGTTCTGTTAAGGGAATATCTGAAGTTAGGAATGAAATTTCCTTAGATATAAGGGCATCGTGGCTGAAAATCATTATCCATGTCATAGCAGAGGCTTATCAGGAAAATCAATGCTTTCCTGTAAGACTGAAAATGGAAAGGAGGGGGTTGCATTTCGTGGGACACAGGAACTAGCGTAGGAGCGGCAAGGGTCGGAACTGATGTCTAAGAAGACAGCTAATAATAAAAGGGAAAGACATGGGCAATATGCAGAACAGAAGAGGCCAAATAATCTCTGGAAAATTAATGATTGAAGTGGGTGGAGAAACAGATATCTGGGGATAGTGGTGCATAGATCACAAATGATGGATTTCCAAAAGGCCTTTGATAAGATAACACACATTCGACTCATGATTAAGGTCAGGCCATGCCAAATTAGGGAACTAAATTTAAAACAAATAGTACACTAGGCTACAAAACTGAAGAGTCAAGTGTTCAAGGTGGTCACTCTGACGAGCAATAAGGGGGCAATAGTATTCCTCAGGGATTGGTGCTGGGACCACCATTATTCACCAGCTACATAAAGGATTTGGACTCAGGAATAGGAAGTACATTGGGTAGAATCCTGTTAAAATGTGGGTGTGTCAGCAGCTGCTGGAGAGTTGGTGACAAACTATCCTGCCACTTTCAGGGAAGGCCTGACAAATTGTGCTTGGGATCAAAACCTCAGGCCAGGAGCCAACAGAGGAAAACTGCACAGGCTGGAGCTCTCTTCTTTAAAGTAGATAGAAATGAAACGTGTTGTGATTTGAAAGATTACAAATGGTTTTGAATGGGAGAAATGTCAACTGAGGGCCTTAAACATAGTTACTGATATATCTAGATGGAATTCAGAATAGCAGGTAATTAGAATCTGGAACTCAATAATATGAAGAGTATTTAAGGTGAATAGCACTGACACAGTTAATGGGAAGCTAGACAAGTACCTGAGGAGGAGAGGAATGGAAGGGTATGTTGACAGAGCTAGATTAAAAATTTGATAGGAGGTGACACATGTGGAGTATAAAGACTGGCGTGGACAAGTTGGACCGAATGGTGTTTCTGTGCTGGAATTCTTTTGTATTACTTGATGATTTTGCTTGATTCAAAAAAGTTGTGTTCATTGTAAGCTTGCCCACATTACCACCTTCTAGAATTGGCATCTATGTCACTCAGTCTGAGCGCCAGGGTGACAGCTTTGTCGTATGACATTCCTCGCTCCTTTGGGAAGGATGGGACATGAAGGACAGAAATTTAGGAAAGAGCGTTGTGATATTGTTCTATTAAATCTCCCATTTCCTTTAATAATGTTCCAAAGGTGTCAGTCAGTATGTATTGGTTAGCAGCCCTTCCATTTTGTCTACGATTGATTTCAATGGGGGTTGTTGCTTGCTTTCGTTCCATTTTCCTGTTTTGCCTTGAACATATTAACTGGAATACACGTTTCTATTCTGATGATCCTGAATTCTCCATCCTTCTCAAGCATGGCCCAGACACATGGAGCAATAGTACAAAGCTTACTTACAAGCATTGCCAGGTCATGTCCTTCTTCCTGCTCCTCGAATTGATCCAGATATGAACATGCAGGGATTGAGGGATCTGGAGGTTCATGTGTATGGATCTTTGAAGGTCACTGGGCATATTGAAAGAGTAATTAGCACGGTAGATAGGATGTTGGGCCTTATCAATAGTGTAGAGATATTGAACGCAAAGGCGGGAAAGTTATCCCGAGTCTTTATGATGCCACAATTAGGATTTAATTAGGGTGTTACATCCAGTTTAAGTCACCACAGTTTAACAAGGATGTGAGAGTCCTTAAGAGGGTGCAGAGGTGCTAGACCAGAATGCTTTGAGGGATAAGCGATTTGAGCCACAAGGTTAGCTTGGAAAAGTTGGGGTTGTCCTCTTCTGGATAAACAGATTTGTAATGACAAAGAAATGCCATTTCTATTTTATGAGGTCAATAGGGCTAAGGAAGAGATGTGGGGTAGGGAGTGGTAATGAAGGATCTCTTTTACTCACTGGGACTGGTAATGCTAACTGTGAGGATTTCAGAAGATGACCAATTATTTCAAAATGGAATTGGACAGGAAATTGAGCAAAATAAACTTCTGGATTATGGCTACAGAGCCAGGAGCTATGGTTGATTGGATTGTTCTATAAAGTGCTGTCACAGACTCAATTGGCCAGGTGGACTCTTGCTGTGCTGCAATGAATCTATAACTATATGTGTTTGAGTCCCCATTCCTCCACCTCAACATCACCCTTCAACAATGCCATCTCACCAACCCATCCTCCCATTCCTTTGGTCTTACCCCTGTGTTGTGGGAGTTATTTGACAGAGTATATATTAAGAAGCTGGGGACCAATATACTGGAACACAGAGCCACAATGGGCAGAGAGGGGTTTGGAAAATGTTTGTCATGTATGTGTTTGATGATGGTCATCACAGCAGCCACAGTTTCCTCACAGGCTGCTTGGATCTGATCCTCTGGGAGAATGAAATGATAGATCCCTTTGTCTTGGAGTTCAAGTAGGTATGAAAAGTCAATCCCAAGGTCAGCTCACAGAATCCCTACAGTGTGGAAGCAGGCCATTCAGCCATCAAGTCCACACTGACCCTCTGAATAGTACCCCACCCAGACCCACCCTAGACACTCTGGGGCAATTTTGCACAGCACATCTACCTAACTTACACGTGCTTGGATTATAGTAGGAAACCAGTACACTCATGCAGACACAGGGAAAATGTGCAAACTCTGCACAGACAGTTAACCAACATTGGAATCGAACCCAGGTCTTTGGCACTGTGAGGCTGCAGTGCCAACCACTGAGCCACTATGCCACTCCTGGCAGCTAGCCAGACACAAGATATGCCAGCAGCATAGTCTGTAAAATAGGGCCACATATTAACAGATTGAGCAATGCAACATAGTTCTACACTTTTAATGAAACCAAACTTTATTGTATATTATCATTAAACACACGGAAAGGTCTTAACACTATAAGATATGACTATTGGATTCTTTCTCTTTATTTTTTAATAGGATGAGGATATCACTGGCTAGGCAGCATTTATTGTCCATCCTTAATTGTCCAGAGGGCAGTTCAGAGTCAACCATCTTGCTGTGGGTCTGGAGTCACATGTAGACCACACCAAGTAAGAATGGCAGTTTCCTTCCCTGAAGGATATTAGTGACCTGGGAAATTTTCCCCCAACAATCAGCAATAGATTCATGGTCATCATTAGATTCTTAACTCTGGATATTTTATTGAATTCAAATTCCACCTTCTGCCATGGTGGGATTCAAACCCAGGTCCCCACTATGTTATCCCGGTCTCTGGATTAACAGTGCAGCAATAATACCAATAGGACATTGCTTCCCACTATGGTAGAATCTGTTTTACTCTTTACTCCTCCCAAGGTTTTTCCTTTTAAAACACATCAATCTTAAAGTTATTTACTTCTGTAGGGACCACCTATAAATATGCCACAATCCTTTGAGAATGATTTTAATTCTCTTCATTCTAGCTATTCTCAACAAAATTCTCATTTATTACATCTTGACTGTGAATATTTCAGACCCGTGTTCTGGTTGACTTTTCAGTAGAACGTAGGACAGTGCAGTACCGGAACAAGCCCACCATGCCTGCACCAACCATTATGCTATTCTAAACTAATCCCATCTGCCTACACGTGGTCTATATCCTTGTAGTCACTTAAATGCTGCTATTGTGTCTGCTTCTACCACCTCTCCTGGCAGCGTGGCCCAGGGACCTACCACCGTCTGGATAAAAAAACTTGCCTCGCACATCTCCTTTAAACTTTCCGCTTCTCACCATAAAACTATGTCCCCTACTTGACATTTTCTCCCTAGGAAAAGGACTCTGATGATCCACCTCGTAATTTTATTTACTTCTATCAGGTTGACCCCTCAGCCTCTGATGCTTTGGCAGAAACAACCCAAGTTTGTCCATTGTCCCTGCAGCCAGTGACAAGTGGTGTTCTGCAAGGGTCAGTGCTGGCACCACAACTTTTCACTTTGTGCATTAATGATCTAGATGAAGGAACTGTGGGCATTCTGGCTAAGTTTGCAGACAATACAAAGATAGGTAGAGGGGCAGGTGGTAGTCAGGAGGTGGGGGCATGCTGCAGACGGATTTGGACAGGTTAGGAGAGTGTATAAAGAAGTGGCAGATGGAGTACAACATGGGAAAGTGTGAGGTCATGTACTTTTCTCTCAAAGTAAATTTGCAGGTTGGGTCAGTAGTCAGGAAAGCAAATGTAATGTTGGCATTTATTTTGAGAGGACTTGAATATAAAAGCAGGGAAGTACTCCTGAGGCTTTATAAGGCTCTGCTCAGGCCACATTTAGAGTATTGTGTGCAGTTTTGGGCCCCATATCTCAGGAAGGATGTACTGGCCCTGGAGAATGTTCAGAGGAGGTTCACGAGAATGGTGCTAGGAATGGAAAGCTCAATATATGAGAAAAGTTTGAAGACTCTGGGACTATACTTATTGGAGTTTAGAAGGAAGAGGGCAATCTAATTGAAACTTTCAGGATCCTGAATGGCCTGGGCAGAATGGATGTTGGGAAGATGCTTCCACTGGTAGGAGAGTCTAGGACCCCAGGGCACAGCCTTAGGGTAAAGGGAAGACCTTTTAGAATGGAGATAAGGAGAAACTTCTTCAGCCAGAGAGTGGTGAATCTATGGCATTCACTGCCACAGAAGGCTGTGGAGGCCAGGTCATTGAGTACATTTGAGACTGAGATAGATAGGGTCTTAATTATCAAGGGGATCAAAGGTTACAGGGAGAAAGCAGGAGAATGGGGTTGAGAAACTTATCATCCAGGATTGAATGGCAGAGCAGACTGGATGGGCCAAATGGCCTAATTTCTGCTCCTGTGTCCTATGGTCTTATGGTCTTACTCCAATTCAGGCAACATCCTGGTAAACATCTTCTGCAACCTCTCCAAGGCCTCCACATCATTCCAGTAGGGTGGTGACTATAGCAGCACACAATACTCCAAATGAGGCCTAACCAAAATCTTATACAGGTGCAAAGTGACTTGCCATTCTTATCTTTTATCCCCACAGGAACAGGCTGGTCCTGAACTCTGATCACCTGGCCTTTAAAAGACTCCCACACATTAGATATACACTTAAACAGCCACCTCCAACCTAATTTCTCCAGCTCCTGCCTAATACTGTTGTAATTATTCTTCTCCCAATTTAGTACTTTCATTTAGTACTTACTTCAGTACTTTCACCCAAGGATCAGTCTTATCCTTATCCATAATTACCTTGAAATGTGCACAATTATAATTGCTGTTCTCAAAATATTCTCCCTCCAAAATGTCAATCACCTGGCTGGCTCATTCTCCAACATAACATAGAGTACAACCCCCTTCCCTCATTGGTTTATCTTCTTGTTGTTTCACAAAGCCTTTCTGAATGTACCTAACAAATTCTGCCCCAATCAATACTGAGGAAGTTAAAATATCCCCTACAACAACCTTGCTGTTGTTATAACTTTCCCTAATCAGCTTACATATTTGTTCAGCTCATTTCCACTGGCTACTGGGAGGCTTGCAGTATAACCTCATCATCATGCTTACATCTTCCTGTTTCCTGAGTTCTACCCAAAAGTCCTTGCTGGATCACCCCTCTAAGATATCCTCTCATAGCGCAGCTATGGTATGCGCCTCAATCAGTAATGCAACTCCTCCGTCCTTTTACATCCTTCTTTATCATGCCTGAAACATCTAAATCCTGGAACATTGAGCAAGCTGTCCTGCCCTTTTCTTAACCAAATTTTTGTAATGATTACCACATCATAGTCCTGTGTACTAATCCAGGCTGTAAATCCACCTGCCTTACCTGTTATGCTCCTTTTGTATTTGACCTCCCAAAATACATCAGCTCATGATTGTTCAGATTAAACTCCATCTGCCATTTCTCTGCCTACCTTTCCAACTGATCTATATCCTTTGTATCCTTTGACAACCTTCCTCACCATCCACAACTCCACCAATTTTCGTGTCGTCTGAAAACCTGCTAATCAGACCAACTACATTTTCATCTAAATCTGTACAGAGATTCCAGCACCAATCCTCACAGAACACTACTGATCACAGTTAGAAAAACATCCCTCCACAACTACTCTCTGTCTTCTATGCCCAAGCCAATTTTGTATCCAACTTACCAACTCACTGTGGATCATACAGCTGTACAGCATGGAAACAAACCCTTTGGCCCAACTCATCTGCGCTGACTAGATATCCCAATCTGACCTGATCCCATTTGCCAGCATTTGTCCCATGTTGCTCTAAACCCTTCTTATTTATGTACCCATCCAGATACATTTTAAATGTTGCAATTGTACCTCTGTCCACCACGTCCTCTGGCAGCTTGTTCCATACATGCAAAAAAATTGAGATCAAGACTCATCCGCATTCCATATGGTAAAGGTTAGAGTTAGCTTCTTCTTTTTCAATAACTGAGAGTTACTTTGGCTATCTTCCCTCAGAGAGATGTAAACTGTGTATCCCAGAGCTAAGCTGGAACAAACTCCAACATAAAACATCCAGAGTAATTTAAACGATAGAACCCCGTATCCTCAATCCATCTCCATGATAACGTAACATGCTCTGGGATGTACTTTCATAGATCTTTAAATTAAGTATTCCTCATTCCTTCTTCGATCTCATTAAATAAATGGATTGCATGGCCCTTCAGGGTTTAATGAATGCTTCTAAACTAATTTAACTCTAATTACAAAGAGAAAACGTTTCTTTGCTCTGCCATAAGTGAAATGATGTCAGATCCCATGTTTGTTCAGCTGTGCAAGGTCACCCGCTGTTTTCTGATCTTACCTTCCAGTTGTCAACCTGTTAAAGCCACAGGGCCCCAACCTTGTAAATGTAATAGACTTCTGGCTTGTTTTCATTGTATTTACTCCATCTTCTACATTTAAAATGTTGTCCTAAAGCAAAAAGTTATTTATTAATACAAATAAACCATGAACTAAGTATTTGCAACAGTACCCCCTCCAAGATTTCTTGACAGACATTGCCTAGAACTCAGCTTCTATCATGTTGTTAATGCTTTTTTCTCTGGTTCATCTTTCATCTTCTGGAAGAATGCGACTCCATGTTCAGTCACTGGCTTCAAGAACGCCAACTGTTTGGGGATTCTTCACTTATGTGTCAAGACAATAAGCATCAAAAGCTCATTGCTATTTGTCTGTCGAGGCATTACAGCTGAGATAAGCATGTCCTATTTTTGTAACCAGTCTCTCTGAAATGACATCAGCGCCACCCTTCTGATTTGGTTGAAAATCAGTCTACAAGTAGTGTCACCCAGCTAAGTGAGCAACACCTGAATAAAAGTAGGATTAGTAATTGAAATAAAAATAAAATGTGAGGAGGGATAAACTTATGGAGAACCATGAAGGGTCTAGGCCTGAAATGTCAGCTTTTGTGTTCGTGAGATGCTGCTTGGCCTGCTGTGTTCATCCAGCTCCACACTTTGTTATCCCACTCTATGTTCTGTCCCAAGCTTTTGGTACAAAGCACCAGCTGCCTTTT
Organism: Stegostoma tigrinum; assembly: GCF_030684315.1. NCBI lineage: Eukaryota > Metazoa > Chordata > Chondrichthyes > Orectolobiformes > Stegostomatidae > Stegostoma > Stegostoma tigrinum. The sequence continues at coordinate 16,985,953 of NC_081360.1, read as the reverse complement.
GTCTGACATTCACCTCGAAAATGGTGAAGAGGATGATCACAGGATAATATTGAATTTTTTTTACAGTATAACTTTTAATTATTTTCTTCCCTTTTCTCTGTCCATATTCATAAATCTGGATCCTAAAGCTAGAAGTAAATATTGGTGACCACAATGATTACCATTGACTGTTGTAAAAACCTACCTCTTTCACTAATCTGCCATCCTTATCTGGCCTGGCCTTCCTGTGACTCCAGACCCACAGCAACGAGATTGACTCTTCATTGCCCATTGCATAGTTCATCTCAGTGGTACCTGGACAACAATTGCTGGTACCCACAATTAAAGAAAGAATAAGGAGAACAGAAAACCTAACCACACCTGACTTTTGCAATTGCAAAGGAGGAACATTGCTCCATTCTACCCTCCTAGGGAATGTGAATACAGCCAATTATACATAGGTGATCCACAGTCAGTTGCTAAGATTGAAATGAGTGAAAGATTGAATAGATCAGCCTATTTTTAGGTGTATTTATTCAATCAAACAGGAATGTTTGGTCTAATTGCTTCAATGCATTGTTCTTAGTGGTCATAATGAATATTAGGCTTATTAAATGATACAGAGGTGCTGCAGTTACACATTATACTCAACTCAGTTCTCAATCCATAATCTGTTTAACAGATGGGAATAACCATCTTTACCAGGGTTTGGCAGTTTTCAGCATGCATTAACTTTTTTTTCTATTCATTTATAGGATTTGGGTGTCACTGGCTGGCCAGCATTTCTTTCCCATCCCTGGTTGCCCTTGAGAAGGTGGTGGCGAGCTGTCTTTTTGAACTGCTGCAGACCTCCTGTGGTGGGTTGATCCATAATGCCATTAAGGAGGGAATTCCAGGATTCTGACCCAGTGACAATGAAGAAATGGCGATATATTTCCAAGTCAGGATGGTGAATGGCTTGGAGGGGAACTTGGAGGTGCGGGTAGTGTTCCCATATGTCTGCTGTAAGTAACTGTAAGTAAGGGTTCTCTTCCCAGTCAGGCTGATGCCTTATCAACAGAGTGACTGGGTTAAGTGTAGAAGAGTATTGACTCCCAGCAGGGCCACCCTTCTCAAGCTGCTGATGTTGATGTCTCACCATTTCCTCGCAGTGCCCACCTCTCCCGACAGGCATCGAGAGCTCCAGTGCACACTGCGTGCTCCTACTCCAGGGAAGTCCTGGCGTGGATGTAACCACAGAAGAGGGACAAGCAGTCAGCTATAATGACAATCCCCTGTTTATATTGGTCAGCCAGGGCTTCCTGATTGGATGAGGTCAACAACCCCAATCACGAACCTTGGGTTTCAATCACTACAGAAGGATATTATTAAGCTGGAGAGGGTTCAGATGAGATTTACCAGGATGTTGCTGGGCATGGAAGGTTTGAGTTGTAGAGAAAGGTTGGATAAGCTGGGACTTTTCACTGGAGCACAGGAGGTTGAGAGGTGACTCTACAGAAGCTTATGAAATACTGAGGGTTATAGACAGAGTTAATGGTAGCTGTTTTTTCCCTAGGATTGGAGAATTTCAAGACTAGATGGCACAGTTTTAAGGTGAAAGAAGAGAGATTTTAAGAAAAATGAAGGGCAATTTTTTTTACACAGGAGGTGGTTCATGTTTGGAATGAACTTTCCTGAGGAAGTGCTGGATGTGGGCACAATTAGACCATTTATACTACATTTGGATAAGTACATGCATACAAAAAGTTTGGAGTGATATGGGCCAGGAGCAGGCAGGTGGCACTAGCTTAGTTTAGGATTATGCTCGGCATGGGCCAATTGGATTGAAGGGTCTGTTTCTGTGCTGTATGACTCTATGACTCTAGGTGACCTATCAGAACGACAGGAGGGAAAGAAAAGATGGTGGGATAGCTCTGTTAAAAAGAGATGAAAAGAGGGCAATTGTGAGAGATGTTTTAAGCTTGGATGAGGAGGAGTCCATTTGGGTGGATGTAAATAACAGCAAGAGAAAGAAGGCAATGGTAGGAGTAGCGTATAAGCCCACAAACAAGTAGCCACACTGTATGAAAGTGTATAAATCAACAAATAACAGGAACATGTAAACATAATAGTAGGTTATTAGAAAGGAGTTTAGACAGATATTTTGCATCAGGAATTAAGTACCATCACCATCCAAAGTAGTATTAAGCAAACTAATGGGGCTAATGGCACGTAAGTCTCCTGGGCCTCATGACTTGCATCTTAGGATCTAAAAGAGGTAGGTACAGAGATAATCAATAAGTTCATTGTAATTTTGTATAAATCCTTGGATACTGGAGAAATACAGGAGAATTAGAACACTACCAATATGTCAAGCTTATTCAAAAAGGGAGGGAGGTAATGGCGAAACCATAGCTAATTAGCCTAACACCTGTTGTTGGAAAAATTTCGGAATCAATTTATTGAGGAAGTAAAAACAGCACTTTTGGGAAATCATAACCTAATCACGCAGTCTAGGCATTGCCTCATGAAAGGGAGATCGTGTCTGGCTAATTTATTTGAGTTTTTTGAGGAAGTCTCAACCAGAGTGAATAGAGGAGAACCAATAGATATGTTATAGTTGGACTCCCAGGAGGCATTTGACAAGGTACATTACAAAAGGTTAAGTCACAGATGGAGAAATCATGGTGTTGGATGTAATACATTGGCATGGATGGACTACTGGCTCATGAGCAGGAAACAGCAAGTGTGGGTAAACATGCCTTTTCAGTTTGGCAATCTGCAGTCAGTGGAATTCCACAGGGATCAATGCTGGAATCACAACTGTTTACAATATATATTAATGACTTGGAGAAATGAAATGAATGCACTATAGCCAAATTTTCAGATGACACAAAAATAGGTGAAAAAGTAAGTTGCAAGATGGATCCAAAGAGTTTGTAGAGAGGTATTGATTGGTTAAGCAAGTGGGAAAAAAATAGCAAATGGAATATAATGTGGGAAATGTGAAGTTATTCCTTTTGGAAAAACTGCAGAAGGCTATAACATAAAAGGACTTAGGGATATTTGTGCATAAAACGCAAAGCTAGCACACAGGTACAGCAGGTAATCAGGAAGGCTAATGGAATGTTGGCCCTTATTTCAAGGGGATTGGAGAATAAAAGTAGGGAAGTCTGACTGCAACTGTACAAGGTGCTGGTGAGACCGTATCTGGAGTACTGTGAGCAGCTTTGGTTTCCTTATCTAAAGAAAGATATTGTTTCATTGAAGGCAGTTTAGACCAAGGTTCACTAGGATGATCCCTGATATGGAGTGATTATCTTATGAGCAAAGGCTGAACAGTTTGGGACTCTGCACACTGGAGTTTGAAGAATGCGAGGTGATCTCATTGAAACATATCAGATTCTTCAGGGGCTTGACACGGTAAATGCTGAGAGGAGTTTCCCCCTCATGGGTAAGCCTAGTAATAGAGACCATAGTTTCACAATAAAAGGGTGCCAGTTTAGCACTTAGATGAGGAGGAATTTCATTTCTCAGAGTTTTGTGAGTCTTTGGAACTCCTTGCCACAGAGAGCTTGGGTGGCAGATTCCTTGTGTATATTTAAGGTGGAGATAGGTACATTCTTGATCAGCAGGGGGATCAAGGATTATGGGGAAATAGCAGGAAAGCGGATGTGAGAAATGTTGGATAAGCCATGATAGTGCTGAAGAGTGGAGCAGCTCGAGGGGCTGAATAGCCTACTCCTGTTCCTAATTCTTATGGTCTTATTTAAGTGCAATTAAAAAATTGTTGATTACTCTGAGTGATTTCTTGTTTCTAGTTCAGATTCCAGCGTATGCTCTATGTCATGGTGCCAACTACTGGTGGCTCATGGTTGGGGTAGAGTGCTGCCAGCCATCCTCTTTTCTAAATATTTTTAATCAACCTGCATGATTGGCTCACCTCTGCTGCAGATAGGACTTGAACCCAGTACTTTTGACTCCAAGGTATGGATGGGTACTATTGCACTACAAGAGCTCTCATAATCCTTTTCCCTCATCTTTTAAAATAAAACTTTAATCAGGTTAGACAAGCCTTTGATGAGGCACTGTAATAAAAAGAAAATCAAACAGCCAAAATCCTTGCAAAACTGGAATAGACACTTACTGAAGTGCAATCAACATTTTGTTCTCAAGAGTGACAGAAAATAAGTGTGGGCCGTTTGGCCCCTTCAATGCACTCCAGCCCCTGTGGTGCCCATCGATCTCAAAATGCTTTTACCCTGCCAGCGAACACTGCATACTCCCTCTCAAGGAACATCTGAAGCATGGACATAGCCATGGTGAAGGAGATAGTCCTACTAGCAGTAGTGGAGGATAAGCCATTATCGAATCTTAAAGAGAAGAGACACGTGTCTTTCATGAAATGCATGACAGCAATAGGTAAAAGTTATATTGACTAGTTAAGCACAATTACAGATTCAATCAAGAGCATGTTGAATCTACTTTCCGTCAGCACTTTGGGCTAGGCCACTTCTCCCCGAAAGACTATGAGACAATGTCAGATTGGATGGAGGTTCATGCTGCTTCAAAAATTAACTCTTACAGAATCATTATCATATACAACACTGTGTACAGTCATTTGGAGCTAGATGCAGAAGATATAGGAATTCCACTTACTGCACCATTCTGCTTTACAATTCCTGTTAAGATCAGTACCCAATCAAGACATGGATTTTCTCTATAAGCAATCCTAGAGTTAGAAAAAGGACACAGAAATGGTGAGATATGCTGTGACATGTTTCACTGAATTGCCATTCAAAGTATTTTGTGCCAGCAAAGTAATAATGCATGATCTGGGATTGTACTTACTGTACCCCAGAAATTAACATAGCCATTGATATTCAGAACTGGTAGAATGTAAAAATGAATGTGCCAGGGGATTTGATTTGTTTGAGGATCTGCAGTGTAGGTCTGTATTAGCTGGTACTCATGCAAAGTCAGATTACAAAAAGAGAAAATTAAGAATGTTTGACACATTTTCCTCAGGAAACTTCATTCTGATTGCAAGTAGTGCTGTCAACGACTGGAGACTCTATGTTTCAACAATCAGCAAGTGTTCCACTCCTCAGCACTGCTGACATTTCTCATCATGTAAAGATATTAATTTATTGGATATAATTCTATGTGTTAATAATATTTTATTGCTATTAGTTGCTTTTGTATTTCTCACAATTCATCTAAGCAGACTACCTCAAGGTTTCAAAGTAATGCTTTTTTATGAGGAGCAGCCTGCTTTCTCTATTTGAGCTGGCACTATCTGTGACCCTAAAATTTCTATCAACGAAACCCTTTGTGAGATTGCAAGCTATCCTTCAGTCATTGCACACATTTACATCATTCTGAAACTTGGTTTATTATTTGTCATTCAGTCTGGATGTTCATTTCTATTCATTGAGACTTAGCCTCTCCAATATTGAGAATATTCAGAGGGTTGGAATTTGAATGTTTCTGTTGCAGGTCTATAGGAAGGAGACACTCACCTCCTTCACAAACCATTGACCGAACGCAGGATCGATACACTCCCTGGCATGAATTCCACAATCCATCCAGATAATCTTCTGCGTTTGTTGTATTTTCTACTGATCTGCAAACAAAACAGATGGAAGATGAAGGAACCACTGGTTCTGACATCAGTTTGTGTGGGGTGATTGGGATCACAGCATCCCAAAGGAAGAAGCATGATGTGTAAGGAAGACTCTGGCATCAGTGGGATAGAATGACAGAAATGTGGTAGGTGAAAATTTCCAGTATTTCCTCAGAGACAAGTATTTGGGCTGGAGGAACCATTGTAGAGGGCATGAATGGCATGGTTATAGGCTTTACGTTTGCTGCTGTCTGGGTGATAACTGTTGTTTTCATGTCATCTTAAATGGTTCCATGAGCATTTCTATTAGATGATTTAAGAGGATCAAAGAACTCATGTTTCCAAAACACTGGGCCATGAGATTTCAGATTGTGGTTAAACACAACACTGCATGGATGTCCAGTCTTGAGTTGTTAGCTCCGCTCAGAATCCATTCTATTTAGCACAGTGATAATAACACAGAGCACAATGGACAGTGTCCACAATGTGAAGGCAGGACATTGTTTCCAAAGGACTGTGCAATGATCTCCTACTGATATTGTCATGAATCAGTACACCTGCAACAGGCCCCCATGAAGCAATCTTCTCTCCATCTTCCTAACGTCGAACTATCAAGACAAAACATCGTCATTCAAGAAAAACAGAAAAGTCATCATACAGGCCCATCAAGCAATTAGAGAGGGAAAAAGAGAAAAAGGATCAGTCATTTAGAACTAAGGAATGGGTGCCCCTTTATTGAGTGCATTTAAGGTTGAGATAGACAGACTGTTGGACTTTCAGGGGATGAAGTGACCCAGGCATGGGCAGCAAAATGGATTGGATGCCAAAAATTGACGAAGATCATGGTGAATTACAATGCAGACTCAAGGGACCAAACGGTCTGCTCAACTCCTAATTCTACATTTTTATGTTTTCTTTTTAATTCATTCATGCGATGTGGGTGATTTTGTCCATCTCTATCTTGCCCCGGAAGAGATTGTGGTGAGCTGTCTTCTTGGATTTCTGCAGTCAGTTTGCTGCAGGGAGACCCAAAATGCTGTTGGTGACACAATTCCAGGATCTTGATCCAGCAACTCTGAAGGAACAGCAGTACATTTTCAAGTCAGGATGCTGAGTGGTTTGGAGGAGAACTTGTAGTTGTTGGTGTTCCCATGTATCTGTACCCCTTGGGCTTCTAGATGTTGATGATCGTGGCTTTGGAAGGTGCTGTCTCAGGAGCCCTAGTCAATTTCTGCAGCGCATCTTGTGGGTGGTATACACTGCAGCTACTAAGCGTTGCTGGTGAAGGGAGTGGACACTTATAGATGTGGGGCCAATCAAGTGTCCTGGATGCTGACAAGCTTTTTGAGTGTTATTGGAGCTGCACTCTTCCAGCCAAGTGGACAGCCCTCCACAATGCTCCTGGCCTGTGACTTGTAGGTGGTGGACAGGTTTTGGGGAGTAAAGCAGCAAGATACTCACTGCAGGATTCCTAGCCTCTGATTTGATCTTGTAGCCATTGCGTTTATGTGGTGTGTCCAGGTGAGTTTCTGGTCAATGATAACACCCAGGATGTCGATAGTAGGGATTCAATGATAGTAATACAATTGAATGTCAAGAGGCAATGGTTAGATTCTCTCTTGTTGCAAATAGTCATTGCCTAGTATTTGTGTGGCGTGATTATGGCTTCCCACTTGTCAACCCAAGTCTAATGTTGCCAAGGTCTTTCTGCATTTAGACATGGACTGTTTCAGTCCCTGAGAAGTCAAAAATGGTGCATCATCAAACGTCCCCTCTTCTGACCTTATGATGGAGGGAAGTCCATTGGTAAAGGAGCTGAAGATGGCTGAGCCAAGCACACTGTCCTGAAGCTATCTTGCTGGTAGATAATAGAGGTAGACTTCTAACCTTTCAGTGACAGGATAAAGAAATGAAAGTTTATTTTCTCCACTGATTTGATAGGGAGACATGGTGCCACTAGTAGAAACTTATTCTTCTGACCTCTCAAGATTTTAGCTAAGATCCAGGCATGAAAGTGCGGAACATATTTTCAACTTCTGTGCAGGGTAGTCAACACAAAATGTGCAGAAATCCTAGTCTTTCAGTTCTAATCATTAACTAAGACCAGACAGACATGAAAAATGTGTTCTCTCGTGTAATTCCAAATCCTAATCTCGGCTTCTCTACATTGCTGTCTGGTACTCCAGTAATTGGGAAGCTGATTGAGATGGTACAAGGATAGGAAGTATGGGAAGTGCTGTTGCCACCTAATGCAGCAGGGTTGTTGAGCTGCTGTTTGGTGAAGTCCATTCCCAGGACAATTATTGGTAAGGGAGGTCATGACAGGACCAGTATGAGACAAAATAGGCAGCAGAACATTTAAGTACACTCTCTGAATACATTCAGATAATACATCGGCCATTTCTGGTAAGTTATCCCCAGTAGATGCTGCGTCACCAACTCTTTATAGCTTTCCTCCATTTGTTTCATCCACTGGTATATCTGAGAAACAGTGAAGGAGGGTTTTGAAGTTCTAAACGGAAAAAGATTCAATTCTTTTCTCTTAGATAAGACTTACCTCTTCCACTGTTGTGGGTGTGTGCTCCAGCATTGAAAGGCTTCTTATCCTCACCCTGCATCTGACTGTCTAGGAGATCTTGAATATTTTGTATCAGAACATTGATCAATTAGAGCAAAGTACATTTTTGTATAGGATTTCAGAGGGTACATGGTACAAAAACAGACCATTTGACCAGCCCAGTCCATGCCAGCGGTTTTGACCTACTTGAAAGTCCTTTCTCTATTGTAACACTTTTGCCTCATGTGCTTGCCCAGTTTCACCTTAAATGCATCTGTACGATTCACTTCGGCTGCTCTCTAGAATAGACAGTTCCACTTTCTCACTACTTCTTAGGTAGCGAAGCTTCTTCTGAGTCTCTTATTAGATTCTTTGGTGAGTGGCCTCGAGTTATGCTCTCGCACATACAAGGCACATAGTCACTATCTCCACTCAAACAAAGCCTTTCATAGTTTTAAAGACCCCAATTGGACCTCAGCCTTTTCTCAATAGGAAAGAGACCTAGTCTATCAATATTTCTGGATATCTAAACTCACACGTAGCTAGTATTATTCCTGTAAATCTCCTCTGAAGCTTCTCTGGTGTCTCAATGTCTTTTATTCTAAACAGAACTACAAGCGATACTCCACGACAAAAGTACAGCGGTTGTTTGAGATCAGAAAGAAAAACAGAGAGTGCAGGAGAAACCCTGAGGTCTGGCAGCATCTATGGATGGATTGTACAGATGCCTTACAGCCCCAGGGACCTGGGTTTGCTTCAGGCCTTGGGCACCTGTCTGTGGGGAGTTTGCACATTCTCGCCGTATCTGTGTAAGTTTCTCCTGGGTGCTCCAGTTTCCTCCCACAGTCCAAAGATGTACAGGTTAGGTGGATTGGCCATGCTAAATTGCCCATAGTGCCCAAGGATGTGTAGGCTAGATGGATTAGCCATGGGAAATGCAGGGGTACAGGGGTGGGAGGTTACGTCTGAGCAGGATGCTCTTGGGAGAAGTCAATGTGGTCTAAATGGGCCAAATGGCCTGCTTCCATACAGTAGGGATTCTATGTGCCAGACATGCTGAGTTTGTCCAAACAGTATTCTATGTTTCGTACTGTCAAAGTTCAGCACAGGTGTAGCAAAACATCCCTATTTTTCAATTTTATCCATCAGAAATAAAGTCCAGAGGTTGGTCTGTTAATTTCACTGTCTTGCTAGTCTGTGGTGCAAATTTTAATGACTGATGTACTTGTTCTCAGAGATCCCTGTGCTCCTCTACCCTGAGAGAACAAGGTGTAGAGCTGGATGAACACAGCAGGCCAAGCAGCATCAGAGGAGCAGGAAGGCTGATGTTTCGGGCCTAGACCCTTCTGAAGAAGGCCCGAAACATCTGCCTTCCTGCACCACTGATGCGGCTCGGCCTGCTGTGCTCATCCAGCTCTACACCGTGTTCTCTCAGATTCTCCAGCATCTGCAGTTCCTGCTGTCTCCTCTACCCTGCCTGGGTTTGCACCATTTTCTATTTATTCCTTCATGGGATTTGGGTGTCAGTGGTATTCATTGCCAATCCTTAACTGCACCAACTTCTCAAGGGCAATTAGGAACTGGCAATAAATGCTGATCTATGCGGTGACACACATATAGACCATGAACGAAGAGTAAAGGTAAGAAGTGTTACCTATTCTTCCTCCCAAAATGTACTTCCTCACATTTATCTGTGTTCAATTTCATTTGCCAATTATTCGCCCATTTGTAAGTTTATTTATGTCCTTCTTTAATTTGCTGTAATCTTTCTAAATATGGAGTCCTAGGGACTAAGAGGAGTAGGGTATTTAGCCCCTCAAGTCTGCTCTGCCATTCAAGTAACTGATCCTTTAAATCATTGCCACTTTCCTGCACTATCTCCAAAGCCCCGGATATCTTGAAAGCTAGAAATCTATTGACCTCTGTCATGAGTTGGCTATATCCCACTCAGTTTGGAAAATGGGGAATAACCAAACATTGGGCAGCATGAGGGTCATGCAGCAGCACCCTTCTCACGGTCTGATACTGGCTGTAAGAACAACACAGCAGTAAGATATTAAAAAAATTACAATCACTTGATCATTCAGAGTTGCAGCCACTTGCATTGAATGGCCCTACACTTCAGTTCACCTCCAACTGTGCCGAATGCTGAGACAGGAACCTGAGCATAAACCTCACCCCGAGGGTGAGTTTCCTCCGGGATCTGCGGGCCTCGTAGACCAAACTGTGCAAAGTATCACAACAAGGATCTCGAGAATTGTGGAAACAATGATAGTACGATCATTTCGTATCACCCTTATCTGCAACATTTAACAATCTATTTCTACACAGAACCATAAAATCAACACAGGACTCTAAGACTTTGGCTTATTTGAAATCCTGCCCAAGAACATTGATTTATAAAACATGTTTCAAAGTGCAAGGAAGCTCCATGTATACAAATTAAAATAGAAATTTGTCCTTGTTTATAACGATGTGGGGACAATATGCAAATAGGGAAAAAAAGTAGGCCACTCTGACATTCAATAGGATCACTACTGATCTGATTTTAACCTTACATCGACATTCCTGCATGTCCCCATGATCTTTCATCCTCCTGGTAATCAAGAATCTATCCACCTCTGCCATTAAAAACTCTTAAAGATTACACATCCACTATCTCTTGAGGAAGGGAATTTCTAAAACTCGCAATACTCTGAGAGAAAAAAAAGTTTCCTCATTTCTACGTCAAACGGACACCCCCTTATTTGTAAACTATGATTCCTAGATATAGATTTTCCCCAAGAGGAAACATTCTTTTGATATTGAGATAATGGGAACTGCAGACCCCACCACACCCGGCACCTTCCCCTGCAACCGCAGGAAGTGCTACACTTGCCCCCACACCTCCTCCCTCACCCCCTTCCCAGGCCCCAAGATGACTTTCCATATTAAGCAGAGGTTCACCTGCACATCTGCCAATGTGTATACTGTATCCATTGTACCCGGTGTGGCACCCTCTACATTGGGGAAACCAAGCAGAGGCTTGGGAACTGCTTTGCAGAACACCTGCGCTTGATGCGCAATAATAAACTGCTCCTCCCAGTCGCGAACCATTTTAACTACCCCTCCCATTCCTCAGATGACATGTCCATCCAGGGCCTCATGCAGTGCCACAATGATACCACCCAAAGGTTGCAGGAACAGAAACTCATATTCCGCTTGGGACCCCTGCAGCCCAATGGTATCAATGTGGACTTCACAAGCTTCAAAATCTATCCTCCCCCCACTGCATCCCAAAACCAGCCCAGCTCGTCCCCTCCTCCCTAATCTGTTCTTCCTCTCAACTATCCCCTCCTCTCACCTCAAGCCGCACCTCCACTTCCTACCTACTAACCTCATCCCACCCCCTTGACCTGTCCGTCCTCCCCGGACTGACCTATCCCCTCCCTACCTCCCCACCTATACTCTCCTCTCCACCTATCTTCTCCTCTATCCATCTTAGGTCCACCTCCCCCTCTCTCCCTATTTATTTCAAAACCCTCTCCCCCTCCCCCTTTTCTGATGAAGGGTCTAGGCCCAAAACGTCAGCTTTTGTGCACCTAAGATGCTGCTTGGCCTGCTGTGTTCATCCAGCTCCACACTTTATTATCCTTTTGATATTGAGCTGGTTATGTCCTCTCAGGATCTTATATGTTTCAATTAAGCCATCTCTGACTCTTGTAAGTCTGCAAGGCGTACATCTCGAGCCTATCTAGCCTTTCCTCAAAATGCATTCCATTCATTCCAGGTATCAGTCGAGTAAACCCTCACTGAATTGCTTCCAATGTATTAACCTCCTTCTGTATGTAAAGTGACTGGAGCTGTACTTCAGATGCGGTCTCACCAATGCCTCAAAGCATAACCTCCCTACTCTTGCATTCAATTCCCCTGCAATAAAACATAATATAACTAGCTTGGACTTTCAGAATTCTCTTTAGACGTGTTGTTTATTGTTCTGTCCTAATGTCAGTTCACTTGGTATCAAGCAGTAGCATCTGACAATGCTCCTATGATCCAACTTAATTACAGGCTACTGCACGCAATCCTATTTGGACATAGACAGTAAGCCTGATAATGCCTGTGCAGATTATTCAGAAGACCTACCTTACTTATTCTTGTCAAAAAAAAGACACAGCAAACATCAGAATTTCAATTCTACATGACAAATGCTGATTTGGTCACACAAAAACATTCTGTAACCTATCCACTCTTTCTCCACCAGTTCATCATAAAATCCCTGTAAGTGTGGGAACAGACCCTCCAGCCCATCAAGTCCATACCAACCCTCAGAGCATCCCACCCAGACCCATTGCCCTCACCCTTTTCCAGTAACCCACCAAATCTACACACCCATGAACACTATGGGTAATTTAGCATGGCCAATCCGCCTAACCTGCACATCTTTGGACTGTGGGAGAAAACTGGAGCACCTGGCAGAAACCTGCACAGACACTTGGAAAATATACAAACTCCACACAGTCAGACACCTAAGGGTGGAATTGAACCTAGGTGGTGCTGTGAGGCAGCAGTGCTAACCATCAAGCCACTGCATCATATCAGAAGCTCCTGCTGCCTAGAACCCATAGGGATTAGTTGTAACAATCGGTCCCTGAAATGAGAGGAGAGGTTCCTTGTCACTATTCCAATTCTTGTTTGTAACACATTAATTAATAACAATCAAACCACTCTCCCTTGTGGCAGTACTCAATACTGATGTAGACAGAAATTCTGGCTGTTCACTAACACAACACCCTTCAAAGTAAATCTGGAATTTTCTTTTCATTTATCTATTATCTAGCTGTACAAAACTCTGATGCGGCCGCACTTGGAGTATTGTGCACAGTTCTGGTCACCGCATTATAAGAAGGATGTGGAAGCTTTGGAAAGGGTGCAGAGGAGATTTACTAGGATGTTGCCTGGTATGGAGGGAAGGTCTTACGTGGAAAGGCTGAGGGACTTGAGGCTGTTTTCATTAGAGAGAAGGTTGAGAGGTGACTTAATTGAAACATATAAAATAATCAGAGGGTTAGATAGGGTGGATAGGGAGAGCCTTTCTCCCAGGATGGTGATGGCGAGCACCAGGGGACATAGCTTTAAATTGAGGGGTGAAAGATATAGGACAGATGTCAGAGGTAGTTTCTTTACTCAGAGAGTAGTAAGGGAATGGAATGTTTTGCCTGCAACGGTAGTAGATTCACCAACTTTAGGTACATTTAAGTCGTCATTGGATAAGCATATGGACGTACATGGAATAGTGTAGGTTAGATGGGCTTGAGATCGGTATGACAGGTTGGCACAACATCGAGGGCCGAAGGGCCTGTACTGTGCTGTAATGTTCTATGTTCTATGTTCTATTTTTTAACAGGCCTGCACAATACACCTGCCGACTAGTCACCCAGTGACTGCAAGTTTAGTGTCCAAAGGTTAGTCGCCCCATTCAAATTATTGTTGTATCTTTCTGTTAGAGGATGTGTCAACTTCAAGCTGTCTGATTCCCATCAGGACTTTAAGGGACGTTGCTACAGAGTTAGTGGATGCACTAGTAGTAATTGTTCAAGGGCTCTTTGATTCTGGAAAAGTCCCGGAGGACTGGAAAATTGCAATGTAACTCTATTATTTATAAAGGGAAGGAGACAAAAAATATAACTTTAGACCACAAGCAAAAAACAGAAATTACAGGAAAAGCTCAGCAGGTCTGGCAGCATCTCTGGAGAGAAATCAGAGTTAACATTTCAAGTCCACTGACCTTCCCTCAGAACTGATGATACCTAGGAAAAGATTGTTTATTTTGCAGATGAGGGGGTAGGAAGTAAACGATAGCTGGAGATAGAGCCCAAAGAGAGAGAAGGACAGTTGGACAGACAATGGAGTGGATAGCAATCAGGCTAGGAGGATGAGTAGCTATTACTGGGGACAATTAGTGGCTAACAATATGTTGTGTGTAATAGCAGACTGCGATAATAAGGCCTGGTTTCAGGGTGTTGGGGTAAGGACATGGCAGAAGTTTAAACCCTAGAGTTGTTGAATTTGATACTGAGTCCAGAAGGCTGTAGAGTTCCCAAGTGGAAAATGAGGTGTCGTTCTTCCATCTTACACTAAGCTTCACTGAAGCACTGCAGCAAGCCTGAGATGGAGATGTTGGCCAGACAACAAGGTTGTATGTTGAAGTAGCAGGCAACTGGAAGCTCAGGGTCTTTTTTGCAGATTTAACTATAGGCCATTTAGCTTAACTTCTGTGATTCAAAAAAATGCTAGGGCCTATTATAAAGAATGTAATAGCAGAGAATTTAAAAGGACATGCTATAATCAAGCTGACTTAGCATGGATTCATGAAGGGAAAATCATGCCTGACTTTTACTAGAATTCTTTGAGGAGGTAACCAGCAGGATAGATAAAGGGGAAGCACCAGATGCAATATATTTTGGATTTTTAGAAGGCGTTTAATAAGGTACCACACAATTAGCTACTTAATTAGACCTCATGATATTACAGGTAGTTTATTAGCCTTGATGGTGGAATGGCTAACTAATAGAAGACAAATAGTTGGAATAATGGGATAAGGGCAGCATTTTTAGAATTGAAACATGTAACTAATGGTGTGCCGCAAGGTTCAATGCTGGGACCATAATTATTTACAGTATATATTAATGTCATAGTTGAGGAATGTGAGTGAACAATCGCCTAGTTTGTGGATGGCACTAAACTAACTGGGAAGGCAAATGGTGAGGATGACACAAACAGTCTGCAAAGAATGTAGATGAATTACTTGAAGGGACAGCAACTTGAAAGATACAGCATAATGTGAGAACATAGGTGGTTATGCAGTTTGAAGTGAAGGATAGAGGAGCTGAATATTATTTAAATGTGGAAAGACTGCAGAAAGCTACAGCCCAGAGGGATTTGGAAGTCATAAAAAGCTGGAATCCAAGCTCTGTCGGTAATAGGGAAGGCAAATGGGATGTTGCCCTTTATTTCAAAAGGAATGGAGTATAAAAATAGCAAAGTCTTGTTAAAATTATACAGGGACTAGTCAGGCTACACCTGGAATGCTGTGTACAGTTGATGTCCCCTTATCCAATGAAAGGTTTGCTAGCATGGGAGACAACCCAGAGAAGGTTCACGAGGCTGATCCTGAGCATGGAAGTACTATCTTAAGAGGAAAAGTTGAGTAGGACTCGAGATGTAAGCTGTCTCCCATTATACAGAATGTGGGCAGACTTGGGATTCGGCGATTTGCTTGCAAATTTTTCGGAAATAATTAATGGCTAATTGATCAAAGGTGGAGCCCTTCAGAGTTTACATAGACTCCCCACTAAAAATGAGCCCAAAGGGACCCAGTCCCAGGCGTCACAGGATCTCCTATGATCCAGTATAGTGTAAAAAGATAACCGACAGCGACTGCCACTCTGAACATAACCTCCCTTCCTTTCGAAGGTCTTTTGCTTCAACGCAGAAGTAAAAGTGATAAGAGTTGAGCGATCAGGAACTGAGTGACTGAAATATCTTCCAACACAGGTTGGCAGCCTCTGGCTGCTTTTGATTCAATGCTCCGTTGTTAACTTCATCGTCCACAAACAGATCAGTTTTGTGCACGAAGAACTATGACACAATTGGAGAAATCACTGGCAATGTCTGGGTGTTAATGTTTGTTCATTAGCACACATTGGGGCAGACCTGAAACTTGTTAAATGGGGTTATATTTGGCAGTGAATTATTGAAGCACGCACAGTATCCTCGAAGTCAGCTGATTAACTGAATCATATGAGGTTGTCTACGTGTAAATAAAGATATTGGTGTTCTTCAACTAAATTATCAGAATTGTCAGATTAATTATCAGAAGATTACCAAAAATACTTCCCAATCAATGACCTCTTATTTGAACTTGTTAGATCCCTCACTGATTTTTCATTGTATTTATTTTACTCTTTAAACGAATTTGATTTGGAGCTATGAACTGGGAACTGTGAGCTAAATATAACTTTTGGTCTGCAGCTAACAGCTAATGTTAAATTGAAAGCAGACCAAACAAGAGATAACAAAGTGTGGAGCTGGATGAACACAGCAGGCCAAGCAGCATCTTAGGAGCACAAACAAGTTTTTGTTTATTCAAGAATCCAGGCATGGAAGCTAATTGAAAGTTGGTTCCTCATCAAAATGTTCCATAGGCAATTTGTCAACAAGGAAGAGCATTATGCTTAAACAGATGACAGAAGTTGACAATTAACAAGGTCAATACCTGGGGAATTGATTCCAGCAAGTCTCGAAAAGACCTTATACTCCAGATGGCAGATGCTGAATAGTAACTGGGGCTTCATGAAGAAGATGGTCAGACTGCCGGGGAATAGACAGGGTTTGAATTGGATTTTGCGCCATGTTTTCTGCAAAAAGGAATCTGGCTGTTGATGCTACAGCATGAAAATTTGAAGGTGCCCTGCCTATCCACAATACCAGCTCTTGGAAGCTCAGAAATGAGAAAACAAAGTTAAAGTATGGCTGTCTTTATCTGAGTGAGCCAGTGATGCGATTGTAATCGACACCATCAGAAAATCAACTAAGAAACCATCATTCATGTCCGTGGAACAACATATCGTGTAAGCCACTTAGTCAGCCAGTTTTGTTAATATCTTTTATTTATCTGCTAATTACATTTGCTTGTCTGATTGCTTTTTGCATGAATGGAGCTTAAGACAAAGGTTTGTGAATGAAAGCACAGAACAATTAAATTACTTTGTTGTTAAATGTTGCTCTGCTAAAGTTACTATACTGTTAATAAATTGCTAAATTATTTATTTTAAGATACAAATTAGTGTCTAGATTTGATTATTGCAATGTTAGGGATTATTTATTCAAAACGTCTGGTTAGGAACTACTGAGGTCAATTTTAGGGGTCTTTGACAGTTGTAATTTTACTGTGCGTGAATACAGAGGCAGGAAGGCTGACTTGACTCAGCTATATGTCTTTTTGTTTGTAGCAATGTGTAATCATTGGTATTAGTGAGGAACAGAGCATGGGCAAGGATCCAGTAAGGGAGAGGGCAAAAGTGAGGTTGCTCATTCAGCAATTACTTATAGCAGAAGATAGTGAAGGTGCTTGTTTCAACCTTTGAACAGCCAAGTTTCCAACTTTGTTCCAGTCTGTGCATAACAACACCTCAGCTGAACAAGCAGTTAACTTCTCCTGAAAAACCAATAAAGTTTTTTGCTGCCTGCCCTAATATCCTTTCACGTGGGTGGCTGTCAGATTCTGCTTCATGAATTTCCTGGGCAGCACCTCAGAATGTTCTGTTGCATTAATGGTGCTATCCAAATGAAAGACGTGGTTGGCATTAATTGAGGATGCAATTCTAGCCAGAATACATACGGTCCTTTAGGATCTTTTACATCCAATCCAAATGAACAGGCGGTGGCATTGAGTTTTTCATCAGCTTCAGTACCATCATGCCCATTGGTTTAGGTCCAACATCCTATCTTCTTTTGGCTGTCCTCCCCGACAGCCTCAAGGAGGCAAGGTGACACCCACAAGGCATGCTTGAAAAGACAGGAGGGTTTACTAAGGTAAGGCAGCAGCTTGCTTTGGATTACAAACAGTAAGGTGAGCGATTTGTACTCTGCTTCATTTTTATGTCATTTCATGTTGCTATCTGTAGTCCACTCAAATTTATTTACTATTCATTCACAGGATGATTTCAGGTTTGGGTGACTATTGAGTGTGGAATTTGCACATTCTCCCCGTGTCTGTGTGGGTTTCTGTCAGACGCTCTGGTTTCTTCTCACAATTCAAAAATGTGCAGGTTAGGTGGCTTGACGGTGCTAAATTACCCATAGTCTCCAGGGATGCGCAGGCCAGGTGGAATGGCACTGAAAATGCAGGGCTACAGGGATAGGGTGGGTCTGGGTGAGATAATTTTTGGGGAGTCGGTATAGACAGATGGGCCAATTGAACACTAGCTGCACTGTAGGGATCCGATGTGAACATTTGTTGCCCATTTCTAACTGCTCTTGAACTGACTGGCTCCAGACCAGACCATGTAAAGATGGCAGATCTCCTTCACAAAGGAGCATTGGTGAACCAGATGTTTTCTTTCAAGAAGCAATTATTGGCTTCATAGTCAGCAGACCTGAAGCTAATTATACCTTAGATTTATTCACTAAATTTAAGTTTCACCAGCTGCCAGAATGGCAATTGAACCCATGCTGCCAGTGCATGAGTCGATCTGTCAGTGTATGCATATAGAGGTTATTTTATTGAACTTAAAATGTTAGCTATATACTTATACCGAAAGATTATTCAGTGTTGTTTTGTTTTCCTAATTGTAGGAGATGCCATAAATTGCAGTTGTATTGGAAGTGGTTCTGTGCAATATGTCATGAGACAGAACAAAAAAGTTTGCATCTTTATTTTTAAAAGTTTTAATTCCTCCCTATGGGATTATAGAATCCCTACAGTGCAGTAGCAGATCATTTGGCCCATTAAGCCAACACCAAACCTCTGAAGAGTATCCCACCCAGACCCAAGACGCTAGCCAATTCCTGTAATCCTGCATTTCCCATGGCTAACCCACCTAGTCTGCACATCCCTGAGCTCTATGGGTAATTTAGTATGGCCAATCCACCTAACCTTACATCTTTGGACAGTTGTAGGAAAAGGGAGGACCCAGAGGAAACCCACGCAGGCACCGGGAAAATGTGCAAATTCCATACAGGCAGTTGCTCGAGGGTGGAATGATATAAAAGCTTCTTTCAATATAATGATAGTAAAAGTTTCTTTCAATACATAAGAAACAAACGAGAGGCAAAAGTAGACATTGGGCGGCTCCAAATTGATGCTGGAAGGCTAGTGATGGGAGATAAGGAAATAGCTGAAGAACTTAATAAGTACTTTACATCAGTCTTCACAGTGGAAGACATGAGTAGTATGCCAACAATTAGGGAGAGTCAATGAATGAAGAGAGTCAATGAATCCATTGTCAAGGATTCCTGGAAGTGCAGGGTCAGAATAGAACAAGTCAGCATGGATTTAGTAAGGGGAGGTTGTGCCTGACAAGCCTGTTAGAATTCTTTGAAGAGGTAACAAGTATGTTAGACAGGGAAACCCAGTGGATGTTATCTATCTAGACTTCCAAAAGGCCTTTGATACAGTGCCTCACGGGAGGTTGCTGAGTAAGGTGAGGGCCCATGGTGTTCGCGGTGAGCTACTGGCTTGGATTGAGGAATGGCTGTCTGACAGAAGGCAGAGGATTAGGATAAAAGGCTCTTTTTCGGAATGGCAACCGGTGATGAGTGGTGTCCCGCAGGGTTCAGTGTTGGGGCCGCAGCTGATCTGGATGAAGGGACTGGGGGCATTCTGGCGAAGTTTGCTGATGGTGCAAAGACAGGTGGACAGGCAGGTAGTACTGAGGAAGTGGGGAAGCTGCAGAAAGATTGAGACAGTTTAGGAGAGTGGTCCAGGAAATGGCTGATGAAATTCAATGTGAGTAAATGTGAGGTTTTGCACTTTGGAAAAAAGAATACAGGCATGGGCTATTTTCTAAATGGTGAGAAAATTCGTAAAGCAGAAGTGCAAAGGGATCTGGGAGTGTTGGTCCAGGATTCTCTAAAGGTTAACTTGCTGGTAGAGTCCGTGATTAAGAAAGCGAATGTAATGTTGTCGTTTATCTCAAGAGGGCTGGAATATAAAAGCAGCAATGTGCTTCCGAGGCTTTATATAGCTCTAGTTAGGCCCCATTTAGAATACTGTGTCCAATTTTGGGCCCCACACCTCAGGAAGGACATTCTAGCCCTGGAGCATGTCCAGCGGAGATTCACACAGATGATCCCTGGAATGGTAGGTTTAACGTATGATGAACGGCTAAGGATCCTGGGATTGTACTCATTAGAGTTTAGAAGGTTGGGGGGAGATCTAATAGATACTTACAAAATAATGTATGGCTTAGAAGGGGTGGATGCTAGGAAGTTGATTCCGTTAGGCGGGGAGACTAGGACCCGTGGGCACAGCCTTAAAATTAGAGGGGGTAAATTTTAAAATGGAAATGAGGAGACATATCTTCAGCCAGAGAGTGGTGGGCTTGTGGAATTCATTGCCACGGAGTGCAGTGGAGGCCGGGACGTTAGATGCCTTCAAGGCTGAGATCGACAAATTCTTGATCTCACAAGGAATCAAGGGCTACGGGGAGAGTGCAGGGAAGTGGAGTTGAACTGCCCATCAGCCATGATTTAAATGGCTGAGTGGACTTGATGGACCAAATGGCCTTACTTCCACTCCTATGTCTTATGGTCTTATGGAACTAAAACAATGTCCCTGGCACTGGGAGCCAACATGCCACTTAAACAAATGACACCGGAAATGTCCAGCGAATGTGAGGGGAGCAGTGGCTTTGTGCGGTACAGCACAATGCTGACGCATCACAATGCGCTGGCTAGGTCGTGATCTCTGCAACCCCACCATAACCAGCGCTGAATCAGATGTGGATGAAGGAAAGCTATTAGCGTTAGCTGGGTGATTAATCCTTTAGCAGGAGAGCTCATTTTCATGGCAAAACAACAAACATTCGTGAATTTTTTTTCCCCTCTGGCCAATTCACATGTGTCTAAGGACACATCAGAAAGAAATGGAAGAGAATTGTCAGCAACACCTTGGGCTCCCTAAAAGAAGTGATCCCTTCAGAGATAGTAGGAACTGCAGATGCTGGAGAATTGAGCTAACAGGGTATAGAGCTGGATGAACACAGCAGGCCAGGCAGCATCAGAAGTGGAGGAAGGCTGACATGAAGGGTCTCGGCCCGAAAAGTCAGCTTTCCTGATTCCTTCAGTCTGCTATTGATGGTATCAAGTTGGCACTTTCTATGTGGTCCTGATGCGCTTCTCCAACTGAAGTTCTAATTTTGCCGATCACGATACACAAAAAATTTAGGCCGGTACTTCTGTTTAATGGCACGGCAGAAAGTGAACTCCTCCAACAGTGCTGCAGTCATTCCTCACTGATAATACAAGAGAAAAATATATTTGACTTACTCACTGCACTGTGCTTGAAAATAGCCAGAGGTCAGAGGGAATATCCCCAGGACAGAGATATGTTTTATCCACCACTGCGTAGTATTCATAAATAGATGCCCCTTGGACTTTCACAAACTCTCACTAAACGACTTGGGAGCTAAGAACCGTCTGTCCACATTCTTAACCCACAAGCTACCAATTTGCAGCTTCTTCATGTTGTAAATAAAGATGGTGAAAGGCTGAATTAACTTCGGCTATGTGGAAGAGGTAGGAAAGCTATCCCCTAAAGCAGTGAAGATTAAATGAAACAGAGCACACAGGTCTAAGGTCAACTGCAAGGGTAATTGAGGGGAGAAGAGGAGAATTTTTTTTAAAGTCTGAAAGGGAATCAGAAGTAGATTCAATCATAACTTTCAAAAGCAACCTGGATGTAAATACTTCTAATTGACCTGTTCAGATACATTATGACTCTCCTCTGGAGTATCTGGGCCTTGAACCCAGACCTCCTGGCTTGAGGATGGCCACTATCATTGCACCTCAAGAGTTTTAACAGGTTGGTTGCATACAGAAAAGAAAAAGCTTTGTAGGGCCATTAGGAAAATCAGGCAAGTCAAACTAATTGGATAGCTCTTTTAAAGTGCTGGCAGGAATTTGATGGGTCGAATGACCTCCTGCAGGACTGCCTCCAATTCTATAAATTGCTTTAATTGAATGTTTAGAGATGTGGGGTGACTTTGAGGGAGTCGGCGTGGGCTGGTGGGGGGCAACCCAGGGAACCTGTATGGAGTTCACACTCAATGGTGGTTCTTAATTGCAACTCTAATCGGGATGACAGGACAGTTCCCATGAATTTCCGCTCATAGATGTTGTCCAGTGAGGCTCCTGTCACAGTTGTCTAGCTTGAAATGTATCACCTTCGTATCTCCATAAATTAAGGGTGCAATGAGGATTTCAATTTGGCAACCTCCATGTCCTTTGATGCTGCTAGCTATATCTATATACTGTCAGCAATAGTTCACTGGGTAATAATCCTACCTCTTAAAGTTGTAGGTTCAAGTCCCACCTCAGAAATGGCATTTTTAAGATGTGGCATGCCAAAACCCCCCAGTTTCCTAGCTGAGGGGAGCATAAAACATCTGGCGGCTCTATTTTGACGAAGAGGAATTTTCCTAGTGTCTGGGCCAGTATTTGAGATGAGGAGAAATTTCTTTGTTCAGAGAATGGTGAGTCTCTGCCACAGAAAGGGGTTGAGGCTAAAGCATTGAGTATTTGCAAGAAAGATTGAGATATCATTCTTAGGGCTTTAGGGATCAAAGGGTATGAAGTAAAATCGTAATGAGAGCACCGAGTTAGATGATCAATTATAATCACTTTAATGGTGGAGTAGGCTCGAAGGGCCAAATGATCTACTCCTGCTCATTTTATTTTATGCTTCTATATTAAACATTATTCTATTCACAGCACTGTCTAGACTGGGCTGTCTATCCCCTAAATGGGCAACAGCCGCAGACAATTACCACCTTGACTTCCAAACAAATTTACATTCCTTCACTGTTTCTGGATCAACATCGTGCAAATCCCTCCCTGAAAGCACAGCAGGTGTCCCTAGACTGAAGTGGTTCAAGGAGACAGCTCACTGTCACCTTTTCCAGGGCAAATGGGAATGGGTAATAAATGCCGGCCTGGCCAGTGGCGTCCATATCCTGTGAATGATTTTGAAAAATATATAACTACTGCAGAATTCTTTTATTTTTCCCTTTTGTGTAAATAAATTTTGACATGTTGGAATTTGAAGACTAATAAAATCTATACCTACACAGGCACAGCAGGGAAAATGGGCAATGCATGAATGGTATTGAGATATTTAATGTGTATCAACTAAGTATGTCAAATGTCAAAAAATATGGCCAACCATCTTCAATCAGTTAAGCTAACAGGTAATTGAATGGCAGACCCAAAACAATAGAATATATGTTTAAATGCTACGGCGTTGTAATCAAAATACATCCTGACTAACCTATCCAGTTCTGATCACCAAGACCAAATGAGCACTGGAATTTCTGCAGAGGGGAACACGGAGATTGATCTCTCTGTATAGGAGTTGCGTTTGAGACGAAGTGGGCTTGTCATAGAGTTATAGAGGCATACAGCCCGGAAACAGACCCTTCAGTCCAACTTCTCTATGCTGATCAGATCTCATAAATTAATCTAGTCCCATTTGACAGCATTTGGGTCGTATCTCTCTAACGCTTCCTATTCATGTGCTCATCCAGATGCCTTTAAAATATTGTAATTGTACCTGCTTCCACAATCACCTCTTAAAATTCATTCTATACCCACACCACTTTCTGCATGAAATGTTGCCCTTTAGGTCTCTTTTAAACTTTTCTCCTCTCACCTTAAACTGATGCCCTTTAGTTTGCCCTCTGGGAAAAAGACCTTGACTATTCACCCTATCTATGCTCCTTATGATTTTAGAAACTTCTATAAGGTCGCCCCTCAGCCTCTGATGTTTCTGGGAAAATATTCCAGCCTATTCAGTCTCTCCCTATGACTTAAAATCTCCAATCCCGGCAGCATCCTTGTAAATCTTTGCTGAACCCTTTTAAGTTTAACAACATCCTTCCTGCAGCAGAGAGACCAGAATTGGACACAGTAATACAAAAGTGGCCTAACCAATGTCCTGTACAGACGTGTCATGTGTTTTCAGTGTGAAAATTGTTGATGGAGTGGAATGTGTAGAAAAGAAGACCACAGGAAAAGTCACTCTAAATCTCGATTTAAGGAGCAACGCGAGTCATTGCATGCCTGACCAAAGAGTGAACATTTCTAGGAGTGCATATTCCAGGAGATGGTTACCACACAGCTGCAAAGAGTCCAGGATAGTGACCTTATGTGCACGGAACACATTTTAGATTTGTTGAAGGAGGTAAATAAGGGTGGAAATGACAAAGGCTGTGACCAAAATCTTCCAATCAAGTAATGCAAGAGATTTGATGAATTAAAAGTGTTGCTTCCTCATTGAAAATTGAGGTAGATGGATAAATTTGATGATGTGGTGTGAAAACATAAGGACACATCAACTTGGGACAAAATTAATCAACTCTTGGCAAAATAACCAAAATTACCACAGATTGCTCAAAGGTAAATTATGATTCTGTTCATTCACAGGAAGTGGGTGACATTAGCTAAGCTAGTATTTATTGCCCAGAGGGAAATTAAGATTCAATGACATTGCTGTGGGTCACTTACTAGGTAAGGGTCACAGACTAGGTAGGAATGGTAGTTTCCTTCCCTTTAGGACATGGTGAACTGACCGAAGCAAAGGGCCAATCTGACAAAAAACCATCTCTCTCCGTCGATTGTGTCTGAGCAGTGTGTTTTTAATATTTTTTGTTTTGATTTTTAATTTGACCATCAAGATTGAGTTCTTTAGTGAATTGGAGTTCACATCGAAGAGATCTTGCAGTGAAGCATTATGGGTGGAGCTCATGGCAGATAGGGTAAAATCGCAAAGTTGGGAGTTTTCTACAGACCTCCCAACAGCACATGGGAGACAAAGGAGCAGATATGTTGTCAGATACTGGTAAGGTGTGAGAAAAGCAGGGTAGTTGTGATGGGTAACTTCAACTTTCCTCTTATCAGCTGGGACTGTCTTACAGCTAGGGGCTCAGATGAAGGGCTATTTGTTAGATGCATCCAGGAGGGCTTTTTGAGAACGTATGTTGACAATCCAATCGGAGGGAAAGCAGTATTAGACTTGGTAGCAGGGAATGAGCCAGGACATGCAATGTATGTTTCAGTAGAAGAACATTTTGGGCTTAGTGACCACAACTCCACAAGATTTTGAGTAGTCATGGCCAAGGATAAGAGTGGCCCTTGGGTGAGGATGCTTACTCGGGCAAGGACCAGTTACACCCAAATTAGACAGGAACTGGACAAAGTGGATTAGGAGTAGTTATTTGAAGGCACTATTTAAAAAGCTCAGGATCCCCCTTTTGTTCTAGCCATTTTCTCAAATTGCCCTACTACCGTCAGTAATTTGCATGCACATTCCCTCTGCACCTACACCCACTTTGCATTGTACCCTTTAGTTTATAATACCCCTCCTCACTCTTCCTACCGAAGCGCATCACCTCATATTTCAACATGTCTTAAATTTCCGCTGCCACGCATTCCACCAGCCTCGCTCAGTTCTCTCGAAATCTTTTGCTATCATCCTCACAGGTGACAGTTCTTCCAAGTGTTGAGACACCTGCAAGTTTCAAAATTGCGACCTGCACGCACCCTGACAATGGGAAAGACAAATCTGCATTGTCACCCTAATTTTGACATTAGGACAACGGAACTACAGTTGGCACAAATAAAATTTGGAACCAATCTCAGGAAGATCTTCAGAGTTGATCACTAGTTAGAATAGACTTGCAGGTATAAATTAGTGGAAACATTTCTTTTATTATTCATTCGTGGGATTTGGGTGTCACTAGCTGATCAGCATTTATTGCCCATCTCTAGTTGCTCTTGAGAAGGCAGTGGTGAGCTGCATCCTTGAACCGCTGCAGTCCAGATGCTGTGGGTTGACCCAATATGCTATAAGGGAGGGAATTCCGGGACACTGACCCAGTGACAGTGAAGGAATGGCAATACAATTCCAAGTCAAGACGGTGAATGGCTTGGAGGGGATCTTAAAGGTGGTGGTGTTCACATGTATCTGCTGCCCTTGTCCTTCTAGATGGAAGTGGTTGTGGGTTTGGAACGTGTTGTCTGAGAACCTTTGATGTATTTCTGCAGTGCATCTTGTAGATAGTGCACTCTTCTGCCACTGAGCATTGGTGCTGGAGCAAGTGGATGCTTGTAGATGTGATGCCACCCTAGTAGGCTGCTTCATTCTGGATGGTGCAAAGCTTCTTGAGTATTGTTGCAACTGCACTCATCCAAACAAGTGGGGAGTATTCCATCACACTCCTGACTTGTGCCTTGTAGATGGTGGACAGGTTTTAGGGTGTCAGAAGGTAAGTTACTCGCTGCAGGATTCCCAGCCTCTGATCTCCAATTACCAAATTGGATGCTGTAATGGAAACAACATGCTGCCTTTCTCGATAAATGCGTTATGATGCATCTAGCCGCCTCAAAATGGGCAATGATATCCCATGTGTGTTCCCAGCAACATAATTTTTTACCCTGAGCTGCCTCATTTATTGCATGTCATTTTTGCACATCCTGTGTAGGTTGCCTTGTGGCTCCCCCTTTAAAATCTAAATTACTGCTTCTCTGACCAATTCCATCCTCTAAGGAACACACACAATTCCTCATTATCCACGAACTGGGACACTCCAGATGCAGTTCACCCTCATTACAGACAAAGAGTAGAAAGAGGGATCGGCCCCTCAGGAGCTTTTTACTTTTAATCAGATGGATATCTGAATGCGCAGATATTTCAACAAAAAAACGCCTGGCTCAAGTTACATGTGGAAAAGGTACAGAGTCTGTGTGGTGCTGAGTTATTTTAATTGAGTTATGTCCCACTTAAACTAAGACCAGAAAGCTTGGGTGCAAATTGACCCAGCTAAGGTTGACCAACCGCCCACATTACCAAGCCCCACCCCAGCCATCTTCCCCAGTTATGTGCAGTGATAATGACAGAGCTTAACTAACCTAACATCTACAACTTACTGATACAGAGCACTAATTAGGTCTCACCTGATTGAATGAAAACATAGCATTCTGTAAGTAAACTGTTGTTTCCATTATACTGGATTCTGTCTACCTTCCTGAGATTGACTGTACTTTCAAGTGTGCAGGTAATCTTGGCTGTTCGTCCCTCTGCAACTTAAGCTGCTGGTAATTACAGGCACGAAGAAATCCAATAGGGAATTCTAAAGAAACATCTTTATCCAGAGAGTGGTGAAAACACGAAGCTCATTACAACAGGGAGGAGTTGAAAGAAATAGCAAAGATGTATTTAAAGGGAGATGAGCTAAGCAAATGACAGAGCAAAGTCCAGAGGGTCATTTGTGTTGATGGATTTAGATGCGAACAGGTCAAAGGAGGCTTGAGTGGAGCACAAAAACTGACATGGACTTATTCAAACAAATGACCTGTTCTTGTGCTAATTACTGAAAAGTCGAATTACTTTGGGAAGGAGACGAGCAAAGCTTTCAAGGGAGATAAGAGATTAAGGTTATTTCTGGCTTTAACTGCTGAACAAATTTGGTTTGAAAGAAATGGGTCCTATCTGTTGAAGGCTGCTTAGCAACACTCTTCTGGAGTTGATTCCTGATTTTCCAGGACCTATGTGTGACAGTCAAACAAAAACCTACAAAGTGTGCAACAAGCAAGTCTGTTTCTCCTACAGCAAGTGTAAAGCTTACATTAGAACTAGCTGCACAGATCTCTCTCAGTAAATATCATCTATTTTAGATAGTAGTCATATTATCTGCAAACTGAGAGACTCCAGACGGGGCGTGGAGAAAGTTCCCAAATATCAGTATCTCTGACTACCTCAAAAACCCTGAAAGCTGAACTATTACTTTGATCCAAAGACCTAAATCTAACCAAACTTCCATCTGAGCTGAAGTCTGATCTGAGGATTTTCCATCATTCTCTGGTGAACAGCATTTCAATGCCAATGACAGGATACCTGGTGAATCATGAGAAGTTGTGTCATTCCATCTTGTGAATTCAGACCTATGGCCCTCAGGGTTTATTTTACAATTTTTTACCTTTTTACTTTAAAACCCATATCATCTCAGCAGAACTGTGTCATCCCTTTTGTTGTGTAAATGTGTTTCCCTGCAATTAAGGGCATATTGTTTAAATCTAGAATATAACCAGTTGTTCAAACATTTCTTCATTTGTTTAAAGACACATTTTGACAAATCTTTAATACATTTGACACATATCTAATAATCGAATTATTGGTGAGTTAATTACAGGCCTGGTGAAAGACTCTTTTATTCTGGATAGTCATTAATAAAGGGAAACAATTTGGTGGCTGAATTAAAACTTTTCTACTAATTTTAGGCTCATGGAGTAATGGACTTTTATTACCAATGCATTTCTCCCATCAGAATTGTAGTACAAAGTGCAGATTATCAAATTTTTTTATGTTGCTGTTCGTGGGACCTTGCTGTGTGCAGATTGGCTGCTTTGATTCCTCTCTTTACAGCTGCAACTGAAGTTCAAAAAGCACTTCCCTTGCTGTAAAGTGCCTTGGACTGCCCTGAGGAGATGACAGCTGATAAAGTACAAATCTTCCTTCCTCCCAGATTCAAAGCTGCTATGATGTATCAACTTTTTATAGGTTTTCTGCTGCTTTCCTCAAAGACATACTGGAAACAAATTTGTAAGAATGGCAACATTCAATGACTAGTATTCTCCTCATTGAAGCAGATCAGCTGATTAGTGTTCCACATCCTTTAGGAGAATGACAGAAATTCGAGGGTGGAGACTATTTTGCACAAGTCACCATTGCTTGGAGAAAGAAGGATTGTCATAGTTGCTCATTGCATCTGGTTCCATCACTATAAATTCAATTCATTATATGCTGTTCAATCAGGTTCGTTCCCACTGTTCGTGGAGGTCTAGCAGCGTCTATGAATAGAAATCAGAGTTAATGTTTGGGTCCTGTCCCCCTTTTTCAGAACAGTTCTGAATCAAATCTGCTGAGCTTTTCCAGCAATTTCTGTTTATCTTTCCATTTCTGTGTTCCTTGAACATGGATGTGAAAGGATATTTTACACTGGACAGCCTGGCCAGGGAACGATGGACTTTTGGGTGGTGGAGGAGGCCGATTTTGCCCATGGATGTCAGGAGCGGCCAAGGGCGAAATTCTCAGCTGTTGTCTGCTGTTTTTCTCAGATAATGAGCTAAAAATGAAATCAGTTCAAAGAGAAACGTGTATCATCGGGAAGCTATTTTTGACATCGAGCTTCCCCATCCCAACTGGGCACTGTTAGTGACTGTCCCGGTCCTGCAATCTCAATGTGTGCAGGAAGTGAACGCAGCTACACCTGTCGGCCATTCAGCCCCTCTAGGCTGTTCTAATTTAATCTGTGCTGTAACCTTCACCCACTCAGTGTCACATATCTCTGAAATTTGTTCTTTCTCATAAGTGATATCGTTTGGCTAAGAGGTCAGGGAAAAATTCCTCTGCAAATTGTGATGTGGGATCTTTTCCACCCACTGGACAGGGGAAGTGGCAGTGGCAAGGAAATGGTCTAGAATGCCCAGTAGCTATTTACTTAAGCTATTTCCTAGTAAGTAGAAAATAGCAAATGATATCACCATTGAGCTGAAGGATTGTTCTATTCCTGACATTCATGAACTTAATCTAGCCTGACGACCACTCTTCAGGCATTCCTGAAAGACTCTCCATATTAACGAATCAAGTTGCACAAAATGTATGGCACAGAGACAGAAATTTATTCCATTCATCCCCACTGCTCCATGCTGCTGTTTATGTTCCTCATGACCTTACTCCTACCCTTCATGTCATCCTATCCTCAGAGTATCCTGTTCCTTTCTCCTTCACCTGTTTACCTAGCGTGACAACCGGTCCACTAATGCCATTCGCTTCAACACTATTTTTGACAGCACATTCCATATTCTTGCCACTCTTCATCGCTAAGTACTTTCCAGCAAACAAACAGCACTAAACAACTTTACATACTCATTAGATCATGAAAGTTACCAGTGAAACAAATATTTGATTAAATTCCACAAGATGTTTGTGTTTGAATTGCGCGGTGAGACAAAATGTCAAAAATCTAAAATATCAGCATCTAAATGAACCTGGCCGTATTTCTTAGTGACTGGAGTTAGTTTTTAATCCCTAATGCTCCTTTGACAACCGATAATGTCTTCACATCTTAAGTGCCTGCTTTCTGTGACGGGAACTAGTAACGAAGTGCATCACTTTGAGGCAATGCAGGAAAACCCTAGGGCTGGATTATACACTAAGGGTCTGCTACCTATGACCCATTGTAAATATTGGGGCTGAACTTGCTCCCATTGTCCAGCTCACCCCAGTTTAACATTTCCCCCAATGGACATGATCGAATGAAAGAACAGACTCGATGGGCTGAATGGCCTAATTCTGCTCCTATATCTTATGGTCTTTAAGCATTTAGGAAGTGAGAATTTCCATCCCTCTCCCACTTCATTGAGCTGTGTATATGTTGAGTATATGAATAGGAAGGATATAGGCCAAATGCTGGCAAATGGGACTAGATTAATTTAGGATATCTGGTCAGCATGAACAGGTTGAATGAAGGGTCTCTTTCCGTGGCTGTACAGCTTTATGACTCTAATTCTGAACCATAACTGCAGAGACACATCCTGGCCGCTGTGGTGTCTCATGTCCGTGCATGGGGCTCTATTTAAAAGGTCACCCATGGGTGGGAAAGCAAATATGCTGAGCTATATTGTACGGTCACATGGTGCAGTGGGGTCAGGCAGTGCAGAGAAGGTGGAACCTGTTGTGTGATGGAGATCATTGCTGGGCCAAAGTTGATTCAGGGAGGTTAAGAACCAGAAATGATATGAAAAAATGAGGCAGAACACTGTGTACAACACTCTCTGGATACATTTGAATAATACATCGGCCATTTCTGGTGGGTTATCATTAGCAGATGCTGTGTCACTAACTCTTGATAGCTTTCCTTCATTTGCCCAATCCATATCTGAGTGCTTGAGAGAGAAACAGTAAATGAGTTTTTGAAGATCTAAGCGGAAAAAGAGACAATTCATCTCTCATCTATAAAGTGTACCTCTTGGATTGGGTGATACTTGGTGAAGCTCCAGCATTGAAAGGCTGTTTATCCTCACTCTGTATCTGGCGCTCAAGGAGATTTTGAATATTTTGTGTCGAGACACTGTTGAATCAGTGGGAGACATGCTGGTGCAGGACGTGAAGGGAAGATTGAAAAGTAAAACAGAAACAGGCCCAATCAGTTGTGCCAGCAATTATATTATCACTTGATCATCATCACTTTCTTCATCTAAATCTAACCCTCTTTTCCCTTCCCTCTCATAAAACATAGACATAGAAAGTAGGGGTAGGCCATTCAGCCCATCAAATCTGCTCCACCTTTTAATATGATCACGGATGATCATCCAACTCAACACCCTGTTCCCTCTTTCTCCCCATACCTTTTGATCCCTTTAGCTCTAAGAATTATATCTAGCCCCATCCAGCTTTGTGTCATCTGTAAACTTGGGAGATATTACATTTTGTTCCCTCACCTAAATATATAGTTAATTGCTGGGGCCCAAGCACTGATCCCTGCAGTACCCCAACAGTTACTCATTGCCACTCAAGAAAAAAGCAATTATTCCTGAGATATCAAGGTGTAGAGGTGGATGAACACAGCAGGCCAGACAGCAGCAGAGGAGCAGGAAGGCTGACATTTCAGGCCTGGACCCTCCTTCAGTTGGCCTGCTGTGTTCATCCAGCTCCACGCCTTCTTATCTCAGATTCTCCAGTATCTGCAGTTCCTACTATCTCTGAAGCATTTATTCTTTCTCTTTTACTCTCATTTGCTTGTAAAATCTTCTCCTCCCCCACTTAAGTACATCTGTGCTGTTCATTTCAATTACTCTCCGTGGCAACTAGTTCCACGTTCTCACCACTCTTTGAGTGAAGAGGCTTCTTCTGAAATGTCTGTTAGATTTCTTGGTGACTGCCCTAGATCATCTTGTTAAGCTGTTTCTCATAACAGGAAACATTCTGCTGTATCCAAACCTTTTCATGATTTTAAAGTTTCTTTTAGGTCACTCTTTAATTTGAGTTTGACTTGCTGACTTAATAGGTCTCTTTTTTATTTTAAATACACTTACCTCATTACTCAACTCATCATACTGTATAAAGTTCATGTGTTCCAGGTAAAAATCAGAGGTCAATAATTATTCAATATTTCTGTCTAATGACGCGAATATTTGCAGTATTTCTTTCTCCTACAGAACGATTAGATGAAATTATTCACATTGGTTAATTAAATTGGTCAAGTTACTAAAACACTGCTCCCTTTCTGAATAGTAATTTTGAGAATAGGAATTGGAGGCATCAGTGAAAAATATGATTGGCTCATTGTAACTATGGATCAATACATGAGATGTTGAATCCTACGTAAGAGATCCTGAGGTGTCTTGACAGAGCAGATGCAGAGATGTTTCCTCTTGTGGAGAACACTACTACCACTTGTAGCCATAGACTAAATATGAGAAGTATCGGTCTCATCTGACACCATTCCGCTGCAGACTAAAGTACTAATGGGAAATAACACCACACGATCATATGAATATTGGAACAGAGAGCTTAGGAGTAGGTTCAAGCTATTTAGCCTTTTGAACGTCTTTGCAAGAATATCAGGAGATTCTTTCTTCTCTCAGAGAGTTGTCAGTCTCTGGGAATTCACTATTCCAGAAAGTGTAGGAGGTCAGGTCATTTGATTAATTCAAGGCTGGATTAGGTAAATGTTTGATAGACAAGGGAGTTAAGGCTAATGAGGGCAGCCAGGAAATTACAGTTGAGATCACAGCTAAATTAACCATGATTTTATCAAATGGAGGAATAGGTTCAAAAGGCTAAATAGCTTAAACCTACTCCTAACTTTCTGTTCCAATATTCATATGATCTTGTGGTGTTATTTCCCATTAGTACTTTAGTCTGCAGGGGAAGGGAGTCAGATGAGACCTATACTTCTTAATGTTTGCCCTTCTGCTTTAAGTGTGTCGGCATGGCAGCATAGTGGCTCAGTGGCTAGCACTACTGTACGACAGTGCTAGAGACCTGGGTTCAATTCCATCCTTGGTTGACTGTCTGTGTGGAGTTTGCACATTCCCCCTGTGTTTGTGTGGGTTTCCTGTCACAGTCCAGAGATGTGCAGGATAGGTGGATTGGCCATGCTAAATTGACCCTTAGTGTTACTTACAGACACTTGCTAACAACAATTACTTGTCTATGATACTGTCATGGGATTTTTCTACTAAACGCAGTCAACTCCTAACCTAAAACTGAAATCCCAAACTCTCATCTTTTGAATATCTGAAATCCCAAATTTATTGTGTTATATCTTGCTGCAAATTTGAAATGTACCTTTAAGGAACATGTTCAGGCTATCATCACCATACCATGGCATGTGATCTATTGGTATAAAGCTCAGTCTCCAACTTACTGAGCTCTGCCCTCTGGCAGCATGACATACTGAGGGATGTGTGTTGCAGTGCATCAAATTGCTCAGCTTGAACACAGACTTGCAAATACCTGAGATTGTAAATATCTGGAGGTGTAATTAAAATTCTTTGAATTCTTCAGTACTGCATGACCCACATCTCATAGTTGTTATCGGAGCAAACTAAATATTACAGTGCAATAATTGCAGATCATCAGTATATCTTGCCACTTCCGTCATAACTCTTGCCTTATTAAACAGCTGAATTCCCAGACTTGATCTCCCAAAATTCCACCTTTTTAAACTGCTGGAATCCCGAAATTGAAATCCCAAAATCTTGTCTTTTTAAACTGCAGAAATCTTGAAATCTCACCGTGTTAAACTGATGAAATCCTAAGCTCGAAATTCCGACATATCGCCGTTTTAAACTGCAGAAATCCTGGACTTGTTGCCTGATGGATCCTCATCACAGTCATTTCAGTGAAGGACGTGCCAGGTTAATTTGTTGCCGCCATCCTTTTATTAGGCTGCGATCTAAAATCCAATGTAATAGAGAAAAATCACCTGTTAGTCTAACAAGAAGAGGCATTTGTCTTAAACAAAATGTAGCTTATTGCACAGCAACAATTAGGTACAAGTTACATTGGTGTGATAAACAATATTCCTATGAGGGAGACCAAGGTGCTATGTCTATATCCTCTGAGGTCCACAGCTGTTCTCCTGCCTGAGCCCATATGAGATTATTCTATTGGCCATAAGCCCTCTCAAACCCTAACATCTTTGTACAGTAGAGACACCAGTTGATCCTGTTGCTGTTGAATGTGTTAACAGTGGTCTTGTTTCTGCTTTTGCTCCTTACCTTGTTTATCAGATGCTCTACTTCAACGCCACCTGCAGCCTCTCTTTAACATGGTATGAGATGCCTTTACGCAGTGCAGGCTGTAACCTTAAATGAGGTAGGGCCTTTTCAAACTTTCACACCCAAGCCACTCAGCTTGCTTAGTACTGAGCTGCAGGCAAATATTATTTAACTAAGCAGGCAGCATGATATTTGTGTGTATCACGATTAACGGGTGTGGCTTGGTCATGCATCACAATATACATTCCTGTTTGTGAGCCTTAACTAATATCTCCACCAGTCATTGCTTTACCAACTCCATATCCCGCAGACTCTCTGTTAGTTCAGAGTCTCTAGTGGATTTTCACCCTCTGGCTACTTAATACCTATGAATGTGTCATGTCTCTGGGCACTTTTTTAACTCTCATCTTGACCTGAGATACTGCATTCTTCTTGCTAGTGTTAAACCTACGGGCCCGGTCGAAATGGAGCAAAATTGCCTCAGCTCAATAACATTTCAATACATTTTTCTTGAATAATTATTTCATTATTTCTACAATTAATACAGCAATCCTTCTCTGTAACCTCTGCTGCAACCGTCTGAAATTGTTGTATTGGTCCAATGCTCACTCTCAATACATCACCCACAATCTTCAACTCACTGTAAGGTGGCTAAACCTTCCTTGTCTCATCCCTGAAATTCCTACCCAGTCTCTCTCGACTTCACTTTCCACCTTTTCAACATTCCTTAGAAACCCGCCAATGGGCCTAGCTTTGGCCATCAGTCTGATTATCTCCTTGTGCAGTTCAGTGTCTCACGTGAACCACCAAAGGAGGCTTGTGTTTTCCATTAAAGTGCTACAAAAGTTTTGTTGTTGGTGCTGAACTGCATCAATGTAAATCTCGAGCTACATCGTGGTTCATTCGAATGTGAATGCAGCTCCTGCACATTCTGCAAATGCAAACAAATGGTGGATGATCCATTCTCTGTGGCCTATTTTGTTGCAAATATCTCCGATAGCCATCATTCGACGGTGTGAATTGTCATTACACGTCACCCTTGCAGTTCCTTTTCCTTTTCCTGCTCTTCCCCTTCTTAATTATTTTAGTTTTTTTTAACTTAGCTCGTGGAGAGAGCAGCAGTGGTGGCATCAGAGTGTTGCAGCAGCTTGAGACCCTGGCCAGGAGCAGACTGCCAGTGGTTGGTGGGCCATGGAATGGAGCAGCCGGTGGGCTGGAGGCCTGAAACAGGGTGCTGGCCAGACCGGGGCCTGGTGTAGTCAGCCTGGCGCAGATGGCGATCAGCAGTTAGCAAGCGTGGCTGGGGTCAGCCCAGTGTAAGGGAGAACGAGACCACTTCTAGAAAATCCCCAGCATGGCTACAGAAGGACTGTAATATTTATCTTCTAACTTTATTTCCCCAATTTATACTATGAAGAACTGTAATGTAGAACTTTCAGCACTTTTCTTTACTTGTTGATTTCTGTACCTGATCTATGTTAGTACCTAAGATTTCTAACTAGGTGCCTTTGTGCCAAAGATGTTGCTGTGTTTGCTGATATTGTAAACTTTTCACTGGCCTTCTGTACTCTTGTAGTTGAGTACACGTGACAATAAAATCTAAATCTAATTCTAGTCCTCAGTCTAATTCTCGGTTTGTCGAATT
The DNA here is from genome assembly GCF_030684315.1 of Stegostoma tigrinum. Taxonomy (NCBI): domain Eukaryota; kingdom Metazoa; phylum Chordata; class Chondrichthyes; order Orectolobiformes; family Stegostomatidae; genus Stegostoma; species Stegostoma tigrinum. The sequence goes on along the minus strand of NC_081360.1, from coordinate 16,950,121 downwards.
CATTTGTGGGACCTGGGTGTTGCTGGCATGGCCAACATTTATTCCACGTCCCCAGTTGCCCTCAAGAAGGTGGCATTGAGCTGCAGCGCACACTGCTGCGGTCCGCAGAGCTGGGCATTCCCACAAACCACCCCACACAGGCAACTGTTGGTTGGGAAAGGATCGGAAGACAAGGAGTCAATTATGGGAAAGCCACTTCATAAAACGCCCACGCAGATTGCATGGCCTGGACTCTAGCCCCCACTGACAGGCAGGCAGTATGCCAGCCCCAGAGCATCATCCCACACCCAGGGCATTTTCCCAGAGGCAGAATGGGGGTGTTGGGGCATGGAAAATGGCCGTGTTACTCACATGCAAGTGGCAGTAAGGTCTAGCTCAGAGGCCAATTCCGAACCAGTCAGGGCGCAGGTCCCCAGAGGGGGAAAAGATTAGCTGGTGACTGCTCAGGGACCCAGTGTTTGAGGCAGGTCTAAAGGTTGTCCCTGCCTGTCTAGGATCAGTAACAGCCGCAGGCTGGTCTGTGGAGGCGCTCTACGTCACCCCACACCCATCTGCCCAGACCCCCACCCCTGTGCTGTCCACCATGATGGCCCTGCTACAAAGGCCTTTTTTCACTTCAGGTTTAAAAAGTTGGGGAGAGGGCATCTGCAAGGTGCGTTGTCCCCACCATCTCTCTCTCTCTCTCACTTAACTGGAATGGTATCCTGCTTCTGTTCTTAAGCTGGATGTTGTCCAAATCAGCCCTACAGCTACAAACACCCATTCCAAACTGGACAGAGACCCCACCATCTGGCCATCAATTGGCCAATTTGAGAAAGAAAATAAGGAGGACCTGTTTGGCACAACAGAACAGGCATCTGGCCCCTAGACAGCTGCAAGAAATTCCTGCGTTAAGTCTTAAGTCTACCAAAGAAAAGACCATGACTGTTTGTACCTAATAAGGCTCATTAAAGAGACTTGTTTGAAGCTAATGGCGCAGATGGTCAAAGCATGAAGCTCAGTGCACCCTGTACCCAAAGCTGTAGGCCAGGCACCAAAACCTGCAACAAAGCCATCCTGGCAAACATTTAACATCTGGTTAAAAAGCAGAGGACTGAAGATATTTGAACACCTTGATTGAGTCCAAAAGCCGAGGAGGCAACGGCCTAGTGGTATTATCACTGGGCTATTATTCAGTAGACCCAGAAAATGTGCTGGGGACCTGTGTCTGATTTCCGCCACGGCAGATGGTAGAATTCAATAATTGAATTCAATTGAATTCAATAAATATCTGGAATTAAAAGTCTAATGGTGGCCATAAATGGATTGTTGAAAAAGCCCATATTGTTCACTAATGCCCTAAAGGGAAGGAAACTGCCATCCTTACCTGGTCTGGCCTACATGTGACTCCAGACCCAAAGCATTGTGGTTGACTCTTTTTAACTGCCTTCTGGGCAATTATGGATGGGCAATAAATGCTGCCTGGCCAGCGACACCTCCCATCTTGTAAATGAATAAGGGGTGTGAGGGGGGAAGCATAATTCCAAACTTCCAGAGTCCTGTCATTCTGATTATGTACACCCTTAAAGGAAAAGCCAGTAAAGCTTGTGAATAACGCATACTGGTCCAACTGGTTTTGTATATCTTAGCACAGTGCTCCGTTATAAGCAGTACTTTCATTTCCAAGTAGTATTACTGTGTTTTTTTTCCTTATGGATTCTGGGTAATCCAAGATGATTGACTAATCCAAGATGGAGGATGGGAAAAATTTGCGGCTATAAGAGCTGCTCCTTTTTTGAGATATCTTTTCAGCGTTGGAGCTGATTTTCTTGAATTCCAGGAGCACTAATTACTGTTTTATATGCTGTTGTCTTGTTTTGGGAAAGAAAGATCAAAACAATATCACTTTAAAAAGGAGGAAGACAGAAAAAGGACAGTGACCACATGGGCAGCGATTCAAATGAGAAAGAAAGCTATGCCGCTGTCTAATCCAGCAGTAACCTGCACTGCTCCTGCCATTGTATCAGAGATAATAGGAACTGCAGATGCTGGAGAATCTGAGATAACAAGGTATGGAGCTGGATGAACACAGCAGGCCAAACAGCATCTTATGAGCAGGAAAGCTGACGTTTCGGGCCGAGACCCTTCATGAAGCCTTCATGTTATGTCAGTCACTGCCTTTGCTGCCTGTTTTCAAGTATCTCTGGACATCAGAGTTGTTTACAATGGCAACATTTAAAAGGCATCTGGCTGGGTATATGAATAGGAAGGGTTTAGAGGAATATGGGCCAAATGCTGGCAAAGGGATTAGATTCATTTACTCAGCGTGCATGAGTTGAGTTGAGGGTTCTTCTTCTGTGCTGTATATCTCTATGACTCTGTAACCCTGGGCAATCGCTCTCACTCTGTCATCTCCATCCTCAGCCTGCTGCACTATTCCAATGAGGCTCAATGTGAGTTTAAGGAACTGCAGCTCATCTTCCAGTTAAGCATTTTACAGCCTTCCAGACTCGACATTGAGTTCAACAATTTCAGAATGTAATCTCTTTCCCAGCTTTTTTCGCTTCTTTCCTTGTTTCAGTAATTCTTTCTTCCAGACAGCAGTATTATTTTGTATGCCCCATTTCTGTTCCCTTTAACCTGGAAAACTAACTCCTTTGCCATTCCACCTTTCTTGTATTCCACTGCACCACAGATTTTCCTTTTGTCATTGTCTCTCACCCAATGCTTGCCCCAACAAGTCTAACTTTTACAGCTTCTGAGGGGATGGTCACAGAGCTGAAACATTAGCTCGGTTTCTGTCGCACCACTAAGGCACTGCTGATTATTTCCAGCCTTTTGTGTTTTTACTTAAAACCTAATCTTGGAAAGAAGTCTCGTCGTAGAAATCTGAAGGGAACAAACGTTAGTTAAAAAGCAGCTGCCAGAACTCGCCTCAAAAAAAACTTCGAGATAAGTGGCCAGTTTATAAAAAAGCAATAAATCAGCAATGGGCAGTTTTGCATTAGTAAAGGTGTAAAAGGAATTGGAACCGCAAATTGCCACAATTCAAGCTATAGCCTTCCCAGTGAAGCCTTTTCAGAGACACAGTTCTTCAAAGAACTCTTCATCGGGTCAGCACTGAAACATGACACAAACATTACAGCGGGTAATTACAGGGAGGGCAGAGCTTCTATCTCACTGATCTTTCCAAGAAAAAGCTGTAAAGAAACCACCAGCTTCATTGTCACAATTACAGGTATTATGCCTCTAAAACAGCTCATGTTTAACAGCAGACTATTTGGCAATTGTTCTCACACCAAGCAGTCACCCACATAATTACTTAAGGCATGTATCTATCTGTATGTTAAAGTCTGGCATTTTATATTTTTAATCTCAAACCTCAAGCCCTGTAATACTATAATTTGGCTCACTTCAGTCATGTCCCGTAAACACTTCCTGCAAACCGTTTACTAAGGGGATCAATTATTGCTAATTTGAGGCTCTTCACGCAGGCCATCACCCCCACCAAACCCAAACTTGGCTCTGCTCCTAAGAGTTTCACGGTTACACCCATGAATCTAATCCTGAGTGCCACCTGAACACTCAGCCTGGAGTCCTGGTGGCCATAGGCCCGGAGCCTGGACTCCTGATGGTGTTGGCGAGGCAGTGGCAACAGCAGAGCCAGGGACTCCTGGGGCATTGGCCTTGTTGTTGCTGTTCCCAGAGAGGGATCCATTAGGGAGCCTTCCAGCTCAGCGAGCAAACTTACATCCAGAACGTCAACCTGAGCTACAAATCTTCTCAAAACTCGCTAGGGGTCCCTTAAGGACCAGAACGTCTTGCAGAGAACTTGAGAAGCCCTGAAGCTGTGCTTGAGACCCAAGTTTGAACAGAAGGTGAATTCTTACTCAAGTAATTTCTTTTTATCATTATTGCAACTCAAAGTGTTCCGAACTGTGGCAACAAAACAATTTTCACTGTATCTTCAAGATATATGTGACAATAAATCATTCATAAATAATTCATAACCTTAAAAATTTTTTAGAGGAAGTACTCAGTTAATATAGCAAGTGAGGGAAGATCACCAAATATATAAACACAGGAAGAGAATAAGGCTATTCAGCCCGACAAATTTTTTTCTGCAATTTAGTCAAGATGTTGATTGTTGTCACTCTGCCCTTGGAAGGATGTTTTTAAACTGGAAACGATGCAAAAAAGATTCATAAGGATGTTACCGTGACTGGGGTTTTCAGTTATAAGGATAAGCTGGGACCTTTTTCTCTGGAGCATAGGAGGCTGAGGACTGATCTTACAGCGGTTTGTGAAATCATGGGGGGCATGGACAGGGTGAATAGTCAAGGTCTTTTGCCCACAGGAGAGGAGTCTCAGCTGGAAAATGTAGGTTTGAGGCAAGAGGAGAAAGATTTAAAAGGGAGCTGACGGGCAACTTTTTCATGCAGAGGGTGGTGTGTACATGGAAAGAGCTGCCAGAGGAAGTGGTGGAGGCGATCACAATTGCAACTTTCAAAAGGCAACTGGAAGGTACAAATTGGAAGGGTTTGGAGGGGTTTGGGCCAAATGCAGGCCAATGGGGCTAGTTCAGTTTCGGTAACATGGATGAGTTGGACCAAAGGGTCTGTTTCCAATGTTGTATGACTATATGACTATATATCAACTACCTGCCTTAATTCTATCTCCTTTTATACCTTCACTAACACAAACCTATCCATTGCTGTTTTGAAATTTTCAATTAATCCCTCAAATTTAACAGTATATTTTTCGGGTCAGAGATTTCCACATTTCTACCCTTCTTCATGGGAAGGAATTCCCCCTGATGTCGGCCCTATATGGTCTATTTTTAAGGTTCTGCCCCCTTGTTCTCCACTGCCAGAAGAAACAAGGTCCCTCTCTCTCTTCATACTATCTGATCTTTAAGCACTTCGATGAAGCTAACTCCTTATCTCCTACACTCTGCTTTCATTACCCAATGCCGTCCTTCAGAGATGCAGGGTTTTGGTGTGTCGGTGTGGAAACTTATCACCAATCAGCACATCCTGGGGTTCCAACCATTCTTGGCCACCCAACTATGCAATTTCATCAGAAACTACCAATTGCATTGTGGCTGCCTCTTGAAGCATCATCCAGTTAAAGACAGAGGATGGGACAGGCACGCAGCTGGATCAACCATTAAAAATGAATAGTAGCTTCATCACTGTGGACCTGAAATAGAAGCCAGCCGCGAGTTGGAGTTTTAAGTACTGGGAGCCTGCTAGCCTTTCCCTACAGGGTGGGAGGTCAGACTGATAAAATCCCAACGCTATCCCCGTTATGCCCCCAAGTTTCTCCACATCCAGTTGATCCAGGTATCTCAGTATTCTGTAAGTTTCAATGAAATCCCTCCTCATCCTTCTAAGCTCCATTGAGTACAGACCTAAAGTCCTCAACCATTCCTCATATGACAAGCCCTTCATCTCCGGAATCATTCTTGAAAACCTCATCTGGATCCCTGCTAAAGCCAGCATATGCTTCCCTAGGTATTGGGCCCAAAACTGCTCACAATATTCCAAATGCAGTCTGACCAGAGCCTTGTACAGTCTCAGCAGTACATCTCTGCTTTTGTATTCTAGCCCTCCTAAAATGAATGAATGCTAACTTTACCTTCCCAACTGCTGACTGAACCTGTATGTTAACCTTAAGAGAATGCTGAATGAGGACTCCTAAGCCTCTTTGCACTTCAGATGTCCAAAGCCTTTCCCTGTTAGAAAATAGTCCATATCATAAACTCTTAAGCTGAACAGGTCACCACTGTCGCGCTGCATAGCCAGGGGTACCGTCTTTTGGATGGGATGTTACACCAAGGCCTCGTCTGTCCTCTTAGTTGGGCACAAAAACCATTTGTATTATTTCAATGAAAAGCTGAGGAGCTCCCCCAGGTATCCTGTTCAATAAATATTCAATATGACCAAAAAAGATCAAGATCTCAGGCCACTATTAGGACAGTGTGCATGCAGCCTTGCTCTAAGCAAACTGATTTCAGTGTTTTCCATCACTGCAGTGACTTCAGTTCATACGTTGTGAGGTGCTTTAAGGTACATGAATTAACACTCCTTATCAATTCAGGGGCATGAATGTCACCATTGAGTTGGCACCTATCGACATGTCTGAGCGATTCACTGCAGGTATTCGCAAGTTATGTATCTTAGCCCCACCCCAAGAATCCAATTCTGGATCCTGGTAAGGCAGAAAGTAGCCTGTAATTTTATACAATTACACAGTGTCTGATGCTAATCAACCACAGACGTTCCTCCTCATTTCACTGTCCTGAAAGACTCAGAGCCAATTCCAATGTCAATCCAGCCAGTGAAAATGAAGGGTGTTTAGATTTGTAGTAGATCAATGTCAAAAGAACCAGATGGCACAGTGCAGATGTTGGGAATGGGCTGCATGCAAATTTGTAGTAATTATTAATGCAATAAAAGCCAAGTACAATACCTGCCACATCATAAATCACAGGCATCTTCAACCCACACACAAGCTCTTTATCTACCAGGTCTTTACCTTTTCTTAATCCAGGCCCGATTATAATAATTCCCTCCCTCCTGCCTCAGATTTAATTCTACAACTGCTGCTGGTTCTCCAGTACTTCTTGTCAGATGGTATGATACAAAATAATTCAGCACATGATTCTCCACCCGTCAGGCTACAATGCAAAGATTCTTCTGAGTGGGAGCTATTGAATAACAATGATGGACGCGTCCACTAGCTAGAGAACTGCCATCTCCCACCCACTCCTACTTCCCAGCTCAAAAGGCAATCAGATCAATCCTAGCATCCCTGCTCCCAGGAGTGACTAGCTCCATGCATGCTGGGAATCATACCCAAGGTTACCTGACCTGTCTGGGCTCATTAGGTAGTAAATTGGGAGGAGGCTGGCCAGATGATTGCATTGTGGTAATCTCACTGGAATAGTCTTTCATAGGCACAGTTTAATGCCCTATGATCAACGGTTAAAATCCTATCACAATAACTGGAATTTAAATCCAATGGATAAATATGGAGTTGGAAGCTAGTCTTATTAATGGTGGCTGTGACAGCTCATTGATGGTCATAAGGGCTTTCTCCGGGTGCTCCAGTTTCCTCCCATAGTCCAAAGATGTGCAGCTTAGGTGGGTTGGCCATGCTAAATGGCCCATAGTGTTCAGGGATGTGAAGATTAGGTGGGTTATAGGGGGATGGGTCTGGGTGGGATGCTCCAAGGGTCGGTGTGGACTGGTTGGGCCGAGGGGCTGTTCCCACACTGTGGGAATTCTTTAAAATAAAAAAAATTGATAAGACCCATCCAGTTCACTAATGTCCTTTAGGGAAGGGAATCTGCCATCCTTACCCTGTCTGGGCTAACTGTGACTCCAAACCCACAGCAATGTTGTTGGTCCTTGACTACACTCTGAAATGGCCCAACAAGCCATTCTGTTCAAAGGCAATTTGGCATGTACAATAAATGCCAGCCTTGCCAGTGATGCCTACATCACATGAAAGTATAAATAAAAAGGAACTTTAGACACTAAGACATTAGGCAACAACGTAATTTAAAAGGGATTCTGTGTATCTGTAACCTTGCAAACCACAGTTTATATTTTCAGAAATCATTCGCTGAGGCTTCAGTAGTCCCGCCAGATTGACAAGTTAAAATCTTTTGGCAGATGGCTATGTGAGATGGCTTGAGCCACTCTGTGCCTCAACACCAGAAAGCATTAGTCTTTTTTTAAATAACTGCACAGAGACCGATATCCCATCACCAAGTCACCCTCCATTTACATGCGCACAGTACATGGGCTCTGTCCAGCCAGTGAGGAATGAAGAGACCTTCTGAACCTCCTGCTTGTATCTGCCAGCCAGGGCTCCCTGATTGTCTCAGGGTTAGCAACCCCAATCAAGGATCTTATCAATGAGATCCACCTGGCCATGGTTCCAATCACTATGTCTTTATATTCAGAGAATACGAACTTGTATCACTTTACGCTTTCTTCTGAATCTGTGATCCTGGGAATTCCAATCCTAAGTCATTTTCCAGCTAGTGGTTAAGGGAGAGGGTGAAGGAATGAACTAAAATTGGTAAAAATGGGATACAGCAAACGGAACATGGGCCAGTCAACAGAATCACAGTTTAAGGGTGATGCCTTAAATTCAATTCTATTTTCATTATGCACCATTAAAAGTGTTGTGAGGGTTGCATTGCATAGTCGGCTTGTTTTTAATTTGAGGTTTACTTCTAACATGCAGAAATTAACAATTATACCAAGGTTGCAGTGGAATGCAAGTTGATTGTAACATTTGCTGCAGACAAAGCCAATGTTCCAATCTAGTTTAATAAGAGCAGAAATGAAGTGTACTTGGTGAGTGTAAATGTCCGAATTTGAGTGTTAGGGCATTCAATCTGCTGGTGTGTTTAATCGAGCAAGTGGGAGTAGCTCTGAGGAGCCTGGTCCACAATGACTTTTGGCTAGGGGCAATGCTCCAGAACAAATTGATTACATTAAACTGCCCAACACTGCCCATCTTTTTCTGTGCTTGTGCGATAAAAAATCTAAAATGTGAGAAGCTACTGGCACAATCTGAAAAGGCATTGCTGTAATGATCCATTAAAATTCATAAAACTGGCCTGGTGTGTTATCTGAATGGATTTGTAACATGGGAAAGTTCAAGGTTTGGATATGTCATTACAATGGCCAGCGAAAAGTCCCATGTCCATCACCTGAAATAGTCAGCACTCTTACTCATATTTTCAACATCCTCATCATCCACACCCAGAGCAAAAGACATCTGCTGGCTTCTCAAATGTTGGCAGCTAAGTGATTCACATGTAAGATACATAAAATGAGAATTTGAGTCTCTATTAGTCAAGCAAACAGTGCATCAAAGAGCACGTGAGAGAGTGCAATTATATCCCAGATATGTGGTTCCTAATTATGTGGTGGAGGAGTCGTTTGTATTTGGAGAGAGAAACCCTTTGTTTATGCGTATCCTGGGGAAAACCTCATGAGTTGGGTTGTTAAAGGAAACAAACCAGCTCTTGTACATGCAGATGGAACAAACACTGCTAGTGATATTGGGTAAATGTCAGCTCTCTTTTGATGCTTAGCTGGGAAGGAAGAGGTGACGTTCAATGCACAGCTGGTGAAGTACATCGAATTTCAATCTGAAAAGATGACAAAACACCAGGCAATAAAACATCATGATAAAAGCAAGCTAATTAACATCATCGTCAAGGATTTGTTGGTCAAGCAAATGTTGAAATGAAGATAAAAATAGAACACATCTATTTGTCAGGAGTGAACTCATGCTCACTGTTGAACATCCTCACTTCTGACCTTATGATGGAGGAAAAGTCGTTGATGAAGTGTTTGGACCGAGGATATTAACCTGAGGAATTCCTACAGAGATGGTCTGGGACTGAGGTGGCTCGCCTCCAACAATCATAATCATCTTCCTCCATGCTAAGTATAACTAAGCAGTGGGTTTCAATTTTGTCAGAACTCCTCGATGCCACACTCAGTCAAATGGTGCCTTGATGCAGAGGGCAATCACTCTCACCTCACCTCTGTAATTCAGCTTGTGTCAACTTTTGAACTAAAGATGTGATGAAGCCTGCGGTCAAGTGCTTTTGGTGGAAACCAGACTACTCATTAGTGATCAGATCATTGGGGGATAGATGCCATTTAGAGGTCACAGGGAGAGATACAAGGTGAAGGAAAGCATCTAGCAAATGGAAACAGGAAGTATCGTGAATCAATCTGTCCAGGGATATTCTCTCGTACAGATGGGACATGAACCCAGGTATTCTGACTCAGAGGTCGGGGCACTATTACAGCACCAGAAGGGTCCTAGATGTCATTTAGAGCCTTGTTCATGACATCTTTCAGCGGATAGTTGACAGTTGACTGATGTGATGGTAATTGACCAGACTAGATTTGTCCTGCCCTGTGTGGACAGGGCATAAGTGGCCAAATATGGGGGATGTGATGGCCTCTTGGTATTATCACCCAGTATTGACCAAATGGAATGGTGGGTGTAAGGTATGTTTCTGTGAGCAGGTTAATGCCAGATTGATGTTTGTCCAGTCTGTGAGACAGCTCTCCCGATATTAGCACAAGTTTCCAAATACCAGTGAGAAGGACTTCGCAATGTTCACTGGGCATGGTGGATCTTCATCCTGCCTCGAGCTTAGCACAATGCCCACTGTTCCACCCAGTTTTATTATTTCTCGATTTTGTAGCACTTTGACATAACTGAACAACTCGTTTCAGAGGGACGTTAAGTTTCAATTCCTTTGATGTGGGTCTGGAGTCACAAACAGGCTATAGATGGCAAATTTTCTTCCCTAAAGGATCTTGTGAGCCAATGATTCCACGGTAAATATTACACATATTAGCATTTTATTTAGTCAATTAGATATGAATTCCTCAACATTTGTTGTGGGATTTGAACTCAGATCTTCCAGGTTACTATTCCAAGCCGCTCGAATAGCCAGTAATGTAACTGCTATGTCATTGCACCCTCAGTCTGTGCCTGTGGTAGCTGATGAGAGAACCAACACAAGGTACAAATCTATTTCCCATTCTGACCAACCAAGTCATAGATGCATATGTCCACAACAATATCGGTTACCATAGACCCTTGAAGACATTCCTCAATCTCATATATGTCTTTATGATGACAAGAGAGAGCCTGTTCTTTTCTAATTATTTCAAAGTTTTCATTGACACACAATGTCCACAACATCTGGCAATTATAAAGCAGTTTCAATCCAGTGAATCTTCCGAGTGCTTCACAGGAATGATACCAGATAAAAATTGTCACCAAACCATGTCTGGAGACATAGACTAATGGTGTTTAAGAAGGGGATTCCAGAGCTCAGGCTCTGGATGGCTGAAGGCACAGTCACCAAGATAGTCACTTTAAGCAACCTGTTTGGACGTACTAGACACACCTCCGAGGCAGGTGACACCTGAACTTAAATCTGCTGATATCTCCCAGTCATAGAAAAAGAGGTATGCATAGACCAGACAGAATAAGAATGGCAGGCATTTTGATTGCTCCCCCAAAAACTTAACTATCATATTACCCATTCCTTGCTGATTAATGCATGTTCTATCACTCTCTCCCAAAGAATTTTCTTCGATCTCTTCAGAACATTTTCTCTCGGTCGCTTTGCGTCTGAATTATAATTTATGTGGCTTGCCTTTAAGCCTTGAAGACCTTTACATACTATGAGGTGACCTTTCATTGGGATCCAACAGAGCCTGCACGCAAATAATGTCTGCTCATATGCAGAGGAGAATGTTGGATGTAGCATCATTCCTCATTAATTTCTTTAACCCCTTCTTTGAGAAATTCTGCCATTTAAGCAAGTTTTTTTCCCTTTGTTCATGGGGTGTGAAGAACACCATTTATTTCCTATTTTGATTGTCCTTGATCAAGCGATACCACTGTTAGTGGAGGGAGTTCTAGACTCTTGATCCAGCATTAGTGAAGCAATGCAATTCCAAATTAAGATAATAGAATCCCCACAGTGTGGAAGCAGGTCATTCAGCCCAATGGGTCCACACCGACCCTCCAAAGAACATCCCTCCCAATCCCTAGGACCCTGCATTTCCCATGGCTAATCCACGTAGCCTGCACATTCCTAAATACTGTGGGCAATTTAGCATGGCCAATCCACCCAACCTGCAAATCTTTGGTCTGTGGGGGGAAACCCATGCAGAGACGGGGAGAATGTACAAATTCCGCAAAGACAGTCGCCCAAGGCTGAAATTGAACCTAGCTCCCTGGTCTTGTGAAGCAGCAGTGCTAACCATTATGTAGCCCATGCTGTATGGCTTGCAAATTCTAGACCTGGATGGTGTCAAACTTCTCCAGTGTTGTTGGAGTAACACTCATCTAGGTAAATGGGGAGTATTCCATCACACTCCTGAATTTATTCATAAGATGCGGGCATCACTAGATAGGCCAGTATTTATTTCCTATCCCTAATTGCTCAGAGGGCAGTTAATAGTTAATCACACTACTGTAGGTCTGGAGTCACAGGCAGACCAGACTGAGCGAGGATCGCTTTTCCATCCATAAAGGATATTGGTGAACCAGATGGGTTTTTCCAAATATCAACAATGGTTTCATGATCAGCATTAGGCCCTCCAATCCAGATTTTTATTGAATTTAAATTCCACAATCTGCAATGACATGGTGTGAACCTGGGTCCCCATGACATTACCTAGGTAATTGGATTAACATTTTAACCACTAGATAATACCAACAGGCCATCACCTTCCACAATTGTATCTTGTAGATGGTGGACGCACTTTGAGGGAGACGGGAGAAGCTTTGAAGGGAAAATATTTTCACATCTTTACAGACATGTCTCTTCTTCACAGTTCAAGAACTTCTTTTTTAGAATCTTCTCTGCAAAGCATTGAACAATTTAAAAGACACTGAGACAAATTCTGAGCACTTTGTATGGAAATTCATGCCAATGAGATCGGAATTTGGAAACAAACCAGATGCAGCAATCAGGTACAGTCATGTGAAATCACAATGAACGGAAATGTACTCAAGCCCACATCCAGAACCCGCAATGATTTCACTTCAATCCCTTGCTGCCTGGCGCATTAATCAGAATCCTCATGGGTTATCTTGTCACCCATTCTCCAGAATGATTTCAGCTCAGTCGAGAAGATGAAGTTTTTGAGGAAGCTGACAAGCTGTTTGTCCTCATGAGGGAATGTAGAACACAGTTTAAACGTAAGGGATCTCCCATTCAGCAGAGAAAAGAAGACAAATTTATTTTCTAAGAGGGCCCTAGCTTTTGCAGCTCTCTCCCCCAAAAAGCAGCAGGGGTTTGGTCGTTGAATATATTCAAGGCTGGGTTTGACAGAATTTTGATGGACAGTGGGTTGAGAACAGCCTGGAAGTGCAGTTGAGTAATCAGATCAGCTATTAAATGGTGGAGCATGCACAATGAACCAAATGGTCTGCCACTGCTCCTATTTACAATTATAGAGCAGTATGAGTCATGTAATCTTTGACGTTGAATTCAATGATGGTTGGCAGAAACACATAGCACCATCAGAGTATGAAGTTTCAGGTTCCTGCCAAAGAGCCAGTGTAAATATAGTCGCTGTGAAAACAACACTGCTTTTATATTTCTTGAAGAGGAGTCAATACTTTGATTGCAGAACTTATCCTGCAAAGTCAGTGGAAATATTTTTGCATCTTGCACATTTAAAATTGAAATATTTATAACGCAGACATTTTAAATTATTTAATAAGTTCTGGCCTTTATTGGGCCTTTACAAACATTTCCCCATCATTGCCTCACCATGCTTGTTTAGTGTAACATAACCTACTTGAAAGCTGTCCAAACTGTTTCCTTTGTTTCATGTGTGAGTGTGGGTTTTAAGTGATCAACAGACCATTGTTCCTGATGACAAAACTGTTATGCTGCACAGGCTGAAGCCAAGCTTTTTGGACAGGATTTTCAATAGATTCAGCTTAGCAGAAAGCAGCCCCTTTTTCATAGAGCAGTAAGACTTTGATTTAATCACAATCCCCTGTAAGTGGAGCAAAGTATCCCTCTTGACCTGTATGTAAACCTGCCTTTCAGGATTAAACACTAAGGATATCACTGTAGCAATATCAACAACCAAAATCTTGCTTTAAATGATATCTCTGAAATAAAGAAACACCCCAATGTGCCTCACAGGAGTATTAAACAACATTTGGTTTGATAAAGACCAGTAATTCTTTTTTAATCCATTTGGCATTTTCTAAAAGGATGAAATGACAGAGTTCATGGCTTAAATTTAAAAAGGAGCACACAAAAGTCAATGTAAGTCATAATCATTACAAGTTACACGAAAGAGAATTTTAAAAAAACACAATTACTGAGATCTTACATCAAATATTTTAACTCTACTTTCCTTCCACACCCAATAAATTTATGTCCTCAAAATCTTAATTCAGTTATATATCAAAACTTGAGAGATTAACTTTTGGGAAGGTTGCTGTGTCATTCATTTGCAAAAAGATTGAAATTTCTTGAGGTTGTCACTTGCTTCCTGTAAAATTGTTCCTTCAAATATCTCCCAACCATCCTGAGGTCTCAAACTCCCCATTCAACAGAGGTGGCTCTGGTGTCTTATGTATATCTGCTTCAGGTCAGAACTCTCCTGATTCTGATATTCTTTAAATATGGAGTTGTGAATCTAAATCTCTCTCTTTCTCCCTATCTGCCCTCAGTATGGCTATGCCAAAAATTCAACACAATATTAACAAAGTCAGTCAATTGACGAGAGATTTAACTCTTTATCCATTACCCTGAATTTCAACAGAATTCTGGTGTTTCCTTCACTTCAACTTATTCTAAACTCCTCAACTAAAAATTGCTTGAACTCAGAATCACCCCTAAGAATCTACTCCACTCCATCCTTGAATTATTAAATATTTTTTCTATTGTTCATCACCCAGGCAACCTGGTTCTCTAACCACTTTCTGACTCCAGTGTTTTCTCAAATCAGAATTCCAGTCATATTTCTGAAAAGAACCATCCCATAAATAGCAGCATGTTCCTAGAAGCACACAGGCCATCACAACACTGTGCCACATAAAGATTTTCATTTTGTTTATTCATAAAATTTGAGCATTGCTGGTAAAGCCAACATTTATTGTCTATCCCTGACTTAGCTTGAGAAGTTGATAGTGAGCTATCTCCTTGAACTGCAAACATTCATGAGGTATAGATGTACCCACAGAGATCAGAGATGTTGGGCGGCTGTTTCAGAAAGTTGGCTTAGCCACAGCAAAAGAACAGCAAAGCTATGGTAGTGCACAACTTAGAGGAAAACTTGTATGGAGTGGAGCTTGTGTTTATTGCCTTTCTCCTTCTATGTGGAGATCTCAGGTTCAGAAGGTGCTGTTGAAGAAGCCTTGTCAAGTTGTCAGAGTCTGTCTTTTACATGATGTTAGACACCCATGTGTGGTGGAACAAGCTGATCAAGTGAGTTTCCTTGTCCTAGAAAGTGTTGAGCTCCCTGACTATTATGCCCTGTATATGGTGGAAATATTTTAGGGATGATTCTGGAAAAGTCACTTGTCATAGAGCTCCAAGCATCAGACCTGCTTGGTAGCGACAGTATTTGGATGGATAGTCTAATTAAGTTTTTGGTCAATAGTGACCACCAAGACATGGATCATTGGATATTCAGTGATGATACTGCCATTGAAAGGGAAATAGTGATATTTTCTCTTGTCTTGCATTGTCTAGCACAAATGTTCCTTGTCATTTATCAGGTCAAGTTTGAATATTGTCCTGATCTTACTCATGTGGACACAGATTGCTTCAACACCTGAGGAGTTATGAATAGAGCTGAGCATGGTACAATCACCAGTAAATATCCTTTCCCTGAACTTATGATGGTCATTGATGAAGAGCTGAAGATGATTGGGCCCAGAGCACCATCCTGAGGAACTCCTGCAGGCATATCCTGAAGCTGGGTTGACAGAATTCTAACAACCACAATCAAATTTCATTGTTCTGGATATGATTCTAATTAAAGCAACGTTTTCCTTCTAAATCCCATTGACTATTTTGCTCAGGCTCCTTGAGGCCTCAAGTGAAGGGCAATCACTCCCTTCACTCTGTTGCCCATGTTTGTTTGTAATGAGGTGAGGACCTGAGTAATCCTGGCATAAGATTGCCAGTGAGCAGGTTATTGCAAAGCGATTGCCGTTTATCACTGCCGAAGGCCCCTTTACGATAATCGGGAGTAGATGGATTGGACAGCAATCAGCTGGGATTGGATTTTTCCTTCTTTCTGTCAACATGACATGTCTAAACAACTGTCCACACTGTTGGGTAAATTCTCGTGTTATAGCTGTCCTAGGCTAAAGGCTAGTTCGAGAGCATGTCTTCATTCTAATTTAGCGTTTGTGGTCTATGGTTTTTGCTCTGAGCCTGGTGTGCTTGTTGTAATGTGGAGTGAATCAAATTAGCTGAAGATTGGTCTCTGTGATGCTGGGATCACAGAAATAAAAACAGGAAATTTGAGAAATATGCAACAGCATTTAAGAAGACACAAAGATAATATTTCAGGCCAATGATTCTTCATTAGAACTCAGCCTGCATTTTAAATTGACTAGAAACTTTACTATACACTTCAAAGTGTAGCCTGAATATTTACAGCTTTTACTGCGTTTACTTCAGATTTTTAGCGTCTGTAGTAGTTAACTTAAAGAAGTATTGAAACATGTGGCTGGAAGCTTGGTCATAGTGCTTTGAAATGTGCTGTCAAATAGGACGAAGAGATATCAAGGAGAACAGTGTTAGATCATAAGGCATAGGAGCAGAAGTAGGCCATTTCACCCATTGAGCCTGCTCTGCCATTCAGTGAGACCATGTCTTTGAATGGCCATCCAATTCCTGCCTTTTCCCTAGAATGATTGATTCCCTTACAGATTAAAAATCTGCCTATCTCAGCCTTGAATATACTTAATCACCCAGCCTTGACAACCCGAAAGAATTCATTACCCTCGGAGAGGAAAAAAAATTCCTCCTCATCTCTGTCTTAAACATGTGACCCCTCATTCTGAGATAATTCCCTCTAATCCTAAAGTTACCCGCAAGGGGAAGCAACTTTCCACATCTGCCCACTTGAGTTCTCTAAGAATCTTGCTTGTTTCAATGGGGTGTATGCTCATTCTTCCACACACCAATGAGTAAAGGCCCAATCTGCTCAAACTCTTCTGATAAGACAGTCCCTCCACAGCTGGTATCTTCTTTGTACTTCCTCTTTTGTCTTTATAACTTTCTTTAGATAAGGGGTGGAAAACAGTTCATAGCATTCCAGCTGTGGTCTGAATAGTGCCTTGTATAGTTGTAGCAAAATCTCCTGACTTTTATACACCATTCCCTTTGAACTACAGGGCAAAATTCCATTTGCCTTCTTGAGTGCCCACTGAGCTAGAATGCTAATTTTTGGTGATTCATGGACAAGAATTCCCAGTCCCACTGTGCTTTAGCTTTCTGCAGTCTTTCTCCATTTAAATAAAATTCAGCTCCTCTGTTCTTCCTGCCAAAGCGCATAACCTCGCATTTTTCCTGCATTGTATTCCGTCTGCCAAGTTGCAACCCTCTTGCTTAATGGGGGAAGAAATTCCACAGCTCAGCAATTGATGATTAGGTCACCAATGGAGGGAAGTTAAAAGTGGGGATACACAAGTAGCCAGAATTGGAAGCCACAGATATCATGGAGAGTTCGGCAGCTGAAACTGAGCAACTGGGAGAATGGTTATCCTGACATTGTGAATCATTGTACAGTATCCATTGGATAGAAGGAATCAAATGGGTGATTGCCACAGTGTAAACTAGCAGCCTCTGGAAATGGGATTTATGAACATGTGCTCAGCTTTGCAGGTCAGTCCTCACCAGGTAGTGTTGGACAGTCCTCGCAAGGAATCCATTTATTTTTAAACAAAACCAGAAATTCCTGAAAAATCACAGCACATCTGGCAGCATCTGGGGAGAGGAAGCAGAGTTAACATTTCTAGCCCAGTGACCCTTCCTCAGAAGTCATTTTTGCTGCATTTCTCTCGCAAGTTCTGTTTTTGTTTCTGACTTCCAGCATCGCCATAGAGTCATACAGCACGGAAACAGTCCTTCGGTCCTACCAGTTCATGTTAACCATGTTCCCCAACTAAACTAGTCCCACCGGCCTGTGCTTGGCCGATATCCCTCTAAACCGTTCTTGTTCATGTACATAGCCAAATGTCTTTTAAACATTGTAACTGTACCTGCATCCACCGCTTTCTCTGGCAGTTTATTCCACACTTGAGCAACTCTTTGTGTAAAAATGTTGCCCCTTCATGTACTTTTAAATCTTTCTCCTCTCACCTTAAAAATGTGCCCCCTAGTTTTGAAAGCCCCCACCCTAGGGAAAAGACCCTTGTCATTCACCTTATCTATGCCCCTCGTGATTTTATAATCCTCAGTAAGGTCAAACTCCCAAACTCCAGTGAATAAAGTACCAGCCTTTCCAGTCTATTTTTATATCTTTCAGCCCTCCATTCCTGGCAACATCCCGGTAAATCTTTTCTGAGCCATCTCCAGTTTAATAGTAGCTTTCCGATAACAGGGAAACCAGAACTGGACAGTGCACTCAGGAAAAGGCCTGACCATTGTCTTATACAACCTCAACATGATGTCCCATCTCATATACTCAAATGTCTGAGCAATGAAGGCAAGTGTGCTAAACACCTTCTTAACTACTCCATCTACATGTGATACAAATTTCAAAGAATTATGTACATGAACCCCTTGGGTCTGTCTGTCCTACAACACCATCCAGAACCCTGCCATTAATTGTATAAGTCGTGCCTTTGTCTGTATCACCAAAATGCTATATCTCACATTTATCCAGAGTAAACTCCATCTGCCACTCCTCAGCACATTGACCTAACTGATCAAGATCTCTTTGTAATCTTAGACAACCTTCTTCACTAGTTGACTATACTACTAATCATTTATATAAATGACAAACAAAAGTGGACCCCGTACTGATCCCTGTGGAGCTTGGCTGGTCCCAGGCCTCCAGTTTAAAAAACACACCTCCACCACCACCTTCTGTTTCCTACCATCAAGCCAATTTTGTATCCAGTTGGCAAGCTCACCTTGAATCTCATATGTTCTAACTTTGCTACAAAGATTCTACAATCAATCTAACCTGCACAACCTTAGACTGTAGGAGGAAGCCAGAGCACCTGGAGGAAGCTCATGTGGACACAGGGAGAATGTGCGAATCCCAATCAGGCAGTCACCCGAGGCTGGAATTGAACCCACATATCTGGTGCTCTGAGGCAGCAGTGCTGATCACTGAACCACCCAGTCAGGAGTAGGCTCTTTGTCCAACATGAAAACACTTTGTGAACAGGCGCAGTGATAATCTTCCAAGCATCTGATTTCCAGTTCCAGCTTTCAAACTTCACTCCAATATTGATTACGCTGTGGCTGCAGGAGCAAATACCTTCACGTGGCTCTATGGTTGACATATATTACTTCAGGTCAGAACATCATCAGCTCTCACTTTTAATCATCATAATTGGCTGGTTTTTGCCAGCTGCGATTTTTTTTTACTAAATATAAATATATAATAAAAATGAAGTGAAAGCAATCATCATTCAGCCCATCATGTCTGCTCTGGTCAACCAAATAAGCAAATTCTCCTAATGCCATTGTCAATAACACTGCGCAATCTCCCTTTCAGATAAAAAAAATCCAAGTCAGCCTCCACTACACTCCCATTCTGTACATTCCAGACTGTAAATATTCACTACATAAAAATGATTTTCATCATGTCACTGTTGCTTCCTTCCCCAATTCTCTAAAATTATGCCTTCTGATTCTTGATCGTTCCGCTAACGGGAACAGTTTCTTCCAATCTCCTATGTCCAGGCTCCTCATGATTCTGAACATGTCAACGGAATCTTCTCTTAACATTCTCTTGTCTCGGAGAAACAGTCCCAACTTCTCCAATCCAGCCACGTAAATTAAATTTCTCCTCCTGGAACCATTCTTATGTATACTTTCTAAATCCTCTCTAATGCTTTCACATCCTTCTTAAAGTGTAATGCCCAGAACTGCACCATTAAATGAGACCAAAACAGTGTTCCAAAAAAATTCAACATAACCCCCTTGATTTTAAATCCTTTGCCCCGTTTATTAAAAAATTCATTTGCAGGTTGTGAGCGTTGCTGGCTAGATCAGCATTTATTGCCTAGCTCTAATTACCCAGAGGGCAATTCAGAGTCAACCACATTGCTGTAGATCTGGAGTCACACAGAGGCCGGACCAGATAAGGATGGCATTTTTCTTCCCCAAGGGACACTTGTGAGCCAGATGGGTTTTTCTCCAAACTATCAATAATAGTTTTGTGGCCATTATTGGGCTCTTTATTCCAGGTTCCAAACTGCGCCATCTGCCACATTGGGATTTGAAAACAAAAACAAAGTTGCTCGAAAAGCCCAGCAGGTCTGGCAGCATCTGTGAAGGAAAAAAACAGAGTTAATGATTTGGGTCTGGTGACCCTCCCTCAGAATGGTTAACTCTAGTTTCCCCCCTTCGCAGATGCCGCTAGATTTTTCCAACAGCTTTGCTTTTTACAGCATCAGCAGCTCTTAACATTGGGACTTGAACCCAGGTTCCCCAGAATATTACCTGGGTCTCTGGATTAACAGGCCACTGCAGTACCACTAGGCCAACCACCTCCCCTTAAAAATTGATAAAGCCTAAGATGCTGTAATCTTTATAAACAAATCTCACAACCTTGATTTTTATGACTTGGAGGTTTCTTCACCCAGGCTATACCTGTCAGTGAGATTCATTCATTAAAAAAATGGAACACTTACATTTATACACAACAGTGAGTAGGAAAGAACTCAGCTATATGAAAAAGGCCCGAGTTATGGAAATGCAGATATTTTGGAGACTGTTGGGAGTGCAGGGGCTGACATAAACAGGGGTGAGGAGAAACCATGGAGCAGTTTGAAAACAGTGTTTGAGAGTTGGAAACCTGAGGCTTTGCTGGAACTGTAATCAATATAGTTCATCGAGCACAGTGGTGATGAGTGAACAGAGCCTAATGCAAGTTACAGCACTAAATGTTTTGCTGGCTTTAATTTCCAGAGATAAAAATATGGTCCAGTCAGATGGTTCCTACACGATATCATTTTACATTATTCTTACACAGAGCAAACCCAAAGAAATTTCTGTATCAGAGCAGGAATAACCACGAGCTCAGAGCAACCTGGTTTCAAACAGAAAGACTTTTGCCTGTGGGAAGATGACAGCTTTGTACACAGCTTCCCACTCCTCTGCAATTTGTGGTGCGTTTCTGTAATCTGAGCTGCACATTGCTCATCACTTAGTAGCCTCAGTTTTCAGGAGCTAACCCTAGCAACTTGCTGTCCCTATCCGTCCAATGGCCGATAACAGCAAGCAGGGAGAAAGACGCGAGATCCGGCTGGGGCCTGACTCCTTTCCCGATCACCCCGTTGGCTCGAAATTTGTTCAGGATCTAAAGTGTGCCCTTGAGCAGCAGGACCGGGAACGGGTGAACCACCTCCTCCAGCATCGTGTTAAATGCGTGGATGCCATCATCGAACTTTCCAACGATGACTGGATGAAGGATCCATCTGCCCAACTGGACCCTCTTGTTCTACTTGGTCAGCAATTGTACAATTCATTTGTTCTTCAAGAATGTTGTATTTTACAGTTTTTAACAAGGATAACTGAACAACTCCCTGCTTCCCTTCAGTTATTTTGCTTTCTGGTTGATTGAAAGGCTTAGAATTGTTGTAGCACCCCCTACGGGACATCCAAAGCACTTAATTGCCAATGGAGTGTAGTCATTGTGGTCCTGGGGGAAATGCAACATCCAATTTGCACATAACAACTCCCACAAAAATGCAACCTGATTCTGACCAGTTTATCCGTTTCATGTTGGTTGAGCTATAAAGGGGATTGGGGAAAAATTTCAGTTTGCTCTGAAGTTCTTTACATCAACCCAACAGTCAGCGCCCCCAACAATGCTGCACTTCCACAGTACTGCCATGGAGTGTAGGATAGATGATGTTTCTCAGGTTTCTGCAATGAGATTACAACCTGCAACCTCTGACCCAGATGCATAATTGTCATGAGTCAGTCATGGCTGACCCCGGATGGCTCCCAAACTGTTAATTACCTCACCTTGACTTTATTCACTGCTATCGTATTATTGAAGTGGTCAACTTTATTGAGTCGCTGATAAATATCGGTCAGTTTTCAAAACAGTAATTTGCTTTGAAATCTCTCCACCTCTCCCTCCACTTTCAAGGTGCTCCTTACAACTCAGCTTTTTGAGCATTGTTTTGTTCACTTATCCTAATATCTTTATTTGTGACTTGGCGTGGTGTTTTTTAGATTCTTGTTCGGTACCTTGGAGAGTATTTTACTTAAAGGTGCAATATGAATACACGTTATTATGGTAAATCAAGAAAAAGATACAAAATGATTTACAAACATGAGTTGGGAATGGCTTCCCAGTCAATTCACTGGGACGCAGTGAACAAAGCAGAAATGAGTAACACGCCCCAAATTATTGAGAAGTCCCCAGAAGTGCAGCCAAGATGTTGTTTGCTGAAAAAAAGTGGTTAAGTATGATGAGAAGTCCTCATCTTCTTTTTAATGCCTCACTTGTTCCTTTGTTAACACTAGGTGCGACTATTCAAATACTGTCATGGCCTGTCTCCCAATTTGGCTGCAAGCAATAGGAGTGGAATGCCTGCAGATGTTACCTATATGGGCTTCCAAAAGGCAGATGATTTGGTTGTGAATATAGGACGGACAGGGATAGGGATAGGATAGGGAAAGACAGAGTCCAAAATTAGAGGCCATAGGTTTAAGATGAGGGGGGAAGATTTAAAAGGGAGATAAGGGACAACCTTTTCACACAGAGGGTGGTGCATGTATGGAATGAGCTGCCAGAGGAAGTGGTGGTAGCTGGTACAATTACAACATTTAAGAGGTATCAGGATGGGTACATGGACAGGAAGAGATTAGAGGGATATGGGCTAAATGCTGGCAAACCAGAGTAGATTAATTTGAGATATCTGGTTGGCGCAGACAATTTGCACTTAAGGGTCTGAATGTGTGCCGTATGACTCTATGACTCTACGGCAGAATATGACTGGTGGTGACCTGCGAGGATCAGTATTGAAGATGAGACTCTTCACTGGATTATTAGTGATGGAGATGATGGTAAAGAACACTGTTCAAGCTTGCCAATGACACAAAGATGGGAGCCACTGTGAATGGCAGTGTAGATGGAAACATGAAATCACACAGAGATGTAAATAAATTAACTGAACAGGCAAAAGTGTGGCAAAAGGATTTCAATAGATACAGACATAGATTTTGCATCTGAGAAGGATTTTAAAAAGTACACTTTCTAGATGATAAAATGCTGGAAAGCCAATGGATGCCCAATGAAAAGGCACACTATTATTTATTGAGAGAGAGAGAGAGACTCTCAGAAATGTGCAGCACAGAGGAATCTGGGAGTTGTTGTGAATGATATACAAATGTTTACAATGTAGATACCATCAAGGAATAAGTACACCAATGGAATTGTGGTCTTTATTGGTTGGGCATTGGAGTTTCAAAATGGGGAAGTTTTATTACAACTGTCCAGGATGTTGGTGAAGCTGTACCTGAAGTACTGTGTGTGGTTTTGATCCCTATATTTAAGAAAGGATGCACTGGCATTGGAGACAGTTCAAAAGAGATTCATTTGGCTGATGTCTGGGATGAAGAGGTTGACTCATCAAGAACAGCTGAACAGATTAGGCATTTATTAGAGTTTATAAGGATGAAGGGTAATCTTATTGAAAGATTCTGAAGGGGCTAAACAGGGTAAATGTTGAGAAGATCTTTTTACCAGTGTGGGAGTCTCAAACTAGGGGACTAAGTTGCAGACTAAGGGGATGTCCATTTAACACTGAGATGCAAAGGAATTTCTTCTTCCAGAGGATAATGAATGCCTGGAAATCTCACTACCAGAGAGTTGTGGAGGCTACTTCACTGGAAGTAGATAGCTTGACAGATTTTTGAAACATTGGGGAGCTAAGGGCTATGATGAGGTATTTAGGGCGAGTTGAACCCAGAGGCAGATCAGCCATGATCTTGTTGCATGGCTGGCCAGGCTCCTCATGGCCCTATTTCCTTTGTTCTTATATTGCCAGAGGGTCGTGAGTCTTTCGAACTGTCTTCCTTGAGAAAGTGATGAAAGCAGAGGGCTTGGATATTTTTGATGCAGCAGTAATTAGAGGGGAGGTGGGAGTGCGGATCTGGGATTACAGTCAGCCATGATCATACCGAATGATGGAGCAAGCTTGAGCGGCTGAATGTCTATTCCTGCCCTCAAATTCAGATGTTCACATGCCCAGGCAATACTGGAGAAGCAAGCCCAGAATGAGCTTGACACAGGCCTTCATGCAGTCATTCTTTTCAGCATAGTGGTCAGTTCCATTGACACACTTTCTGGCTCAACTGTGTTAAAGAATCAGATGGCCAGTGTTGACCATTGCAGCACTCAGTTGAAGTCATGAATGTTGTCTGCTGCTGTCAGTGACGTGCCACAGTTCACTCAGGGAATCCAAGCTGCTGTGGGGACATGCAGACTTTCCTGCATGATGTAGTCCAAAGCTACAGAGAGTGATAGTGTGTGTCATCTTGCCATCATGTGGCTGACAATGTATCTCACCTGCTTTTACTGCCTGCCATTGTTATGTGTTGGAAGGATTTGCAGGTTTATTGTCCCCTTGCTTTTTCCACACTTATGGTCACAGGTTTCGTCGCCAGCGAATCTTAGAGTGGGGCCCAGTGTAAGGGCCTCTGACTCAGAGGCAGGAATATTGCACGCTACTCAGAATACCTCGCACACTTGTCCTGGATACCAGCGTACACAATGTTTCCAGGCTGTCACAGCAGCTGGGCGACCTGTTATCCGATAGGATTGGTGAGGCATAAGCTCAGAGGGAGTTGCAGTAGTTGCATCGAATACAAACCGGCTGTTAGTTGTGCAAGGTGCTGCACACATGTTTAGCTGCAGGAGATTTTAGAGAAGGAATTGACACCAGATCAGTTTTGCACATTGATCAACAATACCGCCTGCCTAGTCCACAAACTTATCAAAATGGTGTCAGGAGTGGCACCCATAGGAAAGCTGAGAGCGCGGTTAGGATGGCATTTTAAGAGGGAAAACAGTAACCAGAACACAAGATCGCAGGCATAGAGGAATCAACTTCCACTGCCCACATTTATCTCATGCACCAACATAATAAGGGCTGAAGGTCATGGAAAGGGTCTAATCACATTTTCAAGGGCAACCAGTGATGGTTAGTAAAGGTCAGCCTTTCCACCAATGCCCATATCCAGAGAATGATATTGTTTTAAAAGTAAGGCTGGCTAAACTGCTTGGAGTAAACAAAATAAACAAGTAACCATAATAGTGAAAAAAAGCAGGCAGCCAGGGTGAATGACACACTGAACTGCCCGCTGTTCATGCCCAACTTGGTCTGGTAAAATGTGAAGTATTTGCTACCAACTCATTAAAGATCCTGGTTGAGAATCTCTGCAGCAATAACACTGCTTTAACTTCGAGCCAACAATTCTCTGCTTGTCTCACTATTCCTCTATCCAGGGTCAGAAATTGACAGGCATAAGCATATTTACATAATGTTCTGCTTTCAGCCACTTGTAACACTGGTATCACGGGGCTGCAAATACATTCAAAGCTTGTTGCCAGACAGATTAAGGGAACCTGGGAGTGGCTTGCGTGGAAACAAAATACACAGGCATATGATTAACAGCACAGCTCAAAGTGAGATCTTGTGACCCAGCTCCTCATACCCAGTTTGATGGTACCTAATAAGGTCGGAATGAGATGTAGGTGTCTATAGTCACGCACAGTTCTGGAAGTGTAGAGGCTGCGCAGTTCTGTGCTTCTCATGTACATCGCAGAGTTTTAGCAGAACCTGGGGTAGGAGCTCACTGCCCTTGGATGATGTGAGTCAAACCTGAGCAACTTTACCTCCTTGCACACCCCCAACCCCCAGTGAATCCCTGACCGGCAATGGTCACACACCCATCTGGATGTCCCAAGAGCTGAGGGCATGGTTTATGTTTTAGAGGTCAGGCAGGAAACTTCACCCACATGCACTCAAATATTGCTCAGGAAGCAGCTTCTGAAACTCATGAACTTGGAGTTAGAAAACTCTGCTCCTGAATGCAAAAAATGAGTGTCTGCATTGGAAGGTGTAAAATATGTAACAGAATGCCCGATAGCGAGTATGAGGCATGGCTGACAGTTCTGTAAGATTGGTGGCACACAATTTGGAGTACAAGGCGAGGAAAGCACTGATTGTAGCTGAGGGATGTGAAAATGTCTGCAGTGTTGCAATTTAAATGAGCAGAAGATAAAAAGCGGCTGCCCTACCTGAAAGACTCTGGCAAGATTGTCGAATTTCTTCTGGCGTTGCTGTCAAATCCTGAGCTCAATGCTCTTAGCAATCACTCACACTGAATTGCTTCCTGATGCGGATTTGTGGCAGCAGCTCAGTGTGGGGCACGCAGAAGTCAGCAGCCAGATCATGTGGATGCCCCCTGAGCTGGTCTGCTGTGGAGAGCCGGTGGACAGAGACTGTGATTTTTTTTGACTTTGCTTCTTGTTTTTCTGGCCTATGGTTATATTGTGTACACCTGTAATGTGACTAAGCGGCTATACCCAGGTACCTATATATCTAAGATGGTGCTAAATGACAATATGACAATATGACAATAAATATGACAATGAAGCTAATTCAGTTCAATTCATTAATGTTCAGAGGCTTTCCTGCCCTGCAGCCTCTCTGCCTCTTCACAGCCGCCCAGGAGAAAGTAACCACACTCTCATCCCCCTTACTCAGTCATTTCTTCAATCGCAGGCCTTTCTCTGATATCTCACCCCAGAACATCCCTCCCCTTTAAGGAATACAAAGCAGACAGTGCTGGAGAAACTCAGCAGGCCTGGCAGTGTCTGTTGCAAAGCGAAACAGAGTTCTCTTCACTGGAGAATTCAAACATTGGATTTCTAAAGCAAGGTCGCTTTGAGGATAGCCAATTCAACATGTAGGGCAAAGTACGCCAGTTCTGATGGATAGGGATCTCAGTCAAAAATGATCCTCAATCTGATTTTAAGAAAAGGCCGTTCAACAAGAGGTGCTTTAGACAGCTGTTTGTAACAGCACAATGTCCATTGGAACTGTTTATCCATAAAAGGACACCAAAGGCCCATTTCAGAGTTTCCCTGTACTTAACGATTAAGCTAGGCCATCATCTCACTCATCAGGAATGGTCAGTTGGAATCACCAGTGAGCCACAGAGAAGCAGAGTTCCATGCAGAGAAGTTAATTAAATGCAGGATGTTGAAAGAGGCACCACAGAAGGTGGGCTTGGACAGCCACTGCCCCGGAGCAAAGTTAAGTCTCTTGTTGTGCAGCTAGAAAGTCGGCTGCTTGAAAATGTTATTTGTCAGATGATGCCGTATTTCAGAACTTTATCCCCATTATGTGTGCTGGTATTGTGTCCCAGTGCATTACCCCAGTACAAAATACCTGTCTGTATCCTGGTGTTGTGTCCCAGTGTGGCATCCCAGCACAAAATGCCAATCTGTATCTTGGTATTGTGAGCCAGTGCAGTGCCCCAGTACAAAATACCAATCTGCATCCTGGTACAATGTTCTAGTACAGAATCATAGGAACATAGAAACTAGGTACAGGGGTAGGCTATTCAACCATCTGAGCCTGTCTCACATTTAATGTGATCATGGCTGGTCATCTGCCTAAATGCCATATTCCTGTTTGTATTAATCCCTTCCTTGAATATATTCAGTGACTTGGCCTCCACAACCTTATATGGTAGAGAGTTCCACATGTTCACTACCCTTTGAATGAAGAAGTTTTCCTTGTCTCAAACATAAACGGTCACACCCCATTTTCTGAGACTGTGTGCTCTGGTTTTAGACTCACCAACCAGGAAAATCATCCTTCCTGCATCTAGTCTGTTCAGTTCTGTTACAACTCTATGCATTTCAGTCAGATTCCCTCTCATCCTTCTCAACTCTAGTGAAAACATGGGCCTAGTTGAACCAATCTCTCCTCACAGAATAGCCTTGCCATCCCTGGTATCAGCCAAGTGGAACCTCTGCTGCACTCCCTCTGTGGCAAGTTTTGCCTTTCTTAGCTATGGGGACCAAAACTGCACAAAACATTCCAAGTGTGGTCTCACCAAGGCCCAATATAATTACAGTAAGATAGCCTGCTTCTGACCTCAAATCCTTTTGCGTTGTAGGCTAATATACCATTTGCCCATTTGCCTAATTGCCTGCTGTAGCTGTATGACTACATTCATTGGCCGGCAAACAAAAACATCCGGATCCCCTTGTACATCCACATTTTCTAATATAACACTATTTAAAAATACATGGCCTGTTTCTTTAGACAGTGAACTGTATAAGCTGACATATAGCTATGCGGTACTGCATCTGCCATGTGGTTGCCCACACACGCAACTTGCCCAAATCACCTTGAACCTTCCTTGTATCCCCTTCAGAACTTGCAGACCTGCACAGCTTTATGTCATCAGCAAACTTGGAAATATTGCATTTGGTTCCCTCACCCAGATTATTCATGTATGCCATGAATAGTTGAGGTCAGCACTGATCCTTGCTAGTCGCTGCCTACAACTCAGAAAAAGACACCTTTAGTCCCATTCTCTGTTTCCTGTCTGTCAGCCAAATATCAATCCATGCCATATGCTTTAACTTTGTTGGCTAGACTCTTCTGAAGGACTTTATGAAATGTCTTCTGAAAATCCAAATATATCACATCTGCTGATTCTCCTTTATCTATTCTACTGGGTACTTCCTCAAAAAAAATCTTCAGTAGCTTTGTTAAGTATGATTTACCTTTCATAAACCCATGCTGGCTTTGTTCAATCATATTAATGCTTTCCAAATGTTGTGTTATGATATCTTTTATAACAGACTCTAACAATTTTCCCACTAGGCTAACTGGTTCGTAGTTCCGTGTTTTGTTCTCTCTCTCTTTTTTAAAATAGTGAGGCTACATTTATCCCTCCAATCTGTAGGAACTGATCCAGACTCTGTAGAATTTTAGAACGTGGCCACCAAGGCATCCAATATTTCCTGGGCCACCTCCTTTAATATGGTGAACTAGAGATTATCGGGCACTGTGGATTTGTCAACCTTTATACCCATTGGTTTCTCCAGCAACTATTCTTACTGATATGATTTCCTTCAATTCCTCTCTCTCTCTCTCACTAGATCCTTGATTCCCGAAAGTTTCTGAGAGATGCCCTCCTTTGTGTGGATTGAAGCAGAGTGTGAGTTCAATTCTGCTGCCATTTTTGTTGTTCCCTATTATAATTCCCACAACTTCTGATTGTAACAATCCCAGTGCAGAATCTGAATACAGTATATTGGCACAGTGCCTCAGTACAGAATCCCAGCATTGTATCCTGGCTCTGTATCATAGAACAAAATCCCAGAACTAAATCTCAGTACAGAACCCGAGTAAAAAAAAAATCCCATCACTGTATCACAGTACTGCATCCCAGCACAGAAAAAGTGCTGTATCCAGGATGGTATTCCAATACCTTTGTATTGAATCTTAACATTGCATCTGAGTGCAATATCCTTGAAGTATTCCTAGTACTTTAAGTGAAATTTGGCTTAAAGCCTGACAAGAATGGCAGCTCAAAATCTCTGGCTTTTGGGTAGAATAGAGAAGGGATTAAAACAGAAAGCAGCATGGTATGATTGGTTTGTGAGGAGAGATGAGGTATCAAATTAAGTATCGAATGAGGTAAACAGAAACATAAAAGGGGCAGTAACTGCAAGGTATATACAATTGGCCCTCAAAAGAGTGGCAAAGAGAAGTGAATATGTGTCTGAGCCAAAACTAGAGGGCATAGATTTAAGGTGACAGGGGAAAGATTTAAAAGAGACCCAAGGGGCAACTTTTTCACACGGAGGGTGTTGCGTGTATGGAATGAGTTGGCACAGGAAGTGGTGGAGGCTGGTACAATTACAACATTTAAAAGGTATATGGGTGGGTACATGAATAAGAAGGGTTTTTAGGGATATGGGCCAAATTCTAGCAAATGGGACTAGATTAATTTAGGATATCTGGTCGGCATGGGCGAGTTAGACCAAAGGGTTTGATTCTGTGCTTTACAACTCTATGACTCTATGACTCTAATAGCTAGGGATAAAAAAACTATCAAGTATCAACTGGAATGCAAACAGCATGAAAGATACAGAAGGCACAATGTTCCTGGACTGATTTCAAGAGAACCTTTCCAGCCAGCTGTTACAAACCTAATGAGAAAGGGGACAAATTAGATTTAGCCTTAGGAAATGAAGCTGGGCAGGTTAATGAAGTAGCAGTGGGTGACCCTTTTGGACACAGTGATCATAATAGCTATATTTAGCACCACTATGGGAAGGGACAAAGATGGATCAGGGATAAAAATTGTAAACTGAATGTTGGTAAGCTTTACAAAGCTGGGGAATGATTTGGTACAAGTGAAATTGTTATAGCAATCTGAAGGAAAATCAGCAACTAATTGCACAGTCTAAGCATGTTCCCCTGAAAATAAACCAATGATACTGTCAAACCTAGAAGCCCCAGGCAGCCCCCTATTTAGAAATGTAAGAGTTGAGATAAATTAGAAAAATAGAGCTTCTGTCAATCTCAACATAATGCTTTAGGAAGATTAGGCTCAAGAAATGTATAGGATAAAGTGAGAAAGGAACTTAGGAAAACAAAATGAGGATGTGATAAGATGTTGATTAGAGATAAAGGGAACTGCAGATGCTGGAGAATCCAAGATAACAAAGTGTGAAGCTGGATGAACACAGCAGGCCAAGCAGCATCTTAGGAGCACAAAAGCTGACGTTTCAGGCCTAGACCCTTCATCAGATTTTGTGCTCCTAAGATGCTGCTTGGCCTGTTGTGTTCATCTAGCTTCACACTTTGTTATCTTATATGATAAGATGTTGACAGGTAAAATTGAGGAAAATCCAAGGATACTTTATCAGTACATTAAAGAAAGAGGATGGCTAAGGAAAAGATAGGGGCTATCGGATGTATACATGGTTCTTTATGATGACTTTGTCTTGTCTTCACAGAGGGCTGATGGAAAACTTCTAGTTAAAGATAAAGTCAAACTTACTAGAAAAGTACTAAATACAGTACTAGATAAGATAAACACAATGAGAAGGGAGGGCTGGAAAGATTGATCCTCTTGAAGGTGTAGAACCACAAGGGCTAGATGAATTGTATCCTCAGTTGTTAATGGAAGTCAGGGAGGGAATAGTGACTGCTTTGAAGATCATTTTCCAAACTTCATTCAATACAGGCAGGTACCAGAGACTGGATGTCTGCAAACATTGTACCACTATTGAAAAAGGGTGTGAGGGCTAGGCTCAGTCATTAGAGACTGTCATTCTGACCTCAGTGATGGGCAAATTATTAGAATCAAGACTGAGAGATAGAATGAACTATTCAGAAAGGCACAGATTAATCAGGGATGGTCAGCATGGTTTTGCTAATAGGAGGTCGTGTCTTGCAGACTTAATTGAATCTGGAAGATTGATGAGGTAGAGCAGAAGATATTGTCTACCTGGATTTTAGAAAAGTATTTGACAAGGTCTTATGTAGAGGACTGGTCAAAAAAATTAAAGCCAAGTAGGTACAGGGAAATGTGACAAATTGGATTCAAAATTGGATCAGTGATATAGGACAACGGACAATGTGTGACAATGTCTTTGCAAATGGCAAATGGTTTCTAGTGTTGTTCCACAGGGATCAGCGCTGGATCCCTTACTGTTCGGGTATGTATGTGCTGCGGTGGTAACATCCCTACCTTTGAGCCCAGAGGCCCAGGTTCAAGTCCCAAATGCCTAAAGGTATGTGATAATATTTCTGAACAGGTTGAATAGAAAGTAGTTTAAATTTAGGTATGAGAGGCATGCTATGGAAATTTGCAGAAAACACAAGAATTAGTCATACAGTGAAGAGGATGGCTGTTGAGTGTAAAAAGATAGCAAAGGTTTGGTTGAGTGGATGAAAAAGTGGCAAGTGGAATTCAACCTGGAGAAGTGCAAGATGACACATTTGGCGATAGCAAACGAAGTAAGGGAGTACACAATAAACATAGAACATAGAACATCGAACATTACAGCACAGTACAGGCCCTTCGGCCCTCGATGTTGTGCCGACCTGTCATATCGATCTCAAGCCCATCTAACCTACACTATTCCATGTACGTCCATATGCTTATCCAATGATGACTTAAATGTACCTAAAGTTGGCGAATCTACTAACGTTGCAGGCAAAGCATTCCATTCCCTTACTACTCTCTGAGTAAAGAAACTACTTCTGACATCTGTCCTATATCTTTCACCCCTCAATTTAAAGCTATGCCCCCTCATGCTCACCGTCACCATCCTAGGAAAAAGGCTCTCCCTATCCACCCTATCTAACCCTCTGATGATTTTATATGTTTCAATTAAGTCACCTCTCAACCTTCTTCTCTCTAATGAAAACAGCCTCAAGTCCCTCAGCCTTTCCTCATAAGACCTTCCCTCCATACCAGGCAACATCCTAGTAAATCTCCTCTGCACCCTTTCCAAAGCTTCCACATCCTTCTTATAATGCGGTGACCAGAACTGTATGCAACACTCCAAGTGCGGCTGCACCAGAGTTTTGTACAGCTGTAGCATAACCTCTTGGTTCCGGAACTCGATCCCTCTACTAATAAAAGCTAAAAACACTGTATGCCTTCTTAACAGCCCTGTCAACCTGGGTGGCAACTTTCAAGGATCTGTGTACATGGACACTGAGATCTCTCTGCTCATCTACACTACTAAGAATCTTACCATTAGCCCTGTACTTTGACTTCTGGTTACTCCTACCAAAGTGCATCACCTCACACTTGTCTGCATTAAACTCCATTTGCCACCTCTCAGCCCAGCTCTGCAGCTTATCTATGTCTCTCTGCAACCTACTGCGTCCTTCATCACTATCCACAACTCCACCGACCTTAGTGTCGTCTGCAAATTTACTAACCCATCCTTCTACGCCCTCATCCAGGTCATTTATAAAAATGACAAACAGCAGTGGACCCAACACCGACCCTTGCTGTACACCACTAGTAACTGGTCTCCAGGATGAACATTTCCCATCAACTACCACCCTGTCTTCTTTCAGCAAGCCAATTTCCGATCCAAACTGCTATATCTCCCACAATTCCATTCCTCCGCATTTTGTACAATAGCCTATTGTGGGGAACCTTATCGAACGCCTTGCTGAAATCCATATACACCATATAAACGGAGGGTATTGAGAGAGGAAGAGGAAGTGGGACACTTTGTCGTGCATGCCTACAGGTCCACGGAGGTAGATCAGGTAGTAAAGCCAACCTATGGGAAGTTTTCCTTGATTGGGTGATGTATTGAATACAACAGCAGGGATGTAATGCTGAAACCTATTCAGACGCTGGATGGGTAACAGCCAGATTTTGTGTAAAGTTCTGGTCACCACATTACAACAAGGATGTAATTGACCTCGGAAAAGTGCAGAGAATATTGCTAGGGCTTGAAAATAGCAGTTTTGAGGAAAGATTGGAAGACTAGGGCTTTTATTTCCCCTTTAGAACAGAAGAGGCCGAGGGGATGATTTAATTGTAGCACATTAATTAATGAGGGACCAGGATAGAGTGGACAGGAAATTCTTATTTCCTCTCATGAAGAGGTCAGTTACCGGGAAAACAGATTTGAAGTGATTGGTGTAAGGATGAGAGGGAATATGAGGAGGAACCTTTACATCCGTAAGGAGTGGGTGTCTAGAATTCTAGGCCCAGTTTGGTGGTTGAGGTGGAAACACTGAATTCATTTAAAATGAAGCTAGATCTGCACCAGAAACGTTGTAACCTGCAAGGCTACAGACCAGTTATAGAAATATGGGACAGGAATAGTCTATTTAACTGGCACAGTCATGGTGGGCTGAACGGCCACTTTCTGTGTTATGCTACGGTTCCACTGTTTCCAAATTGTCTTTCCCAATCCTATATCCCGGTACAAAATTTTGATACAATATCACAGTTTTGAATCATAGTAGTATATTCCAGTAGTCTATACTGATGCTCTATCCGGGCACTTTATCCTTGAGCTGTATCTCGGTCCTATGTCCTAGTTTTTTTCTATTCCAGTGCTGCTAGCTGTTGTGTTATCTTGGCACTTTATCTGATATTGTATCCTAATCTAATACCCCGTACAGTATCCCAGAGGTACAGCTGTTTTGTTATTCAATCATTGGACTTTGCTGAGTTGGCTAGATCACCATTTATTACCCATTCTTCACTGACCTTGAGAAGGTGGCACTGAGCGGAATTTCCTATGATGTAATTGTATGCACAATTGAATCAGGGAAGCAGTTCCAGGATATTGTCTCAGAAACAGTGAAGGAACAGCGATATCATTCCAAGTCAGGGAGGTATGTGGCTTGGAGGGGATTTTTCAGTGGTGGTGATGTTTCCATGTATTAGCTTCCCTTGCCCTTCTGGAGGGTACAGGTCACAGATTTGGAAGGAGTTGCCAAAAGAATCTTTTGCAAGTTTCTGTCATGCATCCTACATATGGTGTACACTGCATCCACTGTAGGCCAATTTTAAGAGATGGAATGTCTCTGGCAATGCAGGACACCAAACTTAAGTGCTGCTTTGTACTGAATGGCATCTACCCACGTGTCTATTATTGTAGCGGCATTTGTCCAGGCAATAGAGATGTATTCCATCATAACACTTGTGTTTTGTAGATAGTGGAATGATTTTGGGGAGTTGGAGGTGAGTTAGCACTACAAAAATTCCCAGCCTCTGACTTATCTTTGTAGCCTCAGTATTCACACGGCAGGCCCAGTTCAGGCAATGGCCAAAGTTGGCCCTCTGTGTGTTGATAGGGGGGGATTCATCAATGGTAGTGCCATGGAACAGCAAGGGGAGATTGTTATGTTTTCTCTTGTTGGAGATAGTTATTGCATGGCATTCGTTTTGTGCAAAATGTACTTGCCATTTATCATCTCAAGCCTGATCGCTGGTCTGCTCTTGATGAATGTGATCATGGAGTGTTTCAGTATCAGAGGAGGCCCTATTCTGGAACTGTATCCCAGCGAGAGCTGCATCTACATTGCAGCCTGGACACTGAGTGTCTATTAACTGGGAGGGAGGGGGGCGGACAGTATGTCCTAGCCTGATTGATTCTTCAGCTGACATTCACGCCAGCTTAAACCAGCATAAAATGGCTGGACAGCGGTCAGGGGCCTAAAGGTCAGCCTTGTTGGACAGGTTTAAGACCAATCCCTTCACAGCTGACAAAACACAATTACCCTGTCAAAGCAATTGAAGAGAGGAGCTGTCAACATATGAGCACACGGCAGACAGAACCTTCCAGTAGCCTTCAGTGAAATCCACTTGACTATTATAAATCAGTCAATGAAAACAAGTCATGCACCATCTTGAACTCTGCCAAGAATGAGATTGCTGCTTAACCTTAAGTATTTATAGAGGCACAATGGACAGTGAGATCAGTAATAGCTCAGTAGGGGTATATTTATAGAACAACAATAGCCTGTGTCCTTGTGTATAAAATAAAGCAGCCAGGGCTAAAATAAACTCCAGACACAACTCTCTCCAGGCAATGGATAGAGACACTGTGCAGCGATCGCAGATATTCCTGGACTCTGAACAGAACCAGTACTCTGGGCCCTCTTGTGCCATGAAACGTCGGGGTCCAGAGGCCTTCCACCAGGCACTGGTGCACGGCGACCTGAGGCTTCTCAAGGTCATGGTCAGTGAGTATCGTGAAGATGTCAACATGGTCTTCGAGGTCCGCAGCAAGGAAATGGAGTGGCAGGCAAAACCAGTCGCCCTGGGGGTTTCAGGTAACCACTGGCAGTGACCTCGTTGGTTTTAGTACAACTCGGTGTTGAATTCGCAACATGGAATTTAGCCTAATGGCTTGTAGCCTGAGTGTAATATTGGCACCTGTATATAATATTGGCATTGTGGATTGAGCAGTCACGGTAGCAGTTTTAAAATTCATTAATTGTATGTGAGTGCTTATTGACTGTAATTAATTGGCCATGAGAAGATAATTGGGGCCACCTCCATTGCAGATTGTGTGGCGCAGATACACCCACAGTGCCATCGAGACAAGGGTTTCTGATTTTGGTCCAGTGACAGCGAAGGAACAATATATTCCCACATCAGGATGTTGTGTGCCTTAAATAGACGGTAGTGTTTCCATGTGTCTACTTTTCTTGTCTGCGGAAACTGTGGGCTTAGACAGCACTTGCTGAGTTGCTGCACTACACCTTTTTGTTGGCTTGCACTGCTGATAACGTGCACTGGTGGGGGAGGGACTGAACGTCGAAGGTGGTAGATGGGGTGCCAACTAAGTAGAATACTTTCTGGCGTCAACTTCTTAGGTGTTGTTGGAACCATACTTCTGCGGGTTAATGAGGAATATTCTGTCACATGCCTGGATAACGTCTTCGAGACGGTGGACAGGGTTAGTGGAGTCAGAAGGGGAGGTAGTTGCCAAAGAATTCCAATCTCTGACCTACTCTTGTGAATAATGGAGGATTTAATAATGGCAATGCCATTGAATGCCATGAAGACAGGATTAGAATCGCTCTCGCTAGAGGTGTTCATTATCTGGAAATTGTGTATTATTAATGGCCCTTTTCATTTATTCATCCAAGCCTCAATGTTCAGGTCTTGCTACATTGTCTCCAAAGTACAATCATCAATGAACATCCCAAATTCTGACCTAATGATGGATGAGATAGCATTAATGAAGCAGTTGAAGATAGTTGGTTTTTCAACTCTACTCTGAAGAATTTTTGTATCGCAGGGACTGACCTCATTGACTTCTTTTGTAGTAGATATAATTCTAGTCAGTGAAGAGATTTCCCTTGAATCCCATTGGCTCCAACTTTTCTTGGAGCCATTAAAGCAATTCATTCTTTAGCTTGTTGTTTTCCATTGCTTCGTCCTGAGCTGTTTCACTTGGTGGAATTTGTCAGTGGTGGCTTGCCATTGCCTTCCCCTCTCAGGGGCAGAATGAGGCAGCAGATCCCAAATCTACCACAGCCAAGATGGGAATTGAACCTGTGCTTTTGCCATTATTCTGAACTGCATGCTAGTTATTTAGCCAAATGTTTTAAGGCACCCCAACCCCTCTCTCACAAACTCCACAACCACCATCATCCCCTATTTAAGACATACTGGATCAAATCCTGCTTTCATTTCAGGGGCAGTCACTCGCAAATCACCTTTGGAATTCAACTCCTTTGTCTATTTGAATCAAATCTCTAGTGACATCGAGTCGAGTGTCCCTGCTTGAACTCAAACTGACCATCAGGGGGAGCACTGTTGACAATAGCTTCCATCTGCTGAAGATCAAACACAAATTGATCTGGCAATTGGCCTGTATAGAATAGTCCTGCTAATTATGGACAGGAAACAGATGGGGCAGTTGTTAATACTGTTGATTAGATGATGGTGTTGAAGCTGTACTTGGGAACAGTTGGGTTATAAGTATGACTTAGGCATGCAGCACAATTCTTCAGTGCAACACAGGGAGGTCAGGACACTGTATCCAGTGCTTCAGTAGTTCAGTAAGACATCACTGGATGCCCACACGTGTTCCTGACTTCATGTCAGTATCAATTTAAAGCTTCGATTAGTTGGACAGCACTTAGTTTTGCAAATATCTGCCACCAAGATATTGGAATCTTTTATAGACAGCCATTTTTGCTACCATAGTGTGAGCATGTCTCTTACATTGTGCTTCACTCGGTACAGTAATTCTTATGTTATCTCCCATATCCCATAGATATGTTGGTATTGAAGAATTCAAAAGAATTTTATGACACTTTATCATTACTTTTTTATATGTTTATTATATATAAATATTACATTTCTCAGGCATACAATTGACTGGGTTAGTATTAAGTTATCCGTTATAATAGAGTGCGTATCATGTTTCAAGTGATTTAAGATAATATGGAAAACCATTTCAATAAAATAAATTATTACAACATCATAGCCATCAAACATATACGGAGACAGAGGACTCCTCCAATATTTGTAAACAATCCTACAGATTTCAAGGCATTGGTGAGTCTTGGATCTCAGCCACGTACACAATGCGGCCATCTGGGAAAGAGGTGTTGGAGACTGAGGGGTGAACTTACAGAGGTTTATAAAATAATGAGGCGCATGGATAGAGTGAAAGACCAAGGTCTTTTCCCCAGGGTCTGCTGGTGGACCTCTTCCGTCCTGTCTGTAACTTACACCAAGGCCTCCAGTTGGGTGGCATAGTGGCTTACAGCACTAGGGACCTGGGTTCCATTCCATCCTTGGGTGATTGTGGAGTTTGCACATTCTATTCATGCCTGTTTGGGTTTGCTCTGGCTTCCTCCCACAGACCAAAAGTTATGTAGGTTAGCCATGGAAAATGGAGGGTTATAGATTCAGTGGATGGGTTTGGGTGGGATGCCCTTGGGAGGGTCAATGTGGACTCAATGGGCCAAATGGATACATATGGCATTTATACGCTACACATACTTTACTCTATGGGGATTCCATATAACCATGGAGAACACTCTCTGCAAAGTTGAACCATTTATTCAGCATTCTTCCCACTCATGCTGTCTTCCCATAGCCTCTTCTAGCACTTGCAGCAACAAAAATGCACCTTCCCCGAAAGTGGTGCCAACCTTTCATGATTGTTCCCTTAGTGCTGAGGGATGCAGCCACTCAGCAGCACGCACTTAGCTCTGATGTTCCTCTTGTGGTAATGAGCAGGCAGCACAAACTTTGTGCATCAGAAGAACTGCATCCACAACCTGAGCTACAAATCCACTCAAGAATATCAGAAGAACTGGTTCCCTGTGGTTCTCAATCCTCATAGACCCTCTTTAGCTCTTATCAAGTGTCATGGCCAAGAATTTCCCAAGCAGAGAGTCGAAAATTTAATTCATTGCCACCCTTGATGTCCTCAAAAGAACAATTCAGCTGCAGCTATACAGGTTCAGATAGATTTCCAATACCAGGGCCAAAGGCAAGTTTAGACAGTATCTGAACCCCATCCTGACCCCCATCCTGAACCTTATGCACTTTCACAAGCATAGACTGCAGCAGCCTGACCATCAGCACAAACTTTACCTAAAATTTATCTGCCTGAACCCTGTAGATGCTGAGGGCACTTTTCATGGTCCCCAAGGTGTGGTTGATTAACTGGGTCAGGGGCACAATCCAGGAGTCTCTTGACTTAGTCCTCCCTCCCTCCCAACCCGCCCCCTCCACCCCCAATCACTATGATGTGTAATGGTCAGCTGGTGTCTCCATCTCTTTAGAAAGTCGAATTGTTTGACCGCAGGGAGCACCGGACAGAGTGAAGGACTCAGGAGAAGGGAAGATGTTTGAGCAGAAAAGCTGGAGGGTGGAGGAGAATAATGGTTGTGGGTGAGGCTGAGGGGAAAAGTCATAGGGAGCTCTCTGTAGTAATTGGCAACAGTGCATCAGAACAGAATCATTCCCTTGTAATTTATTTCTCATCATGCTTTGCTTCACAGTGCCGTTAAGTGTAGCGAAGATATTTCCCCATTCAGGATTATAGACTGTAAATTACTTATCGACAAATCTGGTTGAGAATTCAGGAGAAACTCTTTTATCCAGAAGGCGGTGGGCATGTGAAATTTGCAATCATGTGCAAGTGGTGTGGTGGCTCAGTGGTTGGCATTACTGCCTCACAGTGCCAAGGGCCTGGGTTTGATTCTAGTTTCGGGTGACGGTCTGTGTGGAGTTTGCACATTCTCCCTGTGTCTGCATGGGTTTTCTCTGCATGCTCTGGTTTCCTCCCACGGTCCAAAGATGTGCAAGCTAGGTGGATTGGCCACGCTAAGTGGTCCCATAGGGTTCAGGCCTGTGCAGGCTAGGTGGATTGGCCATGGTAAATTGCCCACAGTGTCCAGGGATGTGCCAGCTAGGTGGATTAGCCATGGGAAATACAGGGTTACAAGGATAGGGCAGGTGGCCCTGGGTAGGATTCTCCTTGGAAAGTCAGTATGGACTTGATGGGCAGAATGGCCTACTTCCACACTGTAGGGATTCTATGATTATGAGAAAGAAAGTAACTGACAGCGGGTCAAATGAAGAGACGCAGGATAGTAGAGTGAAGAATGGTTTGTTTTAATCTAGTTAATGCTACAGAATCGCCCGTTTTAGTATAGTTAATGCTGCAGAATGTGTTCTTGCATCATGCTTACAAATCAGACTCGAAGATTTCCGATTCACATCTAAAAAGAAACACAAAGTTCTACAGAATTGAGCTCTGAGGAAGGGTCACCGGACCTGAAACATTAACTCTGATTTCCTCTTCTCAGATGCTGCCAAACCTGCTGAGCTTTTCCAGCAACTTCTGTTGCTGTTCCTGATTTAAGGCATCCACAGTTCTTTTGGTTTTTACAAAATTCTACAGCGTGGTTACATTACCTTCTTTTCCACTGCTCAGTTAGTATTATAACTGTAACGCCCTCAAACATCTTGTCATTGTATAAAAGCTTCTGCACAGGATGCTTCACAGAAGCAATTGTCACTCTTAAATTTGGCACAAAATTTCAGATATAACAGGTGAGACAGGTTTTCTGGAGCATCTCTTAAGGAGGAGAGAGAGCGAGAGAGAGAGAGAGAGAGAGAGAGAGAGGGAGGAAAGAGGGAAGTCTAGGGAGGGAATTCCGGAGCTTAAGGCCTAAGCAAATGAAGTAACTGCATTAAAACCATAACTGGGGTCTCCATGCCTTCAATCGAGGAGCAGGAAAGCTTATTGTAATAAGGTAATAAACATTTATTTGATATTTACACAGCTTACAAGCTAGACTTTTGCAGGATTTTGTGAGAAACTGTCCCTCACAGTTTCCAGCTGCATTTGATCTGACCTCACTGGTGATAAACTCCACCAATTAGCATAAAAGTCATTTATAATGCAACCATGATCACCAACAAGACAGCAAGGACAGCTAGAAGTATGCGCAGATATCTCAAAGGGATTTAGGCCTGGAGATCTGAAGGAGATGACGATGTAGGAAAACATGACAGGATTTGAAAAAAAGTTCAAATTGAAACCTTTTTGGACTGGAATACAACGTAGGCCCGAGGTGATGGGTGAATGGGAATTACTATGCGTATGGACCATGGAGATTTGGATGTGAGGTGGCCATAACCACAGTCTGTAATAATTATAGCCACGCACAGTGTAATTCACTGCTGCACCAAAGTTAAAACTAATATCCAAATTTACCATGTATTCAGGCATATACATTTCAGGAGTGACAGCAGAAACAGTGACCAAGTCTGAGATGACATTGGAAACCCTTTTTCTCATTTTGTCATGGGACGTTGGTGTCTAGCATTTATTGACTGCCCTAGTTGCCCCTGAGAAGGTGGTGGTGAGCTACCTTCTTGAGCCACTGCACTCCATGTACTAAAGTGTGGGCATCAATGATTGCCATCTAGACACCTACCAATAATGCAATGGCATAGTTTAATAGGAAAGGCTATGATTCCATCAACATGGCACTGTGCATTCATTATATAATTGTATCAACCACACATTCCCATCTTTTCTTCTAGTTTAGTGGCTCATTAGATGCTTGCAAAGTATGAAATGGGCTTGGAGACACACAATGACTGGTAATATTTCCAAATCTTCCATTACCACTTTCACATCATAGAAAATCAGATGTTATTAAATCAGTAGCATTTTCATTTGATTGGGACAAATGAAAGACGAAGTTAGGATTAATTGGGCCAAACGATGACATTACCCCTCCCCCCTCTCTTAAATGCAAAGCCTGTGCCTCTCTTCGGTGCTCACTTACTGTTTTGACCAGTATATCTGACCTTGCACCATTCACAAGGGTTGAAGATGGCTCCAAAAGAAATAGAAAATTAGTAAAGATTATCAAGAAAGTAAGAAAACAAAACTCACTCTTCCCAAAGCCGAGAGAGTACCTTCGTCAGACAGTATAATCATTTTTACCTGAGATGTATTTTTTAAAAGAAAATGCTGAAAATAAAAACTATTGCAAGCTACAAAACAAACATTCAACATTTTTTTAAGCTGGCAAGTTACCAAGTGTCTTTTGTGGAATACATTATTTGCTTAGATAGTAAATGGCTGTTTAATGTATGTATCAAATTGAAACTAAAACTGACCTCAGTATAGGGTTTTTGCCATTCTAATTGTTTTTCTTTTAATCTCTGGTATATGCATTTTTCAGGTGCCTATTTTGTTTTTCTTTACCCTTTCATGGGATGTGGGTGTCACTGACAAAGTCAGTATCTGTTGCCTATCCCTAATTTCTCTTGAACTGAGTGACTTGCTGAGCAATTTCAGGTTCAAATTAACGCATTGCTACGGGTTTGGAGTCAGATGTAGACCAAACTGGGCAAGGACGACGGATTCCCTTCCGAAAGGATACTAGTGAGCTGGATGGGATTTTACAATAATCGATGATAGTTTCATGGTCATCCGTCGCTGAGACTAACTTTCAATTCCAGGTTTTATCAACTAAATTTAAATTTCAACAGCTGCCATTTGAACCCAAATCCCCAAAGAACTAGCCTGGGCTTCTGAATTATTAATACATCTCCCCCACCATTGGCTGGGTGGCATTGCACGGATTTGCTTTTGACCCCTGATTTGATATCACTGATGGTGGGAGAAGTTGGAAATCAATTTCCACGGCCACCCAGGGCCTACTCCTGAGGCCTGTGGCCTACTCCTGGTCCAGACGAAATCCTTTTCCAAAAGGAATTGACGTTCAGGTAGAATCATGCTCGAACCTCCGATCTACTTCAAGTGTAAAATAAAGCGCACGGGCAAATGCTAAAATTTCCACTATCAACTTTGTCAAACAGAAATCCTTGTTACATAAATCATGCAAAATTCCAAAGGCAAAACCAGTGAGGGAAGTGGAAATGTCACTCGACGAGGCCTGCCAACGCTCTGGGGTGTAAGTTCATATCATATTGCGGAAGCTGAAGGGCTTGGAAATAAACTATTAAATCTGGAATATGGTGGTGACCATAATGACTATAACTGACTGTTTTTAAAGCCCATCTGGTTCACTATTGTCTGTTTCCAGGAGACAATACCTAGTATTGCTGACATGTGACTCCACACCCACTCAGTCGTTGACTCTATCCTAAGTAGCCGAGAAGGCTATTCAGCTCTCAAGGTAATGCCAGGGCAGGCATCCAAATGTTTCGTCAAGCAGTTAAGTATTGAGGATGGCATTAATGCAGGAGAGGGGGAATCTGGGACTCTGCTGCATCTGAA
Organism: Stegostoma tigrinum; assembly: GCF_030684315.1. Lineage (NCBI taxonomy): Eukaryota > Metazoa > Chordata > Chondrichthyes > Orectolobiformes > Stegostomatidae > Stegostoma > Stegostoma tigrinum. The sequence goes on along the minus strand of NC_081360.1, from coordinate 16,907,048 downwards.
GGCAGGGACACCTATGGTGATGTCAAAGAAATTGGGGACACACAAGGGGGCAAGATTGAAGGGGAACAGATATCTTGGGTTATCAGAAAATTGACGGAGGAAAGAGGTTTAAAAGAGGACCTACAGTCAAAGTAGTAAAACTATCGCGCTTTGGTGGTATCTTTTCCACTATCTCATACACCGGGTGAATTTTGATATTGTAAATTGTTGACATCTCCCATTGTAAAAATACATCTGTCTACCACAGCCCTCACTACAACATATTTTCGTGTACAGCAAGGAGCCTGTTGTAGTGTTAAATTGCGACATAATTAATTTACTTAAAATTGGCGAATGCCCCAGGGCTGTATATCATAATAATTAAAAAGTGTTCATGATAATGAGCTGGAGGATTATTCGAGGCAGACACTTACACTAATCCTGGTGTGTTTAATTACCATTAGTGCTCACTATCCCATTTTTTATGTGCAAAGCAGCAGATCCTCCCATTCGCAAAGCTGACTGAGTCAAGTGCAGTGTTAGATAGGAACTGCCAGCTGGAAATGAATAAACCTTATAATCAGACTTTGAGGTAGTTTAAAGCTTTTGCAGCTTTGAGACCAGAGACTATTAATTGCCCATTTGAAAGGCAGTGAAAAATCTGGGACTGTCTCACCCAAGGTCGGTTGAGGTTGGGGAGATAGATGGCTGAGTTTTAAGGATTATGGAACCAAGGTGGGTAAATTTAGCAAATGAAATTTAATTAAATCTTCAGAACAGAACAGAAATTCACCAAATGTTCTCAGGCAGCACCTTCCAAACCCACAAACACTTCCATCAAGAAGGACAAGGGCAGCAGGTATATGGGAGCACCAACACCTCCTCGCTCCCTCTCCTAGCTACTCACCATCCTGACTTGGAAATTTGTTTCTGCTCCTTCACTGTCGTTGGGTCAAAATCCTGGGATTCCCTCCCTAATGGCATCGTGGGTCAACCCACAGCAGGTGTATTGCAGCAGCTCAAGAAGGCTGCTCACCACTGCCTTCTCAAGGGCGACTGGGGATGGGCAATAAATGCTAGGCCAGCTGGCAATATCAATATTCCACAAATGAATAAATAAATAATTGAAAGGCAGAGTAGGCTTGAGGAGTTGAATGGCTCACTCCTGGTCCTATGTGCAGATCCTGTGTTACTCATGGCCCATACAATCGTTGCTTCCCAGAATCGATTCCCAACGCGCAGTAACATGCCTAGGATTGGGATTGCTGCTACTAGGATGGGTTTCCTTCTAGTTTGATGCAGCACAGAGCTCTTGGAAGATTATTAAGGCTGCAGAGATAAGGGGAGGTAGGGCCATTGGCAGTGGATGGTGTTAGCCATGAAGGGATTTAAATACAAGGATGAGATTTGTAATATCGTGGAATTTAGGAATTAACCAAACTGATCTTGGTTTGACATTCATTGCCTGAACTCACACATTCACATCCTTGACAACAAGGCGTAGAGCTGGATGAACACAGCAGGCCAAGCAGCATCAGAGGAGCAGGAAGGTAGACATTTTGGGCGTAGAACCTTCTTCAGAAAAAAAATTCACCTCCTTGAGTGAGTTAAATAAAGGGCACCCGACAACTTGAAACGCTGAAAGCATATCTTGTTGTGAGTATCATATAGGCGAAAGTGAAGAATGTGTAAGGTCAGTGGCCACTCCTTTTCATGGGTACTGAACTTTTCACTCTCTCGTAACACTGCAGGTCTCTGGTCTCTGGAGTACAAGCAAGAGCTGACCAGCCCCCTCTGCATTGCTGCAGGGCACGGCTATACTGACTGCCTGCAGTATCTGCTCCAACGAGGGGCCAAGCCCAATATGATTGTGGGGACCAAGAACGCCCTCCATGCAGCCTGTGAGAATGCACACACGGATTGTACGCAGCAGCTGCTAGAACATGGAGCTAACCCCAGACTGCTCACGGAGGACGGACTGTCAGCCCTGCACCTCTGCAACACCGCGCAGACCTTTCGGTGAGGGCAACATGGTGGCAGCCAAGGGGCTGAAAGAAAAATGTTACATTCATATAGCACCTTGCTCTATAATATGGTTTCCCTTGGTGTTTAATAGGCAATTCAATACTTTTGAACTTGTTACTGATGGTTTCTTACAGCAGACTGGTTGAAAGGCTAAGGGCCATTGGGACCCAGAGCAATGTGGTAAATTGGACCTAAAATTGGCTTATTGGCAGGAAACGTAGGATGATGTTCGAATGGTGTTTCTATGACTGGAAGCCTGCGTCCAGTGACATAACCGCAGGGCTTGGTGCTGGGTCCCTTGCTGATTGCAATGTGGTAGGAATGATGTAGACATGGATATTGGAGGTTTGATTCTTAAGTTCACAGATAACACAAAAATTTGTGGTGTAAATATCAGGGAGGAAAGCCTTGGATGAGAAGACAATATAGATGAGCTGATCAAATGGACTAAAAAGTGGCAAATGGAACTTAATCCTGAAAAGTGAAACTTGATACATTTTTGAGAGGACTAACAGGGCAAGGGAGCACATGTTGAATGTAAGGTCCCTAGGAAGAACAAAGAATCAGAGATACCTTGACGTACATCTCTGCATGGGGAGGTGATGGCCTAGTGGCATTATTGCTAGACTGTTCATTCAGATACCATGCTGGACCTGGGTTTGAATCCTGCTATGGCAGATGGTGGAATTTGAATTAAATAAAGCATATGGAATCAGGGGGCCTAATGATGACCATGAATCCATTGTTGACTGTCAGTAAAACCCAACTGGTTCACTAATGTCCTTTAGGGAAGGAAATAGCGATCCTTACCTGGTCTGTCTTACATGGAACTCCAGGCCTATAGTAACATAGTTGACTTTTAAGTGCCATCTGGGCAATAAATGCCAGCCTAGCCAGAAACACCTACATCCTACAAATGAATAAAAAAAGACAAACAGCCCAAAAACCATAGCATACAGGGCCAGTTGCTGGAAACGGGACTTGGATAGATGGCTGTTTGGTGACCAACATGGACACAATGGGCCGAAAGACTCTTAATAAGAAACACAGCATCCAAACTGAACAGGTCCACTCCATCAGCCAACATTGTGATACTGGGTAGAAAATCTGTTGGTTGTGGAGTAAATATTGGCCAAATTATCATAGGCAACTTACTATTTCTGTTCAGACATAGTGCCATGGGATCTTTTACGTGAGAGATAAGGTAGGGCCTCAGTTCAACATCTCACTGGAAAGTTGTCATTTCCAACAGTGCAGCAATTCTTCAGTTCCAGGCTGGAAGTGTTGGCCAAAGATTTGTGCTCTAGGTTTTGGAATTAATCCTAATCTCTTCCATAATTAAAATTGCATAGGTAATGGGATATAAGTCAATGTTTAGTAAGTTGGAAAATTAGTTATCGGAAAATGCGATATTTAGAGACAATGTTACACAGGGTGGACAGGATAGAAATCTTTCACCTGTGGAATGTTGGTTGGGTCAGTCTCGACCCAACGAGTACCTAGTAAATACGGGTCCACAGAAAAATTAATCTCTATAATTCAACATAACATTTTCCCTGATGTGTGAATGACAATAAATCCCTGCAGAAGTTGTATCACCATGGGGTTAATTTTTATTTTCAAAAATAGAGGATCTTAGTTGTCACCTTTCCCTACAATAAGGACTGCCACCGAACATTAAGGGAATAAAGGCAAGTCTTGCATTCGAAAGAACAAATCGATTTGTCCCAATCCCATGCGTTTCCTCCATTATCCTGCACATTTTTCCTTTTCAAACATATATACAATTCTCTCCTGGAAGTTTTTATTAAATTTGCTTCCAAAGTCCTTTTGAGCAATACATTCCAGATGCCAGCGCCTCATTCAATAGATCACCTCCTCACTCTCTGATTCTTTTGCCAATTATCTTAAATATATGTCCATTGTTATTCTGCTCTCAGCTTCTAGTTGAAGGTTGTTAGCAGGACTGCAGTGCTCAGATTGTCAACCTTTCAGAATTGGGCTGGAGCTTACTAGGAGCAGCAAGCAAACATGACAAAAAAGAAGAGGCAATTTAAAAGTTTGTGCACTTTTCCTGCATTTTCTTTGATTGCTTTCATTGATAAAGTTTGAAGAATATTGGACCTAATTTGACTGGCAATCACGGGTTAAACAATTGAATAACAGAGCCTACTCATGCTCCACAAGGTTTATTTCAAAGCTAAGAGAGAATGAAAGTATAACAAAGTGTGGAGCTGGATGAACACAGCAGGCCAAGCAGCATCTCAGGAGCACAAAAGCTGATGTTTCGGGCCTAGGCCCTTCATCAGAGAGCTTAGGTTTTGCTAAAACCAGGCAAGATGCTAGTCAGAACGCACGTGGAATACTGTGGACAGTTTTGGGTCCCTTATCTATGGAAAGATATACTGGCATTGGAGACATCCAAAGAAGATTCGCTAGACTGAAACCAGCTATTAAGAGATAATGGGAACTGCAGATGCTGGAGAATTCCAAGATAATAAAATGTGAGGCTGGATGAACACAGCAGGCCAAGCAGCATCTCAGGAGCTCTGATGAAGGGTCTAGGCCCGAAACGTCAGCTTTTGTGCTCCTGAGATGCTGCTTGGCCTGCTGTGTTCATCCAGCCTCACATTTTATTATCCAGCTATTAAAAGACTGTTTTAAGAGAAGGGGTTGAGTGGATTAGGCCTGTACGTATTAGGCTGCAGACAAATGAGAGGAGACCATATCAAAACATACAAGATTCTTCAGGGAGATGACAGGGGTGATGTGGAAAGGCTGTTTCCCCTCACAGGAGCGTCTCAGGCTCGAGGGCATAATCTCAGAATAAGGGATTGCCCATTTATAACAGAGGTTTTTGGTGGCATACCATGATGGTGGATGTTTCAGGCGGCCAACAGGAGGCGCATGATGGTGGGCCAGTTATAGGTTGGAAGTCATGGTATGAAGCCTCACAGAGCACATTCAACACAAACTAATCAGCTCCCTGGGTGGGTGATTACCCACCAATCCAGCTCATTTTGTGTAAGACATTTACACAAAGGCAGCAAATGGCAGAGATTTTGATCTTGCCAACCCAGGCTAAATATAACAGCTACCTAGAATACACCTCCTCCCACCCACCCTCCTGCAAAAATTCCATCCCCTATTCCCAATTCCTCCGCCTCCGCCGCATCTGCTCCCACAATGAGGCATTTCACTCCCGCACATCCCAGATGTCCAAGTTCTTCAAGGACCGCAACTTTCCCCCCACAGTGGTCGAGAACGCCCTTGACCGCGTCTCCCGCATTTCCCGCAACACATCCCTCACACCCTGCCCCCGCCACAACCGCCCAAAGAGAATCCCCGTCGTTCTCACACACCACCCCACCAACCTCCGGATACAACGCATCATCCTCCGACACTTCCGCCATCTACAATCCAACCCCACCACCCAAGACATTTTTCCATCCCCACCCTTGTCTGCCTTCCAGAGAGACCACTCTCTCCGTGACTCCCTTGTTCGCTCCACACTGCCCTCCAACCCCACCACACCTGGCACCTTCCCCTGCAACCGCAGGAAATGCTACACTTGCCCCCACACCTCCTCTCTCACCCCTATCCCAGGTCCCAAGATGACTTTCCACATTAAGCAGAGGTTCACCTGCACATCTGCCAATGTGGTATACTGCATCCATTGTACCCGGTGTGGCTTCCTCTACATTGGGGAAACCAAGCGGAGGCTTGGGGACCGCTTTGCAGAACACCTCCGCTCGGTTCACAATAAACAACTGCACCTCCCAGTCGCAAACCATTTCCACTCCCCCTCCCATTCTTTAGATGATATGTCCATCATGGGCCTCCTGCAGTGCCACAATGATGCCACCCGAAGGTTGCAGGAACAGCAACTCATATTCCGCTTGGGAACCCAGCAGCCCAATGGTATCAATGTGGACTTCACAAGCTTCAAAATCTCCCCATCCCCCACCGCAACCCAAAACCAGCCCAGTTCGTCCCCTCACCCCACTGCACCACACAACCAGCCCAGCTCTTCCCCTCCACCCACTGCATCCCAAAACCAGTCCAACCTGTCTCTGCTTCCCTAACCTGTTCTTCCTCTCACCCATCCCTTCCTCCCACCCCAAGCCGCACCTCCATCTCCTACCTACTAACCTCATCCCACCTCCTTGACCTGTCCGTCTTCCCTGGACTGACCTATTCCCTCCCTACCTCCCCACCTATACTCTCCTCTCCACCTATCTTCTTTTCTCTCCATCTTTGGTCCGCCTCCCCCTCTCTCCCTATTTATTCCAGAACCCTCACCCCATCCCCCTCTCTGATGAAGGGTCTAGGCCCGAAACGTCAGCTTTTGTGCTCCTGAGATGCTGCTGGGCCTGCTGTGTTCGTCCAGCCTCACAGTTTATTATCTTGGATATAATTTGATTTCACTTCAAAGAAGAGACTAAGGTTCGGAGATTTTCTAGACATGTTCAAACTGATGAGGGGTCCAGATAGGCTGAATAGGGAGAAGTCCTCCAATTGGTGGAAAGAGGCAGTGAGTTAAGGTGCGTGGCAGAAGAAGCAATAGCAAAATGATAAGAAATATTTTCCAAACAAATGAAAGATTTCCTACTTTGTGGGAACTGTTCTACAAATGCCAGAGCTGAGAACCCTCTAACAATCAGCCAGAGTTCGAAATTTCAATCTGGGACTTGCACCAGTTCAGTAGCACAATGGGAGCACACCTTTCATCTGCAGCTAATCCATCAGCAATAACAACTTGCCAATTTCATGCCAATGTCCCAAGAGGCTTCACAGGAGTCTATCAACAAAGGTTTACACTGAACCACACAATGAAAATTAGGACAGATGAACAATAAAATGAATCAACAAGCTAAGTTTTAAGAAGCTTGATGGGTGGTACAATGGTACAGGGGTTAGCCTTGCTATTTCACAGCACCAGGGACACGGGCTCAATTCCAGCCCTAGGTGAAAAGTGAAATTTGCACATTCTCCCCGTGTCTGCGTGGGTTTCCTCCGGGTGCTCCAGTTTCCGCCCACAGCCCAAAATTGTGCACATTGGCCATGCTAAATTGTCCATTGGTGTTCATGGGTATGCAGATTAGGTGGATTCACCATGGGAAATACAGGCTTATGGGGATAGGGTGGGGGTTGGTGGGTCTGGATGGGATGCTCTTCAGGGGTTCGTTGTGGATTTGATGGGCTGAATGGCCTGCTTCCACAGTGGAAGGATTCTACGGAGTGAGAGAAGGGTAGGAAATTCCAGAGCTTGCTGATAATGAAGCAGGGGAGTAATACCATTCTCGGTCTGCCTTCCCTCCATCTAGGTGCGCAAAGCTGCTGCTGAAATACCGTGCAGATGTCAACCAGTTGACCGAGGATTTGGAGAGTCCCTTGCATGTGGTGGCCAGACAGGGCCTGCACAACCACGTCCACCTCTATCTAAGGTACGGGGCCATCGTGAACACCATGAACGTCCACCGGGAATCACCACTCGGGAGCGCCTGCGGCAATGCGTGGAGCCCGGAGAGTCAGGAGGACTACCTCCAAGCGTGCAAGGTCCTCATCACGTACGGCGCCAACGTGAACTCTGTGGATGACGAGAACCGCAGCCCACTGCACAAGGCATCCAAGAATGCCAGCCTCCAGCTGGTGCAGCTGCTGCTGAAGCACAAAGCCGACGTCAATGCCATTGATTACAATGGGTGCTCGCCCCTCGCCAACGTGATCCAGACAGCACCTTTTAAGGAAGAACTCAACCCCCACCGCACTGTCCAAGCCTTACTCAACCATGGCTCCCGCAGGGTATGGCCTGCCGCCTTCCCCAAGGTAAAAGCTGCACGCCATGTACAATGGAACCTGCTCAGGGACAGGTGGCTATGACGTGGAAACTTAAACTAGGATGGCGATTGGAGCCTAAACTAGGAGCCTAATGGCTCTCCCATAACTGCCCCATCGTAGCGTGCCCACCACAGCAATGTAAAATTCTACAACGTCTTTAAGATAATAAAAGAGGCGATCAAATAAACTTTATCGCCGAATTGCGTCAGGAGATGTTGGGTCAGGCGTGCAAACATTTGGTAGAGCACATGGGTTTTAAGGAGCATCACGAAGGAGGAAATCGAGGCAGAGGGATAGAGAGCTTTAGGGAGAGAATTTCTCAGTTAAAGGCCAAGGAAGCTGGAGTCACAGCCACCGATATTGGAATGACTGAAGTAGGAGATTCTCAAGAGGTCAGAATTAGAGGAGCATCTTGGAGGATTATACAGCTGGAAGAGTTTACGAAGATGGGAAAGCATGGGGCAATGGACGGATTAGAAAACAAGGAAGAGAATTTTAAAACTGAGGCATTACCAGAGCAGAAGTCAATAAAGGTCAGCAAGCACAGGGGTGAGGGGTCAACAGAACTTGATGTGAGTTAGGTCAAGGTGATGGTGCATCCATTCCCAATTCATTTGGCTCCACTATTTCATATCGTAGATTTACATCGAAGCTGTTGCACTCCTTAGTGTCTTCTCTGTGTCTCAAACTTTACTTAGCAAAACCTCCCCAGTGACTTGGCCCAGTTATCAGCAGTTGGCTGAGCAAGGCCTGCATTCAAGTGGTTGTGGTGTTTAAATTAAACACTGCTTCACAATATTTTCCTCATTACTCTAAAACACGTTGGTTTATGCAGCAGTCGCCAGCAGCTCATGCCAATGATCACTGCCCATGTTTGGAAGTAACGTGATATTGAATTTCTCTTAAGACACTTTGTCCAAACTCAGTAGATCACAATGGAAGCATTAGACTAGAGTATGGAGGCTGGCCAGGAACACTAATCCTGGCCTCCTTTCCTTCACCTTAACATTAATCGTTAAGATTACTGTAGTGGTCCAACTGTAAAGATAAAGTTGTCATTGTCTGACCAGGCCATAGGGCAGTTCTCTCATTAGAGAGAGGCACCTGATGGCGGTTTAACGTGCAGGTCACCATGCTTCATTCAAAACGAGGTTGAGAAGGACAATTCTTCATGGTAACATCAGCAGGCACAGGATGTGAGACCACACCGTTGACATCTCCCTGTGTAGCAAGCCAGCTGTCCAGTCAACTGTGCTGTTGGCGTTGCAGCTAGTGCTTTGAAAAAGGCCTATCTAACTCAACATCAGCCACTCTACTGAAGCCCTTCTCATGTGATGAGCCATTACTGATTCTGCGACTACACCTCAAAATTAAAGTCATGGCTCAAAGCCAAATGTGCCCACGGTTTGGATTTTGCCATTTCCCAACACGTTGCTCCCTTGGCATGATTTTTCCTGAGGTGGCATCTCAGGAAACTAGGCTGCCAACCAGGAAGAAAGAGACATCAAATGAACTCATTATAACATTGGTAGTGGCATGACCTATTTTCTCAGGTCTACAACATTCCCAACAGCGCTCAGGTCCCACACTGTGTTAGAGCCTCTCCCAAGCAGTTGCATTGGCTGTGACGTTGGGTGGACATTCAAAGATGCTTCTGTGGGGCAATGAGTAAAGAGGAGCCATGGACCACTACAGACATGTTAGTGAGGAAATCCAGCTATCATACTCAGAATGCTGAAAGGGAGCAGGGATGGGAGGGTGATTGGCTCTGTGCTTTGTCATGGTCACAATGAGGTGCGAACGTATCTAAGCATCTAAGGACCTTGTTACTGTAGATGTGTTGGGATGGCGGACGGTATCTAATGAGAACTAGTCTGGAGCAGAGAAAAGAAGCAACATTCATAGCAACACAGACAGTGCCATGGTACTGAAGGAAGTGGTGGGTGCTGTCCTTTCTGGCCAACACTCCTCAGTTTTGCTGGTTAAATTCCTTATGTTGCAGTATATTGTTGGCTCTCACTGCCTCTGGCATGAGCTACAGGTGCAGAGAGAAGGGGGTCTGATGGTGTTCGGGTAGCATCGTTCGATCATGGAGGTCACCATACCTCAGCAAACGACCACCTTAATGTGCTGACAGCCTGCTCCCTCAGGCTTTACGCGTGCTGTATCCACTTTGAAGACAGATGGACACCTTTTCAACAGGCCCCCACCACCACAACCAGCTCCCATCTCCTGACCATACATGGCCACTCCAACTGGGATTGATAGTGTGGAAACTGCCCATTAAATGGTCACCTCACACAGAATGCTGGAGCCCTCCGACCCCCAGTGGGGGTAGAGAACCCAAAGAATTCAACAAGGCCCGGTCCCCATCAGTGGATAATAAAAGAAAATCCAGCATTTCAATCGCACCTTGTACCAGCTAAGGACACCCCAGAGTGCCCCACAGCCAGTTTCGTCATTTGGAAGCACAGTGGCTGGTGTAATTTGAGTACAGCAAGCTCCCACCAACAGCAATGTGATTGTAATCACACATTCTGTTTTTTACAGATCTTGGTTAACACAGGCCCAGACTCCAGGGAGAAATTCATTGCTAGTCTTTGACATATTGCCTCAACTTAACTTCGCATCTGCGAGACAATGATTCCATCGTCAAAGCACTCCTCAGTGCTGCACTGGTGGCACAAACCTGAATTTTCACTCACTCCCCTTCGAAAAGGATTTGAATCCAACTTTTTGCCTCCAAGGCAAGAGGGCTACCCACTCAGCCAGGGATCCTTCGTGCAAGGCTGGAGTCACGTTCAGTGATATTATCTGCTAGCGCCTAATATTCGGCCAATATTCATTACCTTGGTTCACACACAACAGACACAAGCAAAGAGATGAATCTTGGCTGGCATTGACGGGTCTATACAGAGACCTCTTCAGGACAGGAGGAGTGAAAATCTGAGCTGTCCATAATAGCTCAGTACCCTGTATCTCACAGGGCAGCAGTTCACCGAATCTCAGAAATGTTACTGTGTAGAAGGAGGCCATTTGGCCCAATGTACCTCCTGCACCAGTTTGCTAAATGAGCATCATTACCTAGTGTCAATTTCCTGCTTGTTCCCCATACGCTTGCACAATTTTTTATCCAAATGATCATCCAGTGCCCTCTTGAATGCCTCCATCACACATCCAGACTGTATTCCACACCGTAATTACTCGCTGAGGGAAAAAAAAGCTTTTTCTCACTCCATCCTTGCTTCTTTTGCAGGGAATAGAGACGTGTAGAGAAGTTGTGAACCGAAATGTTTGAATTTAACTAAGAAATGGGTGAATCTGTGACTGTTATGTTTCACAAGTCACTTGCAGGATGTTGTTTTGCTCCCTAGGTGCTGAAAAGCTGCGCAGGTTCTCCCAGGACAATTGAGGTTCTGTTTAATTCATATCAACAAATCCAGGTGACTGAAGAATGGATGGAGGCGGTGCCAGAGGAATTCTTCCAGGTAGCAGTTCATGCAGAGCTCCCCAACAGGCTCTGGTGAAATATGATCGAATTGTACAACAGAGGGGAGCACTGTTTCTGTGTTGGTTCTCTCGTGGAGTTGCCCAATTTACTTCATTCAAATATATGCTGGTTTTGCACCTTGAATTAACAGCACAGAAACACTCTGTTTGGCCTCAGCTATTATACCTCCACCCACAACACGCACCCCCATCCTACTTATCCAGCTATTCTTTTCTCCCCTATGTATCAATGTGACATTATATCATCAATGCTACCTACCTCAACTACTCCTGGAATTCCACATTTTCACCACACCCTGAGGAAGGAAATTTTTCCTGAATTTCCAATTGGATTTTTAGCGGTTCTTGGATATCGGTAACCTTCACTTTCAGTATGAGTGGAAGCGGCATCTTTACGTTGGCCAGATTAACCTCCCCCACTTCAAAATTCAAAAGACCTGAACCGACTCACCGCTCAGTCTCCTCTTTTCTGAAGAAAGTTGTTCCAAATTCATTCATGTTTTTTTGACTGATTCCATATTGTAGAATAAAGAAGTGCATTCATGACTAGTGTGCTCTAAGATACCCTATTTATCCCATTCTCTGTTTTTGAATGGAAATATTACACTGGCAGCTTTGCCATTCTGCAGTATTGCTGTACCTCATTCACCATTTAATGAAATGATGAATTCATTGAGGCTAGCCCTTTTCATCCCTCCTATGCATTGTATCCCAACATAGGGGAGTCAGAGTCAATCAGCTCCTACATTACTCTGAACAAAATTCAGTGACACTTCCCATCTCTACCTCTGCCTCAAGCAATATCCTGAATTTCATTTACAAAGAATCGTAGCCATTATTATTTTGTTATTTTGACAATACAAGCCGCATTCATTTCAAACTGAATTCCAAGAATTAAGAGAGAGGGGCAATTGTTATTCCTTGGTCTGGACTTGAAGCCAACTGAAGTCCTCCAAGCTAAAGGACGATATATGATCTTATCAGTGAGAAATCTGTTAATGGTGCTTGGTATATCCTGGATACGAATGTGGTTGAATGGAGTAGGGTCTTCAAACCTGCTCCTGCCTGATCCAGGAGTTGGAATAATTCAAGGTGCCCCAGCAATAGTAGCAGTTTCACTTCAATGAACAGACTATCATCTTGTGTGTCTGTTTAACTCTCATTCCGTATTTGTATGCCTCCAGTTAAATGATGGCAAGAGGTCTATTAGCTGCATGTTTGTCTACTCATCACCTCCTGCTTTTCAGCCCTCAGTCTTGGGCAGCAGTACCAGTATTGTGTAAAAGAGAACTGAGTCTGTAAGCTACAGTAAATGGTCTTTTTAACAACTAGCCCTATATAGTGCCTTCCAAAGACTATGACTTTGTGAATCTGGGCTGAACCATAGGAGTCTCAGAGGAGATCCAGCTCCCTGACATACAGGCCCACTAATGTGCAGTTTCACTCTAGTCTACAAACTAGACTGCCCGCTATGAATAAATTGCCCCATTGCCTGGGTATCTCAGGAGCACAGATGGCTCAGAGTGTTAGCTCTGAGAAAAGAATCCTGACTGGAATTCTACAGACTAACCTGTCATCTGTCAGACAACTGCCAGGCAGCTCCTCCTGCACTGCTGCTGGCAAACAGTATTTTTGAAAATTCATTACAGGATTTGCGTGTCACTGGCATGGTCAGCGTTTATTACCCTTACTTATTGCCCTTGAACAGAATGGCTTGCTCAGTCACTCAGAGAGCAGTTAGGACCACATTGCTGTGGGCCTGGAGTCACGCGTAGGCCAAACCGGATTAGGATAGCTGGTCTGATTGAGTGATGTCACATGTACTGAGATACAGTGAAAAGTATTGGTCTGTGTGTTGTACCCGAAGATTGTACCATTCAAAGTGCATCAGGGTCATAGAACAGAGTGCAGAATACAGTGTTACAGCCACAGAGAAGGCGCAGGTTGAACAGATTGATTTGTACAAAAACAATGATAGCCATCATGCTCACCATTTAGCTAACTTTATGCTCCAAATTTTATGAATATATTTAATTTCAACAAGGTTCTGCCAGGGAGATAAGAACCTATGTCCCCAGAGCACTGGCCTGGAGTTCTGGGTTATAGGTCTGTGCACGACCCTCTCACCTAGGACTGTATTGCGTTTATCCTTTCCTCTGAGCAATATTAGTAATGTTGAACATGTGGGAAACTCCCTTGATTGTATTGTGGTGCAGAGATAGTCTTAGTTTTGGTTTCTGTTTACAAAGGATTTGAGAGTGAACATTAACAATGCTGGTGTTTCTTTTCTCTGCCCTTAGCTTCACCGGCCATTCTATGAGTCCCTCTTTGCTCTTGCCTGCAGCCCTCGCTCCTTGCAACACCTGTGCCGTTTTGCTGCCAGGAAGCTGTTTGGTGACCAGTGCCACGCCCTTATCCCCAGGCTGCCAATGCCAAAATGTTTGCGTGCATACCTACTCCTGGAGCCAGAGGACCTGGTGTGTTAGTGTCGTTCACTCGCATTCTTCCATCGTCCTTTTCACTCCACAACATAGCACCAACCGCAAAGTGTCCAAGGGACTGTTCAGAGTCTCCAACATTGGAACCAGAACAAAAGGGTTAAGTTATAACGACAAGTTTCACAGGCTAGACTTGTATTCCCTTGCGAATATGACAATTATGGGGTGATCTAATTTAGCTGCTTAAGATGATTAAGGGTGTGGATATGTTGATAGAAACTATTGCTCCTGGTCAGTGACTCTAGAACAAATGGCCATAAATATAAAATCAGAACCCAGGAGGGTAAATGCAGTTACGCTATTCAGCAGCCATTGTTGAACTGGCCGGCAGAACACACTTGAGGGGTTGAATGTCTTTCTCCCATTCCTAACTGCAGAAGAAGTCACGAATTCCAGTAGAACAGTTGGAATCACAAAGGCTTGGAAAGCTCTTTGACTTAATGGAAGATGCTTCCACATGCAATTGGCAAGAATCATTTCAAATGGTCCACAAATCATCAGCACCCAGGCATTTCTTTGGTTGTGCATAACTTTAGTTTCACCCCAGTCCTGGCCCTTGCCCCCAGTTCCCTCAACCACCCACCTGCACTTCTCCAGGGGCTAGAATCTCTTGCTCAAGATCAGTCTCTTACCTGCAGGAATGTCATCAGCACCCGCCCAAGTGATTGCCCCTCAAACTGCAGGTTAAAGATAAACATTTCACAGCAACACGGTTGTGTCTTCACCCCGAGATCTAGAGCAAAGTTTGCATTTGTAGATATTTTTAAACAACCAATTCAAGTATGTCCTGACACACCTCTGGCACAGGTGGGATTTGAACGCACATCTCCTAGCCCAGACTTTGGGACACAACCACTCCAGCACAAGGACCCTAAGATGTGCATTTATATAGCACCTTTCACAGGGTTCACAGCTTTCCCAAAATCAGTCACAGCCAATGAAACACAACCGTTATTGCGTTGTTGAAACTGCATCCGCCGGTTTGCTCAGTGTAGGGAGTAGGGCTCTCACAAACTGAAATGTGATAACGATCAGATCATCTGTTTTAGCGACACTGATTGGTCACGACATCAGGGAGAGCACCCGTAATGTTTTTTTTTGAAATCGTGCCGCAGGAACTTTCATGTTCACCCGAGAGAGTTTATGCACCGTATTAATTATCTCATTAGAGAGCTGCACAGCATTTCCTCAGCGCTGCATCGGCTAAGATTATCTCCGTCCGTCTCTGAAATGGCGATTGAACCAGCTACCTGTTGGCTCAAAAACAAATGTTACTCACTGAGTTGGAATCTGACACGACTCCATCACACGGCACCACGCTCAGATACAGTACCATTAACATTAACACAAAGGCTCTCCAATAGAGGTCAATTACGATGATAGTTCAGTAATCAAGACATTGCAGCAGAAGTATTTTCTTCCTCTCGCTGCTTAGTTTCAGGTACTTTTTTATGCAGATGTACAGGTAGCTATGTTCTGTAATCAAGTCTCCCACTGCAGCTGTATGAGTCGGTTTGATGTGATCTCTCAAATGGAAGGTGGAAAATATTTTATCCTTGGGTAATAAACAAAGATGCAACAGATCAAATCACAATGTTGCAGTGACTGTTTGTAATGCCTGTGTGCAACATACATGGCATGCTCAGAGCCGAGAAGATATCAGTATTGAGATTACATTTTCATTTACAATACCAATGTGGGTGTCTGTACTGTCTGATTCCCAAGCAACATAAGATTTTTAACCTAAGTTTTTTTTGTCTCAGTAAATTTAAGAATAAAAGTACAAACTGTTTCCTGTTTCATTTCCAGTGACTATCTTGTTGCTGTCCCTCATCAAAAGGAGAGAGCCTCCCTAATTATAATGTTGGCTGTCGCGCGATGACTTTCTCAGGTTCCTCCCGTTAGTGAGCTCTCCGGTGTACCCAGCTCGAATGTTCCCTGGTGTCCTTGCCCTGCCACGATCTGCCCTGCAGAGGGCAACGAAGCCGCAGGATTTCAAATCGCTCCCAGCTGACGCTTGAAGGATTGCAGGTCGGTGTGGACCAGATCACTGGCGCAATGAAAGAGGTTTCGCAACGTCTACAAAAAAACCACATTGAAATATATCCTCCGTTCTTGTCGCATTGCAACGGCCTGTTTGAATTACCTTGCCCTTAAACCTTTAAATATACTATATAAGCACTTCATTAAAACAAAAACAGGTTTTGCTGGAGATAGTAAGAACTGCCGATGCTGGAGTCTGAGATAGCACAGTGTGGAGCTGGATGAACACAGCAGGCCAGGCAGCATCAGAGGAGCAGGAAAGTTGACATTTCGGGTCGGGACCCTTCTTCAGAAATGGGGAAGGGGTAGGGGGCTGTGAAATAAATAGAGAGAGAGGGGGTTGTTGGATATTTGAAGAACCGACAACGCAAGTTATTATTGTCCATCTCGATATGGATATGGGAATATATAGATATGTTTACTCTGTGTAAACAATGTGAATATATCATTTTAAGTTGGCTTAGTGTTTCGGGTGAGCGGGTGATGTGGCAATGAAAAGTCTGTCAGAGCCAGGACTCATTAATATGGGGTTCAGCTCAAATGTTAATGGAGTGGTGACAACTCGTGTCAGACAGCGGAAAGCTAACGGAATAAGATCCAAAGGATCGTGCTCCAATGTTCATATATTATGTGCATTTTGCTGTTCTGGTGTGAGTACCAAGTGGTACTATACCTGAAACTAAAACAAAAATTGCCAGAGATGCTCTCTCGGCAGCATGTGTGGAGAGAGAGGGAGCAGAACTGAAGTGCCCAGAAGGGTCACAGGACTCGAAAAGTTGTCTTGTTCTCTCTCTACAGATGCTACAGGACCTGCTGAGTTTCTCCAGCAAATTCTGCTCTTGTAAAAAAACAAGTCTGTTGAAAGAAATGTGGGAAAAGTCCCCGGACTCTCGACTGTCTTGGCGTCAGTCTCAGGGAAATCGCAACTTTGTCTCTCAACCGAAAAATACGTCAACCTCCTGTATGTTTCAGCAAGTAGTTTCAAACATTTTTATTTGGCAAAATTAAACTTCTGTGTGGCCACAAGTTTCCAAAACGAGCTTAGTTAAACTGGAAAAGGATGGGGTTGTGGGGGGGTGGGTGGAGTTGGAGGAAGAGGGTAGGGGGCTGGCTGGGGGAATGGTAACATTAACAAGACGATATATTTAATTGGCATGGGGATTTGCAGGATAATGACACGAATCGACGGGCAGTATTATATGAAAAAAGTCATTCTATTTCACCCTCCGCATCTCGTCTTTCTAATAATATTTAACACGCCAAGTAAGAGGCAAAACACTTTGTCGATTTAAAATGCATTAGCATTAATATAAATTCGTGGCATTACACTGAATGCGGCAAATTGCAAATATTTTGAGAGAGAATTTTTGATGAGGGGAAAAATGGCATATTCTCCCTGAACGTGCTCTAATGTTATCATAAATCATTAAGACTCCAGTTCCTATATTGATGCGTTTGGGGTAATGATTTACAATTTCAAAAATGTCTGGTACACTATTTGTCTAATGACTGTGCGATTAAATTCACTTTTTAAATGACCCATGACTCATTTCATGGTAATATGTGAAGTCTATGTGTTTCAATCCGTCATATGTAATTGAATAACACTGCGTTTAGGATGTCTCAGGCTGAATGTAGTGCAGCTTTTAAAAAAGCTAATGCCTAACTTGGGAGTTTGCCACTTTTCCGCCGCTTCAAACTTACATCAATTCCCTAGGCGACATCCGAAGGTGACAGTGCGAAGAAATGACATTTCTTTGTGAGTGGTAGCCACTCTATAACCCAGAGAGGGGATCGGGGGTAGGACTGAATGGCAATGAACCCATCTTGCAATAGTGGCAGAAAGGAGGCGACTGTTTATGAAATCTTTCCGTAAAAATAAATGTTACAAACAAAAGTCAACCTCAAACCTTCCTTCTGTTAAAGGGTTCTGTGCTGCGGTGCTGTCGCTCGCCGGTTTGGGAGCAAGGTTGGTTTGTGATAAGAGAGAGCAGAGACTCTTTCTAAAACTAGCCCCTTGTTTCCTACAAATGACAACCCACATCACGAAATCCCGTTTTAATCTCTGTTTATCCTTCATTTCTGCACATGACATTGTCGAAGCTGTTCCACGTCACCTCAAATGCTCAATTCGCTACCGATATCGATGTATGTTATACAAACGTGACAGCTGATGGTTTCGAATATTTGTGCAAATTTCAATCTTTTATAAATCTGGCGGCCTCAATGAGAAACGAAAGGGGCTTTCTTGCTGTTGTGAAGACAGGCTTTTTTTATTTGTTTTGTTCGGAAAACTATTTGATTCGGCAAAAAGTGGACCGCCACGATTTCAGACTGGATGGTAACGCTTTAATCACTGGAACACGTTGCTGGGCGGTAAAACCTCGCCGATGTCCTGGGAGATCAGTATCCGCGGGTCTAGGACAGACGGTTTTAATGCCTTGAGAAGCTCATTCACGGCAACAGCTACGCCGTAATGTAGCTGAGCCGTGCCTTCCCTACAGTTTTAAAAGTGTGCATTCCCTAGACTGGGAATGGGACTGATGGAGAGATGGCTGATGGTCACATTGGATACCCACACAGACATGGTTAATATTTGACCGATCTGTGAAATTTCTTCCCCCCCCCCCCCCCCAAGCCCCACAATGACTGCGTCAGGTGGAAAACTGACAGACGGATCGATTCTCCACTTCTCGCTTACGGGAGACTTTTTTCGCGGCCTGTTTATTCAACGATTGCCGGCTCTGTGTTTCTACCCAATTCTCAGCCCCGATTCCGTTAAAAACTCAGCCCCAATCACCCACACAGATAAAAAGCCGAGCAATAAATTGTCACGATTTATCACGCCTTTCATATCGGCGCTAGGCAAAAATGCGAAATCCGTTCTGAGACTGAGCTACTAGCTGCTTTTTGGAAATACTGCATTTTGTACTACAGCAGATACGAAATGCTCACTGCATTTTACCAGATAATTCTGGACGTTGACATGGATTTAAGTTAACGCTTTACTCCCCGCTGTAAAGATAAAAGCGGGAGGGCGTTGTCCCGGGGGTCGTGGCGTGGTCTAACAAATGTAATTTGGTGATGTTCTGGAATACATTCTACTTGGTGCGCGTCAAAGTGATATTGAATTCATAGGGTCTGGCAACGACTGGCGTTAACCCTCATAACTCTTTCACTCTCGGACGAATATTTGACAAACATTACTCAGGGTTGTCTTTAAAACTATGAATCTTCTTTTTATAATTTAATGCTTGTTTTGTAAATTGAGCGCGTTGTCACCGCGTCACCCCCTCAAGCACCTGAACTGTGATTGCAGCCGCGGACTAAACTCACCCGAGAGGTTGTTTGGGGCTAAACATCTGCAGAGTTGGGACTGTGCAGAGCCCACATTTGTCCTTCACACCTAACCCCCAGGTTCAACTCTTACTGGCTCCCCATTGGGAGTCGCCCTTTCCAGAGCAGCACCATATAAGCACCATCTTTTTCAGAAACGCGCCTTAGACTCCTTGAGCGAGACCTTTTTGCAGAGTGAATCCAACCCTACGGACGGTGTTAAAGTGTTCTTTTAATTTGTGCTTTGTTTTTTCTTTCTCAGAGTGGGTGCAGTAGGGTTTCGCTTCAGAGCTGGTACCCATGGGATTCTGCACACTGTTCAAATCCCTGGCTGAAAGAGAACTTAAAAGTGCGATTCTCAACTGGTGGCCGAAATCAGTTTGTTCAATGCATCGTAAATGTGTGTGTGTGTGTGTGTTTATTCGGGGAGTGGGGGAACTCCTCCCTCTCTGGTTCCGTCCCGTTTAACCTGGCAATTCTCCATTTTTTTACACAGCTGTTTGTAGAATTTGCATAGCTCTGATGTGCCTAAATAATGAAGAATAGAAAATCAGATAAAGGGTTAAACCCACAATGACAAGGTGTTGATGTAAAGCTTCAAAAGGACAAATGATTTGGTGAGCGCCTGGCCTGTGAGGAGATGAATTGATTATTTTTCTGCCCACCCCTCCTCCAGCTTTTTCCGGCTCACCCACAGCATTTTTTTGTGTAAGGCTACACTCATTCTCCCGCTGACAAATGCTGTACGCGTGGAAATTTGCAAAGGGGCCCTTTCGAAATAGTTCAGAGATAGCCAGGAACCTTTTCCCCAAATCTACCACCTCATTCCAGTACACACGCACACCCCACACACTGTCAAACATAGGAACACTCCAAATCCACACGCGCGCGCACACACACACACACACACACACACACACACACTTTCTCTGTGACCTCCTGCTTGAACCGTTTGCTGGCTCTGCCCGCGTACCGATTGCTGGGTCCAATCGGGGTCAGTTCGGTTTGAAACGGCTCAAGCCCAGCCTCCCAAAGAGCAGGAATTATTTCAATTGTCGGCCTGGAACGCTGGCTCTGTTTTGCCGCCCACTCCGTCCCATTCACTTCCTCAGGGGCTTGTATTTCTTAACATCACCTCACTGAATTGCCCTTAAACTATAATTTCAACAAACAGGTGTACCTTTTGCTCCGCCACCTCTAGCGGGTGGCGATTCATAGAATCGCTACAGTGTGGAAACAGGCCCTTCGGCCAAACAAGTCCACACCGACCCTCACAGCATCCCACCCAAGACTCGTACCACTATCACCCACCTAATCTACGCATCCCTGGGCACTACGGGCAATTTAGCGTGGCCAATCCACCTAGCCTGCACATCTGTGGGAGGAAACTGGAGCACCCGGAGGAAACCCACGCAGACACGGGTTCGGGAGGCGGGGGGATGCGGGGAACGTGCAGTCGCCTGAATATGAAATTGAACCCGGGTCCCTGGTGCTGTGAGACAACAGCGCGAACCACTGAGCCACCGTGCCGCCCCTGAATTCTCCCTGAGAGAGTGACTCCTTACAGTGGAGAGGGCTGTGGTGGATTCAGGATTTGTTTTGGGGGGAAGGGGGACGTGGTGGAGAGAAAAGAAAATGGTCTCTAATTGATTGCACCGATTCATAATGGCCCTGTCAAACAGAGCATGAGCCCATTTATGCGCGTCAGTCCAGCCTTCAGCCAACTGATAGTTCGGTTCGCTCACCTCCAACTTAGTTTTGGTGACACTTCGTTATGAATCCAGATGGGCGAAGAGGAATTGCTCGGCTGGCCAACTGGTGAGAGGGTAGAGATCTATTTCTAAACACTGATCCGCAACTCGCTGCCTCAAAGGCTAACTCTCCAAAGGGCAGTTGGGAAATATTGGGGGTCGAGGGTGTGGTGGAGTGGGGAGACCATTATACAAGCGCTGTTGGGGGAAAGGACGGAGGTTGTGGAATGATTGGTTGGCTTGCTGTAAAGGGCCAGCACGGGAGCGACGGGCCGATTGGCATCCTCTCCTTGCGCTGTCCCAAGCCATGCCCTTTTGTGGAAAGGCCACTGTTTACCCTGGGCAGGGTTGATAAAGACGTACCCCATTGACTAGACGCAAACGCGAAGGCGCGTTGTTCAGAACAAAAAGGGGGAAGGGCAGGGTTTGGGGACATAGACTTTTAAATGTGAAAGCTTCCACCGCTTTGGTGGGGAAAGGGGGACCGGGTAACGTGGCCAAAGGGGCCAAGATTGTGGACAGCGAGATCCTTCCCGGAGCCGAGAGAGGAAAACTGAGATGTCTCAAAACAGCACTTGCACGAATGGCTAGTGACAAAACTATCAACTCTCTGAATCCCACACTTTGATAGCTCCGTTTGACCCATTCTGACGGATCACTCGGTGATCTGAATTACCGCCTGGCTCCACCCCTGTCATTAGAAACCTGCACCAGAATCACACCAGCTGGATCATCAGGAAACTGGACACTTTGAGGGGGTAGGGGCCAGGGCTTCAAATCCTGACAGTCCAGAGGTCAAAGAAGTTTTGAGCCTTTTATTCCTTAAAGTCTGCCTAAAGGCTAACCGCTTCGTGGGAATAAAACACCCGGCGCTATTTGCTTTGGAGAAAAATAAAGAACGATTTTCAAACTTTGTTTCGCTGCCTGTCAATGACTTGCCTATTTAGGTGTATAGATCCAATCTGACAATTCAGTCCAGTCGATTTTTTTTAAATTCCCGAGAGATTGCTTAAAGTGCCTGAGTAGAATTATCAAACAGCGGATGGGGCGGGTGGTCGTTTTCTAAAACTATTTTTTGAAATGTCTTCATTATGCCCAACATTTCTGGGCGTTTAGCAACAATCTCCCCTTTCAATCCGAAAGGCTTTCACAATCGGAGCTGGGGGAAACGATGATCGACCCCAAAACACTGGATTCCGGCAATTCTTGGAGGGGGCGGTGGAGGTGACTCGCTCTCTTTCGCGTGATGGTACATTCCCCCTCTCTCGAGGACTCTCTACTCCTCCTACTCTGTAACACACTACTTTTCCGTGTCTTTTGTTCCAAATCTCGACTTTCTCATTTGCTCGTTTTCTCCATTCTCACTCTCCTAGCCCGCTTTGCTCTGCGTTGTCGCTCAATCTGCTTCGCTGTCTGCAGCTTTCCACTATCTATTCCCACTCTCCTCTCTATCTCTTTATTTTCGTTCAGCCTGTTTTGTTTTAGTCTCTCGATTCGCACCTTTCCCCTTTCTCTCTCCCTCCGCCGTCCACTTTAAAAAGTCTTCTCTGCCTGACACACACAATTTCCTTTCTCTTGCTGTCTTCTCTCACACAGAGAGAAACTCGCGTTCTTCCCTTCACAATCGTGCTGTTTTTATCTTTCTTTGGATTTAACATTGCAAACTCGGGATTCAATGGTGTTAAATCCTTCTGAATGGTTTCAGAGCATTCATTTGGCAATATCTCTGGCGGTTTTATATATATAGATAGATAGATAGATATAGACCCCCTCTCTTTTCTTTTTCTGGCTCTTCAGTGCAGGAGAAATGTACGGTGTCGCCTCGGCCTTGGAAGCCACACGAAACAGTGGCAGAGAGAAAAAGAGCAGCCCTTATCGATGTAATGCTATCACGTTAGTGAATAACTCGTTTACATAATTGCTGGGCACCGATTTCAAAGCTAGCCAGGGGCTGACTTAGAACCACATGGAGTCTATTCTACCCTTCAGTTTAAAAAAATGCAATGAATAAGAAAGTTTAACTCAGTGGTCCGCGTCTCGCAAATTAGTGTGTCTGACGCCCAAACGATACACAACAAGCCCTTTGTAATCCCAATAGCCTGGACACTAAGGCAATTCTTCTCTACCAGAGCCCTGGCTGAATCTCGATTGCCTTGACTTCTGCACCAAACAAAATGAGCAAAATAAAATCTTACCACCCTCCCCCAAAGGCGCTCACAGCACACACGACACAACCGAATGTGATAAAATCCACGACACCCAGAATGTAAATAAATAGTCTGTGGAATCTCCCTGACACCAGCTAACCTGATATTTCACTCCTGGTAGTAGGTGCACGGTGCAGTTATGCGGCCAAATCTTTTCCTGCCACCGTTTCGGGGCTGGAGACGGAGAATTAGACGAGGGCATTACCCCTCCGGGTTACTGCTGATTTGACGGAATGTGGGACCTTTCGTTCATAAGCATTTATGTCAGCACGAACGGCTTGGCATCATCCCCCACCCGGCCCCAGCTCCACAAGTTAATGCAGGGATGTCCAGACGCGTCCAGAAATGTAGAAGCAGTTCCAACTCACACAGAGGTAGAGCTCCCAAGGACTTCTCGATCGATGGTGCCCATTAACAGCGATTTACGGTTATTGGCCGTTCAACTCCACGCTCTGCTCCCAGTCCTGCAAGCTTTCAAAGCAATTTCTGAGCTCTCAGCGTACCTCCGCGTTGCATATTTAATGCAGAAAGATACTTAATAAATAAAGTATATGAAGAGGTCATTTTATAAAACAAAAATATGTTATTGCTACTGATGTAGTTGCACCTAGACAGAGAGGTTTGTCTGCCAGTGAGTGAGTCTGACGCTGATGACTTCCTCCAGCGCTTCCCCCCCAAAATAGCGCCGGATCATGGGCCGCAGACGCTGAGCTCCCGGAGCTGGGAGGGAGTTATAGTTTGTCCCAAAGGTGGATGAGCACTCAGCTTCGAACTACAGATCTTGGCCGTTGAGCAAACCACCATTACCGACCGAGGCATTTTCTAAAGACCGCTAAAAAGTTTGCACAAGTGTTCGCATGCAGCGTTTAAACATAGACCAAATATCATTGTGTAGCATTCCATTGCAAGAAATAGCAGATAATTTTGTGTTCGCATATATGCATATCAATGTAATTGCTCGCAAGGGACAACGAGGAGAAGCTCAAAGGAATGAGTCCAGAGAGAGCTAGCAGAGGCCGGGAAGGCCGAAAGGCCCGCGAAAGGTCAGCGACCTGAAATCTCCACTGTGTTACACTCCACGGAAGCTGGGTGATCTTCTGAGATCTTTTTACTCGTTGGTTCAGAAATGTCCAGCTTCCGCGGTGCAATGTTATCGCGCGTCGCTTGCCTGTGTGCACCATTCGGAGGGTACGCCTGAAATATAAGCAAACACCCCAGTCACTATTTAAACAGCTACAGAAAAAGTTTCCAATGGAATTATGACTTGAGAAGTGGCGGGGGGGGGGGGGGGAGCGGTAGCGCTGGTGAATGTTGCAGGGTCAACAGGGAGATATGGGGGTGGGATAACTGGACATGCTTTGGACGGGCGGAGGCTAACGCAAGGTGTAGGGGAGGATGTTTTGGTGGGAGGGTCCGAGGGATGCGAAGGGACGCCCCGCCCTACCCCTCCTGGCGCCGCCAATCCACGGGGAGGAGGGCGGGCCCACGTGACCCGGGATAGGCTGCAAGTTTGGAAGAAAATGTGAATGAGAGGGAAAAGGCGAGCGGGATTTGAAGCTGGCGCTGTGAGCTGCTCTGTGGCCAGCAGGTAACCTCATTCAAACTGTTTGCGTCCCCTCTCTGCAACCCATCCCCAGCCCAGTTGCCCCAGATCTCCCTTAAACTCACCCCCAAACCCCTGTCTCTGCTTCAGCTCCCATCCCAGGGTCCAAGAGAGTGATGCTCTCCAGAGGAAATCGCCGCCTGGCTCCACCGGCGAGGAATTGAGTTGTAGCAGGAATTGGCAGCAATTTTGCATTCCTCCTTCTCCCGCATTCCCCCTCTCCTTCCCTCCTCCCTTTTCCCACCGCTCTCCTGAGAGCCTCCGAGGCCAGTGCCCGCCTTTGAGGGCTTTTGTATGTGTGCCGAGTCCAGCCCGCTCACTGTAATGCAGAGGCCGCTGGGGACCAGTACCGCCTTCAGCATAGACTCACTGATAGGCACCAACCCCGCTCCCAGCACCGGCCACTTCGTCTACACCGGCTACCCCATGTTCATGCCTTACCGGCCAGTGGTGCTGCCACCGCCGCCGCCTGCAGCTCTAGCCCAGCCGTCTCTGCAACACAGCCTGCACGCCGTGCCCCCAGGCCAATCCCCCCACCCTCACTCTCACCCGGTCAGCAACCTCGCCGGCTCTCTCTCCAACGGTTTCTGCACTAGTCTGGGCCAAGGTATGGCGGTCACTACCCTCATGGCCACTCTGCCGGGCACCGGGGAGGGCAGCCGCAGTTTCCCGTCCAACCAGCACCAGGAGCCGGCGAGGAAATTTCTGCAAGCCGCCCTGGGCAGCGGCCTGGACAAGGCGGAAAGCGGGCGGCAGCAGGACGGGGAGGAAGCTAAGGCGTTCCTGTGCAAGGACAGCTCGGCTATCTCCTTCCCTGCGACGGAGACGGCGCACGCCGTGATCGGTGAGTGAGTGAGAGTGGGCACAGGGTCACCCCACGGATCTGAGATGGGGAGAGGCTGGGGATTGGGGGGGGGATATGTGTGTGTTTGGGGTTGGGGGGACTGGGGCTTGCTCAGGGTCAGGATTCAGCAAACCCACCCTCCCCCTTCCTTCCCTCCCCATGTCTATTTCCTCCCCTCCCCTTGCAAATACCCGATGCCAACGCTATTCTCTTTTTAAAAATTGTCTCTTTAAAGGAACCAAACTTGGGGAGGTGGGGAAATAAAAGGTTGCACGACGGCTGAGGGGGCTTTTGTGCGTGTGGGAGGGGAGGCTGTGGGGTTGCAGGGGGGTGGGCAGAGAGAGAGAGAGGGAGGAGAACTACAAACAGAAGCCGCCGCTAGTCATTCAGTCCCCGACTGTCCAGGGGGCATCCGGAAAATCTCTTTTCTCTCTCTCCCAAAACAAATGGAAATAAGGGACACGAATGGCCTTTGCAGGGGGAACGGGTCATCATTAACACATTAATTGCTTATAAGTTTAGTGTGTAAGTGTCGCAGTCACTGCCGCGCTCAGAAAATTCATTTTGAATCGTTGTATCAGTAAGTCTATATTATGTGAGCGAGTTCTAATTAATTCAAAAGATTTATCACCTAGAGTTTAAACTCGCACGTAATGAAGCAGTTTTTTTAAAAGTTTTTTTAAAATAAATAATTAGCTGTAATCGCGAGTATCATTGATTTTTGTTTTGGGATTTGAGAAATCTGTCACCTTTACTCTTTCTCTCTCTCTCTCTCTCTCTCTCTCTCTCTGTCTGTCTTCTTCCCTCTATCCAGGTGCTGTCACCTCCGGCAGGGCTGAAGGGAAGGACGATTTGAAGGCAGCAGACGATGACTGCCGGAGTAAGGAGGAGAGTTTCTCCATGGACAGTGATCTCGATTACAGCTCCGACGAGAACGGCGCGGCGCCGGCCCTTCACAAAGTAGAGGACGCGTGCCCGGCTCTGGTGGAAGAGAGCTCGCACAGTCACGCCGCCACTCCGACCAGCAACACGGCGGGCAACGGCAACAGCAGCAAAAACCGGAGGAGGAGAACGGCTTTCACCAGCGAGCAGCTCCTGGAGCTGGAGAAGGAGTTCCACTGTAAGAAATACCTGTCGCTCACCGAGAGGTCCCAGATCGCCCACTCCCTCAAACTCAGCGAGGTGCAGGTAAAAATCTGGTTCCAGAACAGGCGGGCCAAGTGGAAACGGGTGAAAGCTGGCAATGCCAACTCCAAATCCGGGGAACCGTCCAGGAATCCCAAGATTGTGGTTCCCATACCCGTGCACGTGAGCAGGTTTGCCATCAGGAGTCAGCACCAACAGTTGGAGCAACCCAGACCTTAAAAAAGGAACTTTCAAACACTTTACAAGACTTATTTTTGAAAAAAAAAGACGCACACACAAAAGGACAAAACGATTTCGTTTTCTGAGTGAGAATCGAAGACTTGCCAATGGACAGACTTCACTATTTATTATAAATGATTAAGTATACTCTGTTTGTATATAAGTACTGAGAGAGAAAAAAATGCATCAGCTATATACAGTATTTTGACTGTTTTGTGGACCAAAACTTTGTACAGTGAGAATTGCACAATGCTCAACATTCTGGAGAGATGGGACCGCCATAACCTCACCATTTAGCTCAGCTCAAAACATTGTTCTTTCACCCGTTTGCATTGTTCCATCAAATGCCAAAAGGTAAATTTCCGTAAAATATTGCTATTTAATACTTTATTTTCTAAAACAAAAATCTGTAATCGCAGACCTTTCCATTGTGATAGATCTTTGTGGGGGGTTTCCCCCCACTATTCTTTATAATACTTTCTGTTTGTTCCCAGTAGAATTTGCTTTCCAAGTTGCGGCTCCTGTTTTCAACGAGAAGAGAAATGTGTGTGTGTGTGTGTGTGTGTGTGTGTGTGTGTACATATGTAAAAGACGGATGGTGTTAATTTATTTTACGTTTTGTCTTTTGGGGAAAGAAATTGTGGCACATTTCTTACAAATGACGAAAATTCTCAAAAAAATCACATAACAGATAACAGTTGTGAATAAACTCGAACGGCGGTTCCATAAATAATAGTCAGCGTTTATAGTTCCTGCCAAGTTTTCCGTTCTATAGGTTTCCGGTTAAAGATTTTTAGGGGCGTTTTTTTTGTTGAGGGGCGGGGATTGAGGGGGTAAGGTGAAGCAGCCAAAAAATAATAGTTTCTCGAGACGGGAGACAGTGCTTTTATTTTTGTTTTGGAACCACTGGTTTGGACGAGGGAAAGGAAAAGGCCCCAGACTGGCGCGCAATGACCGGGGCGATCTCAGGCATCCGAAAGTTTCACACATTCGCGGGTGGTAAACAGGGAAACGATTGAAATGATGTGAACGCGATTCTGTATGAAGCTGCCCTCCCTATGACCACAGTGACCAAACCGTTGTCCTCTTAATTTTATAACACAAAACTTGTTTCGTAGCCACGTGTAAATTCAAATCACTCATATAAAACACCTTAGCGTCTCTGGGTTTGAATAAATAACTCGAGATGTTATATAAACTGACAGTATTTCATGTGACCCAGGAACTCCACCGTAATATGTCCGTGATTTGGTTTCTGTATCGAATTACTATTTGAGTTTACACATGATTTAAGATTATATATCTCAAACCATCAATATGAAATCTAATCATAGACATTATCATGATTTAAGTTCATAACTGATTCGAGAAACCTGATTTGAGAAGCCTGTGTTTCCTATAATGAATATGATTTGTGCTGAAATAGATACAAACTCAGACCATGATATATGATGAGTTTAAATCTCAAATCATAAACTCACATCTTTAGATTATATCAATTGAGTTTATATGTGTCATCACATAATAACAAATCGTATATAACTCAAATCTTATTTATAATTTAAGTTTATATATTTGTCATATAAATTCAATCATATTTGTAAACTTAAATTGCGATTTGAGTTCTTTACCATTTGAGATATAGATATGATTTGACTGTTTATATTATGATTTCAGTTTATATATGATTTGTGTTTTTAACAATTTGAGTTCATATATAATTAAGTTCATATTTATATATATAAATTTATATATGATTTGTTATATGATTCGAGTTTACATATAACCAGATCACAACTCAAATCATGTGATTTGACTTTACTTATATATCTCAAATCATATACCTAAATTGCAGGATTTGACTATATGATTTATATATAGAAAAGCTCTGGAATATGCTGAGCCAATTCTATATGTCATGTCAATCGATTTATCACAAAGATAAAACAGGGATCGAATTCACCAGATGAACATGTTAGTCATTTAAAAACGTTTCACGATAAGCAAGCGATAGTGGTTTTTATTCCTTCCAATCCTAAAGAAAATGCAGCTGGTCAAATACCTGTCCACAAGGATTTCTATTTGACATGATCCTTAGCCCCATCCCATCCAACTCCACTTTGCTGCAACCAACCTAAAATAACAGTAACTTGGCTGAGCTTTCACGGGGTTCAACCTGGCAGAGGTTAGTCTGTTGGGGAGTTCAAAACGTGGAGCCACGTCAGCACACACGGGCCACGTTTTGCAAGCGGGGTGACTTTGCGAGGCCAGAGACTTGCAGAGAAGCGAGCTCACAAGGCGGGCAGCGAAGCTCAAGCGTGTCTGGGGCGAGCTGTTATCATAAGAGTTGCTTGTGCATTGCCCTCCCCACAACAAAAAAAACGCTGTGATTTCTCCAGAGAGGAAACGTTATCTACAAATCGGTAGAATTAACACTCTCAAGAAAATGCCAATGATCACTTGCTTCACACAGCATTCACTAAACTTCCTGACTGTCCCCGTGGCTAAATCAAATTACAGGAGGTCAAAACGATTGAGAGAAAAATCATTTAGACGTACATTCACTTCTCAGCAATTTCTCGCCCCCACCACCAACAATGAAAAAGCCCAAAATTGCCTCTGCACCCCTCTGCCTCACACGCATTAACACACACACTTTCTTCCCCCTTACAAGTGCACACGCACGCACACTCCAAAGCGTTGGCAACGATGGTGACAGTGTTGTATTGTTGTAGCCCTGACCCAGAATAAACGATACACGTCAGGATGTAGCGAATACAAGATAAACAACAGGGCATTTGATCGCTGTCACTATCGCCGTCATCAGCGCTTTAATTTGGCTGCCTAATGAGTCAGATCACGGGGAGAGATAAAAATTGTCAATCGCCGTGGCTTTTAATGAATTTTTTCGCAAATTGTAATCAAGCACGAACGTCTCAGCCCAGTGATTAATGGGCCCCAGGAGAGATAGCTAGCAGCACCTCGCTTTTCATTACATCTCATACACGCTGCACTAAATTAACAGCAACTTGTCTGCGCTTAAAATTAAGTCCAAATGATTAATTTTGATGGGGAGGCTATAGACTAGCTCGTCCTAATAGTTACTGGCCCGCGCTGCTTCCTACAATGAACCAGACTTCAGCACTGAATATTATTGCCTTCTCCTTGCATAAGTTACCCACTTACAACCGATAAATCGCCGGGGGGAGGGGTTATTTGTTAAAGTCAGAAAACTATTAATAATGACAACACTTCAGGAAGCACACTGTGACTGAACTCTCTTGTGTGGATGGGAGATAAATTAACATACGCGGGATATTTATTTACAAATCCATTTCGAAGCTATCTTGCTCACTTTTCCAATAGAAACCCGCTCTCGCTTCTCTGAAAATACTTAATAATTTCACTTGCCCCCGGACAGCTGCTCTTTTCGGCAGGGATCGTGTCTAGTTGTAATGTCATGGTTCACAGGGGTCATCGGCCAGTGTTATTTTTTTAAAAAGAGGTTTCTTAATCGCCCTTTGTATCTAATGAGCTCATTACCTGGAACTTGGAGAGGGGCAATAATTAGAGAGTGGCTCTGATTAAAACAGCATTCATCAGCGCCCGTTTGGCGCAAAACAAAAAAAAAACCGCACTCCCAGCCCACATTGCAGAAAACGCCTGACCGCTGTGAAATTGTGGGCCAGGGCGAACTCAAAACCGAGTTTTTGAGCCATCTCCGATATACTCATTTTGGGCGGCGGGTTCGGTGATCTTAGAAGTTTAACAATTAGCATAATCTTTAAGTGAGAGAGCCAAAAAAGAGAGTTTGCAGAAACGGTGGTTTGTGCTAACAAGCTGCAAGACAATGACCAGGATTGCTTGAAATTAATAGGAGTACTCAACGCGGGGAAATGGGTAAAGAACCATTCACAGAAGTGAAGCTTGTTTATGAAATAATTGATAGAGACACGTATTAATATGACTTTGACCAGATATGTAGGGTTATTTGGAATGGTCTTCCGGGTCTTGATCGTACCTGGTATACAGCTGGCAGCAGTCTGAAAATAGACCTTTCCCATCTCCTCCCCTTTACCCGCCAACGGGAAATATTCCCATTTAGTAAAAAGGCTCCAGGAGCAGGAATTCAGCTCCGCAATAATGTTAAGTGCAGGATGTGTGCCTTCTCTCCTTTCATCCCGGCCTCAGGAATTCATTCACACAGGCGCTCCCACAACACGCCAGTTCCTGACCAACTCAATGACACATCGGTTTATGTCTATTTTACAAACCTCGCTGAAATGAACCGAAATGTCACGAGAAGTGTGTGACCTTTTGGGAGAAGGAAGTGCACTTGTAAGCAACATGGCATTGGAAGTGTGGGGGCAGACATTAAGCTGGGAGGATACATTTCCCGAATTGCAACTTTTTGAACTAGCGGCCGATGCTCATGATAGGATACAGTGCACGGTCGAGGTGCGCTTTCATTCAGGTAAAAGGATATTTGGCCGCGTTGTTCAGTGCGCAGGGGCTTACAGAAATTGTCTGGCTCACTGCGACTTGGCATCAGCCGGGAGCCTTGCATGGGAGCTTAATATATGTGCGGGTGATATTCGCTGTTAAAATGAAGCGAGATAGAGCCTAATAAAAACCTATTAGACAGATATTAATGGAGATCAGTTCTCCCACCTCGCGCTGATTGTGCCTTGAACTCACTGCACCAGCCTGAAAATGGTCGTAAAACTCCAGTGTGTCTCTACAGCGAGAGGTTTCATGCAGGAGGGAACCAGAACCGGTGCGGATTCCATGCAAAACCTTTCGACAGGCTAAACTTCACAGCTCATCCAAGTCTCGAAACACATGGTATGCTTAAGTCAGGTTTTGTTTCTTTCCCCCCCGCAGAAAAGGGTGTTAACTAAGGGTTCTCTACCCTCACCAGGTCACTGAGCGGTTCACACTGTGGAGTCGGGCATTTTAAAAGTTGTTAACCAGGGAGCCGGTGACAACTGATAAACCGTAAACATTCAAGGGTTGTGAAATGAAAGCAAAATCTAGATGTAACGGAAGCACCCAGCCTCGGTCTTTCAAACATTCATTTCAATTGCTGCAGACACTCCGTCCTGAGGAAGAGGCGAGGCATATAGAATGACCTTGGTCCTGGGATAGAGGTTTGGGGTTTATTATGAAATGGTGTGCAGCCTACAGGAATACAACTCCTCAGCTACCCCAAACCTGCCAGTTCAGAGCGAGTGAGCGCTCTGATTTTGCATGTGGTTCCCAATCACAGCTCAAACCAATGCCAGACTTCCGCCCTGTTCAAAAGGTGAAAAGTGGAAACCCGGGAACAAAGGTCCAAATGCGAATGACTGTGAGTACACCGAATCCCAGATTCTGTTTTACTCGCGCGGCATCTCAGGGGACGTTCCTGCATTGACAGCACAATTCGTTCATTCACAGATACAAACGGTTTCAAACGCGTTCTGTAACAGACACTCTAGTAGCTGGCGCAGATGCTCACTAACCAGCAGTAATGCTCACAGGCTCCCTCAGTCCGCAAGGTTTAAAAAATAAACAGAGACTGCTTGTTGCAGATCCTCTCTGCTTTACTGATCTGAGATGTGCCTTAACCATAACCCATTTCGAACGGTACAGATGCAGGACGTGATTGAAATTGACAGTCACAGATGGACACTGACTGGTAGCGACATAAAGAAGCTATTGCTGATTTACACGGAGTGCTACACTGTCGTTACATTGTGACCGATTGCACCGATACTGATTCACAATCACTATTATGGGCGCACACTGACTTTTTATTGCATACCCCACTGATTATTGATGTACAGTTAGAGATGGGCAACGTTACCATGAGAAGTGTTGGAGGTATACATTAAGTATTACCTATTTATACTGATTATCTTATGTGTAAGCTGACGCTTACGGGTGTATACCGACACGTACAAGTGTATATTGACTGTTTCTGATGGCTGACAAGGACAAATGTACTAATGATAACAATATACACCACCATTGCGGAAAGTGAAAGTATGCGGAAAGTGACGTGTGCACTGAATGTTTCATGTATTCACTGACATATCGCGCATGTTCACAGTGACCGTCACACATGCACAGTGGCTTTTGTAAACACTGAATGTTAAAGGGCACAGAGACTTAGCTAAACTAACTAGTAACCCACGTGTTATTGACGTACTCTGCTTCCAATGCACAGTGATTGTTACAGGAACATAATGACTGTAAGTAATATACATTGATTATTAAAAGTGGGCACTAAGTGTGGCTTTTATACACTAGTTACCGATGAATACTGACTGCCACAGGTATATTCTAACTGCTACTTCAGTACGCTAAGTAGTAAAACATACAGTGCTTTTAATCTACACTGTGGTTAATGTACATTTACTGTTACCGATCTAAACTGACTGTGACTAATTTTCCAAACTGTTTTACACGTATTGATTGTTAGTGTGTACATAGATTATTACAGGCATACACTGGCTGTTACAGGTAGGTGTGACTGTTCTGGAAAGCGCTACTACTGCTGTACACCATACGCTACAAGTGTACATTGAATGTTACCAACAGGCACATCCTGTTAATGAAGTATACTGAGCATTACAGATGTGCACTGAATGTTAACTTAGTTACTATTGATGTACAATGTTTCTTAGACAAACTAACTGTAACTAAAGTACATTGATGGGTAATGATGTACACTGACTGTTAACAATACACACTTAATGCTATTAGCATACACTAACAGTTATAGATGTGTGTGACCATTGCTGTTATATTAGCATTTAGTGGTAAACACTGAATGTTGCAGATGTATGCTTGACTGTTACATGTGAACACTGACAGCTACTGATGTTCTAAAGCTGTGGCAGATGAACACTGACTGTTATAGTTGTAGACAGAATGCTGCAAGTATATACTGACTGTTACTGGTGTACAAAGACTATTACATGTTTGCACTGCCTGTTACAGCTGTATGTTGAATGTCACACATGTACATTGACTATTGCTGATCTACACTGACAATTACAGGTGTACATTGGCTGTTACCAAAGTGCACTCTTTTACAGATGAACAATGACTGTTACAGGCATATACTGACCTTTACACATGTACACTGTTACAAGTTCACACAGCTTCTGGTGTACTCCGACTGTTATAGGTGTACACAAAATGTTACAGATATGCACTCACTTTTCCATCTATACAATGTCTAGTCATGATGAGCAGTCACTCTACCAGGTGCACACTGACATTTAAAGGATGATATTTACTGCTCTCATTGTGACGGACGGCTAATGACTCACACTTTGTGTTTCAGATTTATTGTGTTATATTTCTACACTGACTTATAAATCTACACTGACATAAGCTGATTGTAGCTGATGGATATTGACTATCATGGATGTACATCAACTGGTACAGGTGTGCACAAACTATTACAGGTGTACACACTGAATGTCAAATATGTTCATTCACTGTTACTGACATTCATTGCTGGCTGGAGGTAATCGCTTTTGTTGCTGTGCATCACCTGGTAAAACTGTACATTAACCATTAATCTGAGTATAAAGAATTAGTCACTCATTGTTTTATCTTTGCACTCACTGGTCCTGATGTATGCAGACCATGTTAAGTGAAAGCTGAATGTTGATAATGCACATAGTTGCTGTCGTGTCCTGGCTGTTTGTACTGAGTATAATTTACAGTTGGGGATTCCAGTTTATGATAACCATTAACGTTGCACAGTAACTGTTATTGGCCTTCGCTGATTGTCTCTGATGTATGCTGACACTTAGTGGCAGACTTTGACCAATAATGATTTGTACTGCCTGTTACTGTTGTACACTGACCGTTAAACATGTACAGAGAGTGTTGCAGATGTTTGCTGACTGTTACAGTTGTTGACTGACAGATATAAGTAAACACTAACTCATACAATGTATACTATCACAGCTATTTACTATGAATGTATGGAGTTACAGCTACCAAACTCGCTGTTGCATGACTGCCCTGACAGTGACATACACCAGAAGATGCAAATATACATGGCATTTTGTTGTCAATGCTGACACACAGATTGTTACACATATAAAATGACTGTTTCAGATGAACACTGACTGCTTCAGGCATGCATAAACCAATATAGGTGTACATGGTGTGAGTAATATATTAATAATATCATCTGAGTATTTCAGGTACACATTAACTAGTACTGATATACTATGTGTGTAGAGTTACAAGGGTACACTATAGCTGATGTTCACAGTTGCAGTTACAGACTGACCATTACCAAAGTAGCTTGGCTGTCACATTTTCACAATGCTCTTTAATAATGTACACTATTAATCATTTATGCTGTGTTTTGGGGGTGGGGGGAGGGGTGTGGCTAGCTTGTAATGATGTCAGCATCATACATTCAATTCCTGCACCAACTAAGGTTACCATGAAGGGTGGTCCTTCTCAATGTCTCCCCTCACCTGACGTGTGGTAACTCTGAAGTTAAACCACCACCAGTTATGTATCTCAAATGAGAGAGCAGCCTACGGTCCCCAAGGCTATGACAACTTTACACTGTGTATTCCACGGACTGCTATTATAGATTTCCTGGTGGTACTGACCATTACATGATGTAAGTTGGCCGTTAGGGCACACCCCATTACAGAATACTAGATAACAAGGTATGGGGCTGGATGAACACAGCAGGCCAAGCAGCATTAGAGGAGCACAAAAGCTGACGTTTCAGGGACTAGACCCTTCATCAGAAATGGGGGAGGGGAAGGGGGTTCTGAAATAAATAGGGAGAGATGGGGAGGCGGATCGAAGGTGGACAGAGGAAAAGATGGTGGAGAGGAGACAGACAAGTC
Organism: Stegostoma tigrinum; assembly: GCF_030684315.1. Classification (NCBI taxonomy): domain Eukaryota; kingdom Metazoa; phylum Chordata; class Chondrichthyes; order Orectolobiformes; family Stegostomatidae; genus Stegostoma; species Stegostoma tigrinum. The sequence continues at coordinate 16,871,164 of NC_081360.1, read as the reverse complement.
AAAGAGGTGGGGTTGGAGCCAGTAAAGGTGAGTGTAGATGGGGAGGTGGGGAGAGGATAGGTCAGTCCAGGGAGGACGGACAGGTCAAGGGGGCGGGCTGGGGTTAGTGGGTAGGAGATGGGGCTGCGGCTTGAGGTGGGAGGAGGGGATAGGTGACAGGAGGAACTGGTTAGGGAGGCGGGGACGAGCTGGGCTGGTTGTGTGATGCAGTGGGGGGAGGGGACGAGCTGGGCTGGTTTTGGGATGCGGTGCGGGGAGGGGAGATTTTGAAGCTTGTGAATTCCACATGGATACCATTGGGCTGCAGGGTTCCCAAGCGGAATATCCTGTTTTATACATGTACTGTTATAGTTATACACTGCCTGACACTGATGAACACCAACTGCTAACAGTGGCTGCTATACATGTACATTAACTGTTACTTACTGACAATTATTGATATGCGACGACTTTTTCAGGTTTACACTGCCTCTGATGAATGTACACTGACTATTAATGATGTACATTTTGAAGGTGCTGTCTTTCAGGCGAGATATTAGGCAAAAGAACCATCTTTGTGTTGTGTGTGGAAAATATCCCATGGCACTATTTTGAAGAAGAGCAGGGGGAGTTAATCCAAGTGTACGGGCTAATGGTTACCCCTTAATCTGTATTACATTTATCTGATAATAAAACCGTAAGACATAGGAGTGGAAGTAAGGCCATTCGGCACATTGTCCTCCAAGAGCGTGCAAATTGGCTGCTTCAATTCCAACAGTGACACAGTTCAAAAGTACTTTGAGACCTCTAGTGCTTGTGAAAAAAAATGCCACGGAAATGGAAGTCTTCCTTTAACAATGAGATGTTAATAAGATACACCGAACGTTACAAATATACACCGATTGTTCCGGTACGTTGCCCACCGTATGTGCTGAATTGGTACAGTATTGCGGAATCGCACAGGTGGAATGGGCCGAAAGGCCTCCTTCTGCATCGAAACATTTCGCACTCTAACCGGTTCTAACCGTTGTAAAAGCACAAAGAATGGTTACAGCACCGAAGGAGACCATTCAGCCCTTCGAATCTGTCTCGGCTGTCCACAACCAGCTCCGCAACCGGTTGGAGTCAGCAACAGGCTTCTCTGCGCTCAGAGGATCTAGGCCAATGACACAGACTTTGAAAGTGGCCGGTTTCTATTGCAATGCAAAACACACAACTTGAGCAGAGACACGGGGCGGCGCCAGGAGCTGAAGCCTCTCACCTCCCTCCCGGGAGTGCATTGACTGCGGGATTCACTCTAATCGGCTTTAGGATTTGATTCTGCCGCCTTTGTCCCACAGACAGCGCTGCCTTTTGTGATGTGACCGCCGCTTGTTTCAAGTGCTCCTTCCCTCCAGTTTGTGAATGCGGTGATGTGAGGCATTGCTTGAATTACACATGGATCAAGCGGGATTACACTGAACTGATCCCTATTAATAGTTGGAATCAATCTGCATGATGTTCCGGGCCTGGTCTGCAGACTCACTTAACAGAGGGGAAGAAGGGAAAAGCTACTTTTTCACAACGCAGGCACACTTTCTACTGAGTTTGAGCGAGATTCTCTGCTGGCTGGATGTGCCCTGAAATTCTGTTCGAGTGTTTACCTAGAAACGTTGCTTCTGCGATTGTAGCTCACCATTTCATTGTGTGCCGAGTTAGAGGCAGCTCTTGGGGATTGATTCATCTCCTGTGAGAATCTTAATGACTTACTTTCAGGGATAATGGTTCTACAGTCAGAGATAGTATCCTACATTAACGATAATAAAAACAGAAACGGCTGGAAAAGCTGCATCTGCAGAGAGAGACCAGCGTTAACATTTCTGGTCCATTGACCCTTCTTCAGACTGAGCGTCCTATATTAACGTGGAATCGTTGAAGCCCTACAGTGAGGAGGCAGGCCATTCAGCCCATTGACTCCACTCTGACTCTCCGCAGAGCATCCCATCCAGACCCAACCCCCTACCCTGTCCCAGTATCCCTGCATTTCCCGTGGCTAAACCACCCATACAGTGGATTACAGGTACCTCTCTCTAGGTAGAGAGGGATAGGTCATTCATTCCATCCAGCCTATCCCACTGTTTAACTGCGTAACTTTTTTAGATAACATATTTGGACATGTGAAGGCGGGACTTGAATCCAGACCTCTGGTCCAGATTTTGCATATTACCACTGTGTCTTATGAGCCTCATCAAGGATATAAAGGCATTTTTCAGCCAGTTCTGAAGAAGAGTCATACCTGACTCAAAACGTTAACTCTGCTCCTCTCTCTGCGGATGCTGACAGATCCGCTGAGTTTCTCCGGCATATTCTCACTTAAGACATTCACCCCTTGTTGGAAGCGACGCTTTGAGGATCTCCTCAACCGTGACTAATTCTTCCACCTGAGTGCACTCAGCTATACCCGACAGCATTCAACCCTGTCATCGTCTCAGCCTGACATCAAGCTGAAAAGGCCACCTGGAAGCTAAGAACCAAAATGTCCCCCCAGGGGGCAGACGGAATCCCTGCTGAAATACAGTGGAGAAACACTCTCAGCTTTCATGAATACATGACATCTCTCCCCAACCGGGAGCATGACAAGTAATCTCCAATATGCCTTATCTATGATTACCTTTGAGAAAGGAGATAAGACCATTTGTGGTAACTTACAGGGGTGTCTTCCTGCCGTCTTGCCACAGGGTGGGTCATTGCAAAGATCCTCCTCAATCATCTCCTCTCAGTGACTGAAGAGCAGCTTCAGGAGTCACAAAGCAGATTCCAACCATCAATGGACACAGTGGGCATGGTCTTCACAGTGAGACAAGTCCAAGTAATGTGCAGAGCAGCTTCTTATTTGACCTCACGAGGCATCTGACTCTGTTCCTTAGTCATCAAAATCCACAGCGAGGCATTGGACAATATGGATCAATTCTCAAACCCTGATGAACTTCAACATCACCTCCAGTGTGTCAGAACAGCCGTTGGCCACATGTGGAACAGTGCATTTGATGATAGATCTCTAGCCTCACACCAAGCTTGTGGTCTACAGGGCAGCTATATGTGTCAGATGCATAGGCAATGTGCAGGAATCCCCTGAGAAAGATCACCAGCAATGTCTTTGTAACATCCTGCCAATTCATCGGCAGGGTCGGTGCTCTGTATTCAGTGTCCTCTCTCAAGCTGACATCCCTCTGCATTGATGCACAGATTCCTTATCGATCAGCTATGTTGAGTGAGTCCTATTGCCCATATGCCTGACACAGGATTCCTAAAACAAACTTAAATCCGAGCTCCATCACAACCAGCAGTTCCCAGGAGAGCAGAGAAAATACTTTCAGTGATGTAGCCTCCACGATTCTCTAGTGTATAGAATTTCAAACATTAACTACCCTCAGGGAGAAGAAACTACTTTGCCTCTCATTTTTGAATGAATGCCTCCTTATTCTGTAATCGTGTCCCCTAGTTTGATATTCCCCCTCTGGTAGAAAGATCTTCTCAACATTTACTCTGCCTACCCCTCTTGAAAGTTGCAATAAGATTACTCCTCATTCTCCTGCATGCTAATGAATAAAGGTATCAGCTGTTTAGCCATTCTTGATAAGTCAACTCCTTCATCCTAGGAATCAGTCTCTTTTGAACTGTCACCATTATCAGTATATATTTTTTAAATACCAGGACCAAAACAGTATACAGTACTCCAGATGCATCCTCACCACTATCCCATACAGTGGTATCAAGTCTTTCCTGTTTTTAAACTCCAATAGAGGTCAACATTTTATTTGCCTTCTTGTTTACAAGTGGCAGCTGCATGCTATCTTCTTGTGTTTCATACACAAGAACACCCAGATCCCTGTGTATTACACCTTGTTGGAGTGTCTCTCTATTTAATTAATAGTCTATCCTTTAATTCTTCCTGTCAAAGCACATGACATTGCATTTTTCTTCCTTAATCTCCATTTGCCAAGTTTTTGTATCTCAACCTGTCTATGAGCCCATGCAGATTCCTTCAGTCCTTATTATAACATGCCGTCCCACTGATTCTTCTTTATTATAGGATAACTATATGAATATAAATAATATCATGCACATGGATACATTACACTCAGTTCCCTTTTCTAAGTCATTAATATAGATAGTGTATAACTGAGGCTCTACGAATGATCCTTGTTACATTCCATTTGCTGTGTCCTTTCAACCGAAAAAAAAGACCCATGCAATCAGACTCTATCTTCTATGTGTTAACCAACCTCAATTAAAGTTAATACCATACCTGCAACACCACAAACTCTTATCTTATGAAATAACCGTTAATGCGGCACCTACTCAAATATCTTCTGGAAATCCAAATGCACTATATTTACCAGTGCCCCTTTATCAACTCTGGTCGTTAATCTTGAAAGAACTCCAGCAAATTTGCCCAAACATCATTTGTCTTTCACAAAACCACATTGACTCTGTTTTATTGAGTTAATCTTTTCCAAATATTGGGGGGGGGGGGGGGGAAACAAAAGTTGCTAGAAATGCTCAGCAGGTCTGGCAGCATCTGGGAAGAAAAATCAGAGTTAACATTTTGGGTCCATTGACCCTTCCGTAGTTCTGAGCATCTGCATTTCTTTCACTTTTTAACCTCTTGTAAATGCCTTGCAATTTCTTCCTTAATTATTATCTTTGGCATTTTCCCAATGATAGGTATTATGTTAACTGCCTTGTAGTTTCCTGCTTTCTGTATTCTTCCTTTCTTGAACAGGGGCATCACACTATTCTCAGTGAGTTCTGGAATATTTCAACCAACACCTCTACTACCTCTGCAACTATGTCCTTTAAAACACTTGAATTCAGACATCAGGTCCTGGTGAGATAACATGGTGTAAAGCTGGATGAACACAGCAGGCCAAGCAACATCTTAGGAGCAGGAAAGCTGATGTTTCGTGCCTACATCTGATGAAGGGTCTAGGCCCGAAACGTCAGCTTTTGTGCTCCTAAGATGCTGCTTGGCCTGCTGTGTTCATCCAGTTCTACACCTTGTTATCTCGGATTCTGCAGCATCTGCAGTTCCTATTATCTCTGATACAATCAGGTCTTAGTGGCTTGTCTGTATTCAACCCCATTAGTTTGTCAAATATTTGTCCCTCATAATAGAGACTGTTACCAGATATTTCCTCACTTTAATACCTTGCTTATCTGTTACCTTTGGATCTCTTCCATTATGAAGATCCAATGCAAAATATTTATTTAAATTATCGGCCAATTGCCTGTTCCCCACTATTAATTCCTAGTTGCATCCTCCAAGTGTCCCTCACATACTTTAGCCACCCTCTTTTTATATACCCACCAAAGCTTTTGCTGTTTGTTTTTATATTTCTTGCCTTCTACTTTCATGATCAGTTTTCCCCTTTTTTTATTTGTCACTGGTTCCTAAAAGTTTCCAATCCTGTCACCTACCAATGGCTTTTGTCATTTATTATGTTTTATCTTTCGAATGCATACTTTGCTTAACTGCCTTTGTTAATCACAGCTGGGTCATCCTACTTCTAAATGTCTATCTTTTTGATCAGAGTAAAGTATTGCTGAATATTATGAAATATCTACTTAAATATTTAACCCCTTTCATCCACTGACCTTCCTCCAGCCTATATTTCCTGCCTGCTTTAGACAACTCTTTCCTCCTACCACTGTAATTGCCCTTATTTCAGTTGAAGATACTGATTTGACAGCCGCATTGTTTTCGCTCAAACCAAATTTGAGCTTCTACCATGTTGTTATTGTTACCTCCTAGAGGATCCTTACCGAGGATATCTCTTATTAATCCTAATTCATTACACATTACTGGATCTAAAATAGCCTGTTCCTAGTTATGTTCTTTGATGTACAGCTCTAAGAAACAATTAGTGATACAATCTACAAATTTACCTTCACCCATCTGATTTGTTCATTCACTATGCAGAGTAAAGTCACCAGACAGTGACAATTGTAGGATTCTTCTTACACACCTCCATCATCTCCCACTTTGTCTTGGAATGAGGCAACCCTTTAGGGCCTATTGATGACTCCTACCCATGACCTCTTTCTGTTACTATTTCTTATTTCCACATAAACCAATCCCACATCACAACCCATTACATTTATATCATTACAAACCACCACACTGACAGCATCCTTTACTAACAAAGCCACCCACCTCCTTTTCCATTGTGTATATTCTTCTGGAACATTGAATACACTTGAATATTGAGTCCCCAGTCCTGATCATCAACAACATATCCGAAGTATCTATCAAGCCATTGTCCATTGTTTCTATTTGTGCCTTCGATTTATCTATCCTTTTGCATGCATTTAACCTTAAGCTTTGATTTTTTACCAGTAGAACTGACTCCAGTTCTCATTTCTAGCATACACCTCTGCATTTATTTTCTACCTATTCCTGTCAAACTTTGATTATCATCCAACACTTCCGCTCTTTCGTTCCTTTTTCACTTATCATACTTCACCATTTGAATTTGAACCCCTCCCACTAATTAATTTAAAGTTCAATCTACAATGTTAGTTATTTGATTTGCCAGGACTCTGGACCCAGCATGGTTCAAATGAAGATTTACCACTGAAACAGCTCTCTCTTTCCCCAGTACTCATGCCAGTGCCCCATGAATCAGACTCAATTTCTCACACGCCAATCTTTGAGCCATGCATTTACCTCTCTAATTTCATTTACCATAAGCCAGGTTGCATGTGGCTCAGATAGGAATCCGAGAGTATTACTTTTGAATTCTGGTTTTTAATTTAGCCTTGAACTGTTCTTAAACCCCCAGCAGTACCACTTTCCTAGTCCTATCTATGTCATTGATACTTATGAGGGCTACGACAACTGGATCCTTATCACCCCTGTCCCCCCAAAATTGCACTCCCATCTCCCACCCATTGCAAGTTTCTCTCTCGCATGGAAGAGATTTCCTGAATCTTGGCACCAGGTAGGTAACATAACCTTTGAGACTCTCCGTCTTTACTGGAGAGAAGAGCATTTATTCCCTTAGCTATGTTATTCCCCATTACTATACTTCTGTTTTCTCTCCCCACTTTAATGGCTGTCTGGACCATGAGGTTTGCTCATCCTTCCTTCAATCTGTATCCTCGTTCCATACTGGGAGCAAGAACCTTGTTCCTATTGAATAAGGTGGTGGCTGAGTCTCCTGGAAAGCTAAATTCTGGCTCCTAATCACTCAGTCATATTCTCCCATCCATGACCACAGACCAAATTTGACGTCATTTATCTAAGGGGTGTGACTATCACCTGAAACACAGCATCCATGTATACCTCACCCTGTCCCTGACATGCTGCAGTGTCTGCAGCTCACCAACTCTGAACAGGAGTTCCTTGACCAGCCAATGCTTGCTGCAGATGTGCTCACCTCTGGATCGCACTGGAGTCCACCAGCTCCCACATACTGCAGCTGCAACACATCGCCTGCCTGGCCTTGTCGATTCCATTGAATTAATTTATTTGGACCCTATGTATTTTAGAAATGAAGTTCTTAATTGTACTTTTTAGCTGCAACAACATCTCTTGGTTTAAACCACTTGGCTAGTCGAATGAGGCTGAGCAGAAATACCCACCAGTCACCAATTTCCTGTAACATCACAGTTCAGTTCTGACAGCTTGAAGGGGCTTTCTGCTACTGACTTTTTATCTCCCACTACTGCTGCCCATCTCACACAGGTCCACTTTTCTCTTTATTACTGTCCCTAGTGCTCTCTCTTGGGCTGTTTCAGAAGTGCAGGGTCCTCCTCTCTCATCTTTACATTTTGTTTTCATTACTCGTGCTGTCAAAAGGCACATCTGACACTTATGACACACGGCATGTGGGCCAAACCCTTCAAATTATGGGGCAGATCAAATTTTCTTCACTAACACTCATGAAAAGTATCTTGGGATGTTTGATTATGCTAAAGGCTCTATATAGATGCCAACTGTTGTTATTATTGTGGATCTAATGAAGAGTATCAAACAATTAACTAATCCACAAACTTGTAATATGAAGGAAATGCAAGGCATTGTAAATGAAACAATGTCACGTAAGTCCACATCGCTGGTCAACCAGACAAGATTTGAGACGATTGAAATTTTGAATATTTTCATTCAGGAGTTAAACTGGGAAGACACCATCTTTAAACTAGACAAACCCATTATAGGGCAGATTCAGGAAATAGGATGAGCCACATGCAACCTGGCTTATGGATGGATACCTGGATGCAATCTTGCCAAGGTGGTTTAAAGGTTAGTGATCTGAGGTGAAAGGCCAATTCTTTTAGGCTAATTAGTTCTGATCCTTTAAGTCAAGGTTCTGTTGATGCTAAAGGAGGTTAGAGTCCACCACAACGATTGCTCTCGGTGGGCTTAGGGCAATTGGGATTTTTGAAATTAAATAAAACTACATTAAGAGTTAAAGGAAAACAGAATGAAAGATGGAAGTGAGAAGTAAGAACAGAGGCAATTTAAATCCAGAAACTTTGAAGATAAGTTTGTCGAGCAACAAGGGTCTGACAAGAAAAGACCACCGAGGTAGTCCCATCCTGAAAAGAACACAATGTCTTCAAAGAGGCCAATAAGGGGAAAACAAATCTGAAGAAAATTAAAGGGGAAAGAAAGGATAGAAAAATTCCTCTCTGATTTTACCAGGAGATTCCCCCCAAGTTATATCACTTGGTATCTAGCTCCACCTGAACCAGATGACAGTCCGGTTCTCTCCCAGTGAAATCAGTATTCCCAGGACAAATCTTTCCAAGTGCCAAACCGCACAATTGGAACCGATGTCCTCCCATTATTCAACCCATTTATCTGGTTTGTAACTTCCTCCTTGGCTCTGTGAGCTGTTTTGAGTGCTTAAAAATGATATATTTCATCGTCATTATTACTTTCTCCCAGTAACTGTTACACTCTGAAATAAATATACTAATAAAATCTTTGCCCAAGTGCGTTTCCTAAATCCACGATGGTTCAGATTCATTGGTTCTTCCCACTCCTGAATTGTTTCATGTTAATGGCCTCCAATATTTTTTGCATTCTAGATGTCAAGCTAACAGGTCTCTAATTCCAAGCATCATATGTTCCTTTATTATCAGCTTCGTGGCCAATGAGCGTTGAAAAATTACTGCAACAGTTCTTTCATTGCCAGCCTCATTTCTTTTAGTACAGTCAAGTCCATTATGAATTTCCAATGACTTTAGGTTCTTAATGACCATCTCGTGGGTGGCCACCATTTGTACCATTGGCGCAATGACAACTTGCATTTATAAACTACCTACAACACAGTAAAACCTATTTCGGTCACCAAACAAAATTTCATTCTGATCTGCAAAGTGCAAGTCCAAAAGCTTGGGCAAAGAGACAGAGAGCGTCTTAAGGGAGGAGAGAGAGGTAGAGACAAAGAGAGATAGAGACAGACACACACACAGAGTACAAATTCCAGCGTGTTAATTCTGAAGCAGCTTCAAGCGTGGCTATGAATGTTGGAGTGTTGAAAATGTGAGTAAACTGTAATTCTATATCTGGCCCACATAAATCAAAATAGATAATGGTAAAAAATTGGGTTTCTTTACCGTGTGCCATGGCTCAGATGATGATGAGCCCAAAACTGAGTTAGAAGACTATGGGATTCAAGTCCCACTCTAAAGATTTGAGCACGTCCTCTTGGCTGATATTCTTGTGCAGTGCTGAGGGTATGCCACATTGTCAGATACGCACTCTTTCACATGGGGCATTAAACTGAGACCCCGTTAGCTAAGTGTAGATTCTGTGACTTTACTTCAAAGATGAGCGGATGAGCTATCCCCCCTGTATCCAGGTCAATTTTTATCCATCAAGCCACATTGCTAAGGATGACGTGATGTAATCATTGTCACACAATGTCACAAATAGATGAAAGGTCAGCTGTTTCTCCTGAGTGGGGAATTTAGAACCACAAAGCATAATTTTAAAATAATTTCCACATCATTGCAATTATTATGATCTACAGCAAGGTGTTGAATCAACAGAACCATCCCCCTGGCGGAGGAGGGGGGGAGTGGGCTAGTACTGGGGAAACTCTCCCAGGCTCTGTGCTGTGACCATAGGGTCCTGGGAGGAATGCCTTGGTGGGTCTTCCAATGAGCGAGAGTGAGCTGCTGTTTCATTCCTGGGTTCGCTTTAAGGCAGGAGGGCAGATTTCAGAATGTAGGTAGTACAGCACTGATTGCGTGACTCATGAGTTTTTGAAAACAATGATTTCGACATCATTAAAATTGTACTTTAGAAGTAAAAGATGGATATACAAGAGGCAGCAGAGAATGGCACTCCCAGCAAAGCTAAACCTACCAACTCAGAGACCTCTGCTTACACAGTGTGGGTGGCAGGGTGGGGGGGGGGTGGAGGAAGCTGGAGAGAATTGGGGGTTGGGGAGCTGCGCTGTGTTATTTAGATTTAGATTTATTTGTCACATGTACTAAGTACATTGCTACAGTGAAAAGTGCACAAAGTTGCCATTCACTAACGCCAACTTGGTTATAAAAGCCAGAATTAAAAGTTTTAACAGAACCAAAAGGTAAACAAGGAAAAAAAGAAGTCCCAGATTTCAGAGTCCCAAGTCCCATCACCACAACCCTGAGAGGTCTCCCATAATGTCATTTTCCCCAAAAGGAGTCACACAGTATTTGCCCTGGGAAGGGGGTGTTCACAGCCTAATTTGCCTCAGGGGGTACTCAAACTGTGACTTCCCTGGGGCCGATGGGGGAGTCCTGCACGCCGAGTGTTTACCCGGGAGGGGGCGTTTTCTACATTGGGTGGGGGAGTGGGGGGAGCTCAGTGTTTACCCTGGAGAGAGGCTTCATCCGTTGGGGTGAGGGGGCAAAGACCTGCACACCACGGGTTAACCGAGGTCTGACTCCCTCCTCATGATGCTTCTCTCAATCAAAGGTTTATGAACAATTGGGATAAGGGAATTGGAACCCCTGAAGTTCAGATTACCCTGGTCTGATTTGTGCTCACGTTTCTGATTTATTAGCTCTTTGTCTTTGCCTTTTGTTGGTCTGCAGCTTTGGAAGAAGCTATTACCTGGATAAAACAAAGCCATTAGCAGGCCCAAGGGGTTGCTGCCTTCAGGAAAGGCTGAACAGGCTGGAGATATTTTCTCCAGGAGAGACAAGTTTGAGGGGTGACCTGAGAGAGGGTCTCCAAATTATGGAACTGTTTAACAGGATGGATATAGAAAAGTTTTTTTTAATGTATGGGAGGCCAAAACTAGTCATAAATAAGATAGTATTAATAGACTCAACAGAAACTTCAAGAGAAACTGCTTTACCCAGGCACACAGCCAGGGGGCGAAGGGAGCTGTTTCTGTGCTGTACTGTTCTGTAGTCTATGATCTATATTCTCTGTTCTATGAAAGTGGTGAGATTGTTGTAATCACCCCCACACTGAGTAGTTGTGGTGAATGGCATGGATGCAAGTAGGTGGTACAGGAGGAAAATGAGGAGATGGATGTACGGATATGGTAGTGTGAAGAGGGTTGAAAGGAGTCTCGTGAGGATAAACTTTTCCACGGCTCTAATAGACAATAGAAAATAGGTGCTGGAGTAGGCCATTTGGCCCTTCGAGCCAGCACCACCATTCATTATGATCATGGCAGATCATCCACAATCAGTATCCTGTTCCTGCCTTATCCCCATAACCTTAACCCCATAAATTCTGTGCAATACTATAACATTCCTAGTCTAAGGTTATGCCTGTTAATGTTTATGTGAGCAAATAGGAGTGCGTATCCAAACTTATACATGGCAGACACTGATGCACCTTGCAGCAAAATACCTTTCAGCCGTAGTTTTAATCATGGATCTTGTAACCGTTGGGTGTATAGTCCTGACTCTTCACTGATTTGAATGTCAACAGTAGTCCTCGAAACAACCCAGTATTTTCAGAGATAGCCAGAACTGCCGATGCTGGAGTTTGAGACAACACAGTGTGGAGCTGGAGGAATACAGCAGGCCAGGCAGAATGAAAGGAGCAGGAAAGCTGACGTTTCAGGTCAGGACGCCTCTTCAGAAATTTTCAGAGTAGGACACGTTTCTGTAAGAATGCACAAGTTTCAGATCTCAAACAAGCCATGACCCAGTCAGTTCCCAGTGCTGTTCTCATGTGCTTCCCAGTGACAGAGTCACTTTTGTCAATAGCTTGCAGCTAGATCATTGCTTAGTCTTACAAACTGGATTCCATGTAAACCCGCTACTACCCCCACCCTAACTCCACAAAATTGTAGCTCCGCTAATGGCTTATCAGTAACATGGACTTGGAGGTGATTGGTCAATAAATGAGTGTTATGATTAACCTCAGTATCCTGACTCGGTCAGGGGCTAGACACAAGTGAGGTTCCCATTGCTGAGGGCCGTCTTGTCTTTATTGTTTCATAGGATGTGGGCTTCACTAGCAAGGCAAGTATTTTGTACCTATCCACAATTGACCTTGGACAGGGTAGCAATGTTAAAGCATTGCAGAGGGCAATTATCCAATAAGTCCTGATAGATAAGTGGATGGTAACCTTTAATGAAACAAAAAAAATCTGAACACATCTCACGGGACATCAAGACATGGAGGAGTGGTTGGAGTCATACTTGACACATAGGAAGATGGTTGTCGTTGTTGGAGGTCAGTCATCTCAGCTCCAAGAGATCTCTGCCGGAGTTCCTCAGGCTAATGTCCTAGTTGCAACCATCTTCAGCTGCTTCAGTGACCTTCCCTCCGTCAACAGATTAGAGGTGGTAGGTTTGCCAATGATTGCACAATGTTCAGCACCATTCGTGACTCATCAGATACTGAAGCAGTGGATGTCCAAATGCAGCAAGATCTGGACAATATCCAGGCTTGGGCGGACAAGTGGCAAGTAACATTTATGCTACACAAATGCCAGGCCATGACTATCACCAATAAAAAATAAGGGGCATTTTAACCACTGCCCTTTGACATTCAATGGTGTTGTCATCACTGAATCCTCCAGTATCAATATCCTGGGGGTTACCATTGACCAGAAACTCAATTTCACTCACCACATAAATACAATGGCTACAAGAGCACGTCAGAGGCTAGGAATACTGTGGCAAGTAATGCACCCCCTAACTCCTCAAAGCCTGTCTATCATCTACAAGACACAAGTCAGAGTGTGCTTGAATACTCCCCACTTGCCTGGATGGGTGCAGCTGTAACAACACTCAAGAAGCTTGATATCATCCGGGGCTATGCAGCCCACTTGATTAGCACTACATCCACAAGCATTCACTCCCTTTATCACTGATGTTCAGTAGCAGCAGTGTGTGCTATGTACAAGATGCACTGCGGAAATTCACCGAAGATCCTCAGACAGTACATTCCAAACCCACAACCACTTCCATCTAGAAGGACAAGCAGATACATGGGAACACCACCACCTTCAAGATCCCCTCCAAGCTCTCACTATCCTGACTTGAAAATATATTGCTGTTCCTTCACTGTTGCTGGGTTTCCTCCGGGTGCTCTGGTTTCCTCCCACAGTGTGCAGGTTAGGTGGATTGACCATGCTAAATTGCCCACAGTGTCCAGGGATGAACAGGCTAGGTGAATTAGCCATGATAAATGTGGGGTCATGGGGATAGGGTGGGGGGGTGGGGGTGGGATGCTCTTTGGAGGTTCAGCATGGACTCGATGGGCCGAATGGCCTGCTGTAGTGATTGTATGATTCTATCAAATCTCCCCTCAGCCTTTCTCTCTCCAAGGAGGACGATCCCAGTTCCTAAAGCATCCCATTCCTGGACCCATTTTTGTAGATCGCTTCTGCAGTCTCTCCAATGCATCCTTTCCAATCTGTGATGCCCAGAACTGTGCGCAATGCTCCAGATGATGCCCAACAAGTATTGTATGAAAGAATAAACAAACACAAGTCCGGATTTAGGTGTACAGTGAATCTGTGTTAGGGTGATGATGATAGGTAACTGGGAAGATTTAAAAAGACATGCCAAATAAAGACATAATTGGGAGGAAGAAAACTGGAGAATCTAACAGCAAAAATGAAGGTCCATTTGGCCCATCATGCTGGTGATGGCTCTTTGTAAGACCTATTTAATTCATGCTTTCTCTCCATAAATGTACAAGTCTTTCCTTTGTAAATACATGTCCTAAACCACTTGGAAAGTTTCTCTTGTGAATCTGCTTCTACCACCCTGTCAGCCATTGTATTTCAGATCAAAAGACATCCCTGAGTAATAAATTTCTCCTCTGCTTCTTTCGCCAATTACCATAAATCTGTGTCCTCTGGTTACTGACCCTCCCATTACCGGAAACTGTTTCTCTCCATCTATGCTACTGAAAGCCGTCATAAGGCATCATTTTCAATTTTAATTATAAAGGATGGCTCTGAATACTGGAGAAGCCTGAAATATTATTCTGAGCTTTAAAAAAGTAAAACCCAATGGTACGTGTTTTAGAGGGCTGGCTGAGTGGACATAGGTCTCTTCTAGTCATGTGTAGGGACATTGACAACTCCTGGAGTGTGTCTGCTTGTAATTGACATAACCCTGTCATTGCATCACTATTATGATCATGAAATAAACCAGGAAGAAACAGCAGTCCATCTCTAACCACAGAGAACAGCCAGAGTAAAGGGTTTGACAAAGCCTTTCTCAAGATAGTGGCCCCAAGCACCTTCCTTGAGAACTAAACCAAACTTTAATTAATATCAGTGGTTCAAGTATCTGGTAATTTTAAAATATCTCAAAAATGCTCTACAGATCTAACAATTTGGAAGTGTTGTGATTACTTGTCCATTTTATTCAGTCTTCATGAGATATGGGCAATGCTTCAAGGTTCTTATTTATCGCTGACATGCAGTTGAATCGAAAATTTATTGGTGGACCTTCTCAGTGATTTTCTGAGGTTAAGCTGCTCCCATGCTTGTTATTATATTAGCAATCATAAACTCCTGCCATACTGTTAACAAAGAAACAGCAGTAACATGTCAGTACAGTATGTGTTACAGACAGAGCCTGCATTGATGGGCATTCCCACGTGACTGCCACTATTCATCTTTCTTAGTGGTTGGAAGTCATATGGCTGGAAGATGTTGTTAATGCCTTGTGTATATCGCACTATAGTGTGACCAGCAGAGAATTCAAAGTATACCTAAGCTGCAAGAGAAGGAATGGATATTGAACTGAGTGATGAGGATATTGAACTGAGTGATGAGGATGTTAACTGAACAGATGCTTTGTCCTGGAATGAATGCTGTTAACAACCATCCAGGCACTTACTTAATTCATTAATTACTTACCTAGAGCCTAAGTCTTGGGCTGAGCTACACAGAGACAGAGTGTTGACATGGCAAATCCAACTAACAACCCTGCTAAATGGAAATCATTAAAGATGTTGATTGACTTGAAAGTGGTGTTGGTTGAAGGCAAGTGAGAGCTGAGGGTGAAGATGGTTGTCATGTGACATTTATGAGGCCCAGACATTACCTACCACAGGTCAGCCCAATCCTTGGTCTTTCTCCATTCTTGACTAACATGGACATCTCCATTGTCAAAGGGGCTTGAAATCCCTTGTAAACATTTTAGTTTCTAATCTTAAAACGGACGGGCTTTTACAACTTATTATTTCTTGAGGTATGGGCATTGTGGTATTTTCCTAATGTATTGCCCATCCCTAATTGCGCTAGAACTGAGACACTTGCTAAACCTTTTCACATGGTCATTAAGAAGGGCCGAAGGGCCTGTTCTGTGCTGTATTGTTCTATGTTCTATGAATCAACCCCATTGCTGTTGGTCTGGTGTTGTCAGATGTTGGCCATACCAGACAGGGACAGCAGAGATTTTTTTCCTTGATGGTGGGTTTTAATGACAGTGATAGTTTCATTGACTTGAATCATATGATATGTTGGATGTGTTCATTTTGTGAAGTTTCAAAGAGGGCTTCTCTCCATCGGGATTTCTTAACCGTATTGTCCCAAATTTGCCTCATTTGACCATGTGTGGCATCAAGGAGCCCTAGCAAAACAGGAATCAATACGTATCAGGGGCAAACTGTCAGGTGGTTGGAGACATACCTGACATGTAGGATGATGGTCATGGTAGTTGGAGGTCAGTCTTCTCAGCTCCAGGACATTTCTGCAGGAGTTCCTCATCATAGTGTCCTAGCCTCAACCATCTTCAGCTGCTTCATCAATGACCTCCCCTCCATCATTGGGTCAGAAGTGGGGATGTTCGCTGATGATTGCACAATGTTCAGCAACATTCGCAATCCATCAGATACAGAAGCTGTCCGTGTTCAAATGCAATGAGATCTGGACAATATCCAGGCTTGGGCTGACAAGTGACAAATAACATTTGCACCGCACAAATGCCAGGCCATGACCATCATCAAACCACAGCAGGAGGACTACAACAGTTCAAGAAGGCAGCTCACTACCACCTTCTAGAGGGCAACTAGGGATGGGCTGTAAGTGCGGGCCAGCCAGTGATGCCCACATCCCGCAAATGCCCATATTTAAATAATAAAACCATAAGACATAGGAGTGGAAGTAAGGCCATTCGGCCCATCAAGTCCACTCTGCCATTTAAATCATGGCTGATGGGCTTTTCAACTCCACTTTCCTGCACTCTCCCCATAGCCCTTGATTCCTTCTGAGATCAAGAATTTGTCGATCTCTGCCTTGAAGGCATCCAACGCGCCGGCCTCCACTGCACTCCGTGGCAATGAATTCCACAAGCTGCCTATCATGGCCCTGTGCTGCCCCCTCAGACAATTTTAACCTTAACCTACTGTATATCTCTGTACTGGAGGAACTTGCTGGTGCCAGGATATCCCTGAATAGACTGGATCTCTGGCGCTCATGCCATCTTTAAAAGACTGATATGCACCAGGACAAGAGGCATTGTAGGAAATTCACCAAGCGTCCTTAACAGCACTCCCTAAACTCTCAATCTCCACCATCTAGAAAGGACAAGGACATGGGAACTCCACCACCTGCAAGGTTCCCTCCAAGCCACTCCCTATCTTGACTTGGAAATATGTCTTCTCTCCTTCTCTGTTGCTGGGACAAAATCCTCAAATTCCCTCCCCAAGGGCATCGTGGGTCAACCTACACCGTACGGACTGCGGTGGTTGAAGCAGACAGCTCACTGCCACCTTTTCAAGGCCAACTAAAGATGGGCAATAAATGCTGGCTTTTCCAGTGATTTCCCCATCCTGTGTATAAATAAAAAAAAGTACAGCACCAAGTAGTGACATTGGAAATGGTCAAACCATTTTACACTTATATTTGAGCATGTCCCCGACTCGTCAGTAGCTGTGCCATTTTCTTTACAAGCTATCAAACCCAGCATGCCTTGACGGACTTCCAAACTTCCACACCATCAAATGAAAATGGTGTGTAGGGGGGAAAATTGATTTTCATCCCCATTTTAACTGGGGAACCATGCCTCAAAGAGGGTTGGAGTATATTTTGCACAAGGCTTTCCTGAAGGTCAGAATATATTGTTCATGCCCTGAAACAGCTCCATAATCTTGGCCCTGGGGTTCCTCATTAGATCTATGATTTACATGACAGAACATAGATTTGATAAGAAACTCAGTGTGCCATTTACAATTTACAATGAAATCCGTCAGAAACAATGTTAAACAGTGGTCCACTCACTTGTCCTGATGCCCCAGGGGGATGTTAAAGATCCTGTGGTGCTCCGCAGAGAGCAACAGAAGAGTGAGGATGTGTCACTCAAATAGTATTGATACATTTAAAATAAGCTAGACAGAGACATCAAGGAACAAGAGCAGATTATGAGATGTAATAAGTGGGAGGAGACTTAAGTGGAATATAAATAATAAATGGCCTGCTTCTTTGATGTACACTCTATGCAATTGATACACTAACTAGAACTGCTCAGTGATACGTCTCTAGACTGTCCTGGTAGCTCAGTGACTCAGTGGATTGCTGAATTGTGAGAGCAGAGTACCTTTCTGCATGAAATTGGTTGATCACAGGGGATGGGCCATGGGACTCCAATTAGTTTAATATATGCAACCTAGAGTTCTTGTAAAATGATGAGTCCAGCTTTCTGTTCCTGGTTGCTCTCTAGGATTCCTGCTGGAAAGCATTTAAGATGGAGCATTACCTGGTCAGTAAAGCCATGCCTGTGAAACTTCATACTTTTGTAATGGTGAATTAAAACTCATTCTGTCGTATCATATACATCAAATCCTTTCATGGCCTCTCATCACTCTACCCAACAATACCACATTCCCCCCACCCTGCCCACAACCCCACCATCTCTATAGCCTCCTCCTGCCCTACAACCCTTTAAAATCCCTGTGTTCCTTCAGTTCCAATCTCTTGAACATAACCCAACTTCCTTTGTCCCAAGCTTTGTGGTGGGGCCTGTTATATGCGTGCCTTGCCTTTAACAGCGTTCACCCTTAAGGGCCTCCATGTGTTGTGTGTACATAATATTTACCATTTTGTCTCGCAGTCAGTCTCCTATAGGTTTGTCTGTTGCAATCTCACAAATCGGTTGCTTTGCTGTGATGTTTGCTTCATAACTTGTAACATGTTTTACTGTATTAAATAAACCAACCCAGAGAGTTAATCACTCCCTGATGAGTGATTGATGACTGCACCGTTAACATTAACACAATAAGATGAACAGCAGCGGGAAGCATCATGCTGGTGAGGCTCATGGTGTTTGAACAATCTGCAGCCGTTTGAACACTAAATTGTGGTTTACCCTTCCTCGACCTCTCCTACTCTCCACTTCTTTATTCTCCTTTAAGGTAGCCTTTGAAAATTACTTCTCTGACGCAGCTCTTTGCTGTAGTGTGTTCTTTTACAGGCTCAGTGTCAATTTTTTATCCGCCCCTGTGCAGCACCTTGTGATGCTTTCCCGTGTTGAAGGTATCATGACTCACCAGGGCAGTGCGCTGGAAATCACCCTCCAACATTCCCAGACTTTTCATGAACATGAACAATCTTAATTATACTATCCTAAGTTCCCACTTTACCTGATTAACAAACGGAGTTTAAAAAACACAATGTTTACAAAAACAACTGGAAAATAGCTTTGTATTGTGAACAGATTGTTTTTAACTAATGGCAGTAAAGAGGCATGAATTGATATTAAAACTTCCTATTACTTAAGTTCTAACCCTTTTACGTAAGCTCCCTCTCACAAACAGGTAGGTACACAGAGCACCAGACTGAACCGCATGAGTTGATGAGTAGCGTTTTTTCTGTTTCTTCTATTACCTTTTAGTTCTTTGGTCTTGACACAAACTTGTTTACACATTGATGTTTGGTCTTTTCATTCATTGAGAATTTGCCTCTTTTATGGGGATGATTTCTCTTTTCGTCTCTCATCAGGTGATTTGTAGAGAATGGCAAGTGGAAGATAGCTACTTGTTTCTGGACATTTTCTTACCTCCACGCAGGACAGACACATAGAGACTTGTTGATGCCTTTTCTCTTTGTAGCCTAGGTTATTCTGTTGAACAGATCCAATGTAAGTCCAGAACCATTTAAAAGCCAGGATTTTCTGAAGAAGGGTCTAGGCCCGAAACGTCAGCCTTCCTGCTCCTCTGACGCTGCTTGGCCTGCTGTGTCCGTCCAGCTCCACACCGTGTTATCCCATTTAAAAAGTTGCTGCTGAGCAATTGTCCCCTCATTCAGTGGTGCTTGCTTTTGCTCTCACTGATCCAGAAAACACATTCTACAAAACTCAGGAAGTGCTGCAGTAAATATGATGTTAAAGTCCAGCCATCTCTTTGTACAGTCTCCTTGGTTTAAAGCAGTATCTTTGTCTTCTAGGCCACAATCCACATCTAAAGGAAGTAAAAGAGATGAGTTTGTTCAGCAATGATTGCATTGAATGGCCAAGCAGTCATAAAGGGCTGAATGGCCTTCTCTTGTTCCTACACCTCTAACGAAAGAGAACCAACAATTAAAAGTAGTAATTTTTGTTGGTAACCAAGCAAAAACACATCCTGAATGCAATATTGTAGGAGGGCTGCACTGTTAGACATGTCACAGTTCAGATAGAACATTAAACATTTGGCCCTTCAGGTGGACTTAAAGTATCCCACGGCAGGCAATCACTATCGCTACTGCCATGTACAATATTTATTTTTCAACCAACATCACTGTAAAACAGATTTTGTGTTCATCATCACATCACTATTTTAGCAGTTTGCTGCACATAAATCGGCAGCTGTACTTCAACATTGGCAATACATTAACAAATCATTTTATTAGCTACAAAGGGCTTTGGCCATCCTGAGATCATGACAGTGTGAATTTAAACCAACCATTTCTCGAACACAGATCAATGCAGTCTACTACCACTTTCTAAAGATGAGTTGGGTGCCTTCTGCCGTTACAAAGAGCCAGCTTGCAGTTACTAAACAGAAATATAAAATATAATGGAGTATAAGCTACGAATAACAAGATAGCTAGCAAAGATGGCCACCCCTGAGTATGCACAGATGTCAGCCTTATCAACCTCATTCTCAAATAAAGACCATTTCAAATCAACACAACAGCCAAATACTGCAGGTGCCAAATCTCATTTAAATTTAACATTTGATAAATTCCTGCTGTATGCTATAATGAACGTATCTGGTACACATCTCACTTGACGCCTTTGTGAATGCCTGTTTTTTCTGCACCACCAAGAGGTGGCACTTATATAATTAATTGCCATTGCATAATTTTCTTGCTCTATGTGACGGCATATGGAGTTAGGGCAGAGAGAAAAATACCTTTTACTTGATAGGCAGTCAGATTATAGGCGAGGCCACACTGTCCGATGAGCAGAGCCTTGGGAATGATACTTTCTTCTCCCTTCCATGTCTCCCAATGGGATGTGTTATAAGGAGGATTCTGGGGGAAGAGGGCATTTTCTAATGACTGTTCTTGGCCTTAAGTAATCTGATTAGCAAAAGAATCACCCAATGACTTATAATTAGAGCCCCATGGATTTCACTGAAATGTTTGCTAAATTTCACAGACACATCATTCTTCATTATTTCCTGTTGTGTCCTAGACTGGAATTATGAAGTAAATAATAGCACTCACTTCAATATCTAATGAGAAAAGTAATTATTCAAAATATCTATCATTACACTCACCAAAAAGATTAACAATACAATATCTTCATCCACAGTGATAATTAAAAGATCCATTTTTCGCATTCTATGGACTTATGTTTCCAGCTTATTCAATTTGCAAACAGTGGACTTTTTTTAAAATCGCCCTTGAATTACGTGATTTCTCAATTCAGTTTTGTCAACGCTGCAACTCTTACGTAAACAGCTCACAATTGACAAATTACTGAAATAAGCCTTTCAGCTCAACCGGTCTGCAAAGGCATTTCACGCTTCACATGAACCCTCTCCCAACCCTCTTCATCTCACCTCATATCTTTCTTTTCTCTCTCTTATGTATTTATGCACCTTCCCTTTGAATCCATTTATGCAAAGAAACAAGCTCCATAATTTAAATGAGATAATAGGAATTGCAGATGCTGGAGAATCCAAGATAACAAAGTAAGGAGCTGGATGAACACAGCAGGCCAAGCAGCATCTCAGGAGCACAAAAGCTGACGTTTCGGGCCTAGACCCTTCATCAGATTATTTTCTGATGAAGGGTCTCGGCCCAAAATGTCAGCATTTGTGCTCCTTATGATGCTGCTTGGCCTGCTGTGTTCATCCAGCTCCACACTGTTATCCATAATTTAAATCACAGTCTGAGTGAAGTTCCTCCTGAATTCTCCATTGGATTTATTGGTGACTTTCTTAAATTTATTACCTCCAATTATTGACTGTATCCCTCTTTCCCCTTTCTCAAGGGTCTGCTTTACTGATAAACCATATGGGAATAAAGATTAATGGCAGGTTCAATACTTGGTCTATGTGGTATTAGCTGCTGTGCATTTAGAACAGAAGCATGTGTTGGATGACAGGGTTTGAGTGCAGTGAATTTCATTCATCTGGGTTCCCTCAGACCTGATGGGAGCAGGATTTTGCACCAGAAAGGCAGTTTGTTATATTCAGGCTTCCTGTTGGGTAGGGGAGGAGCCACGAAGAAATCTTGAACCAATTTGGCCTGGGCTCCCCTAAAAGGCTCCCTATAGCACTTAGCTGAACTCCAGGCTGCTCCCCTGGCTTCCAGCTCCCACCATCCTGGCCAAATTGCAGGTCTGCGAGACTATTTTGAAACTGACATGCAGCCAAGCCTTTTATGTCCCTGGACTAATTGGGTTTGCTGCTTGAGATCGGGATTTTTGCCCACTCGCGGCTTCGTGACTGACTTCAGAGAATGCTCATGGCGTTCTGGGATGAGGTTCGTAAGTTCTTCAGACCGTTAAGATTTTGATAAAGGTGGGGAAATGGTAGGATATTCAGATCTGCTAGTGCTGTGCTGTAATTTAGGTACTGTACTTATCGTAATGTTACTGCATTATACTGCCACATACCCAAATGTAATTACAGGCAGCCTTTATGAGGTAACTGCTTCGTTTGTTTTTATGTATACATCTAACAAGCAGATTATCACCTTTGATTTTGACAGTACAAAGCCTTAAAGTTTTAGATCTTATCTATACATAATTCAAAAACCTTGCGCAGTGTGTGCACTTCATTGACCTTACACACTGACATCATGATGGTCCGGGCATAATTTTCCAAGACCATAAATGTCAGCTTTTACACTGGCCTTTTGAGCCGCTGGAGTGGGTGTAGTTGGTTGGGCATTTTGAACTGTCATCAACATCTGACACAAACTGTGGGTGTGTCTTAAACTCTTGGGCATCTCCACAACATCGCCTGCTTAATCTCTTGCTTCCATTAATAAACATGGGGGTGAAACATTAAGGCGGATTACTGATATTATAGCATGTTCTGGCTGAAAAGGGAGGCAGGTGTTATAAGATGCTGAGTATATAGAAAAAACATAATTTATGGAGCTGACAAAATGGGGTTATTCTATATGCTGCAAGCCTCGTATACATGAGCTGCATCCACATGGAGTGTTTCACTGACCAGGATGTTCCAAAGAATTAGTTTGTAAAATGTAGTCACTGCTGTAATGCCTGAAATGCAAGGGAAAGTTTGCGTACAGCAAGTTCCAATGTACAGCAATGTGATTGCTATAAGACAGCCTGCTATCTGAAGTGATGTTGGTTGAGTGGTTAATACTGGCCAGGACAACACCATGAGACGAAAAGTAAAATATATCTACTACCATACTGTGTGAAATCAAACACTTAAAACAACGTATTAAGAAGTTTTCTTTTATTGAAAAGAGACATTTTACAATTACAGCATTTTGTCTCCTTGCATTACTTTACAGTCTTTAACAGAGTACTGTACAGTTGACCCACAAAATCATAATACATACTGATATGGTCAATCATAAGTCAGGCTAACAAACTTCACTGGCAAAATGCAGGCAACGTCACACAGCTTTCATTATTATTACAAACATATAAATAAAGCATCTAGTCATTGCAAAACATGAATTGCCAAATGAGGTAATATTAAAACTTAAACCATTCATTCTGATAGTGTCCATATTATATCTATTTACACTGAGATATGACTGCCAGCTAACAGCTCTTTACAGATACATTCCAGATTAGTGTAACAGCAGATAAACTGATTCCAGGTACAATAATGACTGGCACAGTTTATAAAGCACGATTAGGAATACGTTTATATTTAGGGCTTGGCACTCTTTAGGGATGTTTTCCCTAAACAAACCAGAAACACAGGAATTACAAAGCAGGAATGTGGAGAATATACACCTCATAATTCCAAAACAGTAATCCAAATAGGGCATTTAGATGACAACAAATTATTAAACTGACCAGATTATCAATTGTCACTGAGGAATATTTACTGTATATATACACATGGCAGTGAATCTTTGCCAAAGTTCTTTTCACCACTTTAGTTCCATATGCAGTTGTCATTATGAGATGGAGGACCCAAAGGATATTGGATTGATACTGTGTCTTATGAAGTTGTGTTAGATTTATGATTTAAGATCTGAACATATTGAAGCAGTGATCTAAGAGTTCTATGGCAACAATGATTCAGGACTTGGAGGAATGTTACAGCAATGGTTTGGGATTTGGAGGAGCATTAAAACAATAATTCAGGATTTGTAGGGGTATTGCTGAGTAACAATTTGGGATTAGTGAAATATTGGAGCAAGGACTTGGGATCTGGGGGAAACGTTACAGTAATGACTCTGATATGCAGCAGTATTAGAGCAATGATTCAGGAGAAGAAAATGCTTTCTACTTATTACACATAATCTAATGGTTTGTTAGATTTGTGACATAGAATCTGATGGTGTTATCTGATGGTTGATGCACATTCTACAGTAATAACTTTTTTTAAAAAAAGATGAATGAATTGCTGAAAAGCAAATTCCCTTGTATGTTTTATTTTGTCGTTGTCAAGGCAAGTAAAACTGTCAGTTTTAACACAAGAGCATCACCTTAGCACAATGGCAAACTGGATACTAGATGCACATGACTGCTGAAAGTGAAGGATCTCTGCCAACACGTTTTGGGTGGTGTGTGAATTCTGTGACTTTTCCCAAACAGAATTGTGCGCATGTTTGTTTGTCAGACCAGAGGGAAATTAGAGGAGACACAAAGGTTCTTGTGTTTGAGGAAATCCAGCAGGGATTTTAGTAGGAAATTTTAATTAATGTTACGCCGCCAGATAAAACACTGCACACTTCAGTCCAACTTGCCAAGCTGTGTTTGAGCAACACATGTACACCAGGATTCAAATCAGTGGCTCAGTGGTGAGTAGATTTCTGCCAGAGATCTTTAGCCTCTTTCCCGTCTTTCTAAAATCCATGATCAATAGTCTTTATGGTGATTTACTCAGTTGTGAGTGAAACTAACCTGTCATGGTCTCCACAATACTTGCCGATGTACGACAGAGGAGATTGGAAAAATGTACATGATATATGAAAAGAATATTTCTGATTGTACTGATGGTGCCCGCACCTCTGTGAAACTTTTCATCAATTGGAAGGAAATACAACATGGTGCCTCCTCCAACACCTTCTTTTTTAACCAAGCAATAGATTTGTAATTGGGGCATGCACCATAGGCATGAATCAACATTGTGCTTCATAATACTCAGACTTGATTTGGTACATTAAAATTTTGAAGGCCAGAGCAACTTGACCCTCAGATTTACCAGTGGAATCACACTGCAGTCACTGAAAACTGCCAAGCCTAAGTATTCATTATTCAAATGGTGGGGGAATGTGAAATCGATTTCTGTAGTGTAGTGATGTCGATGACCATTTTGAAGGAAGTTTGAGTCTTTTAGGGGGAACTGAATTCTTCTGATTAGAAAGACCTTCACCTGGGATCTGTCACACAGAGTATGCAAGGAAGGACTAGAAAAATGTATCCTATTTGGACTCAACGCTGGAGTGTAGAATGGAGTTTAAACTGTGCATTAATGGCCAATATTATCCAAACCACTCAATTTCTACCCGATCCTCACAGCTTCACTCCCTCCCAACAAAAAACAAATGACAAGCAGCTAACAACTCATGGACTGGATCAGCCACTTTCCAGAGAAAAGAACTGCCATCAGGGTTTTCAAATCACCCCCTTTCCCTTGCTGCAAAATAAAAGTCAAAAATCCTGATGGAATGAACAAAATTATGTACAACATTTAAATATTATAGCATCAGAGTTTATATCATACTTACAAACAGGACAGAAAATTCTTTCAGGAAACGTCTCCTTGGACAAGAGAACCATCCTACACACTGTGGATGATGCTGCCAGTGGTAATGCAGGTCAGAGGGGAAGTATGATAGTGGCTGAGAAAGGAAGCAAAGGCTAAGCAATTTACTTTTTTTTCTTCATTCGGACGCACTAAATAATGCTTACAGCCTTTTAATTCTTTACAGCACAGCACCTGACATTCAAAAACCAGCAGTCTCTGCATTTACTCAACAGAGTACATCTATGCAGAGAGAGAGAGAGAGAGAGAGAGAGAGAGAGAGAGAGTGAGAGAGTGTGTGTGTGTGTGTGCGCGCGCGCATGCGTACACGCGTGTTACGGGGGTCATTTAAAGGGGAGGAGGGTGAGTAAAGGACCCCATTTCTTTCTTTTCAATAGGATGAGGACCAAAAATTAAATACACACTAAATTATGGCAATGAATTTAGGAAGGAGGGCTCAAAGGACTGGAAGGAACGTAACTGAGATACTGTGCTTCTTGTGAGAATATTACAATCACATCCAAGCAGTCATTGAACCGTGCCATGTAACTACCTCCTCAGCTAATATGCTTTTCTCTATTATGACTAATCATGTTCTATTAAACAGTGGTAATGCTGGAAGAACTGAACTATACAAGTGTAATGAAGCCAGTATTCTCCCCGGACAGATTAGCCACAACTGATTTGACACATACCATCATAGGAGCTTCAAACCTGACAAACTCTGTGCTCTCAGCTGATTTATGTTAGCAAGAGCCCTCCACAGAAGAGCTGAATCAACCTGTTTGGTAGAGGTGAAATGTACTGACAGCTAATTGTCAATGCCTGAACATTCCAATTTCCCTTGTCTGCATTCACAAATTGGCCCAGTGTGGTAAAAGCACTGAGCTCTCACCCTTACCACTGGTCCTTCTTCACTCGGATACTTCCTGATCCTTCCAAATCTTTATCTCTCTTTTGACGGCACAGAACCTCGTCTCATTTGTGTAATGAGCTGCTCTGTGACTGGGCATCTTCTTTACCCCGTTTCTCTGGCTTTACGTGGTGTTATGCTGCTTCGAGAACTTAATCAGGAGTGGAATGAGGTTTCACAGATACAAGGCTGTAAAGGGAGAGGTTCAGTGCTGCTCTTTAAACACAAGAGTCTGATGCACTCTTCTTCAAATAACAGTGGGCAGTTTGGTGTCCATCCTCCCGTTGTTGTTGCTGTTGTTGCGGTTGTTGCTCTTGCGGGACAAGTTGGGAGTCGCCACGAGGATGAAGTGCTCCTCAGGGCACCCATACTGCAGTAGGATGTCGCTGCACTCTTGACTCATTGCTTGTCTGGCATAGGCCAGCGCAGTGTTTCCATGGGCATCGCGTGCCATTATGTCAACTCCGTACTGCAAGACAAAAGACAGAACATAATAACAGCAAGATACATTCCAGCTCCTAGCGTCTGCTCCGCCCATTCCATGAGATCAATGTCAGTATTTCAACTCCATTTATCCACATTGGGTATCTCCAATCTCTTAACAGGCCAACACCAACAAAAATTCACTGTGCTTGGTTTAAAAATTTTCCATTTCACCTTCAGTTTCAACAGATTTTCCATGGGTGAATTCTCAATTTCTACTTCTCTTTGTGTGAAGAACTTCTTCTGAACATCACCTCCAATAGCCTAACCCCAATCTTAGGCTGTATTCTAAGCTAGATTTAGACTAGTTCTGTTATAATTTTGCTTTTAATTATGTCTGTAGCTGTATGTGCACCCTGCTAACAATGTCAATCCAAAGCACAATTTTCTTTTCCAGAACAGTTTGGATGGCTAGTCAAAACCTCTGCTATCTCTTCCCTAGCTTTCCACTTGCAGCTGTCAGGTTCCAGACAGTCCTTTACCTTACAGGTTTGATTCAAGGCTTTGGTATTATCTTTCTTCCAATACATGTTCCACATCCAGCTCTGATGCTGAACTTCAAACTCCACTTCCTTTCTGGTAACTAAGGGAAGTTGCTTATAACCTTATCCATTTCCAATGCTCTCTGCTACAACTTTCCCATCTTTGAGCTATGGTCGCTTTTCCATTGTCTTCACTGTTCTCTTACTACATACAGAAGCTTAGTTATCACTCAGAATCATTGAGTTAAGCAGCACAGAAGGGCATTCTGCCCAAAATGCAAATCTAAATAGTTCAAATCCTCTCCTCTTCAACCATAGATAGCCAACTTCTTGCTCCTTTAAATATTTATCCAATTCCATTTTCAAAGTTACTATTGAGTCTGTCTCTACAACCCTTTCTGGTCACGCAATCCAGATCACAACTCTTGTCCTGAGCTTTTTTTGTAATCTTGTAAACACTAAATACATTATTGTTTTAAGATTTGAACAAATCTGTCCTCAGAACCACTACCTTACATGATAATTACTTTTAATGAGGTTGGAATTTACTTCATTTGTTCTTTGCCCATCTCCTACTTAAATCAATCCTACTCTCAAGACTCTTGTATTTCTATAGAATACTTCACAACCTCATAATATTGTCAAGTCCTTTACAGTCAGTAAAATGTAGCTACTGCTATAGAAGAGATTTATGCATTTGTTTGCTTTCCCTTCCATTTGATTTAGACCTTGCTATCTCACTGTTTCAAATATTTCAGTCTGTTATCGGGACTGTGGAGTCTATGGTGGTGAGATGAGAGAGAGATGAAAAGGAGTGACAATGCTTTCTAGTCCATTTTGGGAATGTGGGGTGAACAATGCTTTTGAAGCTCTTGAGTGACAGGGGAATTGGGGGAGGGCAAGTTCATGGGAGTTTTTGCTCAAACTGTCACCGCTTCCAAACGCCTCTTTCAACAATACAGGACAAAAAACCATCCCAATGCCAAGAAATCAGAGCTTGGGACAACCACTCAATTCTGAGATAATCCCAAAAAATCCATGGCAGCTGGTTACTTTGGATTCTCAATAAAATTATATAATGATCACAGCTTTCCAAATATTGAAGTCATAAACTTGCTCCACCTTATTACCAAAGAATCAAACTGCTTCCTTTTCTTGCCAAAGTAGCAACAGACTGCCTGTGAAGACAGGAATGAACAGACTGGAAAACGATGGCTTTTGTCAAAACATTTCAGATCATTCCACCTTGATGTGGCCAGGGTGCATAATGGATTTATCACCAGAACTCTGACAACTGCATCTAGCATTGATTTTTTGGTCTCTACCCAATGGTACTAGACAGATGAAACAGGATACAATTGAGACATGGACCTACAGTTACCTCCTATTTAAAGTTCAGGTTAAGGCATGGATTCAATACAATTCACCTCATTCTCACTTCACAAGTGGGAATGGTAAATATGATTAAATGGTCAGTTCATAACCTGTTGGCCCCCATCCTCACTGTGAGTTAACTAGGTAAACAGAACTTGGTTAATGTCATTTCCTGGAGTTTACTTTGAATGTCAGCCCCCTGAATTACAATGACGTGTTAAATTTGCCAACTCCGATTGAACATATTTCTGGAAATGCTACCACATGGCCTCCCACCTTCAATTATTCTCTCAAACACTAAATTTCCTTCTCAAACTCTTGTCTCTTCTCCTTTAGGAAGCTCTTAAATACGTTTGGTACCTCTTAATAATATCTCGTGTGAAATCTTGCTTCATAACAGATCCAATGGAACCTGTACAAATTTACTATTTTCTAGGTGTTACACATTTCCAAGTTCTGGAAATTCATGTTCTTGTCAAGTTGGAAGATGATGAGCCAGGGTTCAGCTGATTATCATTCACCTGTAAGTGGAAGCTAGGTGTCAGGTTTACATAGCAGCACTCTAGACTGTGATGCCTCCAGGAATTCCAGGCTGGAGGAGCAAGACCCAATGGATTGACAGGAAAAGAGGGGAGTCAAATGGAAGGAAACTCATGCAATGCTCCCTCAGATTTCAGCCAGAGGTAGCACTCTCATTGAAAAGTCAGAAGGCTGCTGATTCAAATCACTCTCCACACTAGTACTGGAAGAGGGTTGCAGAGCTGGATGATGAAAGCTTAAAACTCGGCTGCCTTCTCAGGTGGATCTTTTTACTGTGAAGAGAAGCAGGGAAGTCCTCCCCACCATCCTGGTCAATATTCATTCCTCAACCAACAGCAATAAAACAGTATATTGAGTTATTGTAACACTTGCAAGATAATTCACTGGCTGTAAAATACTTTTTTGGATGCCCTGAAGTTGCAAAAGGTGCTATAGAAATGCAAGGCTGTCTTTTATATTGAATTGTCACATTCACTTACCCAGATCAAAAGCTGGGTGAGGACAACGTTCCCTTTCCTACAGGCCAAGTGAAGGGATGTGCGTCCATCCCCCTCTCCGTAAGTCTCATTTACTTCATCTTTGGAGCCATGGGCCAGAAGTAAGATGACAGCTCGTAAGTTCTCCTCGGCTGTAGCATGTAGCAGCTGTTGTCCCAGGGGAATGTCTGAACATGGTGGCGGAACCAGGAACAGTTTCTGTTCATACTTAGCACGGATCCAACGTTCCTTCTCTTCCCTGTGTGTTGCAGAAAACAAACAAGTCTTAATGCTTTATCGAGTATATTTACACAATGTATACTGTACAGCAGACCTATTACTGATAATACTGTGGCTGCAGCACACGTAACCTCTAAGGTGCAACTTACCAACAGCCCTTCAACATCTTCCGAACCCACGACCTCTGACACCTGAAAGGATAAAGTCAGATGATGCATGGGGAACTACCACTTGCAGGTGCCCTTTAGGTCATACTCCACACTGATTTTTAAATGTATTGCTGGTCTTCCATTGTTGCTGCGTCAAAACGTTGGAACTTGCTGTAGTATCCTCACTACATTCAGCAGCTCAGGATGACTCACTCCATCTTCTCAGGGGAAATCTGTGATTGGCAATAAATGTGATGCCCATACCCAAGAATGAATAAATTTAAAAAGCAGAAAAATGTAGAAGATCACATTGGGATGATACCTAATGTCAATTTAATCTATTGCTGAAGTTTTACAGGTAACGAACTGTTAATACAATAATGAATTTGACGAGCAATTCTTTTCCACATATAACACATTCATCTACTTATCTGGTGTCTATATCACTGAAGGTAAGGTTACAAATAACTTTTCTCACTGGCTTAGGCTAATCAACCTTGAGGCGCCATGGTTCCTTGGCAGAAAAGGAACCAAGCCCCTGATTAGAGATGACATGAAACATGGAAATGTAGTAAACAGTGGGGAAAACAGACTGCTCCAGGGATGAAAAGCTGGAGAAACTGAAGTGGTATCCTTAGGGCAGAGGTGGCGAATGCAAGATTTGTTCAAAAGCTTGAAGCCTTTTGACAGAGTTTCCAGTGGCAAAAGGGTCAGTAGCCAGATATAATTGGTAAAGAACCAGAGGTGACAAACCAAGATTAATTTTTCCAAAGTTGATCTGGAATGCATTACCTGAAAGGGTGACAGAAGTATGTTCTGTAATCATTTTCAAAATGAAACTGGACAAACGTTGCAAAGGGAAACAAATTGCAGAAAGGGCAGGGGAGGGTGTGTGCATGTGTGCATGAGATGCACTAACTAACTTGCGTTAACTTGACAGCTGAATGACTTACTCCTGCTTCCATGAACAGCCCTCCCCCATGTCATTACAACATATGGTGATTCACTGGTGTAGTCGGGAGAAGTGTTTCCAGCATAGAAAGGAAAAAAATCAGAATAAAAATTGACAGAAGGCTTAGAAACATCCTGATGTCCAGTGACTCTTTGACAGAAGCTTAGAAATGAAGTGTTTTCTGTTTATGCCTCGGGGGATGTTAACAGGAGATTGAAAATTAAAGAGGATGCTGTTGTTTTACCCATTGGAATCCAGGAAGCTTTGCTTTGGGTTTGGAACGGATGGAAACTGACTTTGCGATGACCCTAATGGCGACAATCTGTTTGCTCTCGCGTGGCAAGGTAAAACAGGATTTGTACTGAGAGGATCTAAGGGACTGTTTACACTCTTATCGTAATCTAGTTTGGTGTTCATTCTAATCTGAATCAAAATGCAAAGGTAAATAGATTAACTGGATTAGATGCGCATCATTTCCTGGTGGGTTGGAATGACATTTCAGTGACCTTAGGTTCACCTGGATCCCTCAAACAGCCCCAGTTTCAAAGCTCCTTCCTTTTGTCTTGCTCTACCTAACAGTTCATACAACAAAGAGCAAAGCAACACAGTGACTCTTGATGCAATGGGTCAAATTAGCAACCTCTTGCAATAGGAGCACAGACACAAAACATTTTTTAGTATATAGTGTTTCTGTTTTGGTGTGTTTTAGAAGTTATTTCCTGGTGCTTACCGTTCAGAGTTGCAATGCGGCTAGATAACTACACAGAACTTAAAGCACAGAGGGGCCAACTGAGGCTACCAACCGATCTACGATTAACATCAAACTTCCCAGAGCAAATAGTCTTGAAAAGGTCTCACCTGTGAAAGGCGTTATATAAATGCAACACTTATTTTTTTCTCTAATTGCTGAAATAGGTGTCTTAATCTCCATGACATGATTACAACCATAAAACCTTTTACATCTGTTACTTTGCTATTGTGTTAACAGTCTTTCCGAATGTAAAAATGTAGAGACAGAGGCAAATTTCAGAAACATGATATGTAAAAGACCTATAAAAATAATATCTTTGTACCTGGGTACAATAATACACAGGGTTACTCCTGTTCATCGAGACAGAAAGAGCTGTATGGACAGAATGTCATATAGATGGAGTGTGTTCTGTAGAGAGACAGCGCCATGTAGAGAGAGAGAAAGAGACTGTGCCATATATAGAGAATATATATAGAAAAAGAATGCCATATATAGAGAGAGAGTGAGAGAGAGAATCAATTAGTATAGCAAAACAGACTTTCAGTCAGCACAGAGGTAGCATAACAAAATTTCATGTCTCTTGGTAGACGTCCAGACCCCCTAAATTTGATGGACGGCTTTTAATCAGACAAGAGATGAGCAATTGGGGACTCTGTAACCTTAATACCTCCACCTCAATTTGATCCCTGATGACCAGATCTGTGGATGATCTTTCTGCCTTGCCACCAATTGAGCACTCTCAGTGAGTAATTCATAGTTTCATCGCACTGCAGTCAATTCAGAGACAGGGCGAGCAACCATCAATGGGTAGAGAGACAGGGTGAGCCACAGTTGAGCAGTATGCAGTGAGTTTACAGCAGAGAAGGAATTGGAAAGCCCCTGGTAGAATATTGTGTACCTTAAGATTGGAAAGTCCAAGGGAGAAACCTGAGGAATGGCAAAGAAATTAAGTATATCCTTTGGGTTTTTCTCTGCTAATTTCCAGTCTTCAGATGAACCATGTGTGAGACTAATCACCGACGTGGCAGATCTATTATGATACTTAAGTATTTTGGCCATCAATGCAGCCTTTAGAAACCGAATTAACAGGAAGAAATTTGAGGCCAGCTCTATGAATTTTTCTTGCAGCCTGATTTTGTATCCCAGAATATACCCAAACCTGCCCACTTCATCTAGCCAAATCTTCATCAGAAATTACTATACAAATCTGTAGCTGAAACAACAGCTTTTACTGGAACATAACCTAATAAAATAAATGCAAAGTAGAAACTGAAAATGCTGGGAATACTCAGCCTGTCAGGCAGCATTGAATATAACATAATTGCCTGAAAAAAGATTTTAAGAAGAGCAGACATTTATGAAAAAATTAACTTGGAAACTCCAGACTCTGCGTACAGTTCATCTGGAAAACTGCAAAAAGTTGAGTAATTTTTCCAAAAGCATTATGGATCAACACCAAGTTGACGTTCTTGACTGTTAGGAATTGGATGCAAATTTTTTGTTTGTGGGGGGTATACACAACTGGGCAACAAAAAGGAGAGTGGGCTGTTGGGCTAAATAAACATCTATTGTTGATGTTTTATCAAAGCTCCATTGTGACCTGTCACCAAAGGCTCTTGTTTCATGTCCTGGTTTTCAATGACTTGGCAGATTAAGCTGCTGTCATCCAAATATTACACAGAGGCCCAATTCCTCTACTTAAATGGTAAGAGGCTTTCCTTCTAAAATAAAAAAAATCACGATATGAAGAAGTTTGGCTCAGAGAGCTTTCTTTAGTATGTAAATAATACCTGATGTCGTGTACAAAGCAACAAAGCCATGGTATGATCCAGGTTCATCCCTATTTAGTATTGTGCCAACTAGCCATACTTACCAGCAGCTTGAGTGGATTATATATAACGTAGAGTTACAGAGTACACAGCACATCATTCAGCTCAATCAGTGACAGTTGAAGTTTATGCTCAACACAGTTTTTGCATTCCACTGGTATATCCTACTATTTCTCTCTTATTCAAGTGCTTATCAAGTTTCCCCTCTAATCCATCTATCCTTTTCACTAAGAACAGAAGTTGGAATAGGATACTCAAAAATTACGGATACGATTGTGGCTTTAAGGTCACTTTCCTGCCTGAACCTGACAACCATCAAAAATCATCTCTGCTTGAATATATTCAAGGACTCAGTCTGCATTGCTCACTGGAGAGACAAGTCCAATGATTAATAACTACAGCAATTTCTTCTGGAAGGTTTCACATTCTTACTACTATTTGGGTTTCATTATGATGAATATAAAGTTGAATTGCTCTTTTGTTCCATTTGCATTATTGAAGTGGTATCCAAAAAAATTGCTGACTGCTAGATGAAATGGTTTTGGCCACATGTGGCTATGCGGACACCATGAATTGCGGCTGTTCTCCATTTTAAAATGACAAACTGTATTTGGTAGTCAGCTGCTTGTTCCCCTAGTCAACAGTTGCCAAATAATGGAGAATGAGATGGATGGTCCAGGGAGCAGGTGAGACTGTGAATGGGGACTGATCCTTTCCTAGAAGAACCCCTCCAGTGGTCATCAACTTAAATTGTAGAAGGATACAGCACAGAAGGTATGCCTATCATTTCTGTGATGGCCGTTTGAAAGAACTATCAAATTCAATTAGTCCCAATCTTGCAATTCCTTCATGGCATTGTAAAATTTCCTCTCAAGTATCTAGCTCTGTTCCGAGTTGTTACTGAATCCACGTGCACTACCTTTTGAGTCACAGCATTCCCTAAGAGTGTTCGGAGGATTCCCGGTTCTGGCAAAGGTTTAAAATTGCAAAAATAAAATGCAGCCTAAACTACCCCACTGCTGCCTGGCAGGAAAAGTCATTCTGGTTATTCTGTTACTGGATGCAAATTAGCTGCAAATTCCAGATAATATGATGGTTTGGGACTTGTAGCTTTTCTGCCCAATATTTAACAAATAGAATATTGGCTATAGCTGCAGCTGGCATCTTGATAAGTTCATTGCCCAGTCATTATTTCTGTTCACCTACTGCATAACATGGAATTTACAGCACAGATTACAGGCCATTCAGTCCAACCGTGTTTATGTTTCACACAACTCTCCTGCCAATCCCTTCAACTGTTTATGCACTGTCAAACTCTCAATTTTCAGTATCTCTATTAAATACCTTCAGAGTTTTTTTTGTCATTCAAATCTTTATTATTTAAATAAATCTGGAATAAAAAAGCAGTTACGTTGGCTAGGAAGCTACCAGACTTTTGTCAAATCCCACCAGGCTTGTTTGTGATCTTTAGGGAAGGAAACCTGCCATACTTATCTGGTCTGACGTTTGTGACATTCCAGATTGAGACCAAAGCGGCTCTCTTCTGAATGATTTCGAGGAGTCGCAGTTTGATTTAAGAGGCTGTGGCCACTTCTGGGACAGCAGAAAAATCTGGGGGGACAAATGTCACTGTATGTGCCAGAACCTAGGCAAGTTGGGGGTTCTCGTCAAGGGCAATCAAACAGGCCATTACAAGGATGGTCAGACAGGAGATGCATTGAGTCCGACAGTGGGGTCTTCCATTACCAAGCAAGAAGGACATCTTTCCCCAAGAAGCTTTGAGATTAGCAGAAAAATAAACTGAATGCCACAGATCCTGTGGCAGGTCCTAGTTCATCTCCCAGTGGTGTAGGACCCACCAGGATATACCTGGTGGGGTGTGTTCACAGCATAGCCCAGTTATGGGCCTCAACTGGCCAAGGGGCAGGGAAGGCTGACTTTGACTTCACCTGTCCTGGATTTATGTGGGTGGAGTCAGGAAGGTGATGGGCTATCTGCCTTGCACCCCCATCTGATTAAATATCCCCTCTCTAACTTCCCAAACTATTCCATGTGTGGGTGGGTTGGCATTAAATTCAACCCAGTGAGTGGAGCAAAAGTGAATCAATTGCCCACATAGCAGAACCACTGCTGTAAACGACTGCAGGTAACGTGGCAAAACCTTGAACCGAGTTTGTGAAATTCACAGCCTACAAAGGCAGTAGTTTTCAAGGTGTTAGCTGTGGCTCAGTGGGAAGCACAAGAACTGCTGTTTAGGTTGGCTGTGGGTTTAAGCTCCAGGGAGTTGAGCACAAAGCATACTCCAGAGGAGTTCTGAAGGGGTGCTGCACTGTCTCAGCTGTCTTTTTTTCAGGTGAGACAAATTAAACAAAGTTCCTCTACCCTCTCTCATGGATATAAAAACAAACTGTTGAGTTATTTTGAAGAGCTGCATAGGAGTTATTGCAATGTCCTGAAAAATATTTACCCCACAACAAACATACGCCATAAAACAGATTATCTGGTTATTTTTCACTTCGCTGGTTAATGGAACTTCTTTGTACATATTGGCCACTGCGTTTCCATTATCACAACTGCAATTGCATTTGAAGAGTGGCTTCAGTCTCTGTAAAGAGCTTAGGCATGTCCTAATGTTGTGAAGGGTTATTGGTGCTCTTGCTGCAATTGTATAGGGCCCTGGTGAGACAACAACTGAAGCACTGTATGCAGTTTTAGGTCACCTTATCTGAGGAAGCATATTCTGGCTATGGAGCGAGCGCAACAAAGTTTTGGCAGGCTGATTCCTTGGATGGCAGGACAGACACATGAAGACAGACCTGATCAGTTAGGTCTACTTTCACTGGACTTTAGAAGAATTACTTGGGAATCAGATAGAAACTTATACAATTCTAACAGAACTATAATGGGTAAATTCAAAATAATGCTCCCAATGACTGGGGAGTCCGTACCTATGGATTATAGTTTAAGGATACTGGATAGGCCATTTAGAATGCAGCAGAGGATAATTATTTTCACACAGAGTATGGTAAGCTTGTGTAATTCTCTGCCACAGAAAACAATTGAGGCCAAAACACTGAATGTCATGAAGAAAGGGTTAGATGTATTTCTTAAGACTACAACCATTAAAAGGTATGAGGAGAAACTGGAAACTGGTTACTGAGTTGCATGATCAGCCATGATCGTACTGAATTGCAAAGCAGGCTCGCAGGGCCAAATGGCCTATTCTTTCTCCTGTTTTCTGTTATATTTACAATAACAGAATAATTTAATATGCTTGCTATGAAATTGGCTTTCGGGATTTTTTGTTATGGGATCATGCTTTGCAATGCAGTGGCCTAAATTTTACATATATCACCAAACACATTGGGAGTAGCAGTGGGCCATTTAACCCCTTCAGCTTTCCATGCAACTTGATAAGAACATAATCGATCTGGTTGTGGCCTCAACTCTACTTTCCAGTCTACCTCAATGCCACCGACTCTCTTGTCAATCAATAAGCTACCTAACTTAACCTTAAAAATATTCAATGACGCTGCCATCTGTGGGAGATAAGTCCACAGACTAATGACCTGAAAAAGAAAACAGGGCAGGACTTTCACAGGTAATGGTAGGGTCTTTGTAAAAAGATTTACAAGGATGTTACCAAGATTGGAAGGTATGCGTTATAAGGAGAGGATGGATAAGCTGGGGCATTTTTTTCCATGGAGGTTGAGAGGTGACCTCAGAGAGGTTTATAAAATCATGAAGGGTATAGCCAAGGTCTTTTCCCCAGGGTAGGAGAGTCCAAAACTAGCGGTCATAGGTTTAAGGTGAAAGGGAAAAGATTTAAAAGGGGCCTGAAGGGCAACCTTTCACATGGTGTGGTGCGTATATGGAACAAACTGCCAGAGGAAATGGCAGAGGTGGGTACAATTACAATATTTAGAAGGCAAATTAGACAGGTACATGCATAGGAAAGGTTTAGACACATATAGGCCAAGTGCAGAAAAATGAGACTAACTCAGTTTAGCAAACCTGGTTAGTATGGATGAAATGGGCAGAAGGGTCTGTATGACTCTACGACTTCTGAAAGCCTTAACTCCATCTTAAATAGGAGACCCCTATTTTTAACGCTGTGTCCCCTAGATCTAGTCTCTCCCAGAAAAGGGGGAAACAACACCTCAATATGTTATATATTTCAGTCAGATCACCTCTCATTTTTCTAAACTTCAACGTGTACAGGCCCGTTCAGTTCCAACTTTCAGTAAGGTTGCAGTGGTATTTCCAAAACAATTTGTGGAAAAAAAGTAAACAAAAAGATTGCAAGAAAACATGGAAGGCTTCTGAGCACAAGTTATGTTCAATGCAAATTGAGCCCCTATGACGTTTATGATTGAATATGATTGGCTTGTGGCTTTTCTTACAAAAATTAAATCAAAATGACATCTCATATGGCATTTGAAAGCCAAGGGTTGTTTTATCTAAAAAAGACAAAGGCTGATATCTCATAGAGTTGCTATTTAAATGATGAACAAGTCTACAGAGAGACAGGATGATTCCACAAATGAAGGAATCTAATATTGGGGGCTGCAAAATTAAGGTAGTTGCTTACCAAACTGCAGCAATGAAGCAACAGTTGCAAGGTAGTCATGGTCATGTAAGCCAGTGGCCAAGACCACCGATCAGGAGAGCTCAAATCCTGCTACAGAAAGATGGGGAATTCAGAAACAAAAGGATTGCACTCAAGGAGCACCTTCTGAAGCCACAGGGTGTCCCAAAACACAATATAGTTAATGGAGTATCTTCAAACTGTAGCCACTGTTATTATTTAGGAAATGTGGCAATCCATTTGAATAGCACAAGCGCCTAAAAGCAGGAGTGAGATAATTATCAGATAACCTAATTTAGTGATGTCAATTTTTATTCTCAGTCAACCAAGATCTTAGGGGAAACACGCATTCTTCTTCAAAATAGCATTGTGGGATCTTTTACATCCACCCGAGGGGCAAATGGTCCTGGGAACTCCTAAAGCAAGTGGATTAGGGCCTGATTGGATTTAGATTATGGTGGGAGTCCTTGAGGTGGCCATGGCTGGGCTTCCATAAGCTCCCAAGCTGCTGGACACAGCCACTGGTGCAGCCATTAAATCCAATCCAATGTTTTGAGTCTACAAAAATTAATGGTCCCCAGGATTAGGAACTGGAGACCTGTCAATGTCAGGGGACCACATCATGCAGATTCAAAAACTGAAAAGAGATAATGGTAGACTGGACTGGGATTATGACTGTCCCTCCAGCAGAGAAGACCAGAAGGTTAGACTCACTAGGAGTATTCAAAACAATAAGCGGTTTCAATAAAATAAATCAGGAGAAATGGTTTCTATTTGCAGATGATTCATAATCAGATTTGATAGGTTTTGAAAACGTGGAGGCTACATGAACAGATTTTTTAAGGCTGAATTGTTTCGAACTGGAATGCAATGTTGGAAAAGATGTTAAAAACAGATGCAACAGTAACTTTCAAAAGGAAATTAGAGGAATAAAAAGGTAAAAGCTTCAGGGTTTTTGGGTAAAGAACATGGCAGTAAGACTAATTGGGCAGTGTATGACTAATTGGACAGCTCTTTCAACGAGATGTCACAGGCATGATGGAGAAAGTGGTGCCCTTTTATGCTATAAAATTCCATTGCATTAATAGGTTTTACAGCAGAGTGCCAGCAGATCACTAGTGACTCTGAGATAATGGGAACTGCAGATGCTGGAGAATCTGAAATAACAAAGTGTGGAGCTGGATGAAGACAGCAGGCCAAGTAGCACCTTAGGAGCACAAAAGCTGACGTTCCGGGCCTAGACCCTTCATCAGAAAAGCTTTTCTGATGAAGGGTCTAGGCCCGAAACGTCAGCTTTTGTGCTCCTAAGGTGCTGCTTGGCCTGCTGTCTTCATCCAGCTCCACACTTTGTTATCACTAGTGACTCTAATATTTTGTACTTAGGGCTAAAAGAAAATGATCCCTACGCTTCGCAAAACAAACCTAACCTAAATTCCTGATGAAAATGAATAATGTTGCGGCTAATTCTGCAGTGTTACATTTTAGCCTCCCTTTGCTACCACGATCCAAACATCATCCAAACTGCTCAAGTCAGTCTGACTGCTGCTGCTGTAGATGGTGCTATCTTGACTTGGCCCTCCCAACGAGGGGTTAACAGGCATTGATTTGAAATGTTCTAACCTCTAACCTTGCATAAAAGACCCTAGGCTGTGGTTTAATTAAAAGTAAACTTCTGGTGTACGTCAGCACTGTTGACTTGTAGCGTCACACAAACCGCTGTACACGACCCGAGAGGCTGACCCATCACTTTAGCACTTTCTTATCTCCATAATAATCATGGAGAATAAAACCTTTTGCAACACCACCACCCCCATCTCAAACCCCAAAACAGACCATTTTCTTTAAATGGTAACCTCTGACATTAGCACAGCATCCAGGAGAAGATGAAACAAAAAGCACACCAACAAAAGTTCACTTGATTCCCAGAGTGTCACTGTGCCCCATGTGATTGACAGGACACTACGACACAATGAAAGGACAGGGGCAGCTCATACCGTGCAATCGGGATACCGTCCCCTCGCGCTTTCTGCTTCTCAGGAATGCTGAGTAACTTGGTCAATGCAC
Organism: Stegostoma tigrinum; assembly: GCF_030684315.1. Taxonomy (NCBI): domain Eukaryota; kingdom Metazoa; phylum Chordata; class Chondrichthyes; order Orectolobiformes; family Stegostomatidae; genus Stegostoma; species Stegostoma tigrinum. Next base: position 16,830,528 of record NC_081360.1, on the reverse strand, counting down.
AACATATGACGACATTGCCTACAATCACCCAGAAGAATGGTGAGAGAGTGGGGATAAAATATAGATATAAAATTAGTCCTGTTGGGAGGAAAACAGACATTTTACACCTCCTCTGACCTTCGTCAGCTTTGAGCTCAGATTGGCAGGATCTAAAATCAGTTCCCAAAATGCAATCGAGGTTGGAGTTAAAATCCATCTGTTGCTTTTAATACTCATTTACCTTTTGTAATAATTCGCTAAAATTATCTGAAATCTTTTCTTTGTTTTGTTTACAATGAAGATTTATATTTTTGTATCGTCAGCAAGTACAAAGATCATATTTGCTATACTTTTAGGTTCACAATGCCCCGCTGGTACAACACGACCAAATCATCTCCTACCCGAACAAAACCCTAAGCTGGCCAAAAGTAAATTTTTTATCAATGCTACTTGATTTCATCTTGCATCAATTATTTGAATTTTGATAATGAATATCTTGCTTTCAAATCCCTCTCTTCCTCCCTATCTGTGTAAACTCCTCCAGCCATACAATCTGAGAACTATTCAGGCTCCTATAATTCTGATCATTTACACTTTACTGTACTTTCAGCAACTTAGACCCAACCTGATTCTCTCCACCCCCACACCATGCTCTTTTCGTACACTCTTTAAAATCCACCTTTTTGACCCAGGTATTGGTGATAAGAACAAAAGAAATAAGAGCAGGAGTTAACCTTACAACTTGTCAATATTGCTCCACCACTTGATATGATCATGGCTGAAACCAGACGTGTGTCTATCTCAGCCTTGAAAGTACTCAATGCTAGAACATCCACAAACTGCTGGGTTGAAAATTCCAAAGATCATGACCCTGTAAATGAAGGAAAATTCTCATTTTAGTCCTAGGTGTGAAATACGAAACCGACTTCCCATGTTCAAGATTCCCAGGCCAATTGGCAAACAACTCTGCCATGTCTGTTCTGTCAAACCTGGCCAAGAGAATACAGGCTCATTCAACTCAATTACCTCTCATTAGAGATAATGGGAACTGCAGATGCTGGAGATTCCAAGATAATAAAATGTGAGGCTGGATGAACACAGCAGGCCAAGCAGCATCTCAGGAGCACAAAAGCTGACGTTTCGGGCCTAGACCCTTCATCAGAGAGGGGGATGGGGGGAGGGAACTGGAATAAATAGGGAGAGAGGGGGAGGCGGACCGAAGATGGAGAGTAAAGAAGATAGGTGGAGAGGGTGTAGGTGGGGAGGTAGGGAGGGGATAGGTCAGTCCAGGGAAGACGGACAGGTCAAGGAGGTGGGATGAGGTTAGTAGGTAGCTGGGGGTGCGGCTTGGGGTGGGAGGAAGGGATGGGTGAGAGGAAGAACCGGTTAGGGAGGCAGAGACAGGTTGGACTGGTTTTGGGATGCAGTGGGTGGGGGGGAAGAGCTGGGCTGGTTGTGTGGTGCAGTGGGGGGAGGGGATGAACTGGGCTGGTTTAGGGATGCAGTGGGGGAAGGGGAGATTTTGAAACTGGTGAAGTCCACATTGATACCATATGGCTGCAGGGTTCCCAGGCGGAATATGAGTTGCTGTTCCTGCAACCTTCGGGTGGCATCATTGTGGCAGTGCAGGAGGCCCATGATGGACATGTCATCAAGAGAATGGGAGGGGGAGTGGAAATGGTTTGCGACTGGGAGGTGCAGTTGTTTGTTGCGAACTGAGCGGAGGTGTTCTGCAAAGCGGTCCCCAAGCCTCCGCTTGGTTTCCCCAATGTAGAGAAAGCCGCACCGGGTACAGTGGATGCAGTATATCACATTGGCAGATGTGCAGGTGAACCTCTGCTTAATGTGGAATGTCATCTTGGGGCCTGGGATGGGGGTGAGGGAGGAGGTGTGGGGACAAGTGTAGCATTTCCTGCGGTTGCAGGGGAAGGTGCCGGGTGTGGTGGGGTTGGAGGGCAGTGTGGAGCGAACAAGGGAGTCACGGAGAGAGTGGTCTCTCCGGAAAGCAGACAGGGGTGGGGATGGAAAAATGTCTTGGGTGGTGGGGTCGGATTGTAAATGGCGGAAGTGTCGGAGGATAATGCGTTGCATCCGGAGGTTGGTAGGGTGGCGTGTGAGAACGAGGGGGATCCTCTTGGGGCGGTTGTGGCGGGGGCGGGGTGTGAGGGATGTGTCGCGGGAAATGCGGGAGACGCGGTCAAGGGCGCTCTCAATCACCGTGGGGGGGAAGCTGCGGTCCCCAAAGAACCCGGACACCTGGGATGTGCGGGAGTGGAACGTCCCACCGTGGGAGCAGATGCGGCGGAGGCGGAGGAATTGGGAACAGGGGACGGAATCCCTGCAGGAGGGTGGGTGGGAGGAGGTGCACCCCAGGTAGCTGTGGGAGTCGGTGGGCTTGAAATGGACATCAGTTACAAGCTGGTTGCCTGAGATGGAGACTGAGAGGTCCAGGAAGGCGAGGGATGTGCTGGAGATGGCCCAGGCGAACTGAAGGTTGGGGTGGAAGGTGTTGGTGAAGTGGATGAACTGTTCGAGCTCCTCTGGGGAGCAAGAGGCGGCGCCGATACAGTCATCAATGTACCGGAGGAAGAGGTGGGGCCTGGGGCCCGTGTAGGTGCGGAAGATGGACTGTTCCACGTAACCTACAAAGAGGCAGGCATAGCTGGGGCCCATGCGGGGGCCCATGCGGGTGCCCATGGCCACCCCCCCAGCCTGCAGGAAGCGGGAGGAGCCAAAAGAGAAGCCGTTGAGTGTGAGGACGAGCCCCGCCAGGCGGATGAGAGTGTCGGTGGAGGGGGCCTGGTCGGGCCTGCGGGACAGGAAGAAGCGGAGGGCCCCGAGGCCATCTCCATGCGGAATGCAGGTGTACAGGGACTGGACGTCCATGGTGAACATGAGGTGTTGGGGGCCAGGGAATTGGAAGTCCTGGAGGAGGTGGAGGGCGTGGGTGGTGTCACGGACATAGGTGGGGAGTTCCTGGACCAAAGGGGAGAAAACTGACCCTGCAACCATATGGTATCAATGTGGACTTCACCAGTTTCAAAATCTCCCCTTCCCCCACTGCATCCCTAAACCAGCCCAGTTCATCCCCTCCCCCCACTGCACCACACAACCAGCCCAGCTCTTCCCCCCCACCCACTGCATCCCAAAACCAGTCCAACCTGTCTCTGCCTCCCTAACCGGTTCTTCCTCTCACCCATCCCTTCCTCCCACCCCAAGCCGCACCCCCAGCTACCTACTAACCTCATCCCACCTCCTTGACCTGTCCGTCTTCCCTGGACTGACCTATCCCCTCCCTACCTCCCCACCTACACCCTCTCCACCTATCTTCTTTACTCTCCATCTTCGGTCCGCCTCCCCCTCTCTCCCTATTTATTCCAGTTCCCTCCCCCCATCCCCCTCTCTGATGAAGGGTCCAGGCCCGAAACGTCAGCTTTTGTGCTCCTGAGATGCTGCTTGGCCTGCTGTGTTCATCCAGCCTCACATTTTATTACCTCTCATTAGGCAACTGTCCATGGGAACCGACTCATTTCATGAAACAATCTAATGAACATTTCCAGTACTGCCTCCAATGCAAGCATTTCCTTTCTTAAATGTGAAGGCCAAAATTGCGTAGAGTACTTAAGACCTCAGCAAAGCCCTATGCAATGTAGCAAGACTTGCTTAGTCTTACACCCCATTCCCATTGCAATTAAGGCCCACATATCATTTATCTCTCTAACTGCTCAGAAAGAACGACATAATTAACTTTTTGGGAGTAATTGCTCTATGGGGTTGTTCTAGGGACTAATTGTGCTTTATCTCTCTGTCTTTCTGTTTGCAATGCATATTTCATCTTTGTCTTCCTGTCCTTTTCATAAACTGTTGATTGTAGCTAAATCCAACTCATTGATCCTTTCCACTTGCTCACTTGTCGTTTTGTAACCTTCTCCTTCCTGACTCCTTTCGGGTAGTATTTCTCAGATTGTATGCCCCTTAATCACTCACCTGTCATATTTTATCTCTGAGATGTGAGGGCGGACAGCATAGCCAATATTTATAATTGGTTCAACGCGAACTATAGCACCGGGATCAGAAGGCAGTAAGCAGGAGGCTACCAAGCAACCCTGCTGTTCATGTCTTAAAGCACATCACATCCCATTTCCCTCCCAGCTCTGTGCTCGCTGACGTGTATTGTCTCCTGGCTAAGTAATGCCTTCAGAATAAAGTTGTTTTTTATCCAAACACCTCCATGACTTCCCCCAAATTAAATCAAGAATCCCCCTCCCTATCTCTGTAATCTCTTTCATCCCTACAATTTTCTGAAGTAGCACGACTCCTCTAATTCTGGTCTTGTGAACTTCCCTGATGAATCACGCATGACCTTGCCTTCAGTTAGCTGGGTCCTGAGCAGTTGAGTTCCTTGACAAAGCCTTTGAGCCTCTCTATCTACTTTAAGCCCTCCTTAAAACATACATTTTAAGAAAGCTTTTAGTCATTTGCCTTAATATCACCTAAAGTAGCTGACTGTTAAATTTTACTATATTACTCTGTGAAATACCTTGGGCTGTTTTATTATGTTAAAATTGCTATATAAATATGCAATTCTGTTGTTGCAACATGCAGAATGAATATGGGGTTTTGGAGAGAGTAGGCAAACTGGAGGCCTGGTGCTAAAAGGGGGAGAATTATGAATGTAATGACTTGCTGACCTTGTCACCTGTTGAGGAGAAATGGAAAGAGAAAGAAAGTCACTCTGCACAATGAAAGAAGAACTGTTATGGTCCAAAGGCTGGCTGATGGTAAGTTTCGGTGGAATTAAAGAATTATATTTGTGAGTGAGGAATCACAATTAAAATGGCAGGAGAAAGTAAACTTAAAAATAATATATGAAATGGACGTTATTGAACAAGGACAAAGGAATCTATTATACCAAACAGGCCACAGAGCAACCCACACAATGTGTGAACAGGTCACGGCTGTGTCTATAAAATGCCTGAACCTTGACCCAACATTGTGCCAATTCTTTCAACATAATGAACCAAGTGGGCCTGCTGAATTGGAGTAATGCCCTCCCGCCTCTCCGTTTGCATTCAAACCAACCAGTAGGCTTCTCTTTTTAAGGGAACAGTACAATCCCTGCCCGAGTCTTTTAAAGGCATAGAAAGTACATCGGACACCCTCAGCCCTAGCATTGTGAGATTAAATGTACATTGTTCATGGTTCCCTCAGTAACAGAGAATCCTGATAAAACAACATTGCTCCTCAACATTCTAGCGCTACAACACATAGCTTTCACAGCAAGTATTACCAGAAATACAGTGAAGTTTAAATAAACATACATTTTGATTTGATTTATTGAAGTCACATGTACCTAAGTACAGTGTTTTGCGAGCCGTACAGGCAGAGCACAGCAAACAAGGACATACCGATCATTGGGTGCTTAGGCAGAGCGAGGCATAGAAGGTTACAACTGCACAGGAGGTTCACAAACTTCGGTTTAAAAGTGCATAATGAATACAAGAAATGAGAGAATAAGATCTGCTGTAGAGAGCTCGCAAAGAATTGCCCGGTGTTGGCGCCATCTTGAATTCAATAAATCAACATTTAGAATCTCCACCTCATATGTTGAGATTTTCGCTACTTTTTCAAGTTATCTAGATTTTACTGTGGTACTCCACTCACTGATAATCCTGATTTCTAAACTTGCCTACAAATAAGCAGACTGGGGCTGTTTTGTTGGGAACAGATGCATTTTATATCGGGCATTCTGCAGGGTTGAGCACAGTCTGAACAACCTTTGTTGGTTCAATCTTTAAACTCAAGACTACCCTCTGTTTTGCTTCAACCTGAGAGTACTGATGACATCACTGCGTGAAAAGCTCAGAAGTGTGTTACTTATATCAACGGTGTCTAAATTAACAGATAGGCTCTGAATTGGTGGCAGCATCACTCATGTTAATTCTGTGTTTTTGTGTCCTCGGCAACACAGCCTGAGCAGCTTGCTCCTTGCAAAACTCCAAGACATCGCACAGCTCAAACAAAACTATTTCATTGGGCAAACACAACAAGTACTGCATAGGAAGTAACAGAAGCGGGATGCTGATATCCAGAATCCTTCTCAATACAGTACCATCATCCTACTGAAAATCAATGGTGTCCAGTCAATTACAAGCATATTTTTGATCAGAGAATGCAAACTTTTTTATTCAAAGTTCTTCTGTTTAAGGATTATACAGAACATTTTCCGTACATAAATTAAACATGGAAAACACGCAGTAATTTCATTCAAGTGTTGTAGTATTTAATAGGATCTTCTATTTTTTAAATGCCCGAATGAATTAGTGCCTCAGGCCATATAAATGCTACACTGCTTTTCAACAATGATATTATTGCCATAATAATCCTAAATTAGCTCTATACTGTATTTCATTTTAACCTTTACACGGGATCTTAGTTCATTATGGAGCTGGGTGCATAGCGATAGCAAATCAATGGTTTTCTAATCAATGCTGCTGTAACATCCTTCACAATAACACTAGGCTTGTTTTGTTGGTTCAAACCACAGCCTATAAAGGAGCAACATTTTTGCTTTGCAGTCACCTTGAATGCAATGTATCTATCGTGTAAATAGTTGTCATCCTGACGCTGCCGGGGCCTGAGTCTAATTCTTCAATATAGAGGTTTTAATTTTCCCAGAGGAAGCTTTGTCCCAGGGCCCAGTCATCAGCTGCAGATTGCTTAACTGTTTCCCTATCCTCTAGAGTATGGAGGTTTATATCCCTGCCAGCTAATGAGCTAGAGATCAAATTACTGAAACGAGAATTGTGGGGGTAGTGGTGAGGGAAAGGAAGGGGTAAAAGAAAACAAGGCCCAAAGATTAAGCTCTTTTACTTCTGTCATATACTACGATCTCCTCCTGCAATCTGCTCGTAACCGAGGCTGGATGAGACAATGGAACAAAGAGATAAAACTAAATCAGGGTGAACGAGAGGTATTGAACAAATGAGCGAATAAAACAATGAGGCTGAACTGCTTTAAGATTAGTGGGTGATGTTTTATTTTCAGAAGAACGCTCTCTGTGTGATGGTAACGGTCAGCCAATCTACAGCTCCAGTCCTCATCTCCAATTTGCTTTGTAGACCAAGGTGACAGACATGGAAACACATCTTTGGTTGATGAACCGTGAGGCTATAAGAAATAGGAACAAGAGTAGGCCACTTGGCCCCTCAGGCCTGCTCCACCATTCAATACAATCATGGCTGATCCAGTATATTTCACTTTCCTGCCCTTTCCCTGTAACCAAGTTTCATTTATCCCATAAACTGCTCAACTGACAGTGCTGGAGAAGTCATCACACAAGTATTTTAAACTGGCTAATTCCCTGATGTTAATATTCTGTGAAAAGTTTCGTCCAGGCAGTACAAATATAGCTTGGACTCCCACCTGCTTCTTTAGCCTAATACATAGGAAACACTTATAGCTATTTCAGTGTGTACTCTATATGTGTACGGCTGGGATTCTTAACTGCAGTTATTCTTATATTTCCAATATCAGGCTGATCACAAGTGAATTGGTGAAAACCCAAATGCAAAGATTGAATATCCAAGATTCAAAATACAGTTTTATAGATAGGATTATGCATGAAAGACACTTGTGGTTTCTCTAACTTTTGCAATGAATATCTATTTCATAATTCATATGTTTTAGAAAATAACTTACAGCATTAGGAATTCAAGTTTTAGCTACAGAAAATAAAGCCATCTGATTGAGAAACTGATAAGTTATCTTGAAGTAACTGCAACTCAAACATGTTTGGAGCATATTTCACCTTAAAGATGGTGGCTATGTTAACTTGAAGTCAGTGTTTGCAATTCTGGGAAAGAGGACCATACAATTCCATTAGAGAGAGAAATTATTCAAATGGCTCCCAAAAGAAAGGAAATCTCTCACGAGAAGAAATAGGTTTCTTCCTGAATTCAAGAAAAGTGGTCTCATCTGAAATAGGAGTGATCAGCTGGGCAGTCCTTGCTCACAGGCTTCTTGACCCCCAACTGAAGAACAGTTAGAACAAGAAATAGTCCAAGCTAAACTGTTCAAACAGCCCCAGTGGAGTCTACATGCAAAGCAAGTAGCATCAACAGTCATGTGATTCCTAGGAATCGTTGTTTAAAAATAAATCTCTATTGTCCACAGTGACGTTTCAATGACCTCTTTTGAACAAACCACACCAGGTATTTCCACAAAACTTGAAATAAATCTGCAATTTCACAATCTTTCAAAACTAAAGTCCTCCAAGAAATATTAACATACAAACAAGGAACAAGAGTAGGTCACACTGCTCTTTGAGCCTGCTCTGCCATTCAATAGGATCACTGCTGATCTGACTTTAACCTCACATCTACATTCCTGCATAGCCCCAAAAATCTTTCAGCACCTTGGCAATCAATAATTTAAACTAGTGCTGCCTTAAAAATATTTAAAGATTCTGCATCTACTGTCTTTTGGAACTCCTTCCTTCAAAGGCACACAAACTTCTGAGAACAGCTTTCCTCATCTGTGTTTTAAATGGGCAACCCCTTGTTTTTAAAACTATGACCCTTAGTTCTGGATATTTCCACCACAGGAAACACTACATCCATCTGGTCAAGTTCTCCTCAAGGTCTTATACGTTTCAATTAAGACACTCTTGATTCTTGTAAACTCGAGGATACAGGTTTAGCATGTCTAGCCTTTCCTCGGGGAGATGAAATATGAAGCATCTTTTGAAACAATAGTGATTCAGGGTGCAGCCTTTGTTAAAGATTCTTTTAAAGTCATTGAGTTATGCAGCATGGACTCTTTGGTGCAACTTGTCCATCCCGACCAGTTATTCTAAATTAATTCAGTACCATTTGCCAGCATTTGGCTCATATCCGTTGAAACCCTTACTATTCATATGCCCATCCAGATGCCTTTTAAATATTGTAATTGTATCAACCTCCAACACCTCTGCAGCTCATTCCATACATGCAACGCCCTCTGTGTGAAAAAGCAGACCCTTGGGTCCTGTTTAAATCTCTCCCCTCTCACTTTAAAACTGCACTATTGAGTTTTGGAATCCCTTACTCTTGAAAAAGATCTTAGCTTTTCACCCTTTCCATGTCTCTGGTTAGCAAACCAGTTCAGTTTGGGTACAGAGAGAGGCAGTTATAGCTTTGTTTTGGCGGAGATTGAAATGATCATAATGAGAAAGCCAACAGGAAGTGATAGTTCGGGATTAGGTCTACAATTCAAGTGTAGAAAATGCTAATTTAATAATTCACCATATGGAATGCATGCTGGTCTCTATTTCAGCTTGGATTTCATGAGGGAAAAGCTGCTAAAAGATTTGCTTCAGTTTGCAGCTAGTACAAAACAGTCAGCAAGTTAGGTTGGGAAGCTGCTGGATGAGAACTGGATATTGGCTAGCAACCCAAATAAGCTGCTGAGGCATCCAGATTCTTAAGGTCGGTAAAGGAAAAGGGTGAGTAGCCACAAATTCATGGAAGAATCCCCAAAGAACTCTACCTTTGAAGAAATGCTGATATAACAAGGAAAATTGAAGTAAATTCTAAAAATTGAGTTATAAAATTGGTGATTCTGGCTTCTAAGTATATAATTTGAAATTCAACAAACTTTGTTTATGTGTTAAAAAAATGAAATCATGTGGCATTACCAGGTGCTTAGATATATTCTTTAAACATTAAGACTTCCTGACATGGTTGTAACACCATTAGTTTGACATAAATCTTCATTTTAAATCAAGACGTTTGTTTCCATTTGCATTCAGTAAGCTAAGACTGCAATTAAGATAGTTCACAATCACCCTCATTTGCTGCAGCACTTTGCTGAGTATGGATCTGGGAGAAGAGGTTGGCATGACACCAGACCTAATCTGGATGGGAACTCAAGTTTTTGCTTTATCGTTAGTTATCATTCTCACTTGCTGAATCATTCTTGAGTGGGAAACAACAGGTTCCTGAAAGAGAAAGCAATTGGGAATGGTGTCAAGGTGTAGAGCTGGATGAACACAGCAGGCCAAGCAACATCAGAGGAGCAGGAAGGCTGACGTTTCGGGTCTAGACCCTTCTTCAGAAAATGATTTTCTGAAGAAGGGTCTAGACCCGAAACGTAAGCCTTCCTGCTCCTCTGATGCTGCTTGGCCTGCTGTTTTCATCCAGTTCTACACCTTGTTATCTCAGAGTCCCCAGCATCTTCAGTTTCTCCAATCTCTGGTAATGGTGTCAGTTGTGGCTTAGTGGCAGCACTCTCACCAGTGAATCAAAAGGCTGTGTTTCATACAGGTTTGCAGGTTCACTCCAAAAACACAAGCACTATAATCTAGGCTGACACTCCAAATGCAGTAATAAGGGAATGCTGCACAATGGAATTGCCCTCTGTTGGAAGAGATATTAAACTTACCTGCCCTCTCAGACAGATATATTTGACACCATTCAAAGGAAGAAGTGGAGAATCTCCCCAGTGTCCTGCCCAATTTTTATTCCTCAACTAAAATAATGTTTTAAGAATTATCTGGGAATCATCATATTTCAGCTTGTGCAAGTTTGTTATGTGCAAAGTGTTTGCCATGTTTCCTAAAACTATGTCAATAATTCAAAAGTATTAACTGGCTGTAAAAGGACATCCTGAGATTGTGAACGACTCCCTATAATGCTAATCTTTCTTCAGCAGAAATCCACTGTTCAGTGTAGGGGTGTGGTATAAGTGGGGAGGTGAGGGGCTGTGGGTGAAGAATTTATACTTAATGGAACAACAGAAGAGAACAAAGTAATCAGAAAAATCACTAGTCTTGCTACATAGATTTTACTGTGGGTTGGATGGGATGCTATGTTAGTCAATGTTATGTTAATGTTTATTCCAGAACGGGTTCCCCAGTTTAGCTGAGATCTCCTTTTCATATTTTCTGAGTAAGTAGTATTTTGATAAACCATAAAATGAATAAAATGAGATATGCTTGAACAGAAATGGACTAAAGTGACAGCACAGGACATGATGAAAGGGCCTCACACAAGTCCCAAAAGAACACAGATGATAATCCATTAATCTTCCAATATTCCCACATTATTAGAGATTATATTGAGTACAAGATTCTTTAGAGAATATTTCTTAATGTCTTCTTTATGATTCCACAAAGAAGTGTATATAAAATATTTTGCACCATGTTGTCTAGACTAGAAGACTATAAACTTTTGGCCAAAGCACAGGGTTTTTAGGAAGTGGCTAATTAGAAGGATCTTAATGATAGGAATTAATTTATGACAAATTAGTTCAGTTCTATATTAGCTTTCTCACAGTGATTCTTTCCGATATTAGTATACACTCAAAACGTTCAGTTGCTTCCTGCCAGAACTAATTATGTGATCTGTTTAATTCTCAACCTGTTTTCCTTAATTGTACTGATACAGCCACGGAACATAATAATGTAATAAGCACCTCACACAAATGCCATATACACCAATCATTCATGCCAACTCCTGAAAATAATTGGGACATATCAAGGGATTATCATAAAGGGCATTGGGTTGAAATTACTCCCAAATGGGATCTGGACACTGGAATGGAAAATAATTTTAGCTGGGACAAACAAAAAATCGTAATGACATATCTTTAGAAGTCAAAGCACAAAAGACAAATGTACGGTGGATGACATCACTGATAACTATACATAGGGTTCACCACAGATAAAGGCTAACTGTTATAAAACTCACACATAGCACTAGGAGGAGCATCTAAAAAATGGCATCTGAATAAGTGGTGAATATTCTAACCCATTGTGGTGAATTAGTTCTTCCAGCATCCCATATTGCTGCTCGTTCTGTAGAGGAAACGTCTCAAGCATGCAGGAATAGTTTACAATTAGCATCCTTTTTTTCTGCATCACTAACAATAGATTGCTTTATATTTTATATTCTGCATTTCAGTTATAATCAGATTACAGGAAGGAGACTAGATCTGGTTCTTAGGAAAGGCATGAGCCAAGTAGGTCAACTGTTAGTGAGAAAACATTTGGAAAATACAAATCACTAAGCCATAAGGTTGGAAGTTACAAAGGAAAACGATCATGAACAATCCAGAGCGAGAGTAATAAACTGTGAGAATGCCAACATCAATGGGGTCTGGAATAAACTGGAGTTAAAGGTTGGCAGGAAAAATGATGGTTGAGCATTAGTCTTCCTTCAAATAAAAGATGGTGTGGCCATAACCAATGTATATTCTCACTAAATGGAAAGGTATGACAAACAAACCTAGAACTCCCTGGATGACAAAAGGACAAAGGAAAAAAAAGTATGCTGTAGACAGATCAAGTGAAAAACATACTTGAAATTCAGGCTGAATACAGGAGGATCAGAGAGGTGGTGATAAAGTAAGAGAAGCAAACAGGAGGTATGATCGGAAACTAGCTGCTTTGGGGAGTCAGGAAGTGAGTTTATTGCTGTAGGATTCCTACCATCTGACCTGCTCTTGTAGCCACAATATTTATATGGTGAGTCCAGTTCAGCTTTTGATCGATGATGACCCCAGAATGTTGATAGTGTGGGATTCAATGATGATAATGCCATGGGAAATGGTTAAATTATCTCTTGTTGAAAATAGTCATTGTCGGCACTGGTGTGGGCGTGACTGTTACCTTCCACTTGCCACTCCAAATCTGGATATTGTCTAGGTCTGGCTGTGTTTGGGCATGACCTGTTCAATATCTGTGGAAGCAAAATGGTGCTGAATGTTATGTAATCATTGGTGAATATCCCCATTTCTCAATGGAAGGAAGATTACTGATGAAGCAGGTGAAGATGGTCAGGCCTAGGACACTATCTTGAGGAATTCTTGCAACACTATCCTAGATGTGAGGTAAATGACCTCCAACAGCCACAACCATCTTCTATTGTGCCAAGTATGACTCCAACCAGGGGAGATTTTCTCCTCATTCCCACTGACTCCAGTTATGCTCAGTTTCTGCATCTTTAACTAACTTTGTCTATCAAAAGTCTATCAATCTCAGTTTTGAAATTTTTAATTGACCTTTTTTAAAAATTCATTTATGCAATATTAATAGTCAACCACATTGCTGTGGGTCGAGAGTCACACAGTCCAGATAAGGGTGGTAAATTTCCTTCCCCAAAGGACACTACTAGATGAGATGGGATTTTTTTCCCCCCAACAATCCACAATGGATTTATGGTCATCATTAGATTCCTAATTGCAGATTTTTAAAAATTGTATTCATGTTGAACATTACCTGAGTCTCCAGATTGACAGTCCAGCGATAATGCCATAAGACCATAGCCTCCCCAATCTCAACAGCTTTCAACGAGGGAGAGGCTCAGATTTCCTCTGCCCTTTGTGCGAAGAGAGGGTACTTGATATGACCTTGAATGGCCCAGTCCTCATTGTTTTGAACTTTCGCACCAGAGGAAATAGTTTCCCTCTATCTACCGTTTCAAGTCCCTAATCAGCAAAAACCCAATCAGATCATCTGTTAATCTACAACGCTCAAGAAAATGCAAACCTGTCATCAAAATTCAATCCTTTAGCCTTAAAGATCAGAATATGCTCCCCGAGATGCAGTGCCCAGAAATGAGTACAGTTCTTTTGGAGAGATCGGACCCAGTCTCCAGATAATTCTAACATAATTCCACCTTTTTGTATTGTAGACCTCTTGATATAAAGCTCAACATTCTGTTAGCTTTCTTTTGTCATTTTTTGTACTCGTTAGCAAATTCTGCATTTGGACACATAAATCTCTGCTTTCACCAGAATTCACAGCTTCTTGGTTTGCTGGAGAAATATGACTGAATTTACGATACCATGAACTTGTCCCCAACACAATTTCTTACAGTGCATTCCAAACTGTAACTGAATGAAACATTTTTCGTAGCATGTCTAACCTTTCCTCAGGTTATATTAAATATGAAGCATCTTCGTAACGATACTGATTCAGGGCACAGCTTTCGTTAAAGGGTCATTTAGAGTCATAGACGTGTACAGCCCAGGAACAGACCCTTCAGTCCAACTCGTCCATGCTGATCAACTAACTAAATTAATCTATCCCAAAGCCTGCCCACCATTTACAACGTGCAAGTCAGGAGTGTAATGGAATATCCCCATGTCCATAGATGAGTGCAGTTCTAACAACGCTCAAGAAGCTCAACACCATCTGGGACAAAGCAGAAAGTTTGACTGATGTTATTCAACATTCACTTTCTCCCTCATTGATGAATTTACAAGATGGACTGTAGAATTTCACCAAGGCTCCTTAGCTAGCACCTTTCAAATTTACAACTACTACCATCTAGAAGCATTAGGGCAGCAGATACACCATGGTCTGCAAGATCCCCTGCAAACATAGCACCACCTTGACTTAGAAATACATTGCTGTTTCTGCAGCGTTGTTGGGTCAAAATCCTGGAATTCACTGGCATTGTAGGTCTACTTATACCATTTAGACTGTCACAGTTCAAGAAGGCAGCCTATCACTATTTTCTCAAGTGCCGTTAGGGATGGGCAATAAATGCATAGCTAGTCAACGCAGCCCAAATCCCAAGATGACAAGGGAAAAGTGGATAAATAGAGCCGTGATGAAATAGAAGGCAGAACAGATTTGGGAGGGAGCTGAATAGCATACTGCTGTTCCTCTGCTCCTTCCAGTACAGCCTCTAGGGGTCAGTCTTTTAGTGCTTTCCTGCTTTGGCTGCAATCCTCATCTATTTCTCATCTCCCTTCAATTCCATCTTCCCTGTCAAACAATATTTGGAAATGGATGTGGAAAGCTGACAACTGGAAGATGATCCTGAGAGGTGGAAATAGGCCTAAGATCGTGGACAGCATTTTGAGAATCTTAACAAACACCTGATAACTAATACTAATAATGACACACAATATATATATTACACAAAAATTGTTACTTTAAAAAAATCTAGTGTCAATTTCCAGAAATCTTTGTTCAAAAAAAAAATGACAGGTGAAAGTCATTGTTCAATAATACCTGAACAAATCTAATCAGAGAAATCTAAAAATGTTTGAACTGTCTTAATTCAGCACAGTCAAACTCAGTCCCAACTACCTTTTCTTCACTTCTGAGACTACGCAGCATTACAAGCATTCATTAGTTCCCCAACGATCAATTCAATATATAATGACTGAATCCAGAAGAATGATTTTGGCGTCCATTGTGGTGACCCTCTTATTGCTGCATTATCCTCAGAATGTAAATAAGACAGTGTGTTAACACTTTGCATGTTAGATGTTAAGCAGTCTTTGCAGCGCACCAGTATGATTATTTGTGACTCAGAGAATAAGATGGCACACAGCTCTACAATTTTCACTGCAAGGATGAAAAGGCTAGCAGCAAGGAATTTCCCAAGACCCTCCCTGCCTTGGGCAAAGTGAGAACTATTCTGGAATCATGGAAGAGGAGCTAGAAACAATGTATGAAGAAAACAGAGGATCCTTCCTCTCTGCAGGAGCAGGGCTCTGAATAAGGCACAGGAAGTTCTTAGCAGTTGACTGAGTTCTCACATGCATGCCTTCCCTCACAAACAAGGTTGCTAGGGGAGAGAACAGGCAGCTGGAGACATAGGTCCGTGAACAATCAGCAAGAGATAGCGCACAACACTACATGGTTATTTATTCCTTAATTACTGAAATCTTCCTGATAGCTCACTGCCGTAAATCTCATCTTCACAGCAGCCTCAGGGAAAAAGAAAGTTAAGATTTATGAACAATTGGTTGCAGTAGAAATAAATATCCCAGCTGCTCTCAAATCAATATCAGGGATATTTTCTTCAAACTAGTCAGGTGTTTTATGAGGTACAAAGAATAAAAGTCTTAATAGCAGCACAAACCAAACCACAAAGCTAATTGTCCAATTAACCATCAGTCCAAAATCCCAATGTCTGGTTTAAATTGTTCTAAGGATATTTGTCTTTGCAAAAACAACTGTCCCCACAGGATGGTATGGAATATAAGCAAAATGCAGTATGAAAGCCGAAACTTGTTCAAATTAGAACCATGCTCTGCATCAATAAATACTTCTTCATACTTTTGAACTGGGTGCATCACATCACCTCAGCAACACTGTTATGCTGTTAAATGATCCAACCAAAGTGAACTCACTGTTCAGGGTGACAACCCAATCTGGTTAGCTAAGACAAAGTGAGAAGCAGTTACCCTCTTTCAATTTTTGCCAGCACTTTCTTCCCTTACCATAACCCTTCCATCCTCTCCTTTTGCTTCAGCAAGAAAATATCCCTCCAAGCCCAACTACTTCAAAGTCCTGAGGAGTTGAAGGACAAAATGCAGGAGGGGCTGAATCAAAGGTCACAACCTTTGGTCACGATCCATTCTGCGGTGATGCTAGCAGGCTACTGAACCATTCCATAAATATCTCACATTTGGAAGATACCACTGTTTGCATTAGAACTGTGCTGATAGAGTGCACTCTGGGTAAAGTGCAGGGGAGTGGGAGCTGTTTTAAAGGCATGGCACAAGGCTGAATGGCCTCGTTCTGTGCTGTCAGATTCTAGCATTCAAGGCAGTAGTCTTGATGATAGTCCTTGTACTGTCAACAATTTGTAAATTTAGGAATATCAAAGTAGCACAGAACTTAGAAAGCCACAAAGGCCCATACTGCACACTAGCTACAACTTACACAATTCATGTACAATATTTACATTTGCAGCGCTTCCAATCGGGTATGCACTCCTCCCAGCTCATTACTTTCAATCCTGTATCCTGACCAGTGGAGTCTGTATGGTGCAGGATGGTGATGTTTCACACAAGAGTGTAGAGCATTGGACTGCACACACTTACCGTCTAGTTGAATGCAGGACTGCACATGATGCAGGGAGAAATTGAATTTAAATATCCAAAGCCAGACAATCTAATGCATTTCTGACCTATCCATTAGATGAAAGCCTGATATAGGCATTTAATCAAAATAAGTGGACATGCAGTCATTTAAAGGAAATTAACATTTGAACATGTACACATGGTAATAGGCCAGATGCTGCTCCATTACGGCATTAGAGCTGTGGCTCACTCATATATTCTGGATTGAGCTGCTCATGTGTGTGGCAACCTAAGACTGGGCTCTTTTCCAGCTGTCACGCTCCCATCTAACCTGCCCAATGGCTCAAAATCATGGACTAACCTGCTCAAATCATTTCAACTCGTTCTTTGCCTGCAACACACTGTTCCCTGTAGAACCAGAAATCTGTCGCTTTAGCTTTGTTTTGAACGATTCAGCTAAGGTCGTATTTGCTGTATCAGGGTCAGTCAAACTGTTCTAAAACAGACACTCTGCCGAATATTAGATTTCTTTAATTGCTAATCAAGTCTTATCATTCTTTTCTGCATCTCACAAGCGACTCTCACTTGCAAGCTGATACAGCAGCATAATATAAATGAGGCTGTTCGGCCCTTAATTTCTGTGCCAGCTCTTTGAAACAACAATCCAATTAGACCCAACACCTCATTCTTCCGAGATCCCTGAAATAATTTTTCTTTGTTCAAGTATTTTGAAATCTATGTTTAGGTAATTAAATATGGTTTGTCACTGCCTCACACACAATCATCGACATCCTGTATCCCTCTGTCCTCCTTGACTCTTTGACTAAGATTTTGGTCACCTATTCCTAACATCTGTTTATGTGGTTTACTGTCGATTTGTGTCTATTATCTCCTCTGGCAAAGGTGAAATCTGTAGAATGGGACTTGTGAGGAACTGCACAGCTTTCCAATTTGGGGCACATCCAATGCTAGTAAGCTGATGTTCCTTGACTATACAAAGTCAAAATAACAACAAAAATAAGGAAAAATTAAAATGGTAACAAATACTTTAAAATTAAAAATACAGAAAAAGACAGAAATGTATAAATTCCTAGACCAATGACATCAAATGATACGGAGATAGTATGGGAAAGTAGCATTGAGGTAGATGATCAGCCATGATGTAATTCAATAGCAGAGCGAGTTTGATGGGCTGAATGGCCTACTCATATTCCTGTAGATATATTAATCAATATATTCAAAGATGTTATGACACGCCTCTTGAGCAGTTGGGGCCTAAATCCAAATCCTCTGGTTCAAAAGTTGGAACATTACCATTGCACTCATTTACATAAATGATTTGGATACGAACACTGGAGGTATGCTTAATAAGTTTGCTGATGACACCAAAATTGGCAGTGTAGCAGACAGCTAAGAAGGTTACCTCAGAGTACAATTGGACTTTGTTCAGATGGGCTGGTGAGTCGAGGAGTGGTAGATGACATTTAATTTAGACAAATGCGAGGTGCTTCATTTTGGAAAGGCAAATCAGGCCGGACTTATACACTTATGGATGTAAGTTTGCTCGCTGAGCTGGAAGGTTCATTTTCAGACGTTTCGTCTCCATTCTAGGTAACATCATCAGTGAGCCTCTGGTGATGATGTTACCTAGAATGGAGATGAAACGTCTGAAAATGAACCTGCCAGCTCAGCGAGCAAACTTACATCCAGAACCTCAACCTGAGCTACAAACCTTCTCAAAACTCATTATACACTTAATGGTAAGGCCCCAGGGAGTGCTGCTGAACAAAGAGACCTTGGAGTGCAGGTTCATCGTCCCTTGAAAGTTGAGTCACAGTCGGCAGGTTAGTTAAGGTGGTGTCTGGTATGCTTGACTTTACTGGTCAGTGTATTGAGTATAGGAGTTGGGAGTCATGTTGCGGCTATACAGGATATTGGTTAGACCACTTTTGGACTATTGTGTTTAATTCTGGTCTCCCTGCTATAGGAAAGATGTTGTGAAATTTTAAAGGGTTCAGAAAAGATTTATAAGATGTTGCCAGGGGAAAGGGAGAGGCTGAATAGGCTGGGGTTGTTTTCCCTAGAACGTTGGAGCTGAGTGGTGAACTTACAGAGTTTATAAAATCATGAAGGGCATAGATAGGGTGAATAAAAAAGGTCTGTTCCCCAGTGTAGCAGTGTCTAAACCTACAGGGCACAGATTTAAGGTGAGAGGGGCAAGACTTAAAAGAGACCTAACAGGCAAGTTTTTCACGCAGCGGGTGGTGCATGTATAGAAAGAGCTGCCAGAGGAGGTAGGTACAAATTCAACATTTAAAAGGCAGCTGGTACATGAATAGGAAGGGTTTAGATGGATATGGCCATACGATAGCAAATAGGAATAGATTAATTTAGACTATCTGGTCAGCATGGACAAGTTGGACCGAAGGTTCTGTTTCCAGTCTATACAGCTCTGTGACACATCTGACATGTTATTCCTACAAAAACAACTGAGTTTGGTCAACTGTCTTGACCATAATCTTTCCTTATCTCCTTGCTCTATTCTGAAACCAATTGTACTGCCTGGGCTCCAGATATAAAGAATTATTGTAGGAGAGATAGTCGAAGTTTACAGTGCTATTGAGGTTGTCCAATACTAGTCTCCACTTCCAAGTGGAAAGGAGAAAATTAACATATATGTGCACAGAAATTAAATGCTGAATTATAGGTTAGAGTGGAAGTCTCAGTTTCTCAGTGTTCTTGTCTAACAGAGAGCGCCCCACAGAGTGGACCAGCTTAAGAGGCAGATGATCAACAACTTTATGGGACTACAGGTAGTGAGTGATAGGAGGAAGTCAGATGAAGCATCAAATTAGTGTGTCCAAGAGTGTTTATGGATGGTTGACATTCTAACTAGAAATCAGAATGAAGCAGAAATATCCAATATAGACAACCTATTATTATGAGAACAGAAATAAAGGTTGATATGGTTTTGATGGTTGGCTGAGATGTCAATAATGAATTTAAATAAATACTGGGTACTTTTTCCAAGATTAGTCGCTGGTGTGGAACCTCAGTCCATGGATTTGCCAATGGATTTGAAAATGAAGTTGAAGGCTAGTAACCAGATTCACTACAAGTTATTAAGATTCTTTACAGAAGAAAATTTATACTTAGATGGTGACGTTCACTTCTTCAGGATGCTCCAAAGCATGTTATACTAGAAGATTTGTAGCTTGGGTTGTGGATGACGTTGTACACATGCTTGCTGAGCCGGTAGGTTTGGTTGCAAACATTTTGTTACCCTGCTAGGTAGCATCATCAGTGCACCTCTGGTGAAGTGTTGGTGCTCTGTCCCACTTGTTATTTATATGCCTCAGTTTTCTTAAGTAATAATAACTTCAGGTTCTGTTTCTCAGTGGTTTGTACAAAGAATATAATTCAAAGTGTTTGCTGATGGAGTTCCGGTTGGAATACCAAGCCTCCAGGAATTCCCTGGTAGCAACCCGGAACTACGCAAAGCAGAACAGAAACATTTATATGGAGTCTTCAAAAGGAACGGATACCCGCCATTGCTTTCGAGGCAGACCAAAACAGGCAGACATAACACGAACAGAAACACTTATCAGCCTACCATATATCAAAGACATTTCAGAGATGACCACAAGACTGCTCAGACCTCTAGGTATCAGAATAGCCCACAAACTGACAATGACCCTCTGACAGCTACTGATGAATGTACAGGATCCCGTGCCCAAAACTGGGGTTATATACAAAATACATGCAAGGACTGCAAAAAACACTACATAGTCAGTTTTCTTCCAGTTTGACCTAGCCGAACAAACGAACACCAACTAGCCACTGAAAAACATGACCAATTCTCACTTGTCTCACTACACATGGACAAGCAGGGACACAAATTCAACTGGGATAACACATCGACAATTGCACAAACAGAGACATGCCAGGGAATTCTTGGAGGCCTGGTATTCCAACCGAGACTCCATCAACAAACATTGAATTAGACCCAGTGTACAAACCACTGAGAAACAAAACCATAAGTGAAACCAACCACCCCAGCAAACCAAGGTATACAAGTAACAAGTGATGCTTCACCGGAGGCGCACTGATGACGTTACCTAGCAGGGTGATGGACTGTTTGCAACCAAACCCACTGGTTCAGCCAGCAAATCTATAACCTCTTGTTACACCAAATAAAGCAAATTTTCTTGAAATGTTGTCACAGTTGTAATATATGAAATATCACAAACAATTTGTTCACGCTAGCTTCCAAAAGCAGCGATGACATATTGACCAGATAATTGGTTTCAGTCATGTTGGCTGCATGCAACCCAGAATATGGGGCAAAACTGAACTTGCCTACTTTTCTTTGATGTAATGCCACCCTTAGGTCTGCCTGAGAGAGTAGACTGGTTTATTATCTAATCTAAAAACAACATCTTCAACAATACAGAACTTCCCGAGTAAAGCATTGAACTATCAGTAAGGACGAACGTGCTCGAGTCTCAGGAATGAGCCCCAAACCAAAACCTTCTGACTCAAGAGTGAGTGTGCTCACGGTTGTGGTCACAATCTGGCAAAGTGAATTGACCGCCCACAATGGAACAAGTGAAATCAAGCCTTTTTGAAAATTTGAATGTCCGGGAAAAATAAGAGTAAAGCGGTGGCTATCAACTCATAGCAGCTGGGAAGATGGGGAAAATCTTTTTCTTCAGAATCCCAGAGAAGTTTCTGTTATGAAGATTACCAATAGTTAGACAAAGCACTGTTTGTAATACGTGCAAAAAAGCCATGCTTGATGCTGCAACCAGTGATATGTACGCTGCTATAAGCAAACAGTAATGATCAGCTATCACAGATCTAAATGTTAAATCTGCTTCTACCCACAGATGCTATTTAACCTTTGGAGCATTTCCAACATTTTCTGCTTTTATTTCCGTTATGATCCTGGACTTTGGTTATTTAACCACAAAAAAGTTATTATTTTTGTCTCTGAAGAAGGGTCCAGGCCTGAAATGTCAGCCTTCCTGCTTCTCTGATGCTGCTTGACCTGCTGTGTTCATCCAGCTCTGCACCTTGTTATCTCTTATTATTTTTGTCTCGT
Organism: Stegostoma tigrinum; assembly: GCF_030684315.1. NCBI lineage: Eukaryota > Metazoa > Chordata > Chondrichthyes > Orectolobiformes > Stegostomatidae > Stegostoma > Stegostoma tigrinum. Next base: position 16,808,636 of record NC_081360.1, on the reverse strand, counting down.
GATTTGCACTTATTACTCTTTCTGTAAAAAGTGAGAGGGGTTTGAGCAGGTACATAACACAAAACTAGTTCCACGGGCAGGAGGTTGGCAGCCAGTTGACACAGATTTAAGACAACTGTCACAAGAAACAGGAAAGTTGAGAAAAACCTTTATTTTTAACTCCTTGAAAGGGAGGAGGCGGCAGATATAACAGTAACTTCCAATAGGGAGAGAGATAAAACCTTAAAATCTTCAGGGATTACTTGGCAAGAGTGGGGTGGAAAGCACTTGAAAAGAACTGGCACAGACTTGATGCCCCAGACGGCTGTCTTCTATTGCCATATGCTTCTACAGTAAAAAGAATCATTCCCTTTCTTTTAACATAAGTACATTTCTTTATATCCTATTCCTTGACATATCAAATATGATCAAAAATTCATTTGTATTGCACTGGTATAAACAGAGTATCAGATTATCTGCAAATGAATATACAGAAAGCCTTCATGCTTGTTCAATCTCTTCACATCTTTTTTTTGGGGAAGGAGAAAGAAGATAATCTTGTTCAGATTGAGACAGGATTTTGTTCATGCTGTGAGCATGCCAAAGAGGAAGAAGGGCTATAAACCTCACATGGGTTCATAAAGGGTATAGTTCTAAAATACAATGACTTATATATTTATGGCTTTGTTTCACTTGCTTCCCTTCTGTCCTCTCAATAGTTGGCTTTGTGCGACAGAAAGTAGGTTGCAGATTCTTCCACTGCTGAGAATGATAGCATCTGAATGAACAGAGAGCAGCGATTTGGCCCACTATGCCTCTGAAAGGATTATCTAATTTGTCCTCCGCTACCTTTTCTTTTGCCACAGTCCTTCAATAGCTTCTTTTTTTTTATCATGCATATAATAAATTTCAAAAGAAATTCTGATATCGAATCTGCTTCCACCATTCCGTCAATGTATTCCAGATTTAAACAACAGGCTGCATAGAAAACAAAATCACCTCATTGTCCTGGTTTCACCTTAAATCTGAATCCCTCTAGTCACTGACCGTACTACTAATGGAAATGGCTTCTCCCTATTAATCTAGCAAAACCCCTCAAATCTCCCCTCTTAATCTTCTCTGCTCTTAAAAGAACACTTCCAGCTTCCCTAGCCTCCACAGCTCAAGGTAAAATGAGCAGAATGTTGGTTTTGCTCAAAGATGAACATTTGTCATCTATTACTAAAACAATGTCTATACTGGTGTCTAATCAGCTCTGAGCTGTTACGCTGTTACAGGAGCCTAATTCCATCATTAAGAATTTATTTGAGCTGTTAGTGCTCTGCGTGCAGTGTGCTATGATGATAAGGAACGTGACGATCACTATCTGCTAAGATGTTCCTTGTTCTGCCGATACATAGAGCCCTGTTTGAACATGACGGCATATTAAAAATGAGTGCCTGGCAGCTAGGGTGATTGTAAAGACAGAGGATCAAGATGGCGGTTGGGCAGTGGAATGGGTGTAGGAGAAGATTGAATTTAACGTGAATCAGTGTGGGTCGATGTATTTTGGGAGGAAAGGCAAGGAATGAGAGTGCACACTTTTTAAAAAAAAGTGAGGCACGTAATAGGTACAAACTTGTGCATTTAGTGAGATGGAATGTAAGTAAATGAAATCATAAAACAGGTTAACCCACTATTTTGTGTTTTCAAATTAGGACATGGAGTATAGGTGGAAAGGCATAATACCACAAATTAGGGTAAACATAGCTAATGCCACTGTTACAGTTCTTTGTTGAACTAAACAGTAAAGTCACCATAGTCTTACCAGATGATAGGGCTGCTCTCTCATCAAAGCCTGGTGCTGGTTTATCCTGAGGGTCACCATGCCTCAGGTGAGAGGAAGATGTTGACGAGAATCTTTCATGGTACCTCACTACAGTGAAGCTATTAAAATCATAGAAAGTGTACATGTTTGTTGACCAGGAGGATTGCAAGGGTGGGGCGACCACAGTTGAGGAAAGACTGATTTCATTGGAGTCCTGTCAGACTAGTTTTTAAAGTTATGCTTTTAATATGAAGAAAGACTTTGATAGAATGATTTGGGAAATTTTTTTTAAAACCTGGTGAATGAGTGGGTCAGTAATTTCCTAAAAAGCAAAACAGAAGTTAGGGGAATTTTTATTTTACAGAGGGATGTTGGAACATGGAATTTTTTGCCACCGGGGGAGGGGGTCGTGGGGTGATTACAGCAGAGATCATTGTAACATTTAAGAGCAAACTGGATAAATATTTGAAGCAGAAGTTGTTTCAGAGCTATGGAAAGTCTGCGTGCCACTGAGATAATATGACTTCATGGACCCCTTCTGAGCTGGAGCCATCCACAGTTGTTAGTCTTTTTTCAGGGCCTTGTTTTCCCCCCCCGTTTAAATCCTTTTTGAGTTGATAGCATTTTGGGAACATTGTCAGCTTTTGTTTTAAAGCTGTCAGTTTTTCTGAATTTTGCACGTTGGCAATGTATAATGACTATGCCTATTTCCACTTGCGCTGCATTCAGTAAATGACACCACGTATCACCAAGAGGTTGGGAATTACGAACCCTAGTGAACAAGACACTAGTTCACCAAGCTAAACATCCAAAAGTACTTTCATTTCTCTGTCACAAATCATGAGTTCAAGTGGCTAGAGTACAATCTTGACCAACACCTCCACTGAGAGTACCTCTGACTATGCAGCACACTATGATTCAAATCAGAATTCAAACCATAGTCATCTTCTCTCTTAGGTAAATGCAAATAATCCCACAAAATTATCTGAAGAAAAGATGGGAGGTTAGCTCCAGTATCCCGGCCAATACTCATCCCTCTGCCAAGATCACGAAAAGATGATAGCATGCAAATTAGCTACTCTGACGTGGTCGGTATTGTAACGCAGAAACAAAGACACTTTTTTGGCTGTTAAATCTCCTTGGAGTAGCAGATCCTTCATGCATGTCTAGTCTCTGTGTGCCATCACACTCTGCCCTGGTGAAGAGGCTGTCACACATGTCCTTCTAGAACATACCTTTGCAAAGAAGGTCTAGAGAGAAATGCAGTAGTTTTTCTTGAGGTTTGTCTTGAGCAGCTGTGACCTGGGACTCTGTGTTCAATGGACTGTTCCCTGGGATGCACACCAAGACAAATGTTGACTATGCCTGGAGGACCACAAACTCAGTGACAGACTCTCTCTAGTCTGCTCGAAACTTGTTAGTCCTCTAGCATGAACAGTTGACCACGACCAATTGTTACAGACTGGCACATTCCAAGGTCCAGGACTACATGCTGAGGGACGCCCTAAAGCTTGGGTCAGCTGCTGCCAAGGCACGATGGGAAAGAACCAATGTTCAGTTATCAGACCCTCTCATTGCCTCAATGTCTGTAAATACTCTCCTGCATGAGTAAGAAATGCCTTTTTTTTAAACCGCTGGGAATGTCAAATTCTAATGGTTGTTTTCCTTGATACACAAAGACTGCTCATAACTGCTTTACTACCTATGAATGTGGATTACAATTTTTTAAAAATAAAGTATATTTTTTCAGGAAAATCTTCTTGGCGTGGTATAAAAGGTGCTATATAAATACAAGTCTTTCTTTTCTCTGAAAATGAAACTCCATCTTCCCACCTGCTGCTAAGGGCCAGGGATTAAACCTGGAATCGATCTGGAATTAGAAGTACACCAACTGATGAATGGTAACCACGTCTCTTTCAGTGCTTTGCATCCTCATATATCTATTTCCTAGTTAAGTGCAGGAGCCAAAAATTGCAATAGCCGTTGCCCAAAGAGCACTTCCTGACCCAGGGGCATCATCTGTGTCTTATTCCTATCGGAACTCCCTAATAACATCAGAATGCACCTTTTTCCGATGAAATTGTAATGAGAAACAACTGTCAATCACTGCCCTATTAGCCTGGATGGGCTCACTTCCTGAAACAATTTATTGGATTCCCAGCTGCAAGCAAGACCTGGTCTTTTCAGCCTTTTCTCGGGGCTATTCAGAGGGAGTGTGTGCATTCTGCTACTGCTGTGCTCTCTTTGTACGGACTGTTTGCTCACAAATTCAACTTCCTGAGTTTGCCACCTCCCTTTTCCCCAAAACCTGCCAAGTGTTTACCAACCTTTTGCTTTTGACTTGTAGTTGGTATGATAATCACCAGCTGTTCCCACGCACCAGGGAAAAGGAAACATATCGCACTCCCTCCTTTCTTTGAAGGAAGCCCAAAGAAGTAGGCTTTTAAAGGAACTGATTTTGGGGCCAGGGTGCCTGTATATCATTAAAAGTCACTTGTCAATCAATGTCCGACAGAATCTGATCTAAGTGTCGCAAATCTGCTTTGATTAAGTCAAGAAAGAGTTAAACAAATCTGATAATATATGCAGCCAACGAAAGTCAATCTTTCATTCTTATCTAACGTCCCTCCCCGCCATAAAAATTAACCAAAGTTGCAGGTTTCCAGTTGGGCAAACTGCTTTTTAGAGGGTGTTAACCCATACACTGTGTGACTGTTTAACATGTTATCCAAAAGATGACACCTCTGACAATGCAACACACCCTCAGTACTTCACCAAATGGTTAACCTAGATTTTGCACTTCAGTTTCTGGAGTGGGACATAAACCCCAAAACTTCCAAGTCAGAGGTGAGAGTGCAACTGAGCTACAACAGGTATCCAGGATTACCTACTGAAAAGTGTCTAAATAGAAGAACATGAGGCAGGGATAGACTTGGGCATAATTAAGATGGCTTGCGTAGAGAGAACATCCTGCCAATACTACTGAAACTTACACATAAATAATGAACACTGATGAGATAGGTTACTGCCTGTAGAATGATCTCTCACCTCGAGTCAGCGCTTTTAGGAAAGGCATGAGAAAAATGGGGGAATGAGAAAAATTGTTAATTTATATTCTTTACAAAAGAAGCCTTCATTACAAATGATACTCGTACCTAGGTTGATATCAGAGTGTAATATTAGGATATTAAATATTAACTGTGCTAATGACTTGGCTAAAATGGCAAACAGGCATTTTAGACAAATGTATGGGTTACTAATATTGCATAATATAACTGCAGCCCAGAACATGCCATTTACATTTTTGGTAATGGTCAAATCATAACATAAAGGTGACTTTTAATGTAGATTTTAATCATGGAAGGGACCCAGAGACTTTAAATAGCAGGAGCTTGAACTAAAACAAAATCTTCACAGTGAAAACAGAATTCTAAGAGCAGAAGGTGCAATAGCTACTCCATGTGTTGACCGGGAAAATACATTTCATAAATGGTACACTAAACCAAAAACGGTCTCAAACTATTCTACAGGAAAGGGAGCAATAAATGAAAGGGGCAAGCAAATGAAGAAACATGAAGTGATAAATTATGTTTCCACAACATTTCTGTTTCATATGAAAGTTAAAATAGCTACATTACATGAAATAAATGCAAAATTTACACATGCTTAGGCGTAAGTTAAGAAACATTTTATAAACTTTACCTTCAAATTTTGACACGTTCACAGTGTGAGCTAAAAGCACAATACTAGGAGCAATAAAAGTTGCAGTGTTTTATAAACTCACTTAAGGCAGAGAATTAACACAGAAATGGGATATTTTTAAAGGGTTGAATTCCTACGTGGTCAAAGCACTGAGCCCTCTTGCACCCACAAATATATGGTCGAGGCAGTTGTGTTTATTTCTAAACAAGTTGCCAATGTGAATACAACTCTTATCAATGTAAGAATAGGGTTCCTTGCAGGCACAGTCTTGTGATCCAAGTGACAGCGAAAATCAGCCCATCACTTTCACACACAATACAAAGGTAATGCACAGCGAGGCAGAGAAAGCAGAATCCATTTGTTAACACAATACAGGTTAAATTCCATTTTTAGTAGAATTCTGAAAAACTGATTTGGTTTTCATGCCTGACAATAACATATACTGCAACTGGACGAACCTACAGCCAGGTAAATTCAACTAACAAGACTTTATATTATCTGAAATATTTTATGTGCAGCCCTAACAGGTTTTACTGACTCACTGAAAGCAATAAAAAGATTTCTGACTTTATGTGTGTTCTCTGATCCATTAAATTCCAGCAAAATGGGGCAAGCAACAATAAAAAAATGGAAATTTCAAACAAGAATTTACTTTTAAACAAATATTCCTGATATTGTCTTCTTCCAGTTTCCTCCAGCACCCTACCACCAACATTCACCTCACTGCCCTGAACTTTCTGCAAATGTTTTCCTCCATTGTGCATTATTTTGACATTTTTATTTCATTATCATGGTTATTAAAAATAACAATGTCAACAGAACTCTTCACTCTCAGGAAGAATTATTTAGATTTTCTGCTTCTGAAATGAAACATGGAGACTAAATTTGGACTCTCATTAGTGGCGAATGAGCCAATCATAAGGATATTATTCAGCCATGTAAAAAAAATTATCTGGCTAATTCTATCAGTGAATATTTTACAGATGAATTAGGCCACAGAATCTAATTATTTTTAATGTTCAAACAGCGCTGTCTGTCAAGCTGTGTTTAAGCTACTTAAGATGCAGTAGATAGGTTTGTTCTTATCAATGGCAGGGCTGATAACAGCAGCGGAATGACAAGTACAATCAGCTAGTTACATTGATCAAACTGATCTCACCCACGCTTCATATTCGCCCAACTAGGCTGAATGACTTATCGCAGGAATATATTGGGTTAGACAGAATGATTTGCTTTCTGTGCGTGTGACTGACAACTATTGGGGATTTTGTGACTCCTATTAAACCTCCCCTCCTCATCGCTGGACGGATATTGAGCAGCTTGTGGGACACGGGAGATCAGACAGCAACAGTCCCTTAACAGGAGCTAGGCTGAAAAATAGCAACATGTGACTAATTAATGACCTCTTGCTCCCTGCCAGAGGAGCGGAGTCAAGGGTGATTAATTAAATTAGCAAAAGGAGGAAATTACGGTGTAAAGAGCCAAAGTTTGATTGCTCTATAATTAACCAGAGTGCAAATAATACCCGCATCTATAAATAATCAGAATGGAATTAATTGCAGCGCTGTTTAAAGCTTTTTTTAAAAATGGGTAATTATGTTCAGTTCTCAAAAGAAAGAAAATTGCCATTCTCGTAAAACTGAGCTGCTGTGTAAATTTTTAAAAAAATTGCTATTTAAAGATCTGGAAGTTTAGGAGATAACCAACACCACTTTTCAAATCAAAGTGGAATGATTTGATCTCTTCACAGAAACTGAGTGCAGCTGTAAGGACTCTAAGAATAAATATCTACTGGGATTTGGAAGCTGTATCAAATGGCATTAACTATTCCTCTCTCTTATCTTGAACACAAAAGAAAATCTAATAATTAGAGCCATGTAACAAGCCTAATTAGCAGTTAGCAAAAGCATTTATTCAACTGATTTTCACTGAACGCAGACCACAGAAATGCAAGTCACTCCACCCAGTTGGAAGCAATTGTCAGAATTAACACAATAGAACTCAAAAGCTACACAACACCAAAATCTAGAGAGAATCAGCACACAGAAACATCTCAGCATGTTCATCAACTAGGCAACTATCACTTCAATAAACAGCTGTAGTGTCAACCGATATAGGATATTATCAATTGTTATTTACCATCACTCTGCAAACCCAAGCTGGGTTAAATTGCAGGTCTCCAAAGTAACAGTGAGCTTTTTAAAACATTTGCAGCAACACCTAAATGCTCACAAATCACATCTGTCCAGAATCAGTCCAAATCATTTGCAGAACCTAAAGTTACAACAGTTTTCAACAAATTTTCAAAACATATTCCAGAATTCATACGTTGCATTTTTCTGGAAGAATCAACAATACATTTTAGAGGGAAAACAGTTCACAAGGGGTTGGAGTTTGCTTATAGAATTATGGTGAAGCTATTGAAACGTGCTGTTATTTTGTGTATAAATGTTACAGCAATTTATGGTGTGGCCAGATATGAGCTTAAATGCCAATGTCTAAAAGTTACTGTCCAGTTGTGTTCAGCCACTGGGTTGATTAAAAAAAGGCATTTCACTGCCTGTAGTGAATGTTATGAAGGTGTATATTGACATGGTAGTTATAGTCTAAATGCACCACAGAAATTTAAGTCTTGTCATTTCACGTCTAAGTACCTTTTAACGATGTGATAATTGTTAATTATTGCCAATCAACCTCTGTGGCACTGAAAATTAACTATTACAAGGGCAGAATCTCATTCCATCTCATTCTGAATTTTTCATGTCAGTTTTAAATATGTTAAATGTTAGATTTTATTTTTTAAATTTTTTTCCTTGTTCCTTTCCTCCCTCTCTCTGAATTAACTCTTCTTCTCCCCCCTTTCCACCTCCTTTGGTCCACCAGAAGTCTCTGACTCCTTTCCCAATCCTCAATCCCATAGGTTAAGGAGCTAGTCTGTTGGTTGTCCTGTGCATTTAGGTCCATGATGCTCATTTTCCCTTGCAGTGCAAATAAGAACTCACTCTTCCAGCAGAATTGGAAACAAAGTATTTGTCAGTAGAAGGGTGCAGGGGCAATTCTAAAGGCACATGCAGTTGGATGCCCTACTTGGGTAAATTCAGACCATGTCTGCTGTACACTGTAATAAGACCATAAAAGCTAGACTTGCTTCATTTATCGAAGACTTAAAAACATACGATTTAAAAACAATTCTTGGGACATGGGCAGCACCAGCAGGACTGCCATATTTGTCCATCTCCAGTTATCACTGAGGAGCTGATGGTGAGTCTACTTCTTGAAGAAGTAGTCCACATGGGGCAGTAATCCCACAAATCTGTTTGGAAGGCTGTTGCAGGTTTTCGGAATGCATATTACAAATAGCACAAACTGCTGCCACTGAGCAGTAGTGGGGAGGGACTGTACAGTCAGGTGGTGAATGGAGCACTGATTAAGAAAATTGCTTCATTCTGGATGCTGTGAACTTTCTTCAGTGTTGTTGGAAATACACTACTCTGCTTGCCTAGATGAGTGTATGTTCCTAACCTAAGCCTTGTGGATGGTGGACAAGCTGGTGGGCCTCAGGGGCTGAGTTACTTTACACAGAGTTCTCAGTCTGATCTTGTAACCACAGACTGAAATGCTGGTCCAGTTAAGTTTTGATCAAAGGTAGCCTTCCAGATTGTGACAGTGGTGAAGTAAGAGACTATAATGGCAAAAGAACTCAAGGCACTGTAGGGGAAAACTATTTTACATCACAAGACTTCAGTGTTTGGAATACACTGATAGGCTGCTGGGGAACAATTAAATAACCATTGTTAAAAGGGAGTTGAGCACGTTTTTGAAAGTGCAAAAATTATTTAAAGGGGTAAGAGTAAAGAACGTGGGTCAAAAGAACTGGGTAAGAATCAATCTGCTGTACAATTATACAATCGTAACAACTCTTCAAACATACAAATTTGGCTATAAAGTGCTGTGGTATATCCCGAGATGGTGAAAGACACTACTCAAATGCACGCCTTTATTTCTTGAAAAGAAATCCCCAATTTGAATTACTGATAGGGATCAGAATCGTTTGATGATTAAAAGGTTTAAAATTGCTGAGCATGGCTCCTTAATTTTAATACCAAACACCCGTTTCTCTGTTGAATTCTCCATGGACTATTCTAACAATAATGTCTTGGCTTCACCCTCTGCCACAGCTCTTCTCATTATGTGTTCAACGCCATCAATCTATCCAATGGAGCAACTGATTCACAGTTGACAGAAGCAACACATTTCTTGCAGTATCACTTCAGGTGTAGATTCAGGATTCATGTCATCCTATTCCGGCTATGGGACTGACCAGGTTTCTGAAGCCACCAGAGATACTGCTCAGAAAAGTCACTCTAACTTTGTACCAGTAACTCCAAGTATTCAGTCCAATTCAGTCCAAATAAACCATTCGGTTCATCTGAATCCCATGGAGACTAGCATTAAAAGAGCCTAAATGCGCATCTCAGACAGAGCTTGTTCGGTATTCAGAATTATCAACATGATCTCACATTAGTGTATTGGTTCAATGGTTGCATCAACTACTGCAAGATTTTAAGAAACTTAAATTAAAACAACTAGTTTTGCAAGTTGGTGCCCCCAGTCCATCCCCTTCCTGATTTAGGCTGAGCACACTGTCTATAAACCGTGTCTGGACAGCTGGGGGCAAATCCACCAACTATTTGCAAGCCTCTTGCTGTCTATGAACTCTGTACTGCAAATAGCAGTTGGTCAGTGAAACTCAATTCCCTCCAGTGAGATTAGACCCCACTGTGTTTACTAATTCAAACATGCCTATTGCCTGTATTAGCCCTCCCTTCTAGGATCTTGGCAGCATTATCAAATTCAGGAGTTTAAGCTATTAAGGTTGCCTGTCCATTCACACATTGAAACAGAAAATCTTAGTAGAGGAAGTAATTCAGGTTAGAAGGTAAACAGGTACTAGCTGTCAATTGGTTAACAGATGTCTTGATACATATAAAAGGGGGAAAGGATGGTTCATGTTGCGAATAATGGGCTTTGCATGTAAATACTGAATTGGCTAACAGGTGTTTTTACCGGTAGTAGAGAGCAGTTTAAAAAAGGTCACGATGATTTTGTAGTTGGAAGGTCACTCAATTGTGCACAGCAGCACTTTGGAGTACAGAAAAATGGAGGAAAGGGCTCTTATGACAGTGGTAGTGGACTTACTTCTGGGTCAGGAGATCTGGGTTCAAGTATCACCTGCTCCAGAGGTGTGTATCAACATCTCTGAACAGGTTGATAAGAAAATATCTACAAAGAGGGCACAGCTGAGACTCTGCAAGTGAGGTATTGGGCTGCTTTGGCTATAAACTCTGCATAAAGGAAGTCCATTCTTTTACTTTTTTGTTAGAATCTATTAATAGTGGAGGCCACACAGCTCCTCAAACTTGTTCAGCTACAATTCAAACTGGCTGATCTGTAGCTTAACTCGATCTCACCTACATTGCCTTTTGCAAGCCTTAACTAGGAGTTACATGAATTAGTTTGACATTATACTTAAAAATAAACTTAACTTTGATGGGTGGAAACTTGGATACAATCTGGAGAAGCCTTTGTGAGCAACTGAGAATGTGAAGCGTGGATCAGGCAATGATCGCCCTCAACTGATGGTACCAACTTCTTGTAATATCACAATAGTGTCACACACTATTCCACATGATTCCATTAGTGCTTGTCTAACACTACTTCCCCATTCCCCAAGAGAAATAGTCTGAAAGAGTCCCATCAGTGGTTCACCCAACCAACTTGAGCAATGGCTACATAACTGTTTCAATAGAAATCCAGATCCAAGGAATACCAACACAAACGTGATCAACTTTCTCATCTCATGTGGCAAGTCACGCGTTGGTGTGAACTTGGATTGCATCAAATGTTTCAGTGTCCCACCTTTCATCTACTGAACACTGAGTCAAGGAAATTGGAAAGCATTCGTAAGATATGTGCAATTTTATTAGAAGCTGAATGTGTCTGCTCAAGTTTAGTGAAGGAGGTATCCTTGGTTCACTTGCCAATATTTATCCCTCAGTCACAAAAAAATTTATTTGATCCTTATCTCTTAGCTGTTTACAAACTGGCTACCATCCTTCCTTCAACAGTGACATTACAAAAGTCCTTCCTCAGGACGTCCTGACGCTATGATAAAAACTCAATAAATGCAGGTCATCCATTTTTTTGGCATAAAAGAACCCATGGTCATTTGCAAAACAGAGCAGGGAGATTCTGCTCTTAAAATAGCAAACTTTAATGGGCTGAACAGCCTCCAATAGTGCAATGTTTTATGAAGCAAATGGTTAATGCAAAATTCAAATTAAAGTAATATTCTCCAGGGTAATGATGCCCGCTGATATCTTATGGCCTCTACGGTTCCAGTCGATCCTGTATAATCCCTCTCAATGAACACTTAAGTGCAGACATAACTGCAAAACCATAACCCCTCTCTACGGCCCACTTCCTGGACTTGTTAATGGCTACTATGGTCAAATCCAGGAGCAGGTTCTCCGACCTGTCTGCTCCTCCCTGCACAGTGGGTGGGGCTTAAGAACAGCCAGAAATTTAGGAACAGCCCCTTTAAAAAACTAAGGTGGGGGGCTTGCAAACAAAAACATTCAACATGAATGAGGAAAACAATATCTCCACATCATAAAAACTACATGTGTCTTGGCACCCCATGAACTTACTATTCCATGGAACTACTGCATGCAACACTCTCTAACCATGGTCTCCGATGGAAAGAGGAAAGTAGAATGTTAACCTAGGGTGCATTTGAGCAACCAAGATGGGTAAGTGGAGAGTGTGTAACAGCAGCCATCCAGAAAATGAGGGAGGGACTTCACTCTGGCATCCTGGCTAATATTTACCCTGAACCAACATCAAAGAAGAAAAACAGATTGTCTGCTATTTTTCTATTTGTGGGAGCCTGCTGTCCACAAATCAGCTGCTACATTTCCACGTTGCAACAAATTCAAAAAGGAAAAGTACTGAATTACCTATAAAGTGCTTTGGAATATCTTGAGGTCATTAAAGGCGCTATGTAAATGAATATCTCTACCCCACCCACCACAAGATTTCAAACCTGGGAAGATTGCATTCAGCAGCAGAGTACTACACAGAGAATAAACGAAAATTCAAAATGGAAAATACCAACAAATTCCACAGACTGGGCCATGCCCACTGACAAGTGATAATGATAATTTATGGTGAGTCACAATTAGAGGCCCTGTCATTTTTGTGTGCTCATGCCAACTAATTAAATCTGTCAAATGAAAAAAACAGTAATGCTCATGTGATAATTAATACAGAGAGACACAAGTGATCATGGAGCAGGATAGCAAGCTGCAATGGTCAGGATAATTCCCCCTCCAAGCATTAGCAGGGGAAAAAAAGGTGAAATTGCCCCATAATAATTGTCGTTACTCTGATCACTCAAGTAGAAGAGGGTTGATTAAAAAATAAAGTCAAGCCTTACTAGCTTAAATATCCAAGTGCGGGAATGATAAAATTGGAGGAGTTTATTCATACCATTAAGCCTGGGAGAACTTAATTGAAAGAAGAGCCGAAGCTGGACCTTGACAAGCAGGAGGTCACTGTAATTGCTGCCGGACATATTTAACATTAAGATAATCAGGCCATTAATTACCCTTTGGATCATTAAATCAGCCAGTTGCAAAATGAAATTTCTGCCTCTATTACTCACTTGAGAGACCACGAGGGGGCCTTTAATTTATCAGCAAGCTTGGGATACAAAAGGGCCTCGGCACAAGCGAGTGCTATGCTTCTGTGGCGTACCAATTCGCCATGCTCTCTGCTCAAGGAAAATTAAATAGGTAAAGTAACCTCTGTTTTCCATACAAACCTGGGGCTACGAAATACAGAGAAGGAACAAAACAAAGAGCAGGGGAGGAGGGTGTGGAGGGATAGGATGGGGGTGCATTGGGGGAGCTTAACAGGAAAAACAGAAGAATAAAGATCTGAGGCTGTTCTCTACTTAACATCGTAATAAGGAAATCATCCCTGATTATCAGTGCTAATTTGGGCACTGCCAGTAGCTTTTTATGCGGGTTTCTGAGTGACGTTTAATTAATTCAATTGCTTGTTAATGAGGGAAGTGACATGTGGGGAGCAGATGCCATCCAAATACAGATCAGGCCCTGGCCAGGCAACTGCAGAGGGTCAGTGGCTTTCTTCTCTCACCAAAAAAGACTCATATTTGAATAGAGAAATTATATAGTGACTCATTTCAGAGACAAATATTACAAGTGCTGCTGAAGGAGATGATTATTTTTAACCTGCACCCCATATCTAACTCCACCATTATTTTATCCCTATCCTTCCAAGCGTTTGCTTAAATTGTTTTGATACTCCAATTTTCATCCTTGTCTCTCTTGAATAGGCTTACTTTTTCTCTGTATCTGTAACCCCATCCATCCTGCAAACCTCTGAAATCTCACGCCTCCAATTCTGGCCTCTTATGTTTTCCCAGTTTTCAGAAGTGCCAACGACGTGGTCAGCTGTCTGAGCTCTGGAATTCGTCCCAACACCTTCCTCTTTAGAGGCATCCCCTCAAAACTAGCAATTTTACTGTGCTTTAAGTTATCGGCACTAATGTTGCCTAACATGGCTGAGCGTCACATCTTGTCTGATTACATTTCTAGTGTTTTTTAGACCTTATTTCATCTGGGCTGCTTGTGACTCCAGACCCACAGCAATGTGGTTGACTCTTAACTAGCCTCTGGGCAATTAGGGATGGGCAATAAACACTGACCTAACCAGTGACACCCTCATCCTGTGAATGAAAAACATGGAGTGGGAGGGGTAAACTACATTTAAAACATGCTACATAAATGCAATTATTGTTATTATGCCACAGTGATCATCAGAGACAAAGTGTCAATGTAATCCCCAGAGGGAGACAGGATTCACTCTTCCTCTATTGTTCACCCTGTTTTCTCTTCCTGCTATCCTTGTACTTCCACCTTGAGGTTACCTCTGCATGACTTAAATCCACGTGCCATCACTCTGACAGACTGTGCTGCCAACCATCACGTGACCTCATTATTGCAGTGTTTTCAAAATGCAGTAAAGATTACCAGCAAGTGGAAACGCTGGACAAGTCACATCAACATTTATACTTCATGCATGGGTTCCAGCTTCCAGAAACAGAGGCATGCATTTCTATAGTGCCTTTCATTCTTCAGAACAAACCAAATCACTTTACAGTCAATTTGTGCACAAGAAGATCCCACGAACAACAATGCTATAATGACCAGATCACCTGATTTTTGTTTTAATGTGATGCTGATTGAGGATAAATTTTGATCGAGGTACTAGGGAGAACCACACTGCTCATCTTCCACATTGTCTTATGAGACATTTTGTGTCCACTTAAGAAAGCAGAATGAGCCTCCATTCAATATCTCATCTGAATGATGGAACCTCTGATACTGCCACACTCCCTCAGTGCTGCAATGGAGCATCAACCTAGATTTCATGCTCAGTTTTCTGGACTGGCATTAGAAACCACAACTGTTTGACTTAGAAGTGTCCAACTCAGTCTGGCGAGCACGCCTGGATGCATTTAGCACCTTTAAAACTAAAAATTCTGATGATTTTTTTGTGAACATGAAACAATGTCACATGAACATAAGAGCACTTAAAAACATTTGCAAAAAACTGGGTGGCATTGTGTCAGAGTGGCTGGCAGCACTACCTCATAGCACCAAAGAAGCAGGTTCAATTCTAGCCTTGGGTAATAATCTATGTGGAGTTTGCACATTCTCTCCATGTCTGTGTGGATTTCTCCTGGGTGTTCCGGCTTCCCCACACAGTCCAAAAATGAGCACGATAGGTGGATTGGCCATGCTAAAAATGGACCCCTGTGGAGTTATGGTGATGGTGTGGGTCTGGATGGAATGCTCTGCAGAGGATCAGTGCAGACTCAATTGGCTGAATGGCCTCTATCTGCACTGAAGTGATTCCATGTTTCTATCTAAGTCTATCCGTGACCTCTACAGGGACAGCAACATGCCTCTGCAATTCTAGCCCATTTCTCAAAATTTGAGACCTGCATTACCTAAAAGGGCAAAGGAAACCAGAGAACAGGAACCAATCATTGCCCCAAAAGATGATATATGACCGCTCCTTCATTTCTGATGAGTGAAAATCTTGCACTATCAAATAAAGCTGGACCTCAGTGAAAAATGCTCAGGTACATACAATTGGGTGGACCATAACATATTCGAATGAAGAAGAGGGAATTTTAATAGTGAGCAATGGAAGGAATGGTGGCATTAATACATGGTTACCCTCTACACATCAAGACTGCAATGGATGGTATCGTTCAAGAACGCAACTCACCAACACTTTCTCAATGGTAATGCGAGATGGACTTTCAATATCAGCCTTGTCAGTGATGCCCACATCGTGAGAGTTAATGCAAAAAGCTGCAGAGTGCAAACTGTCTGAGCGGGGCCCCCAAACATCAGTGCATTGTCTTCACTGGCAGACAGGGAGAGCTCATGGAATATGTGAGCGATTAGATCAGCCAAAATCACAATGTTAATGTGGATGTCTCAACTGCATACTTGGCAATTGAAATAAAAGCTATAGAAAGTCAGAGATACTCTGCCCATCTGGCAGCATCTGTCAGAGGCAAGACAATTTTTCATTGCTGTTAGGCTGATGTTTTTTCTTAATCAGAACTAGTGAAGGGATATGTGCCAGAAGGATCCCAAAAAAAACTGAACTGTTTTCTCTTTCCAGATGCTGACCTGCTATGTACTTCTGTTTTAATATCAGATTTCCAGGTTTTTTTTATTACTCAATGTGATAATTGAACATGCTCACACTGTCGGGACAATTAATTCCTACGTGCTAACTCTCTTTCAATGTCATCAGCCCTTGCTAATTAAATGCATTCTAATTTAAAGAGGGAATGAAATTGACGGCTGATGGTAATTGCTGTAACTTTGCGAGATTTTCTAAGGATTTACTGAAAGCTAGTTTTGTTCCCACCTGGCACTACATGTGTGAGGTGTGTACACGTACATACAACAAGAAACAAAAACAAAGTTGCTGTAAAAGCTCAGCAGATCTGGCAACATCTGTGAAGGAAAAAAAAGAGTTAACGTTTCGGGTCTGATGACCTTAAGCATCTGCAGTTCTTTTGGCTTTTATTATATATAACAAGCTTCTGAGTATAAAACATGATATTGAAACTCAACTCTTGCTTTGGGTACACAACCTCAGGATAACCCCAGCAACAGAACCAAAGTCTCATGAGTCACTTGTTCATCAATAGGTTATTGTCAGGACATCTAAAGATGCAAAAAAGACCCTGAACTACCGGTTGCCCGCCACTTCAATGCACCACCTTGCTCCCTGGCCAACATCTCCGACTCCGGTTTGCTACAGTGTTCCAGTGGAGCCCAGCACAAGCTGGAAGAACAACACCTCATTTTCCGCTTGGGGATCTACAGTCCTCCAGACTCAATATTGAGTTCAATAATTTTAGGGCCTAAACTCTCCCATGTCCCATTGCCCCACACCACACACCAGGCCTTGTTACCACATAGCCTGCCACTACACACCCACTGTTAGTTTAGACTAGATTCCCTACAGTGCTGTTAGATTAGACTAGATTCCCTACAGTGTAGAAACAGGCCCTTCGGCCCAACAAGTCCACACTTTCCCTTGAAGCATCCCACCCAGACCCATTCCCCCTATAACCCACAGATCCCTGAACACTACGGGCAATTTAGCATGGCCAATCCACCTGACCTGCACATCTTTAGACTGTAGGAGAAAACAGAGCACCCAGAGGAAACCCACGCAGACACGGGGAGAATGTGCAGACTCCACACAGACAGTTGCCCGACGCTGGAATCGAACCTGGGTCCCTGGTGCTCTAAGGCTACAGTGCTAACCACTGAGCCACCATGCCGCCCCATGTTGTTAGTCACTAACAGTCCCCATTAACAACCATTCACCCTCCCAGCCTGATCGTTAGCAACTCCTTTGTCTGTCCAACTGTCTTTCACTCTCTTTGGGCTCTATCCCATCGTTTACTTCCTACCCCACCCACCTCCCTATTTTCTGCACATAAATTGACGTTTTCCCAGCCACCATCAGTTCTGAGGAAGAGTCACCGGACCCGAAACATTAGCTGTTTTCTTGTCCACAGATGCTGCCAGACCTGCTGAGCTTTTCCAGCAACTTTGTTTTTGTTCCTGATTTACAGCATCTGCAGTTCTTTTGGTTTTTATTTAGTATTTAACTCATTGCCACATCTCTTCCAGGCATGCCCACCTTGAAGAAGTTCTGCTCTCCGATGGGATTTCCGTTCCAATCTCTCTTCTTGCCCACTGACATTAATTTCACTGTCACTCCTGGTGTTTGATCAGGTATTTGCTAAAACTCGTTTCCACAGCCATATCACGTTACTCAGTGACTGCCTCTGGCTAAGACTCACCCCATGTGGATTCCAACTGAAATTCCATCTCATGTTTTGAATCCTCCCAGGATCACAGATCTGTCCATGACGTTCAACGTTCCATGGACAGCTGCTCTTGCTGCATCCTGAGATCCATGCTCAGTGCCATGTGGCTTCACATTATACACTCTCAACCTTTGTCTCCAACAGCATCGCAACACAGTGGCTCAGGGTTACACCACTCCACAGTTCCACTTCATCGTCCAGCTCATTCGTTGTGCTAACAAGACACTTTTTCATTTCTTTTCAGGCAAAGCCCACAAGATGCACCAACTCAAAAATCCCATGGCCCTCTGGAACTTACCTCTCCTCCCCTTCCCTCTGACTCGATTCCCTCCCCCAAACCCCACACTTCCTGTTGGGTATTCACCATTCCTCCTAACCGTCTGCTCTCCAATGCTGAATGCTCTGTGCTCAGCAAAGGCCTCAGGTTATCCCTCTGCATCCCCACCGTAATGAACTTTGGGCATGACATGGCGCCGAACTGTTCTTCCACCGGCCTCACCTCCGTGCTCATTTCTCTGGACAAGAGTCCTCTCCCCGTCCGACAGACCCCTTTGCCCAACTCCAACACACTCCCTCCTCCTGGACCCCTCCCTCTGGCCTTTTACCTGCACTCGGTCTTTTCATTGAGAACTGTCAACGTGGTATCAGTCGCCTCAATTTCACTGCCCCTCTCAACAAATCCAACCTATCTCCCTCCGAACCGACTGCACTCCGTGCTCTCAGATCTAACCCTAACTTTGTCATTAAGCTTGCCGATAAGGGTGGTGCTTTTGTTGTCTGGCATACTGACCTCTAGCTTGCAGAGGCTGAGTGCCAACTCTTAGATACCTCCTCCTACCTTCCCCTGGACCATGGCTCCACCATGGCACATCAGGCTATTTTATCCACTACAGTTACGGATCTCATTTCATCCAGTGATCTCCCCCTATCCGCTTCGAAGCTAACAGTCCCCTAACTCTGCACAGCTCGTTTCTACCTCCTGCCAAAAATCCACAAACAGGACTGCCCAGGTAGACCCACCAATTCAGCCTGCTCATGCCTCACAAAACTTATCTCTTCCTACCTTGACTCAGTCTTTTCCTCTGATCCAAACCCTACCCACATACATCCAAGATTCATCTGACGCCTTATGCCGGTTTCAAAGCTTCCAGTTTACTGGCTCCAGTCATCTCCTCTTTACCATGGATGTGCAAACCCTTTACACATCCATTCCCTCCCAGAAAAGTCTTAGGGCTCTCTGCTTCTTTTTGGAGCAAAGACCTGATCCATTCCCACCCACCACCACACTCGTCCACTTGGCTGAGCTTGTCCTCACCCTCAACAACTTCTCTTTCAATTCCTCTTGTCTTCTTCAGGTAAGTGGGGTTGCCATGGTACCTGCATGGGCCCTAGTTATGCCTGTTTCTTTGTGGGGTACACGGAACATTCCTTGTTCCAGTCCTATTCCTGCCCCCACTCACAACTCTTTCTCCGATACATTGATGACATCGTCAGTGCTACTTCCCTGTCTAACATAAAATTGGAAAACTTTCATCAATTTCGCCTCCAATTTCCACCCTGCCCTCACGTTCACCTGGTCTATTTTCTGACTGTTCGACATTTCTGTTTCCATTTCTGGGGATAGACTGGCCACGAATGCCCATTACAAACCCACCGACTCCCACAGCTACCTGGACTATACATCCTCACACGCCACATCCTGTAAAGACTCCAGCCCATTCTCTCAGTTCCTCCGTCTCCATCACATATGTTCAGCTGAGGCCAACTTCGACAAGGAAGCCTCTGAAATGTCCATATTCCTCCTTAACCAAGGATTCCCCAGCTCTGTTGTCGTCAGGACCCTCAATCGGTTCCGACCCAACTCCCACACTTCTGCCCTCACCCCTTCTCTTCCCTCCCGTAACAGCGATAGGGTTTCCCTTATCCTCACCTACCATCCCACCAGCATCCACATCCAGAAGATCATCAGGTGCCATTTCCACCGCCTCCAGCAAGATGCCACCACCAGACACATATTGCCCTCCCCTTCCCACCCTTGTCCGCCTTCTGCAGGGACCTTTCCCTTCAGAACACCCTGGCCCACACTTTCTTCACCCCCAACACCTCCTCATAGCCCTAAGGCACCTTCCCCTGTAACCGGCTAAGGTGCAACACTTGCCCATGTACCTCCTCCCTCCCCAGTATCCAAGAGCTCAAACATACCTGCCAAGTGAAGCAACACTTCACCTGCACTTCCCAGAATCTAGTCTACTGCATTTGCTGCTCACTATATGGTCTCCTCTACACTGGGGAATTGAAGCGTAGACTTGGCGACCATTTTGCAGAATATCTACATTCAGCTCACAAAAAAGACCCTGAACTACCTGTTGCCTGCCACTTCAATGCACCACCTTGCTCCCTGGCCAACATCTCTGTCTCCGGCTTGCTACAGTGTTCTAGTAGAGTCCAACATAAACTGGAGGAACAACACCTCATTTTCTACTTGGGGATCCTACAGCCCTCCGGACTCAATATAGAGTTCAAGAATTTTAGGGCCTAAGCTCTCCCATGTCCCCAGCCCCCCACAACACACCCGATGTTGTTAGTCACCAATAGTCCCCATTAACAACCATTCACCCTCCCAGCCTGATTGTAAGCAACTCCTTTGTCTGTCCAACTGTCTTTCACTCTCTTTGGGCTCTATCCCATCGTTTACTTCCTACCCCACCCACCTCCCTATTTTCTGAATATAAACTGACATTTTCCCGGCCACCATCGGTTCTGAGGGAAGGGTGACCCGACCCAAAATGTTAACTCTGTTTTCTCGTCCACTGATGCTGCCAGACCTGCTGAGCTTTTCCAGCAACTTTGTTTTGGTTCCTGATTTACAGCATCTGCAGTTCTTTTGTTTTTTACCTAAAGATGCAGTTCTCCATATCTTTTAAAATGTTTAATTTCTCCAAGTATCAAGAATGCTCAGATAATAACAGCAGTAAGTGAAAAAACCTTTTAATTTCTTACTCCTCACTTCTTGAAGCTGGTAATGCATTCTGGTGCATGGCATGGTGAAAATTCATCAATAATTTCAAATATAATAGAAGTAACTTTCACAATACAGTATATGTCAAAGCAAAAAGATACAAACTTCTTCACCATTGTAAGAAGTGTTGTCTCCCTTAAGAAGCATTCTTACTGCCTGGAGTCACTGCTCCCTTCAGTACACAGAATTCTAACATTTCTACATACTAACCCCTAAAGATTTTGTATTCCTTAAGATTTACATTGACTTAAGAACAACGGTTTCATTGAACACACTGAACTCGACAGTTATTGTCTGTGGAACACAGCAACCCAATAACTTCTACTGTCACCTTTATCACAAATTCCTGTCCCATAATTACTGTTTAGACAAAGCCATCAGCCTCTAGATATATCGTCCAATTAACACGCTGGCCTATAGCGTTACTGTCTCCTTTACCGTACAAATTCCAAATGTTTCTGTCTCTCAAAACAGAATTAACGCAGGTGTTGTAGGCGGTAGTGGTTACTCCACTTGTCATTTCTTGCTTTTCAGCTCTCACTGCTGGCAAGCAGTACGAGCATTGTGTATTGGAAGACACATCCATCTATAAATACCTTCTTCATCAGTGAGCCCCATGTTAAGCTTTCCATGGCGACCAATACAAAATTTCTGAAGAAGGGTCTAGGCCTGAAATGTCAGCCTTCCTGTTCCTCTGATGCTGCTTGGCCAGCTATGTTCATCCAGCTCTACACCTTGTTATTTCTGGTTCCATTGAGTACCTGGTCTAAATCATAGGGGACACAGAAGAAAGCTGAATGTAGACAGGACATACACGCCCACTGCCATTTGGTTGTGCCCTGAGTCTCCACGACCCAGATCCTCACCATTACCTTAAAGACAATGTCCAGAAAGTTATCGTCTACTTTAACAAACTGACCCCCAGGAATCCTCATCTTCTTTAACGCACTGACCCTGGGACACACTGTCGCCGTTAACACACTTAACCTAAATATCACCAGTGATAATGGGAACTGCAGATGCTGGAGAATCCGAGATAACAAAGTGTGGAGCTGGATGAACACAGCAGGCCAAGCAGCATCTTAGGAGCACAAAAGCTGACGTTTCGGGCCTAGACCCTTCATCAGAAAAGGGGGAGGGGAAGAGGATTCTGAAATAGATAGGGAGAGAGGGGGAGGCGGACCAAAGATCGATAGAGGAGAGGATAGGTGGAGAGGAGAGTATGGAGGGGGGGGGGGGGGGGGGGGGAATAGGGACGGGATAGGTCAGTCTGGGGAGGACAGTCAAGTCGAGGTCGAGGAGGCGGGATGGGATTAGTAGGTAGGAAATGGAGGTGCGGCTTGAGGTGGGAGGAGGGGATAGTTGAGAGGAAGAACAGGTTAGGGAGGCGGGGTCGAGCTGGGCTGGTTTTGGGATGCAGTAGGGGGAGAGGAAATTTTGACCTGGTGAAATCCACATTGATACCATTGTGCTGCAGGGTTCCCAAGCAGAATATGAGTTGCTGTTCCTGCAACCTTCACTTTGCATCGTTATGGCACTGCAGGAGGCCCAGGATGGACATATCTAAGGAATGGGAGGGGGAGTTGAAATGGTTTCCCACTTTATACCACTCTACCTATTTCTTTCAAAATTTCATCTGCAAATTTCTTGATCATACTTCCTATGTTTAAGTCTAAATCATTAAGAATCACCATAAACTGCAAAGGGCCCAGCACTAGCCCAACAGAACCTCACTGGAACCAGACTTCCAGTCCAGAAACAACCTACTACCATCACCCTCTCCCTCCTACCTCTCATCCTGTTTTGGATCCAAAGTGATCTTACTTTCTAGACCAGTATGTCTTGGGGGACCCTACTTTCTAAAGTCCATGCAGACCACATGAAACGCATTACTCTAAGAAACAGCCCCTGCCACTACCTCAAAGATTTTGGTCAAATTTGTCAAACACAACCATCGCTTACCAAACTCATGCTGACAATGTGAGTCAGTTGAAGTGTAGATAAATTCTGTTCCTCAGAATTCTTTCTAATACGTTCTCCACTACAGCAGTTAGACTAACTGATCCTTGTTCTAGACCACACTCCCCAACCCATCAGAGGATTAGTTTTTTCTCTCTCTACCCTATGAGAGCCTTTCTTCAATCTGAACATGGAATCCATTGAGAGTTGGCAAGTTAGATACAAAATTGGCTTTGCCCTAGAAGACAGTGGGTAATTGTGGAGGGCGTTTTTCTGACTGGATGTTTGCAACCAGTGGTATTCCGCAAGGATCGCTGCTGGGACCTCTGTTGTTTATAAATATCTATATAGATATATAGATAAACAATCTGGATAAAAACGTCAGTGGTCTGCTTAGTAAGTTTCCAGATAGAGTCAGAGAGGTCTACAGCATGGAAACAGGCCCTTCTGCTCAACTTGTTCATTCTGCCCAGTTTCCACAATTAAATTAGTCCCATTTGCCTCAGCTTGGTCCACATCCCTCCATATCTATCCCATCCGTGTACCTGTCTAAATGTTTCTTAAATGACAAAATTTACTCGCTTCCGCCACTACCTCTGGGCAGACCATTCCAGGTGCTCACTACCCACCGTGAAAAAACTGCCCCTCTAGACTCTTTTGTATCCATCACCTCTCACCTTAAACCTATGTACTCTAGCTTTGAACTCCCCTACCATGGGGAAAAGCTGTCTGCTATTTATCTTATCTATGCCTCTCATGATTTTATAGACCTCTGTAAGATCACTCCGGAGTCTCCTATGCTACAGGGAAAAATGTTCCAGCCTATCCAATGTCTTGTCATAACTCAAACCTTGCAGGCCAGTAGCATCCTAGTAAACCTGTTCTGCACTCTTTATCGTTTAACAATATCCTTTCTATAGTTGGGCCACTGAACTGCATGCAGTACCCCTAATGTGGCTTCACCAACATTTTGAACTGCTGCAACAAGATGTCCCAACTCCTATACTTAATACTCTGACTGATGAAAGCTACTGTGCCGAAAACATTCTTCACAACCCTGGCCAGCTGAGCCTCCACTTTTTAGGAGCCCAAGATCTCTTTGCTGTGGAACAATTCCCATGGCTCAACCATTGTCTGTCTAAGACCTGCCCTGGTTTGACCCATCAAAATGCAAAATCTTGCATCTAAATTAAACTCCATCTACCCTTGCTCAGCCTACTGGACAATTGATCAAGATCTCACTACATTCCCAGGTAACCTTCTTCAATGTCCACTCTACCATTGATCTTGGTGTCATCTGCAAACTTACTTACCATACCTCCTAATTTCTCATCCAAATCATATTATATCATTACGAATAACAGTGGATCCAGCACCAATCCCTGTGGTACACCGCTGGTCACAGACCTCCAGTTTGAAAATTAATCCTCCTACTCCATCCTCTGTCTTCTAAGATGGAGTGCTTTAGCTATAAGGAAAGGTTGGACAAACTTAGATCGCTTTTGTTAGAGTGTATTAGCAATGAGGAGAGGTTGGATAAACGTAGATTGTTTTTGCTGAAGTGTTGGAAGCTGAGGGACGACCGAATAGAATTAAATAAAATTATGAGATGCATGCATAGTCAGTGGATAGACAGAGTTTCATTCTCTAGATGGAAATATTAAATACTAGGGGGCATAGGTTTTAGGTGAGTGGGGGAAAATTTAAAGGCGTATGTGCGAGGAATGTTTTGTTTTTACACAGAGGGTGGTAGGTACCTGGAACACGCTGCCAGGGAAGGAGGTAGAAGTAGATATAATAACAAAGTTTAAGAGACATTCAGGCAGACATACGAACAGGCAGAGAATAGAGGGATACGTACCACATACGGGCAGATGGGATTAGTTTAGAATGGTATCATGCTCAGCACAGACATGGTGGGCCGAATGGCCTGCTCCCATGCTGTACTGCTCTATGTTCTATCTCGAATACATTATCCCTTAATCTTCCAGTGGAAGGAATACAGGCTTAGTCCAACACAAGGCTACATGCTACTGAAACATCAGTGGATAGCTGACAATGCCTTTGAGATATTTTGTCAGTGCAAATCATTTAGTGCTGACTGGGGAAGGAAGGTGTTCCTACATGCAGAAATGGTTAAAAATCACTGCCTTGAAGATTCAGGGTGCCCACCCCTGGAGTTGTAGGCCTTTTCACAGTTCACAGGACTGACCTCTGGTGAACTGGAACAGTGACAGTACTAACCCACAGTTAACACTGATTTTATAATTCACAACACTTGTGTTAGTGTGCCTTTATCTAACACTTAATTAGTGCGTTATTGGTGCTTCTTGCCCTAAATAATTGCTATATTAAACATGTAATACAAATTCAACACACCAAACACAGAAGCTGAGCTGTCAAGGAAAATTACCACTGTATTAAATAAATACATTCTGGACCAAGTTCAAGTTAATTCTGGCCACATTGATCTTATTCAATTCTCACCCTCAGCACAGAGAGTGCCTGTATTGAACAGTAACAGATCAAAAGAAAAAAATAATGAAAATTTCAGACAATTTGTACTGAAAGATTTTTGCTCACAAGTATTTAAAAAGGTGCCATGGAGGAGTAACAGCTTCTGTGTTAAAAAAAAGTAAGTCGATAGTCTTTCAGCAGATGCCAGCTTCAATTTGTTACCATCTCTGAGGAAGTTTCGGCCATGGTTCGGAGGCTGCTGATAATTGCAGGAAACTATTAAAGCCATTCACAGGTGACATTAACAGATTACCAGAAGGGGAGGTCGTAGGTATGCATCATAATCTGGATCCTGCACAGCTGAGGGACTGAAGTTATATTGCAAATCCTGGCTCCTTTACCACAGCACCTTTCCAAAATCACAAACTTCACCACCTGAGGCGGCAAATGCCCAGGCACATCGCCACCTGCAAATTCTCCTTCAAATCAGGCTCCATCCCAACTTTTCTACAAAACTACTGGGTCAAAATTCTGAAACTCCTAACAACAGCACAGCAACATAGAAATTGCAACATTTCAAGAAAATGGTTCACCACATCATTTTCAAGTGTAACCAGGGATGGGCAATAAATTCTGACCTTGCTGTAGATGCCCACATTCTGTGAACGATAAAATAAATGAACCGCAGATTATCATGGCTGTTTGTGTAAGAAGTGCTTCCTGCTACCACCCTGAAAGATCTGGCTCTAGTTTGATGATTATGTCCCCTCGTTTTGGACTCAGCTTGTTCAGTAAATCAGCATACTGCCCAACATCTGACAGCGCTAATCTGTTCCCAAGAAACTGAAGCAGAAGGTGAACTGACAGAGCTGGCACAGTGAGGAGTAGATGAGAGATAAAACAGGCAGCTTAACTCTTGATCACATTGGGTGAGAATATACTCTGAATCAGTGTAATGCCTCTCTTTGCCCTCCCATTTCCACTCCCTTTCAGTCATATAGGTCACTGCATGAGGCACTTGCAAATATCTGAGACTCATTGAACTGCACACCTCCAGGAATCAAACATTTATGGACAGGGCAAGAACACGAAGACACTGGAGGGGTGCGGGGTGGAATGTGGAATCTATATAGTACGTGTCACAATCTCAAAACATCCTATGACACTTTACAGGCAACAGGGTACCTTTGAAGTGCGGTCACCATGGTATTTTCAGAAATTTCGAAGTTAATTCACACATGGGAAAAGCCCACCCACAGAAATGATGATGACTGATGTGCCGATTAAAGAACAAATATTGGCCACAATGTCTCTGTTCTTCAAAATAGTACCAGGTTGTATTTTTACAGGTGTTTGCTTAACATCTGCCCACAACTACAGTAAGAACATGAGCTCAAGCCTTTTGGGTGGGTCTTGAACCCGTATGCACTGATGGGACAGGTGACAGTGTCAATCTTTTAATCTAATGGAGCACTAATAAAGCATTAATGGAAACAAATCGTTGGCCTATCTCATTAGCACTGACCAATGTTGTGTAGTCCCCATATCATAAAACGTAGCTTCTACATAATTAAGGGAAGCAAGGTTCCATTTCCCTAATATTTGGCATCATAACCAGGGAACAGGCTTTTAAAGTAACAGCTAGGACTATTACAGGGAAGCTGCGAAACTTTTTCATCTAAAGGGTGGTGGGGGGGGGGTGCGCATGGAGGTCACAGCCTGAAAAGGTTGATAAAGTAAACAACCCTAATCAATAAGGCATACACTTAACAGCAGTAACCTTGGGGGCTATGCATCAAGACTTGGAAAGTGAGAGGAGAATGGACAGACCTTCATTAAATCAAGCTTAGACATGAAGGGCCAAATGGCCTTCTTGAATGCCATACATTTTCTAAAAGAAAGGCTAAGGACTGCATTAAGACTTGCTAATCACCCTGTGAGCAAAATATTGATGTTAGCCATACAACTCACTAGTGTGATAAAATATTGGAAGAAGTGCTTATCTTTGGATTTCCAAGTGGAGGGAAGGCTGAATAAGATGCCCCAGGTTAAGTAGTTTGGGCAGTATGAGTTTCTGCACAAGGTTCACACCCGTGTTTGCAAACACTGCAGGAAAAGTAGACAGGCACCCTTGAATCTCATCTGACAAATTAGGCTGAAAGCTTTGAGATCCAATAACAATATTTCACTTATAATATGAAACAATATTTACACGTGCTCATATATTTCATTCTCTGCCGTTTTCTTTCATGACAGTGTAATGTATAATATATTTTGACTTAGGTTCCAATTCCATGTCCTTAAGGAGCATTCAAAATACAAGACTAAGTCACCATTAAAAAAAAACCCACAGCTATTAAGAATTTGATCTCTGCTTCGGTTGCTGTTGCTTACATTATCTGCAAATATCTACTGAAGCTGCTCTATAAATTACAAAGACAAGAAATTTTAAAAGGATCAAAAATCCCCAAAATCTCCTGCTACTGGGAAAAAAATACAGCTCAGACCATGCAGGCTGAGTAGGCCAAAGATAGTCCATTGCCCAGTCTCTCTACTTTGTGTAGCCAAGTATCTGGCACCTACTGGTATATATTTTCCTGATTATATGACTGAAAATGAGACCTAAAAACACCAACTGCCCTTTAAAATTTTCAAGAACAAAAATGATCACTTGAAGGGTTCAGAAAAGATTTGCAAGGATGTTGCCATGGTTAAAGGGTATGAGGTATAGGGAGAGGCTGAATAGGCTGGGGCTATTTTCCCTGGAGTGTTGGAGGCTGAGCGGTGACCTAATAGAGGTTTGTAAAATTATAAGGGGCATGGATAGGGTGAACAGCCAAGATCTTTTCCCCAAGGTAGGGGAATCCAAAACTAGAGGGCATAGTTTTAAGGTGAGAGGGGAGAGATTTAAAACAGGCCTAAAGTGAAACTTCTTCATGCAGAGGGTGGTGTATGTACGGAATGAGCTGCAAGAGGTGGTGCTGGCTGTTACAATTACAACATTTAAAAGGCATCTTGATGGGTACATGACTAGGAAGTGTTTAAGGGATATGGGCCAAATGTTGGCAAATGCAACTAGATTAATTTAGGATATCTGGTCAGCACAGATATGTTAGATTGCAGAGTCTGTTTCCGTGCTGTACAACTCTATGACTATGACCTCAATCATAGGAGTTCACACCTTTGGAGCTATTGCTTGGTGAAGCTTCTCAGAATGGACCACATTGAAAGAGACTTTTGAGTATCTAAGGTTGACTGGCCATCTAATTGTCTATCTTATCAAATCCTTAAACATCTCAAAAAAAAAGTATTTTCTCTGCTGGATGGTGTCCTGATCAAAGGGATGCAACCTTAAAATCAGAGGGGCACTGTTCAGTGGGTAATGACAGGAAGCTCTCCCTTACATGAAAGGTGGTGGAAATCTGCTGTAATTCTCTCCCTCCGCAAACAATAATGAAGTTGAGGTCAATTAAAAATTCAGGACTGAGATTTCTAAATTTTTGTTTAGTAAAGAGATGAAGATGAATGGAACCAAGGCTGATTAGCCTCCTCCTGCTCCTTTACTCCAGAAGGAGCTAAGTTTACATAATTATACAAAATGATGAGTAAGTGATTAACATGCTAGAAGAACAGAAAGGGATGGAAATGCAGGATGGAAATTTTTGGAAATGCAGTAGTAAAGAATCGCAAAAAATAACACAATGTAACTTCAGTTTTACTTCAAGTTTCATAACTGTTTGGCTTAAAATTTTAAGGGCCAAGATATTATTCCATTTCACGTGTGCTTTGCCAGAGGTCTGGCCGTTGCCTTATTCTCGATGCTTCACCCTGTGTTCTTCAGCAGATAGTGTCAGAGACGGTTTACTACTGCCTTCCATTCTTATAGTAAGGGGAAGGAGGCAGACCCCAATTCCACCTTGGTTGGAAACAGGATTTGAGCAGTCTCTATCGGTATTATTCTGAATCACACACTAACTATGTAGTCAACCGAGTTAACCATCCCCCACCTAAATATTGCAAATATAAAGTAAAATTGTCGGTTGTCTCCTAAAAGGTACTCGTCTATCTTGTGTGAAGGATTGAATTAAAGCAAACCCTATCCTCTAGGGAAATGTACGTTTCTGTGGGAGCTCTTTGGTTTAACTTATTTCATGGAGGGAACTTATTACATGTTAATTACATCAGAAATTATCCTCTGGCTTTGAAATATTGCTTTTATGTGCAGAAAGCTAACAGGCACAAAAAAGCTGTCCTCGAGGTCCAGCAATGTGACACATTAGCAAAGTGTTAAAAATAAACCCATACAAATTATAGTGATCTGCTGTTCATAATCTATCTGCCTGAAACTTAAAGCTGACTTTGAACATATTTACATGTTGAGTATGAAAGGACTGTTCTGATCTGAGATGACAAAGAGCTGCTCACAGTTATACAAGTGAGGCAAATTCTCCCTGTTCAGGAGTTCCCCTCATTCAATCATTCATTTCCATGTTGTATGTTGTATGTTTCATCACTTCTCTGTCAGGCATGAAGGGACTTCTGATTGACGGTTAATAGATACTGAAAGGGAATCAAGTTTTTATCTGTGGGACAGTTGATGACAGTGATATGTCAAAGCATTATATTGCTTAAAGCCAACCTGTGTATGTTTCTGCTTTGGTGTAATTATAAATCTTGTAAATAAACTTAGTTGTTAGCTGGAATATCATGATCGAGCTGTACAATATTTTCCAACTATTTACAAAGTAGTACTTTGTAGTAGTCAAGCAACTATACACAAAATATCTCAACAGCAGAGCAGTTTTTAATCTTTGGCTCACATTTCAATGTAGAGGGTTAGCAAAGAGCAAGGCTGTAGGGAAAATGAATCATTAAGATCAGAATTTTAAAATTCTGGAGCCAATGTAGGCCTGTGAGTACAGGGTAGTGGGTGAAGGAATATGGTATGAGGAAAGGTATGAGCAGCAGTGCTTCCGATAAGCCCAATTTTAGACAGAACAGGCCAGCGAGGGCAGTATTGGAATAGCGCTGTCTGCATATAACAAAAGTATGGCTCAGAATCAATTCAAGACTAATGAACAGAGATGAATGCATGTACCTTGTGGAATCTGGTGAGGGTTTGGTGCGTCCCTGAGCACTTCCTTCCCAGATGCCGTTAGCTACTTCATTCCCAATGGATGACATTACTCGGATGAGCTCCAGGGGCCAATCGTCAAGATCGAGGGAGCGGACCCGTGACAGATGGGTGCCAAGGTTGCGGTGGATACCTGAGCATTCAATGCACATGAGGGCTCCTAGGTTCAAACTGGCCCAGTCTGGATCTGGCAGAAACCAAAGCAGTAAAAAGCCAACTAAACGGTGCGTATTAAACGTCAACACGAAAGCAAAATACTGTGGATCACTGAAATCTAAAATAAAAGCAGAAAATATTGGAAATGCTTAGCATGTCTGGCGACAGCTGTCAGCTGAGGAGACAGAAACAAGAGTTAATATTTCATCTGATCAAGAGATCACAAACTGTAAAGCTAAGTCTTTTTCACTCTCCACAAATGCTATTAATCCTACTTACTAAATGTCCCTTTATGTGTGTCTTCAAGTTGGACAATGGGAATCCTTTTCTCTGTGGACAAACTTATCCTCTGTTATAATATTTTTATTTGAGCACTGGGTCCTGGTGACTTTAGGAGAAGTTGCTGAGACAATGTAATAGGGATGAGAGAATACAGTTATGTGGACAGATTGAAGAAAATGAAGTTGTTCTCCTTGTAGTAGGCTAAGTGTTGTAAACAATGAGCATTTGGATAATGCAAATAATGAGAAACCTTCTCAAATGCCTCAGGGTATTGTTGGAGGAGACCAATTCAGATGACAGCAAAAGAGCAAGAGGCAATATGAAACTTTTATACAAGTGGTTAGGATTCAGAATGCAATGCCTCTTAGGGGGTGGATACAGATTCAAAAGCAGCAATCAAAAGGGAACTCGAAATTCCTAAAAGAGGCAAGGTGGCAGGGATATGGGGAAAGAACATTGGGAGTGCTTTTAGAATGAGCTGGCAAGGTGTAAATGGGCCAATTACTTCTTTATATGCAATATCATCCCATATTTCTATGTTAAATAATCAGTAAATGGAATCATTAACCCAAGGAGCGTCAGCCACCTGGCTGTGTAATTTAACCCTTTCTAATAATTGCGACTTTCTCAGATTTTAACCTGTTGAGGTCAAGGATCTAATCGGAGACATTTTTGTTTTTTATGGCTCAGTGACACCTTGGACAGATCTAACAGTTATATGGTAAATACAGTGTGCCCCCATTTAAAACTTACAGTATTAATCCCACACATAGACACAGTAGATTAGCACGATATCACATTTAACACTGACAGCTGTACTATAGGAGCCCCATAAGGGAATCCCTTGTTGTTATGATCAAAATATATCTTTTATTCAATTAACCGTGCTTACTAGACACAGTTATCACAGGGTCTTTGGCCTCATAGTGCTGGAAACCTGATAGCATGGTCTGCAGTCACCTTCAAAGAATGCTGCCAGGCATGACTGTGTTAGCCACTCAAGTGTACTGTTCCGTCATGAGGTACATAGCACCATTAACTACTTTTGTGCATATAATTTATGATATGGTTAAGCCACTGCTGGAGTACTGCATCCAATTCTGGGCACAAAATATCGGGAAAGCCTCGGAGCAGGTGCAGATATTTACAAGAAGAGAACCAGAGACTTCAGTTATGTGGAGTGGTTACAGAGGGGACTGTTCTCCTTTGATCAGATAAGAGAAAATTTAATAGAGATACTCAAAAATTATGAGATGAATAGGGG
Source organism: Stegostoma tigrinum (assembly GCF_030684315.1). Taxonomy (NCBI): domain Eukaryota; kingdom Metazoa; phylum Chordata; class Chondrichthyes; order Orectolobiformes; family Stegostomatidae; genus Stegostoma; species Stegostoma tigrinum. The sequence continues at coordinate 16,776,351 of NC_081360.1, read as the reverse complement.
GAAATTGTTTACACTAGCCGGCGGAGGGAAGCAACCAGAGAACATGGAAGAGAAAAAGCCAGGGTGAGACTACTTGGAACGTACTAACTAAAAGGAGATTTAATCATAAATTTTAAAAGGGAACTTGATCTGAAATAATGAAGAAAAGGAGACAATTGCTGAGTTAAAGAGTAGGTAACTGGGACAACTGTAAAGTGCTGGCACAAAAAGGTAATAGGCTGATGGCCTTCTCTTCTGCTGTACGATTTTGAGATCGCCTAGAAATCCTCTCTGGTCAGGAATGAAACACGGATGAAGAAGGAAACAACATTTGACAGAAAATGTCTTTTCATCACTTACTTAATGCTTCGCAGTCCACACAATGAGAGTTGCCACGAATGTTTCTGATTGACTGAATAGCGATGGCTTCATTCTGGCTTGCCAGTCGTGACTAAGAAAAGGCAAAATGATAGACAGACACAGTCAATGCCAATAAACGCAGGCACAGCAAATTATTTAAGCTGAATGTTTTTATAATGATCACACTGGTTAGTTAATCTCAGGAAAACCATGTTTCACAAATAAACACTGGCCTGTGCTGATACTTGCAGGGTTGGGAGATCATTCATAGTAGAATTTACGTTTAAATATGCCAACAGGTTAAACTGCAAAAGATAGAAAACCTAGAGAAGTACAGACAGTAATGCTGATGGTCAAAGTATTTTACCATAACCTTAAAATTTGAGTCAGGGCATTCAGGGGTGTTGGGAGTAAACCATTCTTACATAAAAGGTAATGAAACTTTGGGATTGTCTGCTAAGAATGCCACTGAGTCAAGTTCAACTGAAAATTTAGAATTGAGATTGAAAGATTTTTGTCATTAATTGCTCCAGAACCAAGGTGTTAGATGAAACTGTGGTCCAACTGAATGGTGGAAGAGGATCTAAGGGCTCAATAGCCTTCAATCATTTATGTTTCTGCAAGTAACAACAAAACCTTCATAACAACATAAGGGGTCACTACATTCTGCCTTTTTAAACATCCAGGTACAAAGTGCAGAAAGCTAGGGTCCATTCCTTGCACATTTACCAGAAAACGTACTCAAGAAACTTGCATTTTACAATAAATACTAACAAACTGCACTAGATAGATTAGCACTGTGGAAACACAGGGCTGTTTAATGGCGCCCACTGTCTTTAATGGGTCTTGTAAACCAATTGAATATCATTGTTTGGCTCTCCCTAGAGGCTACTCTAATTGGGTTGTTATATACAGAACAAAATTAAAGCTCCAACAGCAAACTAATGAAAGGGAGTGGAATGTTTGTTATTCTGTGCAGTCTTGGTGCTAAATTTTATATCAACTTTCATTTTACTCTTCAACCTATAACAGGTTTTCAATGAGGTTTTAACTGAGGCTTCTTTAGAAAGAAATATGGTCTGAACCATGTACTGGAGGTGCCAACACTAAATTTAGATTTGGTTGAAATAATATACAGATATTTAAATTGGAAGTGCCATGTGCAAACTGTCCTTTTAATAGCATGGAACTTTACTGAAAAGTAATGAGCGCTCTGGCTTTCAGCACTGCAGCTATGAACTGGAAAAAATCTTAAGAGAAGAAGCAGTCACAGTGCATGTCACACCGGAGCATTGTCAATAAGCCAAGTAGAACAGAGGAGCTTGGGGAAATTACCTTATTCTTGCTGCTCTCACAGGATTGCAAACTGGCCAGAATCTGACTTTCAATTGCCTGTACCCATGCATCTCTTTCCTCATAAGAAGCAGCTTCAAAGTGCCAGGTCTGGCCCGTGAGAGAGACGATTATAAATTCAAAATTCTCTTCTTGCTCTGTGAAGGAAAACAAAAAGCAATAGTCTTAATAAACGGAGAAACATAGTCATAGGAGACTGTGGTGGTCAGCTGGGATGTGGGAGCTTGTTAACATCTGCTTGAACCCAAAGCCTCCGTTTTTTTTAGCAAATTGCTTCAATCTGCATACTCTGAGAGTCAGTTTGGAGCAGGTAAAGGTCAGAGAGTAAATGCAACAGCATATGGCCAAAAAGATCAACAAGTTGTAAATGAGAGAGTGTTCAGAGTCAAGCACATGAAGGGTTAAGAAAACTTTGGAATAAGACTGGGCTCTTCAAGTGAAACTTAACCACTGAACTTTCACTGGCTAATGCGTCTAACATGTCTATTAGATTATATTGGGATCAGAAGCTAAACAGTTAAAGAGGAGTGTTAACATTTGGAAGTGATTACTAAAAGAAAATTGACCCCTTTTTATTCATCATCTATTACAGAGACAACAGAGGCATAATTAGGAAATACTGGTATCATTCAGAAGCAGCTTTGAAAAGTTGACTAGTTTCAAAGGAGTCCCTTGCAACCTGATAGCTAACATTAAAGGGCATCAGAAGATTACTCACTCCCACATATAATTTAAATGGAAAGTCACAAACAGCATCTGGGCAATCAAAGAACATAATATGGAGAGGAGTTTTTTACTTTGCCAAAAACGACTGAGGAGCTATGAACTTCCTTGAGAACTATTTCAGGCTTTGCAGGAGTACTTCAGGATTTTCATCATATTACACTTGAAGACCCATTGAAGGATTGGAAAAAGCAAAAAGGTTGCTTAAAGAACGGTGTCAAATCTGAAAAGGAACACCTATCAAGAAATGGCGAACATGCTGTAGCTCGTTTCTCTAAAAAGAGAAAGCGGAGGGGAAACATGATAAAGGTCTTCAAAATTCTAAGTCATTTCTGCTGATGGGACAATCTGAAACTCAAAGTATAAATATAGCTTTGTTAGTTCCCTGCTCAGTGGCAAACCCAATGGTAAGAGTCATTGTGGCCCTATCTTTTGAGCTAAAAGTCTGGGTTTAAGCCGTGCTCCAGAACTTGATGGCCAAGGAATGTGCTTTACTAATAAGGCCAAACAAGGTCAAATTTCAACATGGAAATCCTTCCATCTGCCATTGGCCAGTCGTAAAGGTGGGAGAGGTGTGGTCAGTCATTGAATGGAAAGGAATTGGATCCTCTACTACCACTGTTCCAAGCTATAACAAGCATGTTCAAATTATGGCTACCACAGCAACTCAAACATCTAGAGGTTAGTGTTGGGGAGATGCAGGATGGGAAGGAGAGGACAACAGTGGATCAGATTGGTGCCAACAGCACAGAGTTCAATCCCTGTTTTGACTGGGGTAGATTCAACACCTACTCCTTTGCCCAGCCCACGGGGGAGGTTATGATGCTGTGGGTCAAGCCTGCCTTTGGGCAGAGAACTCAAAGTGGTTGTGTTTGGACTAAATAGAGTACTTTTGTGCTGTAGGATTCCATACACAGTGTCTCTCTAGATAGAGCAGGAGGAGGCAACAGGTCCAGTGTCGATGTAAGAGTTCATGTGAGCAGTAAAATGTCAGAGCTGAGTGTTTCTCTTCTAAAATGCAATGGCAATCACTAATGCTGAAATTCTCTAACCAATAGTGATGCAATAATGCATTTTTTAAGCAAAAGACTGAGTAAATACTGACATTTGAATTCCTGCTGGGGGCATCAAGTAACAATGGGGCCTCATTCACTTGCTGCTGATTCCACACTTTACAGTACAAATTCAACCATTTATTCATATGCCAATTGGTGATAAAAGAGAAGCTGTATTATATAACAAAATATTTCCAAAACAAATCAGAATCAATTATTTAAATGCAATGAAAATTACAATTTCAAATACAAGCATACAACTTATGCTTGTGGCTTATATTTTAACAAAAAGCTACACTGAGGGCCTCAGGCTCCATTCGTTGTGCTGGAATTTCACACATTAAGAAAACAGTCAGGAAAAACATGAACAATCAGGAAATTATTAAATTAAAACCACCACACAGAAGCTGTCTGCAAGTAATGTGGCAACAGCACCACGATTATCTTGACCCATTCGCTTTCCATTCAAAGTGACAACATTACCCAACTGGTTGGTTTACTGGAATGTGACCAGCTTTGCATTCTGTATATCATATACAATTTCAGGACTACACGTATTAAAATGGATTTCGGGCAGTTGAATAAATTGGCCTCTTGACATTTTGTATAAAGAAAGAAACTAATTTATAATTTTCGTGTACAAATGAAAAAACTCAATCTTCTATTAAACAAACATGTGATTGCTGCCTTTGCTGAAAGCATTTCAAGTCAATTTGTGAACTTTGACTTGGTTGACCTTCAGCAGTGCAGAATAACAGTATAGACTATAAAGCACCTGAACATGCAAATGACCTAGCATGCACCAGATCTGGATTGGAGACCAGCTACAAAGAGCATTACAGGCAATGTTTCGCAAAACAAATTAAATACTGTACTTAAATGTCACAGCACACGATTGTATTTTGCCACAGATCATTACACCTGCTACTTGCACCTTAAACTGCAATAACTTGAAAAATATTACATCGAATGCCAACATGTACAAAAAGGGGATAGGGAGGAAGGGGGGCAGTGGTGAGAATGGGAAATGGGTTTCTTGAAGTAATTTAAACATCACTATTCCACAGCTAGTGGAAAGGTCAGAATTTAAGTAAAGAAAACAGGAACATGTATGACATAAATGAAGCAGTTTAATAAAACAAAACCAAAACACAAACAAAATAAAAGCCCACACAAGTAGGCAAGTATGCTCCAGGCAAACGAATACCAATTTCTACTCGGTGATCAGGTTTAAGTTGGTGTTCTTCTTGGATTAATTACCTTCTGTGTTGGTGCTGGTGCTGCTGCTGCTGTATATGTTTCGCAAGCTACCTACACGGTTTAGTTTCCATGCTTTACGTTTGGCTGCGTCCAGACAGCAGAGGGAAAAGGCAATAGGGAGAATGAGAGAGAGAGAGAAAAAGAGAGAGAGATGTCAAAGTCACAGCGAGAAAGTAGACAACTAGCAGGGGGAGTAGTGGGGGATGGTAGTGGTGGGCACTTGTTAAGTCTCCGGTAGCTAACAGGAGCGAGCACTATCAATTGTCGTGTTTCCACCTCTCCAAACCAGGATCTTGGGTGGAGTGAAGGCAAGTCTGGAGAGGAGACAGAGCCTGTACGGGCCAAGGCAGCAAATTACAGCTTGCTGATACTTATCCATCTCTCAATGCACTTCCTGCAGGTCTGAACAATCACACACATATTCATCGGTACCATTGTCTAGATGCTTGAAATAGCTATATCAAAAATAACAGTACTTTTCTGAAAAGAACTTATGCTATCAAAATATTCTATTTATTATAAAGAAACAATGTCTAACGGTTGAAAATTATGCAAAGGGGGAAATTTCTATTTGATGCAGTTTAAGCAGTTACTGCACAAATTCAATAAGATATTTCAGAATATAATTTTCCTCCCACATTATTTTTCCTATTTCTTCTGAAACCTTTGACATTTAGTGGCCAACGCCAAAAGAGAATGTGGTCCATGTATTCAGAGGGAAGACCTGGTTTTTTTCCCCCCTCACAGTCATACAGCCATTCAAGCATTCATCCAAATACTTTTTGGAAGTTATAATTGAATCAGCTTCCACTGCCATTTCAGGAAGTGCATTCCAGATTATAAAAACTTCTGTAAAACATCCCCCCGCCACATCTTCCCTCTAGTTCTCTGCCAGTTATCTTACGTCTTGTGCTTCACGGACACTCTTGCCAGCTAAAACAGTTTCTCTACATTGGCTCCATCACAACTCCCCATCACTTTAATCACTGCTAATAAATTTCCTCTTAACCTTCATTTGAACGAACAGAAAAATCCCAGCTTCTCCCCTACATAACTGAAGTTTGTCATCCTTACAAAAATACACTGGCAGCATATCACAAGGTGGGCGTAAAAGGGAACAATAATGAACGATTAGTTATCCAAAGGTACATTGGATTAAGGTAGGAAGTGAATCCATGCTATGCTCTGGACTGCTTTCTAGATCAGTGTAGTCATTAGCACAAAGGGGACAAAGGTTAAGGAGGATCAAACTCCAGAAATGAAGACAGGCAAACAGTTAACACAAAGGCTGGGGAACCAAATAAGAAACAGTGACGTGCACATAACTAAGTTCAATATAAAAATTAAAAGGAATAGAAAACTGAAACAAAGTGCCTGACTGAGGAAAAGAAAAGGCCTTTTAAATTGCCTTGAGTCTGTGCTCAGAGCTCAAAATCACTGGGTACACACAATTAGAATGTGCTTTCACTCCCTTCAGATTCACACACGGAGATAAACAGTAACTTGCAGGAACGGAAAATATTAGAGACCCAGGGTATTATGGTTAGCCACTCATCAGTGTCTCTATGTGGGTCAGCTTTATGATAGCTCATTCTGTCTTCTTAGCTAGGCATAGGATCTCGCTATGCCACGTACTAAGAAGATAGAGTTACAAAATAAAAAAAAACTGCACCATAGGTTTTTATTCAAACTTAGTTAAATTTCACATTATTTCTTAGAAAATGACAGATGGAAAAGATATGGAGACTCAGAGTTTAAAAACACAGGCTATTTTGTATTACAAAGTACTAAATCAACTGCTACTTGCCACAATTCTAAAGCTTTAATTATCTCCCATTGCTGGATAAGATCCATAGACCCGCAATACAGCTATAACGATGTTTTAAACCCAAATTAGTTTCATGTGGAGATGGTTTAATTCAAACTTGCTTGCGAGAAAAAGCCACACTGTTTTTTTAAACGAGTGTCAGGATCCTTTCAAGGAACTCAATGACTTGCGTTCAGTGTCCATCTGGCTAGTCAACCACCAGAGGTGACGAATCGCCAGGAAATTCTCAGGAGGCTACATTTGGTGAGCAGACGCGTCTATGCTCCAAGATGCAAAGCTCACACTATATCCAAACCTGTGTCATGATGGGCAACTGGTGACAGTTCCAGTAAGCCATGAGAAACGAGGTGGCCTTTTGTCATCAATGCAAACATGTTTTTATTTAAAAAGAAACAATGGGAAAAAAAGTACAAAAAGTTCTCAGACTGACAGACTGTCATAATGTAATGTCAATCCTGTGACAGACTGCACATTTTTAAACTTGGAAAGTTGCCTTAAATTTTAATCTTTGCATTTGACATGCGTTTTTCCTTTACCACTTGGGGATTCGGTTCAGTCACTTGTTTTTAATATTACCTTTATGCAGATTTCTATTTTCATACTTACTCTTACACATCTTTGAAAGGTTCTATAGGTACAACAGATGCAAGCATTCAGAAGCAGAAGTTTGAAAATCTGAGAGAAATTTACTAAGCTACTGCCTGAAATAATGTTAAACAGGAAACCAAATTCTTCTCAACCAATGGCTTAGTCAATAGCAGCACTGCTTGTACGCCAGGTTGACGTTTTCCAGTGTGGTACTGAGGCAGTGAGTCCTGCATTGTCAGAGGTGCTTTGTTTCAAAGAGACGTTAAACTGAGGACCCACTGTCCCTCTGAGGTGAATGTAAATGATTACATATCACTATTTTGAATAATAGGGGAGTATAATTTTAAAAAAGGCGCAGGAACACAAAGACCTGGTGATATATACATGCAAATGTCTGAAGATTGCAGAAGTTCAGAAGACTACGAATAAAGCATATAGGATCCTTGGCTTCAGTATAATCGTACAGGAACAATAGCAAAGATGTTACAATCAACTTCTATACAACACTTTCAAAGTGTGTCTACTGGTACAACAGACTTCCTTCTGTACTTATACCTTTTTAAAAAATTTTCTACAATGGTCTTGACAAACAAGCATGGATAGTCTTTGCTGGAGCACTGTGTTCAGTTTTGGCACTACACTTCAGCAAAGGTGTTAAGATATTAAAGAGGATTCTTTGGTGTTGTCTCATTCTAAGGTGAATGGTGTTGTCTAAGAATAACGGCAGCAGTGAAGTAAAATTCCACTCTAAACCTCAGCATCTCTCCTTTAAATTATAGCTTAAACCCAATCTCTTCAACTAAGTTTGATATAACATATCTTTGTGGCATGCTCTCAAGTGTTGCTTGATTACTTACCAACAAAGCATTGTTGGACGTTTCACTAGATCAAGATTGTTACAGAAATTTAAGGTGATAGTGTTGTTACTTTCAGATTGACACAGGCAGGACAGCTGGAAATCTGGTATACATTAATGTGGCTAAGGAGGTTTTGGAATCTGACAACCCACACAAACATTCCGGAGATGGATGGGCATAAGCAAATAATTAGTCATTGTCCACAAAGGACCACAGGCATTTCTCCCATCAGAGCTGACAAGAACGGCCACTGAACAAGATCAATGCAGGTGCAGAAATGATATACAGGCAAATGAAATGTCAAAGAAGGAGCCTTTGAAGAGGTTTTCGAAAACAGGTAGATGGATGGTAATGTGGATGTGCCTCGGAGTTCTAAACATCATTGATTAAAGACAACAATGTGGTACCTACTGCTGAAGAGCAATGAAGGGGAGTGGGGCAAGGAAATGGAAGGGAGGGCAAGCATGGTAATATTGATACCCTACAACACAATGAGTGAATGGAGCGGTCACAAATCTGTATTCAGTGGAGAAATGAAGTGGTCTGAACAGCATCAATAGCGAGATCAGATTTGTACAACAGTGAAATAAAATGGCTTCCACTGACATTAGCATTCCTGGGAAAAGTTGGAGAAAGGATAGCTAGGCAGGATTCTGAGGGAAAAAAGGTGCAGTAGAACCATGCTGAGTCAGAAAGGCAACTCCCCCCCCCCCTGCCGTTAACAAAGGTGGAGGCTTTACCAACATTCACCCCATCAACTTGTACATGAACGTGTCTGGCAAGATTGAGAAGACAGCACAAGCCACTATATTCCAGAATTGGGGAAAAAAAAGTAAATAAAAAACAAATTGTTTCCTTTGGATTTTGATTTTTCCTTGCACAGATGAATAAACTTCTGCTTCTCACATACAATAACTGCCAGTTTTCTCCACCCTCTGCAATGGTTATGGCAGGAAGAGTAACAAGGCAGCACTGTGCGCCCGCACTCATCCCAAAGTAAATAAACCCAAAGACTGGCAGGCATATGTAGAAAAGGTGATATCAACCTTCTGTTAAACCTCAAGAACAAAAAAAAATCAGCAGTTTACATTTCTTACTGTCACTTCCATTTTCGGTCTGCCTATTCTGAGAAGAGTCACTCACGTTCAGGCACAGTTTCGCTGGCACTGGCTGCCTGCCAGTATCTCGCTTAACTATCTAATCCTTCATGTAAGTCTAATCAGCATGTCTTGGCAAGTTATTTGACTATTGGGATATCACAGTAAAGCCTTTTAATAAAACAGCCGTTTGGTGGAAAAAGGGGGAGCCAACAGGATCAACAGTTAGGAATTCTACTCAGTGCACTGACTCTGTCTTTCACTGCTCTACAACCTATTCACATAAATATGGCAACATCAACTTTTCATGTGTGCGGATTATGAATTCCTGCTATCGCATGAAAAAAAGTCCATCATTTGCCACAAATATTGCTTCAGAGAAACACTGGCCATGATACTTTCTAGTTCAAGAAATTTTCATTTACATCTATCTACTTGTTACCTAGTTTTTGACTGAATATGTTTCTATTTGTGGCCATTTCCTCTGTAGACCCAGGTGTTATCTTTCTTGCAAAGCAAAACCTTACCAAATAATTTTCAAAATTTCCTGCATGCATCTGCTGCACTAGAGGGATAGCAGTGCAAATTTACCAGTGTAATACCTGGGCTGCAAATGTTATCTTTTGAGGACAGATTGCACAGAAATGCCAAGGGTGTCTATTCTTCAGAACTTAGAAAGTTAAGACATGATTTGATTAAGGTTTCCAAGACATTAAAGTGAAGCGATAGGATAAGTAGAAAGTTACTAATTTCCATTGGTTGCTGGGTGAGAGATCTAGGATTTGAGGGGTTGCCCAAAAATCAGAACCATGGATGAAGGCACAAAGGCTGGGAGACGTTTGGACTTTCTTCTGTAAATGGCAATTGATGCAGGCTAGTTTTGAATTTTAAATGGGAAACTGAGATGCATTTCGACCAAAATAAATTATAAGGAATGTAGGAGTTAAGTGCACGTCATCCACAATCTCTTTCAATGGTGGAACAATTTTTAGAGGCCGAGTAGCTACCTCCTTTTCTTATTTTTCTGTGCATTTACTGTATTTGTCATGTTATTTAGCTGTATAAAGTTGACAACATGTAAAGGATTTTTTTGTTTTATGCAACAGATAATGATGATTAGGAATGTACAACCTGAATGAGGCACAATATCGGTTACGTTATTGTACATGCAATTAAAAGATCTGGGTTAATGTTTCAGCAATGAGCTAAAATGGCAACAAGGAAATTGAGGTCAGTTAATTAAATAAATCATCAATGAAAAGTTAGTATCTATAATCTAAAGTACAAAACTACCAAATTCTGCCACGTTTGTCTTTGAGGCAAAGATGATTATGTTCATCATGTAGGAAGATCTCAGACATATGTAAGCTTAATAAGGTTGTAATAATGGGGTTTTTAATTTTCCAAACATTGAATGGGGCTACCACAATGTTAAAGGTTTAGATGGTGAAGAATTGGTCAAATGTGTTCAAGGAAATTTTCTTTATCAATATGCGGCTGCTCCTTCTAGAGAAGTAGCAAAAGTAGAGCTTCATTTAGACAATAAGGCAGGGCAGGTCACTGAAGTAGAAGTGGGGAAACATTTGGGAATAGTGAACATAATTCTATTAGTTTCAAAAATGGCAATGCAAAAGGAAAAACAAGCCCTAAAAGTTAAAGCTTTTAATTGTAGCAAGGCAAATGGCAAATTTTAATGGTATGACACAAAAACTTTCAAATTTGATCGGAGTAGACTATTTGCAAGTAAAAGGATGTCTGACAGCTAGAGGCTTTCAAAAGTGTAATGACAAAAGTTCAGCGGCATTATGTTCCTATTAGAGTGAAGGGTAAGGCTGGTAAGATTAAGCAACAATGGATGGATGAAAAATGTTAAGGTCCTAGTCAAAAATAAAACAGAATATTATTTTAGATATATACAACTTGTTTCAATTGAATCTCTTCATCAATATAAAGAATGTAGGGGTATTCTTAAGAAAGAAATCAGGAAGGTAAAGAGGGGATACGAGATATCTCTAACCTTAACTGCCAACACTAATCCAAATAGATTCTAAAAATACACTAAGAGGGCAACTAGAGTGAGGGTAGGGCCCCTTAAAGATCATAGAGGTCATCTTTGTGCTGAACCCCAGAAGTCAGGAGAGATATTAAATGAATATTTCACGTCAGTTTTTATTGCGGAGAAAGAAATGGAGGCAAGAGAATGCAAAGAAATAAATTTTGATGTTTTAAAAACAGTTCACAATATAGAACAGGGCATTCTGGAGGTCTTACAGAATACAAAAGTGGATAAATCTCTGGGACCTGGTCTAATGTATGCCAGAATGTTTTGGAAGTGAGGGAAGAAATTGAGAGATTTCTTGCAGAAATATTTGCATCATCTATAACTACAGGTGAAGGGGGAGAAGGGAAGGGTAAAACTTCAAGAAGGGGACTGTCAGAGATTACAGTAGAATATAGATAGACTGGAGAGTTGGGCAGATAAATGGCAGATGGAGTTCAATCCGGGAAAATGCGGGGTGATGCGTTTTGGAAGATCAAATTCAAGGGTGAACTATACAGTAAATGGAAAAGTCCTGGGGAAAATTGATGAACAGAGAGATCTGGGTGTTCAGGTCCATTGTTCCCTGAAGGTGACAACGCTGGCCAATAGGGTGGTCAAAAAGGCATATGGCATGCTTCCCTTCATTGGGCGGAGTACTGAGTACAAGAGTTGGCAGGTCATGTTGCAGTTGTATAGGACTTTGGCTCGGCCACATTTGGAATACTGTATGCAGTTCTGGTCGCCACATTACCAAAAGGATGTGGATGCTTTGGAGAGGGTGCAGAGGAGGTTCACCAGGATGTTGCCTGGTATGGAGGGTGCCAGCTATGAAGAGAGGTTGAGTAGATTAGGATTATTTTCATTAGAAAGACAGAGATTGAGGGGGGACCTGACTGAGGTCTACAAAATCATGAGGGGTATAGACAGGGTGGATAGCAAAAAGCTTTTTCCCCCAAAGTGGGGGACTCAATTACTGGGGGTTATGAGTTCAAAGTGAGAGGTGGAAAGTTTAAGGGAGATATGCGTGGAAAGTTCTTTACACAGGGTGGTGGGTGCCTGGAACGCGTTGTCAGCGGAGGTGGTAGACGCAGACACGTTTGCGTCTTTTAAGATATATTTGGACAGGTACATGGATGGGCAGAGAGCAAATGGACACAGACCATTAGAAAATAGATGACAGGTTAGACGGAGGATCTTGATCGGCACAGGCTTGGAGGGCCGAAGGGCCTGTACCTGTGCTGTAGGTTTCTTTGTTCTTAGTATAATTGTTGATGGGAAACAAAGTGCCAGGATGACATCCATGGGGGTGGATTCAACTACATGGAAAAATATGAAAAAATTGAAAGGTAGAACTTAGAGAAGTTAAAGTCTTCAGCACTCAAAACAAGACAGAGTGCTTGGAAAGGGTTGGGCATCAAACCTCAAGCACACTGGATAAATGAATGACAATAATAAAATGGGCAATTGATACAGGGACTGAAGGTGTTGTATCTGAATGTACACAGTATACAAAATAAGATAAATTAGTTTGAGGCGCAGATTGAAATTGGCCGGTATGATGTGGTGGGCATCAGGGAGACATGGCTGTTAGCAGATCAGGGCTGGCAGTGAAACATCCAAGGATATATGTCCTATTGAAAAGACAGGCAGGTGAGCAGAGGACGTGGGTTGTTTTAATAGTAAGGAATGAAATTAAATCAATAGCAAGAAACGTAGTCAGGTCAGATGATGTAGAATCTGTGTGGGTACAGGTGAAACCGCAAAGGTTAAAAAACCATAATGGGAGTAATGTACAAGCTTCCAAACAATAGTCAGGATTTGAGGCTCAAAATACACCAGGAGACAGAAAAGGTTGTAAGAAAGGCAAGGTTAAAGTGATCATGGAGAATTTAAATATGCAGTCGGGCTGGGAAAATCAGGTTGGTAGTGGATTGCAAGAAAAGGAATTTATGCAATGTCTATGAGATGGCTTTCCGGAGCAGCCTGTGGTGCAGCCCACTAGGGAATGGGCAATTCTGGATTTAGCACTATGCAACGAAGCAGACGAGATAAGGAAACTTATGGTGAAGGAACCCTTAGGAGTTAGTGACATAATATGACAGAACTTACTCTGCAATTTGAGACAGAGAAGGTGGCATCAGATAAAACAGTTTTACAGTTGAATAAAGGCAACTACAGAGGCATGAGTGAGGAGGCGACCAGAACTGGCTGGGAGACGAGCCTAGCACAAAAGACAGTGGAAATTCAATGGCAGGAGTTTCTGGGAGTAATTTGAGAGTCACAGCAAAAATTCATCCCTAAGAAAAAGAAGTATACAAAATGGAGGATGATGCAACCATGGTGGAAAGGGAAGTCAGGGACAGCATAACAGCAAAAGAGAAAGCATATAAAACTTACCTCTTGGCACCAGTGGCCCTTTTGTTTTCAGCGGCAGCAGCGCAAGGCAGAATGCTGACAGGAAAGTAAGGTTGTTTTTTTCCTCCAGTATAAAAACTGACAGCAGCGGCCCTCTTGTTTTCAGCGGCAGGTGTGTGGAGAGAATACGAGCGAGAAAGGTACTGATATGTTCGGGCCTTGGCTAAACCCGAAACACTACACTTGTAGTGTGTCCCACCCATCCTCCTCCACTAACCAAAAAAAGACTGTATGGAGGATTGGTAAAGTAAGGCTTTTATTAAAAATTCTTCTGGAAATCTAGAGGAGGAGGTATGGAAGCTAGGGTAGCTGCATGCTCCTCTTGCAGGATATGGGAGGTAAGGGTCACTGCCGGTGTCTCCTTTGACTTCACCTGCGAGAAGTGCAGCCAACTCCAGCTCCTCACAAACTGCATTAGGGAACTGGAGCTGGATGAACTTCGGATCATTCGGGAGGCTGAGGGGGGTGATAGAGAGGAATTATAGGGAGGTGGTCACACCCAAGGTACAGGAAAAAGGGTGACTGTCAGGAAGGGGAACAGGGACAGATGGGCAGTGCAGGGATCCCGTGTGGCCGTTCCCGTCAATGATAAGTATACCGTTTTGGAAACTGTTGGGGGGTGGCCTACCAGCGGACGGCCATAGTGGACAGGTCTCTGGCACTGAGCCTGACCCTGTGGCACAGAAGGGAAGGGGGGAGAATAGAAGAGCAATTGTAGTGGAGGATTCAAATGTAAGAGGCATAGACAGGCGGTTCTGTGGACGCGAACGAGCTGAAAGGATGGTACGCTGCCTCCCAGGTGCCAGGGTCCGTGATGTCTCGGACCGTGTCTTCAAGATCCTTAAGGGGAGGGTGAGCAACCAGCAGTCATGGTACACATCGGTACCAATGACACAGGTAGAAAAAGGACAGAGAATTTGAAAAACGAGTAGAGGAAGTTAGGTTGGAAGCTGAAGTCCAGGACAAACAGCGTAGTTATCTCTGGATTACTACCAATGCCGTGTGATAATGAGATAAGAAGTAGGGGGAGAGTGCAACTAAACACATGGCCACAGGGCTGGTATAAGAGGGAGGGCTTCCATTATGTGGATAATTGGAGTACATTCTGGGGAAGGTGGGACCTGTACAGTAAGGATGGGTTGCACCTGAACCAGAAGGGTACAAATATCCTGGGAGGGAGGTTTGCAAGAGCTGTGCGGGATGATTTAAACTAGCTTGGTAGGGGGTGGGGAACCGGATTTATAATTCACAGGAAGAGGTATTCAGCCTTCCAACAGACACAACAGGGAGTGAGGTGGTTGGTAAAGAAACGTGGTCAATGGACCAAAATTGCGGACACCGAGATGGTTTGAGGTGTGTATACTTCAATGCTACAAGTATCAGAAATAAAGCGGATGAACTTACAGCATGGGTTGGCACTTGGAACTATGATGTTGTGGCAATTACAGAAATGTAGGTAACTCAGGGAGAGGAATGGTGTTGCAAGTTCCAGAATTTAGATGCTTTAAAAGAAATAGGGGGAGTGGTAAAAGAGGCGGGGGAGTGGCATTGCTAATCAGGGCTAGGTGTAGCAGCTACTGAAAGGCAGTTTGAGAACGATATGTCCACAGAGTTAGTTTGGGTTGAGGTCCAGAACAAGAAAGGATCAGTCACTTTGTTGGTTTTTTTTAAAAACAGATCCCCTAACAGTTGCAGAGAAGTAGAGGACCGGATTGGGAGGCCAATACTGGAAAGGTGCAGAAGTGACAGGGATGTAGTCATGGGTGACTTCAACTTTTCAAATGTTGATTGACAACATTTTAGTTGTAATAGTTTGGATGGAGTGGATTTTGTCCAGTGCATTCAGGAAGGTTTCCTGACACAGTATGTAGATAGACCAAGACGAGGAGAGGCTAATTTGGATTTGGTGCTTGGCAATGAACCAGGCCAAGTGTTAGACCTGTTGGCAGGAAAGCATTTTGGCGGTAGCAATCATAACTCTGTTCCTTTTACAATAGTCATGGATAAGGATAGGTACATACAGCAGGGTAAGGTTTATAATTGGGGGAAGAATAATTACAATTCTGTTAGGCAAGAACTGGGTAACATAAATTGGGAACAGATGGTGTCAGGAAATATGGAGATTGTTTAAAGAATGCATACTGCGTGTGCTCGATATGTTTGTCCCTAGCAGACAGGGAAGATGCGGTTGAGTGAGGAAGTCTTGGTTCTCAAGAGAGGTTGAACGACTGGTTAACAGGAAAAAGGATGCTTATATAAGGTTTAGGCAACAAGGAATGGAAAAGGCTCTGGAGGGATAAAAGTTATCCAGGAATGATCTGAAGAAAGAGCTTAGAAGTGCTATAAGGGGGCATGAGAAAACATTGGCAGAGAGAATTAAGGAAAACTCTAAGGCTTTTTACATGTACCTGAGGAATAAGAGAATGTCCAGAGGAAGGGTAGGGCCGATCAAGGATTGTAAAGGGAATTTGTACACGGAGCCTAAAGAGATAGGAGGGGTCCTTAATGAGTATTTTTCCTCGGTATTCACAACTGAGAGGGGCCTAGTTGTAGAGGAGGACAGTGTGAAACAGGCTGGTAGGTTAGAGGAGGTTGCTGTTAGTAAGGAAGATGTGCTAGGAATTTTGAGGAATTTGAAGACAGACAAGTGCCCCGGGCCCGATGGGATTTATCCAAGGATTCTATGGGAAGCAAAGGAAGAGATCGCAGGGCATTTGGCAATGATCTTTTCACTCTCACTGTCCATGGGTATAGTGCCGGAAAATTGGAGAGAGGCAAACGTCATTGCCTTGTTCAAAAAAGGGAATAGGGATAACCCCTGAAATTACACGCCAGTTAGTCTTACATCAGAAGTGGGAAAATTACTGGAAAGGGCCCTAAGAGATGGGATTTATGATCACTTGGAAAGGTACAGTTTGATTCATGATAGTCAGCATGGATTTGTGAGGGGTAGATCATGCCTCACAAACCTTCCTGAATTATTTGAAGAGGTGACCAAACACTTGGATGAAGGTAGAGCAGTGGATGTGCTCTACATGGATTTAAGTAAGGCACTTGATAAGGTTCCCCATGGCAGGCTCACGCAGAAGGTAAGGAGGCATGGGAGAGGGGGAAATGTGGCAGATTGGCTTCAGAATTGGCTGACCCTTAGAAGACAAAGGGTGGTAGTGGATAGAAAATATTCAACAAAGTGCTCAGTTACGAGTGGTGTACCACAAGGATCTGTCCTGGATCCTCTTCTATTTGCGACTTTTGTAAATGATTTGGATGAAGGAGTGGAAGGGTGGATTAGCAAGGTTACGGATGATACAAAGGTGGGTCGTGTTGTGGACAGTGCAGACAGCTGTTCTAGGTTACAAAGGGACATTGATAGGGTGCACAGCTGGGCTGAGAAGCGGCAGATGGAGTTAAATCTGAAAAGTGTGAGGTGATTCCTTTTGAAAGGACAAACTTGAAAGGAGAATACAGAGTTAATGGAAAGATTCTTGGCAGTGTGGAGGCGCAGAGGGATCGTGGGGTTCATGTTCACAGTTCCCTGAAAGCTGCCACCCAGGTGGGCAGAATTGTTAAGGTGGCGTATGGTTTGTTAGCTTTCATTAATAGAGGGATCAAGTTCAAGAGCCTGAAGTTATGCTCTAGCTATACAAAAACCTGGTTTGGCCACATCTGGAGTACTGTGTCCAGTTCTGGTCGCGTCATTACAGGAAAGATGTGGAAGCATTGGAAAAGGTACAGAGGAGATTTACCACGATGTTGCCCGGAATGGAGGGAAGGTCTTACGAGGAAAGGTTGAGAGAGCTAGGGCTTTTCTTTTTGGAACAACAAGGATGAGAGGTGACTTGATAGAGGTGTACAAAATGATCAGAGGTATAGATAGACAGCAGAGACTTTTTCCTTGGATGAAGGTAACTATTATGAGGGGGCAGAGTTTTAAAGTGAGTGTAGGTAGATACGGGAGAGACGTCAGAGGTAGGTTCTTTACTCGGAGTGATATAGGGTTGAATGCATTGCCGGAGAGGGCAGTGGAGTTGGCCTCATTAAGGGCATTTAAGTGGCTCTTAGATAGGTATATTGATGACAATATAAAGGTAGGAGTGGAGGTTAGATAGATGTTAGGATTAGGGTAAAAGTTCAACACAACATCGTGGGCTGAAGGGCCTGTACTGTGCTATACTGTTCTATGTTCGATGATGTGGCAAAAGGAAGCAGGAAGCCAGAGGATTGGGAAGCCTACAAAGACCAACACAGGACAATGAAAAAAGGAGGGAGAAGATTAAACATGAGGGTAAGAGAGCCAGTAATATAAAAGACGACTGAAAGTGTTTCTTTAGATATATAAAGGGCAAAAGAGAGGTAAAAGTGGATATTGGACTGCTGAAAAATGATGCTGGGCTAGCAGCAGTGCGGAACAAAGTAACGGGTGAGGAACTGAGTAAGTACTTTGCATGAACCTTCGCGATCGAAGATATGAGTAATTTCCCAAAAATTCAAGAGAGCCGGCGGGGACAGAAATGACTATGGCGGCCATCACCATGGACAAGGCGCTCGAAAAACTGTAAGGTCTGAAGGTGGACGAATCACCTGGACCAGTTGGACTACACCCCAGAATTCTGAAGGACATAGCTGAAGAGATAGTGGAGGCATTAGTGGTGATCTTCCAGGAATCATTGGAGTCAGGGAGGGTCCCAAAAGACTGGAAAATCGCACATGTAACCCCCTTGTTGAAGAAGGCAGTAAGGCAAAAGACAGGAAATTACAGGCCAATTAACCTGACCTCGGTCATTGGTAAGATTTTGAAGTCCATTGTGAATACTTGGAAATGCATGGCAAAGTAAGGCGAAGTCCACATTGTTTCATCAAGGGGAGGTCGCACCTGACAAATTTTTAGAATTCTTTGAGGAGGTAACAAGCATGTTAGACCAAGGAGAGCCAATGGATGTCATCTACCTGGACTTCCAGAAGGCTTTTGACAAGGTGCTACACTGGAAGCTGCTAAGCAAAATAAGAGCCAATCGTACTAGAGGCAAGGTGCTAGCATGGATAGAAGATTGGCTAAATGGCAGAAAGCAAAGAGTGGGGATAAGAGACAGGACATCAGCTGGTGACCAGTGGTGTTTCACAAGGGTCAGTGTTGGGAGTGCAACTTTTCACTTCATATATTAATGATCTGGATGAAGGAATTAAGGACATATTGCTAAGTTTGTAGATGATACAAAGATAGGTAGAGGTTCAGGTAGTATTGAGAAGCTGGGGAAGTTGCAGGATTTAGACAGGTTAGGAGAGTGGGCAAAGAAGTGGCAGATTGAATACAATGTCAGAAAGTGTGATGTCAAGCACTTTGGTAGGAAGACTAGGGGCATGGGCTATTTTCTAAATGGGGAGAAAGTTTGGAAGTCTGAAGTACAAAGGGACTTTGGAGTTCTAGTCCAGGATTCTCCGAAGATAAACTTGTAGGTTGAATCAGTAGTTAGGAAGGCAAATCAATGTTGGCATTGATTTTGAGGGGGCTACAATATAAAAGCAGGGATGTATTTCTGAGGCTTTAAAAAGCTCTGTTGGACCACATTTAGAATATTGTTAGCAATTTTGGGCCCCATTCCTCAGGAAGGATGAACTGGTCCTGGAGCAGGTCCAGCGGAGGTTCACGAGAATGGTCCCAGGAATGAAAGCCATAACATACGAGGAACATTTTAGAACTCTGGGTCTAAACATGATGGAGTTGAGAAGGATGAGGGGGGAATCTAATTGAAACTTACAGAATACTGAGCTATCTGGACTGAGTGGACATAGGGAAGATGCTTCCTTTGGTAGGAGAGACTAGAATCCAACAGTGCAGTTTAGAGTAAAGGGAAGACCCTTCAGAATGGAGATAAAGGAGAAATGTGTTCAGCCAGAGTGGTGAATCTATGGAATTCACTGGCACAGAAGGCTGAGATAGGTAGGTTCTTGATTGTCAAGGGGATCAAAGGTTACAGAAAAAAGCAGGATAATGGAGTTGAGAAGCTTACCAGCCATGACTGAATGGCGGAGCAGACACAAAGGGCCAAATGGCCTAATTTATGCTCCAGTGGTGAGGTGCCTGATGACTACAGGGTGACATCTAATGTTGTATCTTTGTTTAAGAAAGACTATAAGGAGAAACTGGGGAACTACTGACCTGTGAGTCTGACTTTGGTTGTAAGTAAATTGTTGGAGGTGATTTTAAAAGATAGGATTTATGGACATTTAGAGAGGCAAAAATTGATTAGGGATAGTCCATATGGTTTTCAGCAGGGAAAGCTGTATCCCACAAACTTGACTGAGTTTTTTGAGGAAGTTACCAAAAAGATTGATGAGGGCAGAGCAGTAGATGTTGTTTACTTGGACTTCAGCAAAGCCTTCAACAAGGCTCCACATGGTGACATTAATTAGCAAAGTTGGGACATGTGGGATTCTGGGTGAGCTTGCCAATTGGATACATAATTGGCTTAATGGCAGGAGGCAAAATAATAGTAAAGGTTTGTTTCTCAGAGGTATGTCACCAGCGGTGTTCCACAGGGAACAGTTCTGGATCCTCTTCTGTTTGTCATTTATGTAAGTGATCCAGTAAAGAAGAATTTTTGAGATTACAATGGGATCTTGATCAAATGATTCAATGGGTTGAAAAATGGCAGAAAGAGTTCAATCTGGATAAATACGAGGTATTGCAGTTTGGTACAACAAACAAAGGTATGGCTTATATAATTAATGATAGGGCCTTAGGTAGTTTTGTCGAACAGAAGGGTTCAGGTACATAGTTATTTGAAGTTTGTGTCACACATAGACAGGGTGTTCATAAAGGCATTTAGCACGCTTAGAGACAGAAAGGACTGTCGATGATGGAGTCAGATAACACAGTGTGGAGCTGAGGAACACAGCAGGCCAGGCAGCATCAGAGGAGCAGGAAAGTTGACATTTTGGGTCGGGACCTACTTACCTTCATTGTTCAGTCCTTTGAATAGAGGAGTTGGGAAGTCATGGTGAGGTTGTACAGGACATTGGTGAGGCCTCTTCTGGAATACATTGTCACCCAGTTATGGGAAGAATACTATTAAGCGAGAGTTCATTCGGAAGATATTTAGATTAGATTAGATTCCCTACAGTGTGAAAACAGGCCCTTTGGCCCAATATGTCCACACTGCCCCTTGAAGCATCCCACCCAGACCCATCCCCCAATAACCCACATACCCCTGAACACTTACGGCCAATTTAGCATGGCCAAACCACATAGCCTGCACATCTTTGGACCGTGGAAGGAAACTGGAGCACCCGGAAGAAACCCACGCAGACATGGGGAGAATGCGCAAATTCCACACAGACAGTCGCCCGAGGTTGGAATTGAACCTGGGTCCCTGGTGCTGTGAGGCTGCAGTGCTAACCGCTGAGCCATTATCAAGATGATGCCAGGTACGGAAAGTTTGAGTTATAAAGAAAGGCTGGATAGGCTGGGACTTTTTCACTGGACCACAGGAGGTTGAGAGGTGACCTTATAGAAGTTTATAAAATAATGAGAGTTAGATAGGGTTAATGGTGGTTGTCTTTTCCCAAGGATGTGGGATTTCAAGACTGGAACACATTTTTAGGGTGAAAGAAATGAGATTTGAAAAAGACATGAAGGGCAAATTTTTCTTCACAGAGGATGGTTCATGTATGGAATGAACTTTCTGAGGAAATGGTGGAAGTGGGTACAATTACAATGCTTAAAAGTCATCTGGAAAAATACATGAATACAAAAAGTTTGGAGGGATACGGGCGAGCAGCAGGCAGGTGGGATTAGTTTAGTTTGGGATTATGTTTGACTTGGTCTGGTTGGACCAAAGGGTGGTTTCCATGCTGTGTGGCTCAATGACTAATCTACTCCATGAAAGCCTGTGTGGAGCCTGAGGTTTCAGTCCATGATGAAGACCTGTCAGCAGTTCACTTATAACACCTTTCCCCATGCTGTCTACACTGATATCTACAATGTTAGAATTACTAAAGCAAGTGTCGTGTTCGACAGACTTCAAACTTTGTTGAGGGAGTAAACAGGAATAAGTCTACTAAACTCACCTTCAACGGAACATCACTCAACCTGCTCAATCTCCCTTATTGTTCCTGAACTCAAAAGTCAGGAAAATGATGCTAAATTTGTAGACAAATTTATAACTTTAGACTTTGAGCACCGTGTACAGTTCACTACACCTCTCCTTCCCAACTGTCACCTGCACACAAACAAAAATGGTATCAAAGCACTCAAAAATATGCAACGAAACCTGAATCGAGTGGATGCAACAATGAAGAAAGATTGAGCAGGTCAGGTGTCTTTTCTCTAGTTAAGAGCAGATCTGATTGAGGTTTTTACAGTGAGGAAGGGCTTCAACAGAATGGGGATAGAGGAACAGTTTCAACAAATGGGCAGATACAGAACAAGGGGAGTTGAATACAGGATAGGCACTAGCACTTCAAGTAAAGAATCAACGATGAATTTAGATATACAGGCGGTGAGGACATGAAGTTACCACTACATGCAGTGCTTGAGGTGAAAAACACTGGTGCCTAATCTTGGCACATATCCACGGAGAGGGTGAGGAAAGACAATTAGTCATGGTGTATAAACAACAACGTTCAGCAGGTGGTCAAATGACTCATTTCTGCACTGTAGTTTTAAGGATGCTGGATTCTAATCTTGAGTCAGCTTGAAATCATGTTTCAGTTATTGTCATCGTGTCGTGATTTTTAAAAAAAACTGTCATTACTTTTCAACCCTATTCCTGTTACACTGATCACCTTCCTGGCTTTGAGGTAACAAGGTGTAGAGCTGGACGAACACAGCAGGCCAAGCAGCATCAGAGGAGCAGGAAGGCTGATATTTCGGGCCTAGACCCTTCATCAGAAAATCAGTTTTTCCGAAGAAGGGTCTAGGCCCGAAACATCAGCCTTCCTGCTCCTATGATGCTGCTTGGCCAGCTGTGTTCATCCAGCTCTACACCTTGTTATCTTGGATTCTCCAGCATCTGCAGTTCCTATTATCTCTGATACACCTTCCTGGCTTCAATGTTAGCTGATGTTGTGAATGGCTTTCTCACCTCATATGCTTCCTTCTGCCACAAACCTACCCTTATCACTTTCCTCCTCAAAAAAATTTTACCCTTTCATTCCTTGCAAAGTGCCACTGCATCTCTAATGTTCCACTCTTGTGCAGAGCCCTTGAAAATGCTATCACTCCCAAACACGTACCCATCTTTCTTGCAACTTCATGTTTGAATTTCTCTGGTTTTTGCCTCTGCCACAATATCAAAACGGTTCTTGTCGAAGTTACAAATGATATCCTAAATGACTGCTGCAGAGGGAAATTAATTTTGTCATGTCTTCAACATTTGAAATGGATGACCATCAAACTCTGCTCCAATACCTCTCTACCTTTGTCCAGCTGAGGTGCACTATACTTTTCTTCTTGCAATTCTTACCTCAGTTGCCTTTCAGGTTGTTGTTGTCATTTTCTACTGTAATCAGTGATACCATATCCTAAATACGGTTTCTAACTCCGACATTTAATTTAGCTTTCCCTGTTTGTTACTTACCTTCACTTTAGGCTTCCTCATCCTGATCTCTTCTATGCTAACTTGTCCTATTTAATTTCTTCCAATTTGTCCAGCTCTTATAATTTCCTGTATACCTGAAAATTAATTTGCCTTCCAAGCTGCTTACACCATTTTCTCACTCCTTACCATTTACACTCTTCTCCAAAGCCAGAACTGCAAGTAAAAAGGTACTGACTTTAAGTGTATACTAGCTCCTTTGCCGCAGAACTGACATCAGTGGCCCAAAAATTTATATGCTCTCTCTATCCAAAACAGGACACTAGCCATTCCTATACCTTTTTAACAATTATACTGCTGTCCTTGTTAGCAAGTGCCACTGATGTTAATCCTAAGATTAGTCAGCCTCAGCTGATTTTTGAACCCCATTCACTTGTAGTCACTCGAGCACTTGCAATATTTACAACTCACTTGACATTTCCAATAAACAGATTATGTGGTTTTTGACCATACTATTGTTCAGGGGAGCTTGCTGTGTGCAAATAGTCTGCCACATTTTCTAACACTAGAACAGTGATTATACATTAAATTATTCTTGGCAGTGAACAGCTTTGTGACATCAAGAGGTTGTGACAAAAGCTCTAGAAATGCAAGTCGATCTTTGTTTTACATTTGTTGAACAGAAACTGGCACCTAATTTTAACATGCTTCATTGATTTAATTAGAAGGAGCAACACTCAGCTATTCCGAAAGTTGTGACTTGGTGGTTAGCTGAACCAGCTTGTGTGATACTGAGCCACACACATTAGGAAGGTCCCACAATGAATTCCGTGTTAATTTATCCACGTTGGGTCAGTGGTGGAAACTGGCCCAGAGTTTTCACTAATCTGAGGACAAGGAGAAAAGCAAGAACAGTCACTTTTTGTTATGGTCCAGTGATCCCAAATGGAGTGTATACAGGCAAGGTCAAGCTCAGCTAGAACGCTGAGTATCCATTAGGTGATGTAATGATGCTGAAACTGATAATAATGCTGTCATAGTATATGGAGGTAGAGTTTGATCAGCCTGGCAAATGGAAAACATGTCAGTCCTGGAGGCTGCATAGTAGAAATCTGTAAGCCCAATTCTGAGCAACACTACTGAAAAACAAGAGAACCTCAGCATTGAAAAGACACAATTGATACAGGACCACGGCAATACAATACATGTCATTCAATGTACAAAGGAGGTAAATCTGGAGCAACAGTACAAGTCAAGGCATGAACACAGATGAATGAAGAGGACTGCTTCATATTGATGAATTGCATTATGGACCAACATACAGGGAGCTTTCATGCAATGTGCAATTAAAGAATGTCTCTTTTTCTGAGCTGTGGATTCAAATGTTTTGATTATTTTAGAAGCTTTCGGTTGTTATAATAAGGCAGGGAGGTACATGGGGCTGGGGTTTATTGTCTAGACAGGAGAATGAAGATAAGTTGAGCAAGATTCCTTATCAGAACTTAAATTTTCAAAATTATGTGATATAGAAACTTGTCTTCAACCCACTATTGGCGATCAAATTCCAAGGACAGGATTTTTGTCTTTGAGGTATCACCTGGGAATACATGATCCAAGCACCATCCTCACACCCGCGCCCCCCCACCTCCAACTCTCTTCATCCCAAGGATCTCAGTGCCACTTTCCAATGGCAGAATGCAGAGCTGGGCAGGTCAGAAAATTGGCCCCGTTGCTGCATTATTGATCCATTTCTCAACATTTTTGTTAGGGCGTTAGCCCTCATCTCTCAAAACACTCTCTTCACCCTCCACGTCCCTATCACACATTCCAAACCCTGGCCCTACACCTATGCTGCTGCTAAACTTTATACGTTTTCCATACCCAGATCTTCAGTACCTAGTGTATGCAGAATCAATGAGCCATAAAAGTCATTTGAACGATCATACAAACTACCTAAATTAATCACCATCCATTCAGAAATATTTCAAAGCAACATTATTCTCTCAGCAGCTCGTAAGCGGTTGAACAAAGCCAGCTCAATTTGGTGTTTATTTATTCAATTATGGGATATGGATGTCACTGGATAGGCCAGAATTTGTTGACCTTGAGGAGTTGGTGGTGAGCTGCATTCTTGAGTAGGTGCAGTCTATGTTTTCTGGGTAGACCCCACAATGTTGTTGGGGAGGTGTTTCAGGGTGATAACCCAAAAGTAAAGGAACGATATACGTCCAGGTTGTGATGGTGAGTGACCCAGAGGGGAACTTGCAAATGGTGGTGTTTCGAAGTATCTGTTGCCCATGTCCTTCTGGATGATGATAGTCATCGGTTCGGAAGCTGCTGTCTGAGTAGCCTTGATAAATTTCTGCTGTGATTGAGCTTCAGAGGTGGAAGGAGTGCATGTCCATGAATATTGTACCAGTCAAGTGGTTTTTTTTGTTCTAGATGTCGTTGGTGTTGCATTCATCCAGGCAACAGGGAGAATTCCATCACACTCCTGACTTGTGCCGTGTTGATAATGGACAGACTTTGGGGCGTCAGTCAGTGAGTTACTCATTGCAGGACTTCTAGCCTCTCATCTGCTCTTGTAGCCGTTTTATTTATTTGGCTCATCCTGCTCAGTTTCCACTCAGTGGTGGCTCCCAGAATGTTACAAGTGGGGGGGGTTCAGTGATAGTAATGTTATTGGAAGTCAAGGGGCAATGATGAGATTCTAACTTTAAAGAATCAGAGTGTTAGGGTACAAAAAGAGGCCATCTGACCCTTTGTGTATGTACTGGCTCTTCAAATGAGTTTACTGGACGTAGTTATTGACTGGTATTTGTGTTGCATCAATGTTACTTGTTACTTGTCACGGTCTTTCTGCATTTGGGCATGGGCTGCTTCAATATTTGGGTAGTGGTGAATGTGCTGAACATTGGTGATTGCACAATGAACATCCCCACCTCTTACCATATGAAGGAGGGAAGGTCATTGATGAAGCAGCTGAAGATGGTTCAACTTAGGCTACTACTCTGAGGAGCTCAGGCAAGGTTGTTCTGGAAGGGAAATAACTTATCTCCAACAACCACAATCAGCTTGCATTGTGCTGGTTGTGACTCAAACCATTGGAGAGTTTTCCCATTGACTCCAGTTCTGTTAGGACTCCTTGATGTCACACTCTTGTCAAATGTAGCCTTAACGTTGAGGGCAGTCACTTTCCTCTCATCCCTGGAATTCTGCTCCTTTGTCCATGTTTGAACCAAGACTGTAATGAGGTCTGGAGCTGAGCAGACCCGGCAGAACCAAACTGTTGAACGGTTTATTGTTAAGTATGTATGCAAGGAATGAGATGCAGCAAAAGGATAGCTTTGATGCCATTTTGTGTCTTGACTGTCTCAAGTATCAATTTACGATGAATTCTATTTGACCTTCCAGAGCAGCTCCACTTGCTTCAGCTCATCTACACCCTGGCATCTCTTTGAAGAAATGAAAGGAGGAAGAGGATGCTAGCACAGCAATCGCATGAACTGCCTCTTTTGTTGTTTTATGCCAGTCCTAAAACTTGGCACACAACAGGAAGGCACAATAGGCAATGCAATGTGACAGCATGAAAATTAAAAACTTAAAGACTAGGAGCAATGGGCAGAGATGCAAATGTGGCTGCTGACTTGCTATCTTAGACCACTGTACAAAATCAAGACCTAATCCATTCACACAAGATGTGGTTGATGTACATGTAAATGAACTGTCCAGTACGGTGTGCTGTTAAAAAGCCAATGGCATCCTGCACCAAAGTATTTAATTTTCTCTGATTATTTACTGCAGAGACATGAAACAATCAATGGACCCCTTATCAGCAAATGGACAGAGTTTTGAAATCCCAGCAGTCTGCATGTCAGACTTCCCAATATTCCCTTTGGACCTCATATTGATCAGACTCCATCAGTTCTCAGAGCGCTCAGCTTGAACACTGCAATAACACACAAGGTGGCAAAGACCTGGGCAAATCTAATGAACAATTATTGACACGGACAGCCCATGTGGAAACTGAAACACCACGTTCAATGTGGTAATACTG
Organism: Stegostoma tigrinum; assembly: GCF_030684315.1. Lineage (NCBI taxonomy): Eukaryota > Metazoa > Chordata > Chondrichthyes > Orectolobiformes > Stegostomatidae > Stegostoma > Stegostoma tigrinum. Next base: position 16,749,202 of record NC_081360.1, on the reverse strand, counting down.
AGTAGACTGTAAATGAGAACAATCTTTTTGTTGGTTCACAATTAAAAGCCCAATTTAAAGCAAAATATATAACCTAAGTTGCCAATACAAACATCAAAATGCAAGAGATCAGTTTGCATTTCTGTAGAGACTTGAACTTGACAAAATGCCCACATACCTTCATAGGAATGGACACAAAATTAACACTAAGACACAAAGAATTATTAGAGCAGATGGTCAACAGCTTGGTCAATGGGGTATGTTTTAAACAGCATCATAAAGCAGAAAAGAGAGAAAGACAGGCAGAGAGGATCGGGAAAGCAGGTGCAGGCTAAGCACATTAAAGGGTCAAGGTATAATGTCAATGATGGGTTAAGACAGTGATGGCTGCACAAGAAAGACCAGAATTAGAAGAACACATAGACCTTTAGAGAGGAAAGGGTGGATAGTCCTTGGAAATGTCAAACACTAGGAGTCATAGGCTTAAGATGAGACGGAAAAAATTTAAAGGCAATGTGTGAGGCTAGTTTTTTTTTACACAGAGTGTAGTAGTGCCTGGAACATGCTATCAGGGAAGGTGGTAGAAGCTGATATGATACAACGTTTAAGAGAATTTAGACAGACACATGAACAGACAGAGAACTGAGGGATATGGACCATGTGCAGGCATATGGGATTAGTTTAGAATAACATCATAGTGACACAGACATGGTGGTCCTGTGCTGTACTATTTTATGTTGCTCTAGTTGTAGGGCTGGAGGAAGGTTCCAAATACAGCCTGTGAAGTTGAATGCTCACTTTATTGCTTTACTTAAGGGTTATTTCTGAAATTAAAGTCATTAAAATATTAGGCAAAATATGTTGTCTCATAATCAATTATTGTAGAAAGTTGCATGCAAGCAACATTCTTTTTCAAGTAATAGAGCATTAAATGGGATGAAGTTAGGTTCATTTGGGAATAAAAAAAAATTCAATTAAGAAGATGTCAATCTGAGCTGATGTTGCATATCATTCAGCTGCCAGTTAAACAAAGGCACCAGCAGAGACTGGACAATAAATTTACTGTACAATGCTTTAGTCATTGGTTGGCTGAGTCAACATGTTACTGACCCTAAATATGCAGCCTGCTACAGCAATATTTACTGCACAGCTGCTAAGTGGCCGATCACTGTGCCAACAGTGGGCTGCCCAGTGAGGCATCACTGCGCCAACCGTGGACTGCCCAGTAAGGCATCACTGCGCCAATATTGGGCTACTTATGGAAATGTATTCAACTGTGACTGGGTGATAAAAAAATAGTCTCTGGGTCCAAGATTTCTTTGGAGGGTTCTGGGGAACAGTGAAATTTACCCACTGGAAGTTCAAACTTCCCATGGAGGCTTGGCACTGGGGCTTCTGAGGTGTTGCATAATACATCTTCTGAGTTCATTATTCCTCCAACATATCATAGAATGGTATAACATGGACACAGCAATTTGGTCATCATACTAGTGCCAGCTCTTTTGAAAGAAATAAAATCCAAAAGAACTGTGGATGCTGTAAATCAGGAACAAAAACAGAAGTTTCTGGAAAAGCTCAGCAGGTCTGGAAAAAAAAAATCAGAGCTAACATTTTGGGTCCAGGAGACCCTTCCTCAGAACTGATGGTAGCTAGGAAAACGTCTGTTTAGATGCAGAAGGTAGGGGAGGGAATAGGGAGTAAGCGATAAGTAGGGATTGAACCCAAATAGACAGAAGAGCAGTTGGATCAACAAAGGAGTTGATAACGGTCTGGCTAGCAGAGTGAATAGATGTTAATGGGGACGGTTAGAGACTAAAAATTGGTAGTGTGTAATGGAAGACGATGTTTTCTGAAGAAGGGTCTCGGCCTGAAACTACAACCTTCCTGCTCCTGTGATGCTGCTTGGCCTGCTGTGTTCATCCAGCTCTACACCTTGTTATCTGTGATAACAAGGCCTGGTGTGTGGGAGAGGGAGCTAGGACATGGGAGAGTTTAGGCCCTAAAATTATTGAACTCCATATTGAGTTCATTCTGGCAGCATCTGTGAAGAAAAAAAATCAGAGTTAACCAGTGACCCTTCTTCAGAACTGATGGCAGCTGGGAAAACGTTGGTTTATATACAGCAGATAGGGGTTAGGGAGTAAAAAATAAGTAGGGATACAGCCCATTGCCCTGCTCCTTCCCTACAGCCCTGTAATTTTTCCCCTTCAAATAATTATCCAATTCCCTTGAAAGCTGCTCTTGCCACTTGTTCAGTCGGTTAAGTCACGAACGATCCATTGAGGGACTACCCTCCCACCATGAGCAGCAAAAAATGTGATCACATAGATTTTTTTTTCTTGAAATACAACTGGCAATCTGGGAACAGCTAGTATTTGTTTTTCTCGTTTTCATTCCTCAGCAAGCAAACAGGTAGTATTAGCTGTGGATGCCTGGTACCTTCATATTGAAACATTTCAGCATATTTTACACAAATTAATTTTAAAGCTCTGAAGTTCCATTAACATAATCCAAGTGACCCATTGTTTCCTGTGACAGCCAAAGTCATCCATGAAAGACATCACAGTTGAACCTATCATGATATGAGCCGAAGAAATAGGCCTGGCTGATTTTATTTCCTTTTATTAATCCATTTGTATAAAAATTACAGCATATGAACAGGCCATTCAACATGATGTTTATGCTTCACACATCCTTCTTCATCTAATCCTATCAACATATCCTCTTACGGTTTTCTCCCTCATGTGTGCATTTGGTTTCCCATTAAAATCATCCAACCTGGGACAAAATACAAGATGACATTAATAGACTTGCAGAATGGCACATAATTGGCAAATTAATTTCAATATAAATAGCTGTGATGCGTTACACTTTGCTGGGAAGAATAAGGGGGCCAAATACTCTTTGGAACATAAAAATCCAAATGGGATAATGAAACGATGTACAGTTACAATAATTTCTAAAAGTCGTGATTCATGTTAAGAGTGCCGTAAACAAAAAGAAACAAAACTCAGTGGTTCACTTCTACAATGACAGAATTGAGTAGTGGAGAAGATATCCCAAACTTGCATCAAACCTTGGTTTGACCATACTTGGGAGTGGTGCCAACAGTTCTGGTCTCTATATCACAAAATTAATACAGAGGGATAATTGAAAAGAAGCAAAATATCAGATAACAGATTACATCCAAACTGAGAGGTTACACTCATAACTGACTCTTTTTTCCTAAGAAAAAGGCTGAAAGGTGACTGGAGAGAGATTTGAACAATCATTAGGCATTAAATAAATATACAGAAATCATTTCTATTTGTGGGAGGTTGCGTGTATGTATCGCATTGCCATAATGGTAAGATCATTACTAATAAATTCCACAGAACATTATAGTATGGTATAGTACAGGAGGAAGCCACTGGGCTCATCATATATGTGCTGGCTCTTCGAAAGACCGATCCAATTAGTTCCACTCTCCTGACTTTCTAAATGGCCCAGAAAATTTCTCTCTCCTTCAAATACTTGTCCAATTTTCTTCTGAAAGTTACTACTGAACCTGCTTCCAGCATCCATTCAAGCAGTGCATTCTGGATCATAGTAACTGACTGCATAAAAAATGTTCCTCATCTCCCCTCTTGTTTTTTGCCAATTGCCTTCAAGTTACATCCTCTGATTACTGACCATTCCTCCAATGTTTATTTACTGAATTTTGAACACCTCAATCAATTTCACCCCTCGCCCTGTAACCTCGATGCTCGAAAGAGAACACTTCAGTTTCTCTCACCTCTCTATAAAACTAGCAGAAATAAGTAAAGCTCACTTACAGCCTCTCCAAGGTCTTGACACCATGCTAAAATGTGCCCGGGTTTGGACACAACACTGAGACCTATTTATTGTCTTATAATGATTTCACATAACTACATAAGACAAGAAGCATGTGTGATCTTTTTAAACACAAGAAACTTCTTGATACAAATGGGGTCAGAGAATGAGGAGCTTGGTATCAGGAAGGGTATCTTGGAGAACATGTATTTCAGAGAAGCTTGCCGAAGGATAGTAGGAGATGCTGATAGGATTAAGAGAGGTAGTAGGGTTGTAGGAGGCTGGAACATAAATGCCAGTATTAATCAATCAGGCCAAGTGTCTTGTTTCTGCTCTTGCAGTTTCAGATAACCTCTGTTATTTATCCACTGTTCTTCGCTCTATCAAGGACGGTGCAGTCCCATGCCACTTTGAGTAGTGTATTTTGAGTTGCGTATTTAACTGCTAAACTATTGACAGTAATGGGAATCAGTCACCCAAAAGTCTCACTGAAAGAACCACAAGAAAAAGAAGCCTCTGATCCTTTTATAAGTGGATTATGGGGTTTGTGATCATTAGAAAGTAGGCAGTCACCTAATTTGGGACAAATAAAAGGAAAACTTTCATCTACAATTTATGTAACTGCAAAGCTTACTGAAATCCAGACAAGGGGCACTCATAGGAGGCAAGAATTTTAAAGATAAATTTAATATGCTGTGACTTAACCATGCTATTTTTAACCCTTAACAATAATAAATTTAATCTTACATTAGGGAGAAACTATAGTGAAGACTACACAGCCAATTATAAATTTTCAGCTACCCAGCTTGCACTGATGAATTCTGACTAATGAATGTGTGTGGTTCATTTGGGATAAAAGATGTCATTTCAGCATCAACAGAAGCACTGTAATCATCTACATAGGCTACACTTCAGATATTTTGGAAAGCAACAGGAGTGACTACTTCAGTTCAAAATGATTATTTCATTCACATTTAACACCAAATTTAAAGGAGATATACAAAAATAGAGGGGCCAACACTATCTGAAAAGACTGGACAGGTTGGGGCTGTATTCATTCAAAGAGAAGGCTAAGGGCTGATTGAATAGAAAACTCTGACATTTTGTTTTATTCTTTCATGGGATATAAGCATCATGGGCAAGGATGCAACATTCATCCCCATCAGAGAAGATGCTGGTGAGGCATTTCCTTGAAAGTGTGCAGTTTGTATGGTATAGGTATTTTCCAGTGCTATTTATAAAGGCAGATCCAGGATTTTGATCCAGCAACAGTAAAGAAACAGCAATATAGTTCCAAGACAAGTCTGACTTGAAGGTAAACCATGTAAACAATTAGGAGGCTGGAAGAACCACAGCAGGGCAGGCAGCATCTGGAGGATTTTGGTTTATTACTCTTCTTCAGGTCTGGATGTGGTGTAGGGGAAGCTGCAGATTAAGTGTGAGGGGCAAGGATTGGAAGTGTAATGGTGGTGATAGGTGGACACTAGTAGTAGGTGCAACCAGGTTGGTCGATGGGAAGGATGAATCCGGTTGGTGGCTGAAAGGGAGGGTCAGAATGTGGAATGGAAAAGAGGAGGTAGGGCTGGAAGGGGATGGGTAGCAATGTTGTTTGAAATTGGAGAACTCAATGTTGAGTCCTCCAATCTGTAGGGTGCCAGGCAGAAGATAAGGTGTTGTTCTTCGAATTTGCATTCCGAGTCGCTGTGACACTGGAGGAGGCTGAGGATGGACATGTCTAAGGGCGAGTAGGATGGGGAGTTGAAATGGGGGGCGACCAGGAGGTTAGGTTGGCTGTTATGGGCTAGGCAGTGATGCTTGGCGAGTATCCTACTCCAGACCCCCCAAAACTCCATCCATGAACCTTGCCGAATATTCACCATTCCACTGGGCCTCAAAATCTCTGAGACCAAGTTGTCTATCCTCAGTAAAGGGCCCACATTTGAACCGTTCCACACCTATCTCAATGAGTTCAGTACCTGCCACGTCGTGGAGCTCTTCTTCCGCCACCTCTGCCTCCATGCCTTCTTATTCAATAAAGACTCCTAACTGCTCTCCAGGGATTCCTTCCCCCAAGTGGAGGCCCCCTGACGGCCTCTTACCTGCCCTGGGACTTCTTCATTGCTAACTGCCAATGCCACCTCGGCCACCTTGAATACTCTACCACCCCCCTCACCCACTCCAACCTCTCCCCCTCCAAACGTGCAGCACTCCATTCTCTCTGCACCAATCCTCATTTCACTATCAAACCTGCTGACAAAGGTGGGGCAATAGTGGTCTGGAGGATGGACCATTATATCGCAGAGGCTGAATGCCAACTCTCTGACACCATGTCCTACCTCCCCCTTGACCACAACCCCACCATGGTACATCAAGCCACTGTCTCCCACATTGTCCATAATCTCATTGCTTCAGGTGATCTCCCTTCCGTCTCCAGCCTTATTGTTCCACTGCCCATTTTTACCTGTTCCCTAAATCCACAAGTCCCCAAGCACCACGGCCAACTCATCGTCTCTGCATGATCCTGCTCCACCAAATCACATCTTCCTACTTTGACTTTATTCTCTCCTCCTTGGTCGAGCACTCCCCACCTATATCCTGGACACAAATCATGTCCTCCACCTCTTTGGTAACTTTAAGTTCCCTGGCCCCCAGTGCATCATCTTTACTATAGACATTCAATCCCAATACACGTCCATACCCTACAAGGACAGCCTTCAGGCTCTCAGTTCTTTCCTCTCTCCAACAGATGTTTCCAGTTGTCCCCACCAATATCCTCCTCTGCCTCGCCGAACTAGTCCTCACCCTCAAGACTTTTCCTTCAAATTCTTCCCACTTTCTCCAAATCCAGGGGGTTGCAATGGGCACTTGCATGTGCCCCAGCTACGCCTGCTTGTTTATCGGTTATGTCGAACCATCCCTCTTCTGTACGTACACCGGTACAGTTCCTCAACTCTTCTGCCGTTACATTGATGACTGCAACAGTACTGCATCCTGCACCCAGACTGAAATGGAGTAATACACTAACTTTGCCAACAACTTCCAGCCCATCCTCAAATTCACATGGTCTATCTCAAACACTTCCATCCCCCTTGTTGACCTCTCCATTTCCATTTCTGGTGTCAGATTACATACCAACATTTACTATAAACCCACAGACTCCCCATAGCTACCTACGCTACACCTCCTCTCATCCGGTATCCTGCTTTAAACTCTATCCTGTTTTCCCAATTCCTCCGTCTCTGTTGCATCTGCTCTGACAAGGAAACGTTCCACTCCCAAGCATCCCAGATGTCCGCCTTTTGCAAACAATCTCCCCACTGCCATCCAGACAGCCTTCTACCATGCCTCTTCTATTCCCCACTCACAGCTCTTAACTACCAACCTCCCTCCCAAAGGAATAAAGATACAGTCCCCCTTGTACTCACTTTCCACCCCATTAGCCTCTACATTAAATGTGTCATTCTTAAACACTTCCACCAACTCCAATTAGATCCCATCATCTGAAACATCTTCCACTCCCCACCCCTCTCGGTCTTCCGCAAAGACCATTCCCTTCGCCACTCCTCGGTTTGCACCACACACCCCACCAATCACTCCAATGCATCCAGTACCTTCCCCTGTAACCGGAAAAGATGCAACACCTGCCCACACACCACCTCCCTCACCTCCATTCTAGGCCCTAAACATCCCCTCCAAGGGAGGCAGAGCTTCACCCGTATTTCCTCCAACCTACTTTATTGCATCTAGTGCTCCCGATGTGGTTTTCTCTACATTGGTGAGACCAAAACTAGACTAGGTGACTATTTCGTCAAGCATCTCCAACTGGTCTGTAACAGTCAATCTAACCTGCCAGCTCCAGTTCTATTCCAGGGTACAAATAAACCAGGTGTGTTTGATGCACCACCTATTTCAACTCCCCCTTCGACATGTCTGTCTTTGGCCTTCTCCAGTGTTGCAGTGACTCAGAACCTTACCTTCTGCCAGGGCACCCTACAGCCCGGAGGACTCAAAATTGAGTTCTCCAATTTTAAATAATTTTGCCACCATCCCCCACCTCCTCCCTTCCATTCCATCTTCTGATCCTCCCTTCCAGCCACCAACTGGATTCATCCCTCCTCTTGACCAACCAGGTCATACCACCAGTGTCCATCTATCACCACTATTCTTCCTTTATCTGCAGTTCCCACTAATCCCACATCCAGTCCTGAAGAAGGGTAATACCTGAAATGTTGACTGCTCTTTTCCTCCAGATTCTGCCTGCCCTGCAGTGTTCTTACCGCCTCCTGTTTATCCACCTTGGATTCCAGCATCTGCAGTTTTTTTTGTCTCGGACCAAGGTAAATTATGTATCTACCAGCCTTCTCCTATGCTGCTGGTTTAGAAAGTGCTGTGAAAGGAACCTTCACGAATTTCTGCAGTGCATCTTGAAGATACTGCCCCAGTGCATCAGTGGTACAGGGAATGAATAATTTAAGGTGGTAGATGGGGTGCTAATTAAGCTGGTTGCTTTGTCCTGGATCTTTTGAACTTTATCATTGCTGTTGAATCAGAGTCAGGTACATGTGTCAGTTGTGGGGACAGTCTTAAACTAGATATCATAAACTGTAAGATAGTCACTAATAAATCTTAACAGGGTGTGCTGAAAATTTGGAACTTGCTAGCACTGGGAGTAGCTGAGGTGAATAGCATAGATGCATTTAAAAGGATAACAGATGATACCGTATGAGAGAAAATGGAAAAGAGCGTTATTTTTATAGATTAAGGTGAAGAAGTGTGGGGGGAATTTGTCTGAAGCATAAACTCCAGACCGTACGGCCTATTTCTGTGTTGTTCGTTCGTGTAATTCTATGATGAATTGCAACTCCCAATGAGTCCTCAACTTTCCCTCTGCTCTTATGTACCAAATGACAGGAAACTGCAAGGAACTGATATAACAGCTTTAAAGAGCAGACCGCATAAACCGAAACAAATGATAAGGGACAATTATAATATTAGGTTTCAAAGCTGCAGTAGACTGAAATTACAAGCTACACTCATCAAAGGTATAATTGTTTAACCCACCATCACTTAGGATATCCAACAGCAATCTAATTGTTTAAATGCAGCTGCCAAGGCCACCAGCTGTACGTAAAATAAACCATCCTAAACAGTGTTATTGGATAGTTATTCCAGAGCCTTCATCAAGAACAAAGCCCAAAGACTTGCCAAGTCCTAAAAAAAAAGTAATTTTATTTTGGCAGTCAGGTGAGGAAGGGAGAAGAGAAAATGGATTCACTGCTAAATTTGAAGAAAAGCTGCTCTTTTAGATGCCATCCTCCTTCCTAATGCTTTTCCCACACTCATCAAGTGACTGACAGCATGACCTACCTTGGGCTCTAATTAAAGACAAAAGGCTTTTTGGTGGCTTGATGCTCTGGCTGTTTCTTGATCATCCTACCATACTCAATAAAATACATTCCTTCAATGTACAGCTCCAGTTCTATTCCAGGGTACAAATAAACCAGGTGTGTTTGATGCACAGAAAATTTGCTTTTTAAAAATTATTCTTTTCCAATCTTCTTACCTTTGCCTCCCATTTGTGACTGTTTGCTGAACGTACAGTTCCAGACGCTCATGGTACCTTGTCAATTCGCCATTCTCCTTTTGAGCACGGGCAGGTTGATGGACAACAGAAGGTACCACAGCCAAGTTCAATAAGTTTTGCATTTGACACCTCCACAGTCTTATTTTCCAGCACCGATGAGTGGCTTGTGATCAGAAATTGGTGGCTGGCTTGTTTTCCTGCTGTCATAAAGTAGAATGGCTGCCTGCCATCTTTGGGTGGACGGAGTTCCTGTGGCTGCCACCTCCAAATTGCAAAATTGTTGACCAAACATCTGTATATCTCAACCTATTTTGGAATGAAACCTTTACAACTCAAACGAAACGGGCCACATCAACAGTTGTGTTACACTGCAAGGAACATGCTGCTAATAATGGAGATGCAGTGCTTGAAAAACATAACCAGCTCATGGTTAAAGAGGATTTTAGATTTAACCACAAAGACTCTGAGGTATCTTGCCTCAGGATCAACAGACTTTACTCTCTCTTTGTTTCTTTGAAACTCATCTCATCAAAGTTCAAATTGGAAACCCTCAATAAGATCACTTCGCCACAAGTGGACAATACCTGAAGATGAATTTGAAATACACAGCAATGTTTCTAGAAAACCAAGTTCAGCCAACTAAAAATCATCCAGAAAGACATCTCATGCCAACAGCTTTTGTACAAGGTGACTTTGGCTGTAGGCCAACATTTCAGACAATCTGTGAGTAACTCTTTTTCCTGAATTTAGCTGTTACTTGGTCAAAGTATTTTTAAGATAAAACTAAAGATTTAATAGTCTTTTCCCCAGGCTGAGAAAATGTGTGCGCGTACACATCATTTTTCAAGAAGGGCAGTTGTATAAACGTTTTTGGTGGCTTGATGCTCTGGCTGTTTCTTCATCATCCTACCATACTCAATAAAATACATTCCTTCAATGTACAGCTCCAGTTCTATTCCAGGGTACAAGTAAACCAGGTGTGTTTCATGCACAGAAAATTTGCTTTTTAAAAAAAAATATTCTTTTTCAACTATTGGCTAGTTGGTTTCCAATAAACTAGTCTTCATTTGTTACAAGAACCTAGCTGACTTGTTTCTGATATTGAGCTATACATGTCTGACATATTTATACATACACACAAATAAATGGCAATAACATCTCAATTTTTGAATTCAAATTTTGTTGTGGCTCGTGGGGGAGGGGGTCAAGGACAGGAATCAGTTCACCACTCCTAACTGGATTATAACAATGTCTTTACTTTAACGTCTGCTTTCTTTAACGTATAATTTCTTCTTTCCCTACAGCACCAGACCCCAACAACATCCTAATGTACAACTTCAATTTACTGCATGCATTTCTGCTCGACATCTGACTCACAACTGCAGGACTGTTTGCAGACTTGCCACAATGACCTGAGTACTGTGGAGAACGATAAGGAAGGAATGGGCCCATTTACACTTGGAGTCTTCAAACGGTAGCTGCAGACAGTCATGAAGGTGGCCATTATCGACAGCGTTTAAGTTACTGACATTTCTGACTGAACACAGAAGGGATACGGTCTTTTAAAATAGATTTCCATTATAAAATCTGATTTATGACCAATTAATAAATAGGACAGAGTTATTTGTGTGACAGATGGACACACAGACACCAAATAATCACAGTATCCTCCTTCTTTATGTTTTATGGCTGCTAACGGGGCCAATAATCGAGTGTTGCTGAAAGCGATGCCACTATCTCATGCTAAAGCCTGAAGATCATGCGGTATTTCATTGGTCTCGCCCCCCAATCAATTCACAAACCACTGAGGGTGAAATGAAAGCCATTAGTAAGGCCTTTACATCAGGCAGCTAAGGCATGCTCCTCAGTGCAAGAAATAGATTCTGTCAATACACCAGGGGCGTTAGCAGTTCCTACAAACTCCCTGTACTTTATATTCCATGTCACTGACTCCTTGGCAACAGGGAATTTTGAACTTCAGGCTTTTAAAATCAACTGAGAGAGAGAGAGAGAGAGAAAAATAATCTCATCTTTAGAAGCCCAGGGCAATCTATTGACTGCTTAGAACAAAATAAAATCAAATTTTGCTTGTACGTTACACAGCCATAAATGTCAAAATTAAATCAAGAGCATTTATCCCTTTTTATTACTTACTACCAGTTTATTAATGCTTACAAATGGCACAATAAATTCAAATTAAAAGGCCAACTCAAAAATTTGGTTCCACGCCAAAAGATATCAAGCAGATCAAGGTGAATGTCCACCAGTATGCAGACCAGAAACAGAAAAGGCAAGCCGTGGGCTGATAGGTAAGGATGGCCCTGTTCACCTGCACTTTGTGTTCTGAATTTGTTCGGTTATGTAGGCATGGGGCTGGATGCATCAAAGATCAGAACCATAGGAAGATGTATGCCAACCAACACAGTAAATCCACAGTAATACTGATCTCCCCACTTCAGTCAATAACTGAAGCTCTTCACCCACTTCTCCTCTTGTCTGCTATTTACCTGGGATTATTTTACAAGGTATACATGGGAGAGAAATGGTGATCAAAGAACAAATGATGCCTTCACCAGGAAAAGCAGAAAGGGAACGGGGCAGGGACAAAAGCACTGAGCATGTTTCCCATAAATACTGGATCAGGCTTATTCAGTCATTAAAGCCAGTGGATGTACACATTTTGGGGGAAAAGCCAATCAAGCAGAAGAAACATCTCGTTGGTTTTTGACATGCTACCATTAGAAAGACTCTCCTAAAGCTCAGGACAGCTGAGCATAATTTACTGGCTGACAATTAATCCTTACAAACCAGGGAGTGTCAACATGGAGGTTCCACATTCTGGCCCATCCAGCTCAATACATTTTTGTCCCTTCTTCCAACACTCATCTATTTCCAATACTTTCAATATTGAAATGAAGATTCAGGAAGAAAAAAAAAGGTTACATATTAATTTTATGATTCTTTTCTTCTGTGTGTCAAAGCAGTGTCTAGGAGACCCCAGACAGACACTAATTTCTTGGGGCAGCACGGTGGTTCAGTAGGTAACACTGCTGTCTCACAGTGCCAGGGACCTGGGTTCAATTCTACACTCGGGTGACTGTCTGTGGGGAGTTTGCATATCAGCCCTGTGTCTGTGCAGGTTAGATGGATTGGCCAATATTAATTCCCCCCTAATGTCCAGGGATGTGTAGGTTAGGTATGTTAGCCATGGAAAGTATAGGGTAGGGGGATGGGTTTGGCTGGGATGCTCTCTGGTGGTTCAGTGAGGACTTGTTAGGCCAAACGGTCTGTTTCCACACTGTAGAGACTCTATTTATAACTCAATGTTTCAGTCATCATTCCTGGAGGGCTGACAACCTTAGCACAGTTTCTTTGCTGGAGTGATCTGATTTCAGTCCAGGGTGCAAAGTAGAGTGTTATAACTGCCTTCCGCATATGTGGGTTGGCGGGCGAGGGACATGGGGGAAAATTTGGTGACATTCCTGCCCTTGGTTGCTATCCTGGGACATCTGTGAGGGTCTGTTTGGCAACAGAATGTTTGGGCTCACTTGTGAAATGACAGCTCAGAAACACTTGCTGTCAAATTAATTCCTCACAGTTATACCCACTGAACATGCATTAGATTTGGTATCTGGGTGCTACTCATTAAGTACAAGCAGTACCTGACAGTGCCGAGGGCAGTGCTAGGATAGGTATAAATGACGTGAAATGCATCGCAAATCAATACTCAAAGTTAATAACATATCACTCGGTATTTTAACAATTTGGCTACTAAGCTCCTGCAAGCTGCTCAAGATAGCAAATCTTTCTCTTTAATGTGGAAAATTTTAAAAAGTTTAAATCAAGGGTTGAATCCATAAGAATATTATGATCCAGTGAATCGTACTGTGTCATTTTAAAGGCTTCCACTAAAGTTACTGAACTGAAACTGTCAGCTTTCTTTAAAAAGCCTGGAGCTCACTGGATCACTTGAATTACAGTGAATTTGGAAGTTGCACAGTAACTTCCAAAGTGCACAGTACAGGTTGGTTGACTTTTCAAATAATTTTGCAAAACAAAAGGAGAAATTTAAATTCAGGTTTTTTTCAAAGTACTCAGAAGTGGGTGGGGGATGACTTGATAGTGGGATGGGGAGGGAAATTTGGGAATGGGGGGAGGAGAAAGGGAGTAGCTAAGGAAAAGAAAGGAGGAGTAGAGAAGGGTAGAATGCAGAAGTGTTCGAGAAAAAGGGTGAAAGGCAAAATGAATGTAATGAAGGAAAGAGGAAAGGGAGGGCTAGGAAAAGAGATGTGTGCGTGTGTCTGTGTACGTGTATGTATGCGTGTGTGTGTCTGTGTGTTTGGGTGGTGCTGTGTGAAATAAGGGAACCAGGGAAGAAGGAAATGAAGTGAGGTGATGGGAGTAGAAGGAAGTGGCTTTGTATTGTAGACGGTGGAACATGGATGGTGCGAGTTACAAGTAAATGGTCAGAACTAACTTTATCTAATGGAATGAGAACAATGAGACCAGTGATACGTTAAGGTTTGAAGGCAGGCCACTCTTCTAAAATCCACAGAACCTTCCTCAGCTTTAGATAATTATCTAAGTTCCCTTTAAAAAGATTCAACAGTCTTTGCCTCATCCACACTTATAGCAAAGCATAGTGAAATCCAACAATGCAGTGATGGCAAAAATATCTCAGTCATTTTTCATTGCTCTCACATTCAGAAAAAGTTTTAAATTGTTGACTCCTCATTTCATAGAGTCCCTACAGTGTGGATGCAAGCCATTCAGCCCTTCCAGTCCCCACACCGGCCTTCTTCAGAGCATCCCACCCAGACCACTCCTCTACCCTATCCTTGTAATACTACATTTCCCTTGGCTATCCCACCTAGCTGGCACATCCCCAGACACTATAGGCAATTTAGCATGGCCAACCCACCTAACCTGGACATCTTTGGACTGTGGGAGGAAACCCATACAGACACTGGGAGAACATGCAAACTCCACACAAATAGTCACTTGAGGCTGGAATTGAACCCAGGTCCTTAGCGCTATGAGACAGCAGTGCTAACTACTGAGCTACCATGCCGTCCTTCCAAGTTCAAAATATTTCAGGGAAACTTACTACTTAAAAGTCACTTTATCATAAGAGGTAAATAGCATCCAAGGAAGGAAGAGTGGGAATTTGATCCTCCACATCTGGTTATGAAAATTCTAATGCATTCATTACAAGGCATTTTACTTTCTGATCATTTTCCCTGATACTATATTACAGTCTCGGTAATAAATGTGCAGCCAGTCCTCCATTATTCTATCTCTTTCTGCCTCCTATTGCAATATTAACACATCTTGGAGTAAAGCCTGGCTGATCTCTCTCTCTGACTGATCCTCCCTTCCAGCAGGAGAATCTCTACTTCTGCTGCAATCCTTCTCAAGATCAGGTTGTACCTACTTCAGACAGTCAGAGATAAGTCAAGGTCTACTGACATGTGGTACAGTACCTTAGCTAAGTAGGAAGAGTGTTCAAATCAGAATTCTCCAGCAGTTTGCTCAATAATGAAATAACATGCAAAGTCTCGATTGAGAGTGGAGAGGTGGGGAGTCTAATTCTTATGTTTAACAAGGTAAAATGAAAGATTCTTCAGTTTCTTTACTCTTCCCAAATAATTCTTTTGCTTCAATGTGAGAAAACCTGTAAATACAGTGCACATACATGTTGTGTTAGTGTGTGTTAGCATGAGTGTTATTTTGTGTGTGTTCTAATCTGTGCATGTTTGATTGAGCTATTGTTTTAAAGTGTGTGCACGTTAATGTGTCTTAGTGCGTGTTTGTTTTCTGTTTCAATTTGTTCTGTGTCTGAGCACGCCAGTGCACATTTGTTAGTGAATGTATATTAGTTAATGCACGTTTTATTTATTGCATGTGCTTTAGTACACATGATAATGTGCAAATGAGTATAAGATCATTAATGTGTGTTAGTATGTCTTTGTACATGTATGTGTTAGTGTGAATTCGCATGTGATAGTACACATTGATGCTGAATGTATGTTATGGTGTTTTACAGTGCATTAACTTGTGTATGCATGCATTAGAATGTGTGTTACTATGTGAATTTAATTGTGCGATATGTATGGTGTATGGGTGTATAAGTGTTGGGTTTGAGTGAGTTAATACATGTCAGCCTGTTCGAATGAGTGCTTTTAAGTGTGAAAATGTTATGGTGTGTTGTGTCAATGCATATATTGGCACTTGAGAATGTGTGTCACTGTGTGTGAGAGATGTGTTAGTATGTGCTTTTGCATGTTTGTGCACAAGTGTGTTACAATGTGCACATGTTACCGAATTGTTATGACTCAGGAGATTGTCCGTTGGCACTTGCATCTGCACCAGCACTTTAAATAAGTCATTCATTTAGTATCCTTATTTTTCCGGCTTGGTGTGGTGGCCTCCTGGACTGGCGGAGCAGTCTCTCACCCCAGCATGGTTGTTTTTTGGCAGTATATGGCAGTCCATTGGTCTAGTGTGGCCTCAGTGTGGACATCTGCTTTCGAGGTGATTCCTCGAAGTGTGGTCCCACCATGGCAAAGCATTTAAGAAACGCTGTAATGTGTGGACTTTCAGCTTTATTTCTATATTTTTTTACTTAAAACTAAGAAGGTCTGAAATGTGTAACTTTTAATCTTATTTCATATGTTTTACGCTATACTATAATTACTATCATGTTTAACTTTTAACTTTGTTCTTTCTTTCTGCCTTGCTCTTAAGATTCTGTACCTTGGTACTTGTACTGAAAGATGGCAACTTATGTGGTGACATTACATATATTTCACTGTACTCCTGTATTTTTGTACTTGAGTAAATGTGACAATAAAAGTCAAATCAAATTCCCCTTTCCTGCACATTCCTCCTTTTCAGATAAGTCTAATTTTCTTCTGAAAGCTTCAAGTGAATCTAGCTCCACCAAATGCAAGATGGCAGCACAGTAGATAGCCTGAACACATCTGCTCCAGGCTGGCCTTATCCTTCTCCCTCTCCCTGTTTTCCTTTCCTTCATGTTCTGACACGGGGAAGCCAGAGCAGTGTCAGCGGGGCGTTGGCTGCAACAGAGACAGTACCCGTGGGGAGGACTCCTGGCTGCAGTAGGCTCAGAGTGTGGACTCATGGACTCAGTTGGTCTCGGCTGCGGTGGAGATGGTACCCAAAACAGGGACTTCTGGCTGCGCTTTGCCTGAAGCGTGAGCTCATGGTGGAGCTATCATTGCTGCATCCAGAGCAGGGACTCCTTAAGGCTCGGGACACCTTGCAGAGAACTTGCAGAAGCCTGGAATCATGTCTGAAGAACCTTTGTACAGTAAATGAACTCTTACTTACGTAATTTTATAAGATTCCTTTTTAAAACACACAATGGCACCGGATTGTGCCAAGAAAACACTTCTTACTGTATCTGTCTCAATGTGTGACAATAAATAAATAACACACTCACATACTCTGTCAGTGCTTTTTAACACTTTAACCACTTAAATGAGAAAACTACTCTTCCCAACTCCATAATGTTGCAGAGATAGTAGGAATTGCTGATGCTGGAGAATCTGAGATAACATGGTGTGAAGCTGGATGAACACAGCAGGCCAAGCAGCAGAGGAGCAGGAAAGTTTGACGTTTCCTGATCCTCTGACGCTGCTTGGCCTACTGTGTTCATCCAGCTTCACACCGTGTTATCACTTAATGTTGCTACTGCTTCGAACATGAATCTCTCAATCTCCATCCTTTCATGAGTGGATACTATTTCGCCCTACCTCATCTGTCCAGACCCCTCATAATATTGAACACCTCCATCAGACACCTCTCAACCTCTTTTCCTGAAAGGATAACAGTCATAACTTCTCTATCTTCAAAACTGAAGTTCCCCAGAATTCCTGTGAATTGTTTCTGCCCCTTCTCTAATGCCCTTGCCTTCTTTCCAATGCGCAATGCCTAGGACTGCACATGGTGCATCAGCTGAGTCCAGGCTAGTATTACATGGTATTTATATAAGCTGAACATAACCTTGTGGCTCTTGTCAAAAACAGTATAAGCATTATTAACCACTCTGTCAACTAGTTCTGTCACTGGAAATGACAAATGAGCATCTATATCCAGATCTCTCTGATCCTGAAGCCCTTTTAGATTTGTAGCCATTTATATCATCTGTCTATGATCTTTCTGCAAAAGTGAATCACTTTACATTGCTCTGCACTGAACTTCATCTGCCTCTTATCTGACCATTCTACCAACTTGTCTGTCTCCTTTTCAAGTTAGAAATTATCCTCCACACAGTTCACAATGCAAGGTTCCAGGTTTGTATCAATTGCAATTTTTTGAAACTGCCCTGTACACCAGAGTTGAGGTCATTAGTATATATCAAGAAAGGCATGTGACTCAACACTGATCCCTGAATAATTCCACTAAAAACCTTCTCCAGCCCAAAAAAAAATCCCCAAACCATTACTCTTTTTTTCCTGTCACTCAATCAATTTTGTACCTAGATTGTTCCTGCTTCTTTTTCATTCCTTGAGTTCTAAGTTAGCTTGGAGGTTTGCTGTGTGGTACTGTATTATATCCCACTTGGAAGCCCGTGTAAACCACATCAACAGCAATGTCCTCATCAACCCATTATGTTTTCAAAAATGAGCAGCAAGTTAATTAAACATACAAAATCCCATACAAAATCTAAGCTGGCTCACTTAATTAACACACATTTAACTGTTGATTGGGTACTAAATTATTGTTTCCATAAGTTTTCCTACTTCTAAAGTTAAAGTGATTGGCCTGCAAGCTGCTGGGCTTATCTTTACAATCTTTTTTGTATCATCTGCAGTTCTCCAGGAGCATCAGCCCACAATCTAAGGAATGCTGGAAAAATTTGGCCAAATGCCTCCACAATTTCCACGTTCCCTTCCTTCAGTATCCTTGGACATATCTCATCTGGTCCCTGTGCGTTGCCTACGTTTAAAGTACAAATCGCTTATCCAATACCACTATATCTCAATTATAAACATTTCTAGAATCTGAATTTTCTCTTCTTTCACCGTATCCTGGACAACGTCATCTTCCTTGGTTAAAAAAGGTACAAAGTATTTGCTTAATGTACTATGTCCATGTACAATCCTCTTAAAGATCCCTTCTCCACTTTACTCATCCTTTTACCAACCTTTTGCATTTACACGTCAATAAGAGTTTTGATTTCCTTTAAGTTGACTGCCAGTCTCTTTTCATATATCCTCTCTGTTTCTTCACAATCCCTCTGAACCTCCTAAAGTCAATGTGATCCTCAATTTTGTTTCTGACCCTAAATTTTTTTCATCATCTTAAAATGTTTGTTCGTGTGTATTTGTTGGTGAATGTTAGTGCACAATTGTTTGTGCGTGTCAGAGTCATACAGCATGCAAACAGACCCTTTCATTTACCCCTTCAATTCCAACCCGAAACGTTAACTCTGTTTTTGCCCTCACAGATGCTGCCAGACTTGCTGAGCTTTTCGAACAATTTTGTTTTTGTCCTTTTCATTCAACTAGTCCATGCCAACCATGTTCCCAAAATAACCTAGTTCCACCTGTCTGCATTTGGCTCCGGTCACTCCAAACTCTTCCTATTCATACACTTAACCAAATATCTTTTAAATGGTCTAACTGTACCTGCATCTACTACTTCCTCTGGCAGTTCACTCCACACACTAACCACTTCTATGTAAAAAAAAACATTGTCCCTCTTCCTTTTTACATCTTTCTCCTCTCACATTAAAAATATATCCTGTGGTTTTGAATTCCCGCATCTTAGGTAAAAGACCTTTGCTATTCACGTACCTATGCCCCTCATGATTTTTTCAACCTCTGCAAGGTCACCCCTCAACCTCTTATGCTCCAGTGAAAAAGTTCCAGCCTGTCCAGTCAAGTTTTATAACTCAAACCCTCCAGTCCCAGGAATATTCTGGTAAATCTTTTCTGAATTCTCTCTGGTTTAATAATATCCTTCCTATAACACAGCAACCAGAGGCCACACCAACGCCCAGCACAACCTCAACATGTTGTTCCAACTCCAACACTCAAAAGTCTGAGAAATGTAGGCAAGAGTGCTAAACCACCTTCTTAACTACCCTGCCCATCTGTGATGTAAATTTCAAGATTAAATAGCTGAATTCCTAGGTCCAGTTACTAGTGGTGGACCGCAAGGGTTGGTGTTGGGTCCACTGCTGTTTGTCATTTTTATAATGAGGGCATACAAGGATGGGTTAGTAAATTTGCAGACGACACTAAGGTCGGTGGAGTTGTGAATAGTGACGAAGGATGCTGTAGGTTGCAGAGAGACATAGGTAAGCTGCAGAGCTGGGCTGAGAGGTGGCAAATGGAGTTTAATGCAGACAAGTGTGAGGTGATGCACTTTGGCAGGAGTAACCGGAAGGCAAAGTACTGGGCTAATGGTAAGATTCTTAGTAGTGTCGATGAGCAGATAGATCTCGGTGTCCACGTATACAGATCCTTGAACGTTGTCACCCAAGTTGACAGGGCTGTTAAGAAGGCATACAGTGTTTTAGCTTTTATTAATAGAGGGATCGAGTTCCGGAACCAAGAGGTTATGCTGCAGCTGTACAAAACTCTGGTGTGGCCGCACTTGGAGTATTGCGTACAGTTCTGGTCACCGCATTATAAGAAGGATGTGGAAGCTTTGGAAAGGGTGCAGAGGAGATTCACTAGGATTATGCCTGGAGTGGAGGGAAGGTCTTATGAGGAAAGGCTGAGGGACTTGAGGCTGTTTTCATTAGAGAGAAGAAGGTTGAGAGGTGACTTAATTGAAACATATAAAATAATCAGAGGGTTAGATAGGGTGGACAGGGAGAACCTTTTTCCTAGGATGGTGACGGCAAGCATGAGGGGGCATAGCTTTACATTGAGGGGTGAAAGATATAGGACAGATGTCAGAGGTAGTTTCTTTACTCAGAGAGTAGTTAGGGTATGGAACGTTTTGCCTGCAACGTTAGTAGATTCGCCAACTTTAGGTACATTTAAGTCGTCATAGGATAAGCATATGGACGTACATGGAATAGTGTAGGTTAGATGGGCTTCAGATCGGCATGACAGGTCGGCACAAAATCGAGGGCCGACGGGCCTGTACTGTAATGTTCTATATGTTCTATGTCTCCCCGTTCTACAACATTACCCAGGCCCTACCATGAATTGTACAAGTCCTGCCCTTGTCTGTTGTACCAAAATGCAATATACCTCATCATTATCCAAACTGACCTCCATCTGCCACTCCTCAGCCTATTGACCCAATTGATCAAGATTTCTTTGTAATCTTAGATAACCTTCTTCTCTCTCCACTATACCATCAATTTTAGTGTCACTGCAAACTTACTAACCCAAATCTCCTACAATCCCATCCAAATCATTTATGTAAACAACAATCAAAAATGGACCCAGTACTGATCTCTGTGGAACACCGCTGGTCACAGGTCTCCAGTCTAGAAAACAACCCTCCAGCACCATCCTCTGTCTTCCATCCTAAAGCCAATTTTATATCTAATTGGCAAACTTACCCGGAATCCCATGTAATCTAACTTTACTAATTAGTCTACCATGCGGAACCTTCTCAAAGGCTTTACTGAAGTCAAAGTAAACAACATCTATCCCTCATCAAGCTACTTGGTTACTTCCTTAAAAAATTGAAAAACACCATTTCCCTTGCACAAAGCCATGCTGACAATCCCAAATCATTCCTAGCCTCTCCAAAAGCGCTTTCAGTAACTTACCCACCATCGAGACTCACCAATCTGTACTTCCCAGGTCTCTCCAAAAGGCTTTTTCAAATAAAGGCACAATGTTAGCAACCCTCCAGGCCTCCAGCAGCTCACCAGTGGCTACAGATGAGACAAATCTTACTGCTTAGGCCCTGCAATTTCCTCCTTAATTTCCCACAATGTTCCAGGATACACTTGATCGGGCCCCAGAGATTTGTCCACCTTCATGTTTTCTACGGCCTCCAGCACTTCCTCCTCTGTAATGTGAGCCATTGCCCATGTGTTAGTGTACCTGTGTTTATTACTGCATTTGTGTGTATTATAGTGTGTGATCTTCACTAAAGCTCATTCAGGACTTCAGAACACCTCAGGGTCCCTGCACCACGATTTGTTCTTAAAATTCAGTTCCTCCACTTTCATTAATTTTCAGACGACCCTAAAAATTTCAATCAATTAAAAATTATAACCATTCATTTCCAGAATGACTATGTTCTGCCTACTGCTGACCTGGGTGCATGCCAACCCGCAGACAAATGCTATCAGTATTTCTGACTATCACAAGTGCACAGAGGTCATGCATAATTGACTAAAAGATGGGCTAAAACTGTGGCCAATCAGTGAGATCAAAACCCGTGGAATATGCAGTGCTATTTGATTACAAAATACACATCCTTTGCTCTCCTCCTCTGAACACACCATGAAATTTCTTCAAGGTCCAGAGTGCCATAATATGTTCTTTACTGTCATGCAGTATGCAGTGCAGGCTATAGGTTTCAGGTTAGAGTCTCATACTTCACAACAGCAATTTCCTTTTATTTTACTGCATTTGATATTGCACTCCATTAAAATATGGAGGCAAAAGGGCTGCTTAACGATTATTGCTGAGCACACAAAGCAGAATGTGTGTTCTGGAACAGTAGACGTGGTTCGATAAGAAATAAAACTTTGATTCCCCTTGTGTGGCTGCAGTAAAACCTTTCAGGAGTAAATGCTGAAGTACTTGCACCCAGGAAGTAGTAGGGGGCAGTCAGTCAAAAACTGTCCCAGCCTCTGGGAACGGCAGCCCCCTTCTTTCAGGCCTTCAGGAGTAGAACATAGAACAGAGGAAACACAAGTCCATAGCCCACGATGTCGTTCATGGGATATGGGCATTACTGGTAAGGCCAGCATTTGTTACCCATCTCTAACTAACCATGACTGAGAGGCTTGCATGGCCATTTAATAGGCAAGTTAAGAGTCAGCTATATTGCTGTAGGTCTGGATCATATATAGGCCAGACTGGGTAAGAGCATTAGTGGGCCAGGTGAGTCTTTATAAATACATGAAGTGCAAGGGCCAATACATGTGGGCCAGTGTGGGTAAGGATGGCAGGTTTCCATCCCGAAAGGACATTAGTGATGCAGGTTGGTTTCATAGTCACCATCATTGAGATTAATTTTCAACTCCAGATTTATTAATTGAATTCAAATTCCACCAGCTACCAGGGTGGGATTTGAACTCAGACAATTAGGCTTGACTCCTGGATGGTTACTTTGATGACATTAGCATTGTACCACTGTAAAAAGACCCTGGGAAGAACAGGAACAGTCAGTACGTTCAACAAGGTAGGAGAAGCTGAGGCTAGTAAAAATGTGTCTGCAGGCTATAGGAGTGGACAGAAAGAAAAGTGAGGTGGTGGACTGAATCATTGATCTAGTCTTTTCTGCATTCTACACACTGTTACAACTGTTCAAACACAAGCCTGGAAAGACAGTGACATGGCATTGATGTCACTGGAACAGTAATCCAGAAAGTGATACAAATTCTGGGGACAAGGGTTCAAATCTCACAGCAGCCAATGGAATCCAAATTCAATCAATTATTCAACCAAGGACTGAGAGCTAGTCTCAGTAATGGTGACCATAATCATCGGTTATCCCAAGAACCCATCTGGTTCAATTCTGTTCTTTAGAGAACATCATCTGCCATCCTTACCTGGTCTGGCCAAAACCTAGCCCCAGAAGAACTGCAATGTGGTCGACTCTTAACAGACCTTTAAAACGGCCGAGCAAGCCACTCAGTTGTAGAAAAGTGAAAACAAGGGGACTGGAGTGGTTCAAGACAGCTGCCCACTATCATCTTTTCAAAGGAAATTAGGGACGGATAAACAATGCTGGCTTTGCCAGCGATGCCGACATACCATGGAAAAATAATGATAAATAATAATTTGAAACTGAAAGGAAATGGTATCTTTCATGGAGATATAGATTCTGACTTCTTTTTGCTCTGAGATTGGGAATGTGAATGAGAACGAAAATGATTGCCTGGTTTTGGCTAGCAGAATCCTGTGAAGGGTTTGCTGAGATGAGGATTAATGTATGTTGCAGATCAGGGTAAAGGGTGATTCTCTGTGTTGCACTTCATCTGGGAGAGATGGATAATGAGCTACAAAGTCACTTTGCACCAAGAGGCCTGGCCGAGCAGAAAACAGCACAAGATACTCCAATTGATTCTAGTTGACAATACTTTATCCATGATTAAATCTACTGGTTAGGGTCTTTACCAACATACCTGAATTGATCACAAGCGGATTGACTGGGGCAACTGTAACAAGAACACAAGTCACTCCCAAGAATGATTGCCTATTAACACAAAATTTCCAACTTATATACATGTCAGGAATATGCATTTTGGAAGAAGGCCCTGAAATTTGCAAATAAAACAGTGAAATATTTTACGGGGAAAATCAAATACAAATGCAACCCATGAAGAATTCTCATCATCTTCTGGTCAGCTTTTGGAATATTTTGGTTTGGAAATGAAAACTTACGATATTATTGAAGGAACCAGCTCGGAACCGTTACTGGGCCCAGTTATGTAAAGGAACTGATTTATATCAATAGACTAAACATAAAAAATTCGGAAACAAAAAGAGAATTTGCTGAAAAACCTCAGAAGGTCTGACAGCATCTGTGGAGAGAAATCAGAGTTAAAATTTTGGATCCAGAAGTGGATCGCTGCCATTTTTGTTTTACATGAGTAAAGATCATTGACAAGAGACATTGACAGGAGGAGTTACTGAGCCCAACAGGCTGCAGGAGCTGCATCAGCTGCTGTAAAGACACAGTAATAGGAGATAGGGTGAAGGCACCAAATTAACAGCAATAGACATATTGTCTGTAAGGCAGGATGGTGACTGTCAGATGTAACTGAACTCAATATGGTGAGGAAGCTATAGTGATCAAAGTCATGGGATACTTGAGTGATTATTTAATTTCAAACAGAGAGCAATTCAACTCCCTTGCAAATCAAACTTAATTTAAGACCTAGCTCACTCTTCTTATGAGCAACACCTGATGATGTCAGTTTCAACAGAAAACCATTCAAACCTAAGATCAATTGGAAGAATGTGAAATGTATTTAGAGGTTAACGTGGGGGAGAAGGAAGGGAAAGTCAATGATAATTCTTTAAAAACCGTTCTCAAAGGAGTCTTGACTGTGGCACTTCTCTCTAAGTGCTGGTTATGAATGACTGTAATTAGAATGGAACTTATATAAATGGTGTCTTTATGTCAGCTTGTTCAAAATGGGTTTTGGCAATATGAATAATTAGGCAAGTGCACTTTTTCAAAACATACTTTCTTTACAAAGCAATGTTTGCATACTTGCATTGAAACAAGTGAAGAGGATCTTATTTTGTGAGTCAGCTTTCATGCTTTCCATTTGTAGTTTGTGTTGACCCAAGACTGATCCCACCACTCACCCACCCCCTCCACCAGGGAAGCTTCAGTAATTTTGCTGGCTTCAGTGATTTATAGATTTTAAATACACCAGCTGGACAGTTTATTGAATTTGTATACTCGCATACTCTTAAGGAGACAAGTCTGTTGTGTACTTAACCTGTTGCGTTGGGAAATAATGAGGTAACAATTAATTCATTTTGTGGAAGTTATTCCTTTGATCAAAAAATCTGCACTGACAATTGTGAACATGCCTGCCATTGAAACATTATTTGCTGCCAAGCTGAATGCAGTTGTTTACCAGTTGTCATTAAATGCTTCTGGAAAGCACCTGATGGGCCCTTGGGAATGAGTTACTCTGTCACCAACCATTTGCATAAATCAGATTCACCTCAGAGCCTGGCAAATCAAGATTACATGTGAAACCATGAGTTTTAAACTGTAATTTATAATGAACCCTACAGCACTGTCATAGGCAGCCCTGAAAATGGTTTCTGAAGTCACTAAAAACTGGGGCTAAAATCAAGAATGGAAATCAGAACAGCAGTGAGATCCCATTGGGAGAGATTACTTCCAGCAATGGAAATAGGGACAAATCCTCCAGGGAATGGGTACAAAATTTGCATTGGAGAAAAGATAAACAGTGTGAATGTTCCTTACATCAGGAAGATTAAAAAAAAAACCCTGTTGGCATATGTTATCTATGAGTAAAAATGTGATGGAACGATATTATAAATATTCAGGAGTTTTATTAAAACATCAATGCTTTCAACTTCCCCGAAGACACACAGATATTGTACTAAGCCAAGCAGATCCAGCTGGGATCAATAATCTGTGCCAAGTTACTTGATTTCAGCTAAGGTAGCAATTTACCTCACTATCGTTAGTAAGTGGATTAAAACAATGTTAGCTTTCCCTCAGCAATCACTGTTTTTGGGAAAACCATAAGGCCATAAAACACAGGAGTGGAAGTAAGGCCATTTGGCCCATCAAATCCACTCTGCTATTTAAATCATGGCTGATGGGCATTTCAACATCACTTCCCTGCACTCTCCCCGTAGCCCTTGATTCCTTCTGAGATCAAGAATTTGTCGATCTCTGCTTTGAAGGCATCCAACGTCCCAGGCTCCACCGCACTCCGTGGCAATGAATTCCACAAGCTCACCATTCTCTGGCTGAAGAAATGTCGTCTCATTTCAGTTTTAAATTTACCCCCTTTAATTTTAAGGCTGTGCCCACGGGTCCTAGTCTCCCCGCCGAATGGAAACAACTTCCTAGTGTCCACCCCTTCTAAACGCTTGAAATGCACACCACAGTTGAATTGTTTGTCGTCCAACGGACAATCAAGGTTTACAGTGTGAAGAATAGCTAATTTAGACAAGATATTGAAAAGTAACCGAAACACCTCATTTGAATCAGCATGTTCCCTGGGGCGGCACTGTGGTCAGCACTGCTGCCTCACAGTGCCAGGGACCCGGGTTCGATTCCAGCCTTGGGTGACCGTCTGTGTGGAGTTTGCACATTCTCCCTGTGTCTGTGTGAGTTTCCTCCCACAGTCCAAAGATGTGCAGGTTTGGTGGATCAGCCATGCTAAATTTCCTGTTGTGTTCAGGGAGGTGTAGATTAGGTGGGTTATGGGGGATGGGTCTGGGTGGGATGCTCTGAGGTTCAGTGTGGACTTGTTGGGCCAAAGAGTCTGTTTCCACACTGTAGGGATTCTATGATTTTCATATATTTTACGCTGAACTTTTGCAAGACACTTGTTAGATATCTCAGGTGAAGTACTGTGTACAGTTTTGGCTGCCACACTATAGTAAGGCTGTGAACAGTTGGAAAGAAGCAGAAGAGATTTATAAAAATTATTCCAGGGCTCAAAAACTTGAGTTGAGGATACTGGAGATTGAAACTTGGTCTCCAAAGAAAACAAAGAGGCAAAAATGATTTGCAAACATAGCAAATATGACACAAGAAGAAAACTTATCCACATGAATGGTTTGGGTCTGGACTGAACTACCAGGAAGTGTCATGGAAGCAGGTTCAATTGAGGCATTCAAGAGGGTATTGGATGTTTATTTGAATAAAGGCCATGTGCAAGGTTGTGGGGAAATGTTGACAAATAGCACCAAATCAAAATGCTTGCTGGAGAGCTGATGCAAACATAATGGGCCAAATGGTTTACTTCTGTGTTGTAACTATTCTGAGATTGTGACATTTTGAACTGAAGATAAAAAAAATCCTCATTGTTAAAAGGAATTTGGTTCACCTCTACTGGCTAATTGAAACATTGACTGATGCTTAAAGTGGTTTACAATAAATGGTTTGGGTTAAAATAATAGGCAGGCATCAAGAATGGTTACAGATGATCAACACAATTTGAATTTCAGTGAGCGCAGCAGCGAACCTTCACATTCATTCTATTGATAATTCTGGCAAAAGAAACAGAGCAAATACAAGATGCTCTTAAAAAGGCTTCAACAAATGCAAGAAGTGAAAGCTCAGATGACTAGGAAAGCTTTAAAAATCAACAAAGATACAAAAAAGTAAAGCATGTAGTCAGGGAATACAGTCGGTTCTTCCAAAATGCATGTTCCATCAATGTGAATTGGCTGCAATGTGATTAATGAATAGACGAATGCTATTTCTAGACGATGAAATTGTGATGGCTATAACGTGATTCCATCGGTGTGCAGGAGTATGTGTCAACATCACATGATCGTTTCATGGGCTTTGCTGTGAATACATACAATGTTAGCCAATGAATCTCTGTGCTGTCATCACATGATCATTTTGCAGGCTTTGTCATGAAGTACTTTCTGTGAGTGGTACAGTACAACCTCCTCCCCCATCAAGTCATCTTGACATTTTTTCAAGGTAAGGTGTTAAATTTACTTTTATTTCATCATTAGATATGAAATAAACATTTATTCAAATTGTGCTATCCTTTGTGTTAAGCTTTTGAGCGATGTTGAGTGATTTTTTTTGGAGGTCTGCCCCTAATGCCACTTTTCCCAAAGGCCTCGTTATTTCTATAGTGCTGTTTTCTATAACACGATGTTGCACAGAAACAAAACTATCGCGACATAGCAGAGCTTACTGTATTGGGAAAGAACCACCAGGAGCATATGAACGCACAAAATAAGAGCATAAGTAGGCTATTTAGCCCTTCAAACCTGCTCTGCCATTCAATAAAGTCATAACTGACCTTCTGTGTTTCAAATTCCACATCACCATTTACCCTCCAATAGCCTTTGATTTCTTTGTTAAACACAAATCTACCTATTTTGGCCTTAAAAATACTCAATGGTACTACATCTATCACTTTCTGAGGTATTGAGTTCAAAAGTCACATAACCTTCAGAGGGATAAATTATATATTGATTTCTGCACTAAAAGGCTGACCCCTAATTTTAAAATAGTGTACTCGTAGTTTTGGATTCACCCAAAGATGAAGCATCTTTCCATATCCATTTTGTGAAGACTATTCAGGAATTTATGCATTTCTGACAATTCACCTCCATTCTTCTGAAACAAGTCCACCGTGTCGCATCTTTCCTTGTAAGTCAACTTGCTTATTCCAGGTAACAATCTCATTAAGTTCCTCTGAATGGTCTCCGAAAAACTTACACCCTTCTTTAACTAAGGAGACCAAAACCGCACAGAGCATTTGAGATGTGATCTCACCAATGTTCTGTATAACTGAAGCATATCATTCCTACTCTTAATTTCAATTCCTCTTGATAAAGGAACATCAAGGCTAAGAGCAAAAAGGTTTACATAAGTATTAAGTCAAAGAGGGTGGAAAAGGGGAATTATATCCATTAAAGCCAGATGCAAGCGATGTTAAAATGAGCAGAAAGGACACGGTAGATTTGATAAATTAGTACTTTGCATTCGCATTCACAGACACAGTGGTCCTCCATCATGCTGGGCTCAACATGGAGACCACTTCCAGGAAATTCAACTTCAGCAGGCCATGTCTCCCACGTGGATGGCTATAGAATCCCAATAAAGTTTCCTATGGGGAACTGCCTCAGGGCAAACTCCATCAAGGTTGCAAGTACAAACAACAAAAGGGCACCACTTAAATAAAAGCCTGACAGACTCCTACATTGCACACTACCACTCTTGGGCAAATAGTAGAACTAGCTGATACACTAGAAGGACAAACTGCTGAAATCTGGTTCAGAATGTTTCAAGAACCATCCACAGTGAACTTTCAACATCCAACATACCCAGAGGGAGGCCACTGGCGGTGCAGCTGCAGATATTCCCCATGCACCAACCATGACAACACGAACTTCAAGGTCAAGCTAATTAGATTGTTCAGTCTGGAGAGGATCCACAGAAGGCATTATAATCACAAATAGATTACATAAGCTTGAATAACAAGCAAGAAGTTTTGTATTTATAAATCATAAAGGTCACTGTATTAGCTTGAAACAGAAAACCTAAAAATAAGTCTCAGTGAGGAACTTAATGGGTTTTGTAAAAGCCAGAACAAAAATAACGGAGAAAATAACAGGGCTTAAGATACATATATCTCCAAGACCCAAAAGTTTCTACACCAGGAAATTAAAATAAATTAGGCAATTTAGGAATTTCTTTTAGATTCAGGGATTGTGCAGTTCTTATTGGAGAATTGCAAACATCACACCAATATTTATGAGGAAGGAGTGAGCAACCAGAGACCTAGAGACTGATAGCTTAAGACACGTTAACAAGAATGGAGTGGCTGGAAATTTTGAAACAAATTATCTGATTAAAAGATTTTTGAAGATAGATCATGTCTGACTCATCTAGTTAGATTTTTCAGTCAGTCACTAACATGGTGTGCACAGATGTTGTTGTGATTGCCAACAGAGGGTATTTGATATGGCTTTATTTAAGAGATGGTTGGTAATAATGACAATGCCTGAAATTGGAAATAATGTTGTGTCAAAGGTTGGTGATAGGTAGGAACTTGGATAAAGGCAGAAAGTTTAACGGAATATTCTAATTGGCAGAATTTGACAAATGGGGGTCCTCAGGAATATGCACAGGAGCTTCAGCTTTCACCACAGGCATGAAGGTCTTGGTTGAAGGAACAGAGTGCTGCATATTCAAATCTGTACTTGGAACAATGATGGAGATCGGAGTGGGAAATTACAAAGGGACATGGGCAGACTACGAGTCTGCATAACTGTGGTTAGTTCAATATAGAGAACTGTGAGATTATTCACTGAATCTAAGATAGACAATATTTTCTTAATGGACAGCAGCAAGGAGCTTGCATTTATAACTTTCATCCTTCTCACCCTCAGAATGCCCAAGAAGTGTCACTTTACAGACAGTGACATATTCCTGAAACAGAGTCACTGTTGTAATATAGGTTAGCTGTAGCAACTGTGCCCTTAAAGTCCCACATAGTAGTAACAATATAACTATATTGTGGGGTTGTTTGAAGGGTATACATTAGCCAATACACCAGGCAAATTTTCTTTTTGTTCACAGGTCATTGCTGGCTAGATCAGCATTTATTTCCATCCTTAACTGCCCAGACAGCAGTTAAGCATCAACCACAAACCATCAATCAATGTCAGACACAAAGACAACAAGGCGTAGATCTGGATGAACAGAGCAGGCCAAGCAGCATCAGAAGAGCAGGAAAGCTGATGTTTGGGGGCTAGACCCTTCTTCAGAAAGAAGGCATTTTTGAAGAAGGCTCTAGGCCCAAAACATCAGCTTTCTTGCTCCTCTGATGCTGCCTAGCCTGCTGTTTTCATCCAGACCTGCACCTTGTCGTCGCAGATTCTCCAGCATCTGCAGCTCCTACAATCTCTCCCATCAATGTGATGGTTTTGGAGCCACATGTAGGCCAGATCAGGCAAGGACAGTTGTTTCCATCCCTAAGGGACATAAGTGAACCAGTTGGGCTATGAGGATAATTGCAGTTGTTTCATGGTCATCATTTGATGGTCACCATTACATTCAAATTCCCCAGAATATTGCCTAGCTCTCTTGATTAATAGTCTAGCAATAATACACAAAGGCCATCGCCACCCCAGTTATTACTACATTGCATTATAGAAAATCACGCTACATAAATAACAGGGCAAGTGGAAAAGTGGGGTTAGGGGCACAAAGGACACATCACAATTTTATTTTCCAAAATTCTTCCTGACCTATGTAGCTTCATTCTTATAGCTGCAGTTATAATGACAGTTTATCAGACAGGTGCAAAGGTACAACACATTTATGAATCTGATCTTGTATTTGCAGTGAAGCAACAGCTGGGCTTTAAATAGGATTCTGCCACTGGAAATCCCAGCAACGGCCAGTACTGCATGATAGTGTGAGT
The DNA here is from genome assembly GCF_030684315.1 of Stegostoma tigrinum. NCBI lineage: Eukaryota > Metazoa > Chordata > Chondrichthyes > Orectolobiformes > Stegostomatidae > Stegostoma > Stegostoma tigrinum. The sequence goes on along the minus strand of NC_081360.1, from coordinate 16,718,015 downwards.
ATGATCCAAAAGAGGTGAGCAGTACAAAATTGAGAGAACTAGAGCTCACAGCCAGCCACTCCCCATGAAACTCGCCCAAAAATTGATACGTTGGCAATTTTTAGTAAAATTCTCTCCTTCATTTAAATGCTGATCTGACCTGATATTCCATTGGCACAGACTTCTGGATATATTTTCAGATAAATGAAGCAAAGGAATCTGACCTTTCTTTCCTATGTAGCCCTTTGGCATTGAAGTTAGTTGTAGGATTAAAATGTGTTGTAAACCTGAGTAATATTGTATTCAAAATAAGTACAGGAAAGGAGCAGGTTGTAACACAGACAACTTTTGGCGTAAATGATCTACGTGAACATGTTCAAAAATTCTTACATATTAAATGTGACAAAATCTAGTGAAAAATATTACACTTGAAGGTGCATGTTTTAATGGCACTTATTTTAAAGTATACTTCTTTTTACTCATACCATCAATTTAGCTTTGGCGTCCGTTCTTTTACTTAAATGAGCTGTATTTTTAAATAATGCTGATGCATTTAATATGTTCAGCATAAACTCTTCAAACTTAGACTTCACATATTTATCTTATAAGACGGTTGTTCTCTATGTGATGTCAAAATTGAGGTTTATGATAGACGATCTATACTCAATGGCCAACACAAGGACATGTTTTACAAATAGCTCGAAGGGGAGGCAATGGCCTAATGGTATTATCGCTGGACTGTTAATCCACCGACCCAGAAAACATTCTGGGGACCCATGTTCGAATCCCATCATGGCAGATGGTGGAATCTGAATTCAACAATTATCTGGAATTAAGAATGTAATGATGACTATGAATCCATTGCCGATTGTCAGGAAAAACCCATCTGGTTTACTATGTCCTTTAGGGAAGAAAACTGCCATCCTCACCTGTTCTGGCCTAAATGTGACTTCAAACCCACAGCATTGTGATTGACACTTAACTATCCTCTGAGTAATTTGGGATGGGTAATAAATGCTGCCTGGCCAGCAATATTCACATCCAGGGAATGAAAACAAATAAAAGTTCCCCAGTTTGTCAATCGCATTATGGCCAATTCACATTGCTGTAACATACGTTATAACAGAATCCTTTATAATGGCGTGGGATCTTTGAATCTGAAACAATGGTAGCATATTGGCCTAGATATTGCACTCAAGACTCTGCAGTCGGATGTTGAATCTACATCAGCAGTGTCTGTGCTACTGGTAAGCCACAGTAACACCACAATGCACTGAAATAAAATAACTACATGTTTCATATCAACATGTAGTTGAGGTTCTTGGCAAGGATTTGCAGTTTATCAAGACTGTGGAACCTCGTGCAGAATCCAGAACTCTTAAATGATGACTGAGTCTTGGTACTATACTCAATTAAACCTTTCTTCTGAAAGAAATGCTAACTGAGGTTTCAAATATCTGGAACCAATAATGAACTTTAAAGCTCGGCAAGTTAACGATTGATTAGCTGATCTGAGTAATGTGTGAAATGAAAATGCCAAGAAAACCCCACAATTTCTTATCAATTTAATGTTTTGGGTTATGCCTGCTGATTTAATCACCTATATTAATAATTGCAATTTTTATGGTTTAAAGAAAGGAGAGTTAATTTTCTTTTCATTACAACTTTTCTAAAGCCCGGACTCTGACAGTTAGATTACTTGCAGGTCACATCCATTTGATCAGCTTCACAGAGCAAGTGTGCAGTGGTTACGCAGTGCTGACCGATCCAGCAAATCACTTACTGTAATGGAATTGAGCCCAACACAGTTAAAATGGGATGGGAGGAACTATTTAGCTCCAACAGTGGTGACCAGAGTGCTGCAAGATTTACAACAAGTATCATCACTACCGCTGTGCCACTACCCCAAAATGGCTGATAGGATTGAGAATAAATAAATCTCATATTGTAAGCAAGGATTTGCCCTTTTCTTAAACACTGGTATTTTGACACTGTTCTGTCATGAAACTAAGATTGAATCACATGACAAACACGTAAACTCTACCAATATGGATATCACTTTAGACAACAATGTAACATAATGAAGCCTCTCGAAACATTTCACTGGAACATTATCGATCAACTAAGCCACAAAAAGAAATACTAGGTCAGATGACATAGGTTGTAAGGAGTGTCTTAAAGGAGGAAAGTGAAGTAGAGAGGTTCAAAAAGGATATTCCAGAGCCTGGAGAAAAGTTACATGAAGGCAAGGCCAGCAAGAAGTGGTACGATTACAAATGACAACCAGTCTGTGCTCCTGAGATGCTGCTTGGCCTGCTGTGTTCATCCAGCCTCACATTTTATTATCTTGGATTCTCCAGCATCTGCAGTTCCCATTATCTCTGATCACTTAGCCAGTCAGCATCACAATGTCATATATTAGAAAACCATCTCATCACATACAACAACAAACCTAGGTTTGTTTACAAAGCACCTTGACCGTAATAAAGCATCCCTGGATGATGGAGATACAGGAGCATTAACAAATTTTAAAAAAAAGAATATATACAATCAAGCAGAATAATAGCACATTTGCTGTGATTGACGTGCACAAAGAAATTATTTTAGGCACCAGATATATGGCCCATACGGCAAAACTCAACTTGTATTTCAATTCATGCCAGTATCACAGACCCAGACTTGACAATTATCTGGGACCATTTTGAAACGGTGCTTACATGCCCCCGGCAGTCTTCACCTGAAACCTCAATGCTGGCATGAAACAGCTAGTTTTTTGATGAATTATTGTTTTACAGGATGTTTAGTACTCAGGATCAGATTTCAAATCCACTTATAGCTACAAATTCAGGAGGCCTGATGAGGGAAGGGACAGGTAAGTATCAGATCCTGTTGAGTTCCAATCTTCTTAAGAGAGCAGAATGTACTAGGAACACGAACAAGGGTTGAGGGAAAACACTTTTTGATGGTGTCTCTGAGTCTGTTGTTACAGCCTGGTATTCACTCAGGAAGTGAGTGTGCATCTGGCATGGTGTTCCACAGAAGTGCACCTTTAAAGCATCTCAGAACATTTCTGTCTACATTAAAGGTACTACTTGAAAGCAAGTGGCTAATGCAGATTGTGTTCAGTTTGAAATATCTGCCAAAGTGGCAGCAGCAGTGGAGGACATATAACTGGCCAGAATTTGAGCACAGTCACTGAGGCAAAATGGAAACAACTAGTGTGTCAGCTCTTCATCAATCCCCGATGCCTACCGCTAGAATTTATGCTGTTAAGTAGAGAAATGGTGAGATCACGCAATGTCTTCTATCTCCAAATGTAACTAATGACTCTAACTGTTGTACAAGACAGGCAATTCTTGAGCAATGGTGACACTTGAGAGGATCACTGACCAGAGGAATGGAGAAAAGCACAGTATCCCAGGACTACCCAATCATGACATTAACAATGGCCCTATTCTCTGGTCTCTGCCAGGAAGAAGAATGTAACAGGAATCCAGATCAATTACCTATCAGTCACAAAATAAACAGCTGCACTCCAACAGCTGAACTGTTTTCGATAATCTACTATGGGATGAATATATGAAGTGTAAGCCCATGACCAGCCTTCCTATGTAAGAAACATCACCAACATTAAGAACTACCAACACTGAACTGATTCTGCTAATAAGCACCACACAAGCAATCCTACAAATAGGCTGTACTTACAATGCAACAGATTTGAGAAACCTATCAAACAGGAGAGCAAGAGCACACAAGTGGGAATTTGAATGGTTGAAAATCCTAGATATTTTCTTCCTTCCCTTGATGACCCTCTGAACAACTTAATTGCAGTCAATGATAAACACTGTTAAAGAGCAATAAAGTACAAACACAGTCGGTTACCTTCTGCCGTGCCGGAGATGCCATCTGCTTTGAAATTACTGGTGCTTTTCTTCCTGCGATGCTTCTTCCTGTTAGCGTGGGGCGAAGGTGGAGGCTCTATTTTGGGACTGGTGGTGCTTGATATGCTGGGGCTTGAACAGACAGAGTCTCCCAGGCCAGTATCTTCAACAGAAACCCAAAACAAAGTATCATGAGAAATGACTGAATGCAACAATTTTTGAACACTTCTAATACACTGTTTAGCAAACTAAGATCAACATCTGCAATACTGGAATCATTCGTGGGCCCTTTTCTCCCAGACAGACAGGAAATAAAGATGTGGAAGATTTAGGGTGCTTAATGCTGCTTGGGTATGTAGACCTTTGGCACACCGATAATGCCCCTATTTCTTGACCAGAGGTTCTGAGTTCAAGTCCTAACTTAGGACTTAGTGGCCAAAGAGGGTGTGCTCACAACATGGCCTAACAGATTGATTATTAGTTTTTAAATCCTTCCCATCTGTCTGGGTGGCAGGCAGCAAAAGGTGAGAATTGCCTAGTCAGCCATTCAGTGGCGAGCCACCGCAGTACTGTGGAAAGCTTAACCGTGGACAATCCAATGGAAGTCTACAGTTGCCAACACTTTCTTAGAAAACAGTGCCTGAAGAGACAGAGAATGCTTATAGGCATCTTGTTGAAGATTTTCTCAGATACAGCCATTGAGTCGCTAAGGTGCAGAGAAAGCCATTTGGCCCATTGAGTATATGCTGTCTTCCTGCACGGCAAACTGATCAGTGCCATCGACAATCACTTAGTTCAATGAAAATATGTACAACTTAAGTCTGTTGGAAAAATATCATCCATTAACTTATGGAAAATCCCAACTGACTTCCTGCTCCAAAGTTTCCTTTTCTATCTCTCTTTAGCTCATTCTTTTAACATAGGTTGGCTTTCCTCCCAAGTGGCCTTTTTAAAGGCACTATCTAATTTGAGGTGAAGGCCATGGACAACTGGACCTCCAAATCTTGAGATGTGAAGTATCCCAAATGAAATCACTGACCGGAAATGTAGCAGTAGATTCAAGACTGGATCCTTGGTTGGGAATGGCACTAGCCCCAGATTTTTGGGCAGGGAGTTGATGGTACATAGTGGCACTCAAGAAGAGGTTTGTAGGCACACAAGTGTTAACGTATCACAGATGAGATTCACGTGCCCAGTCTTCTCAACGGGGAGCCATGCTGAAAGGATTGAGGGAGAGTTGGAGATGCAATTTTGTAATTACATCTCTATTTTCTCTTGAGCATGCTTCCTCTATAAGACAGCAAGATCGGTCAGTTTACAATCACAGATCCTTTTTTGAAAGGGATCCCCAAGACTATATTGTGTGCATAATACTAATGATTAAATCTTCTATTTTAGTTGTAACACTTCTGCATTTTATATAGTATGTCCTCTTTCCCTGACCCTTGCATCAAATGTTATGAAGAAGGAAGGGCCAGCATCATGTTGCTCATTGTCTGACAAAAACGTCACTGAAGTGAAACAAAACTCGGACTCTTGCTTCATGTTGCCTGTCCCACTGAGTATTTTCAGCATTTACTGTTTTTATTTAGCGTTTCTAACATTCACATTATCTTGCTTTAGCTAACCTGTTAATCATTACTCCACTTGTGAATCATACAAACCCCTCATTCATATTACATAGGCCACTCAAAGCCCACTGCATTGACATAAGTAGCACCAAAAATAGAACAGAAAATTGACACAGGAAAATATATCAGTTGTTCACTGACATTCTGTTCACTGAACCCCAAGCTGTGCACGATTTGAAATGCACACTTTCAATAAGAACGGATTTGGAGGATTATTTTTATAAATTATGACAAGGTGATGTTGCAATGAATCTTTACATCACTTACAATAATTGCTGTTCAAAATATTTTGCTGTATTTCATTGTAAATGAAATCACACCTTGAGCAGGTCAAAGAAGAATTATGATACTCAAATGAAATATTTTTTGAAATTCACTTATCAATAAACATCCACCTGGATTTTGAGGTAGTAATGATGTTGAAAAATGTCATCATTCCACTGAAACTGACAGCAACTTCTGGAGTTCGCACATGTGCAGAATAACACAAATTCTGTGCTTGTCTAAAGGGATGGCTATTCAAGATTCCCATGAAGCTTCCACTCCTTGACTGCGATCACAGTAGTGAAGAGAATTCATTTCTACTTAGATAATTTTGGGTTCATTGCAAAATTCCTGAAAAAAGTTCCACCTTATTAAATGAAATGTAACAGGGCTCATAACAGCCCTAGAATTTCATAATTGCTACCAGACACCCTCCCTGGTATACATAACTAAATTTCTCCCTATGGAATGTCAAATTTCTCCATAAATGCATTTTACCCCCTTTTTAAACATGCAGTATTAATTAACCTTTAAACATGTATTTTGCTATCTGCAAAATTTAAATATAAATACATGAAGGGTATTAAGCACTTCTACTTTCCTGATTTTCCACTTGTGAATGCTTCAATAGGATTGGTTGTTTAACCAGTTGACGTCATCATCATTGCTTCATGTCCGGAGATCCTCTTGGATCTGGTGCCAGATTGAAACTGCTTCTGAACATGTTCCACAGATTGCCAGATCTTTTAAGGGGCTTTCTTTAAGATAAACAATGAATGTCTTGTTTCTTCACATCTGAGATTTGCATTCAAAATATTCAATCTCACTAAAAGTGATGATTGGAGCTCACTTCTACTATTTTCTTAATATGTGAATTTTTAAGGTATTGGTTCTGAGCTCCAAACCCCAAATCAATGCATGTCTAATTATCCCTATTAAAAAAACAACTCAGGTCCTGTCCAGAAATGCTGAGCAATTGTCTCTTTGGTTATGCTGATCTCGATTATACTCAATTTGAGCTCTAATGATACTGCAGACAAATACTTTCCACTAGTCACCACAAAAAAATCCCACAAATGCACTTGGCTACCTCCCCCTCAATTGGAAACATGCACGCACTACAGCCCTAAATCATTACCATTCAGTGTAGCATTTAGGTGATGAAATCCTTTTCTTTAAATGCCTTAGGGGCTGCTTTCTACTTCTTCTAAACACTACTATGCTCAGAACTTGGTTGCATGTACAGCTGGAAGCAAGCATTGTTTTGGCATACAGGCCTGAAGCAGATCCCCGGAGATGCTACCGATGAACACTGAGATGTTATCTTTCCATGCAAGATTACTTTTACTACATATTACAGTGATGTACAGCAGGAAAGCTTCATTCTTTTAATGGGCTGCATTGATGGGATACACAGAAGAGATTCACTCAATTCACTTTTCCTTTTAAAAAAAAACTGCCACAATTTTCTTACACTACCCTTTTTACCATCAGTAGTAGCCTTCCGTCTTTGAGATGAGAATATTAAAGCAAGGCTCCTGCCTGTCCTGTTTGGTGGCTATTAAATACTCCATGATATAACTTCAAAGAACAGCAGGGATGCTCTCCACGGTACCTTGGCCAATATTTACCTATCCGTGATGATGAACAGATAACCTGTTTCAGATGCTTTTGAGACACAGAGAACAAGGGCAGCCAATGTGCTCTTTGTGGGATGTTGCCCTGTGCAGACTGATGATGATGTTACTACATTATAGCAATTATTACATTTCAGAATACTTCATTGGTTGTAAGGTGCTTTGGTACAACCTAAAGATACAACAGGCATTATATAAATGGAACAACTTCTTTGTTTTCTATATAGGCTTTTAACTGAAATTTAGATGTTATGTCAATGGCTTTCCAGGATTTGATCTTCAGGTCAGGAAATCAGCCTTAAGGGAGTAACTTGTATTTGTAGTCCTTTGGTTGTTTTCTGTCAGATATTGGCTGATGGTTCTAAAGTTGTAGCTCATTTACATTTTGCTCTTGCAAGTGCCAGGCCTGAAAACGATAGCAGTGTCGTGGAGTGGATGAGTGCATCTGACATTATGTGGTTTACACCAACTGTTCTGTGACAGCAATGACCTCCCTTTGCCTTCCAACAAAGGTGTCACGGTGGCTCAGTGTCTCGTACTGTTGCCTCACAACTCCAAGCACCCCCCAGGTTTGCTGTTAGCCTTGGGTGATTGTGTGGAGTTTGTATATTCTCCCAGCTTCTGCATGGGTTTCCATCAGGTGCTGTGGTTTCCTCCCTAAGTCCAAAGATGTGCAGGTTAGGTGAATTGGCCATGCCAAATTGACTGGTAGTGTCCAGAGATGTGTAGGTCAGGTAGATTAGCTATGGTTAAAAAAAAAGGAGGGTTACAGGGATAGGTTGGGGGACAGGGACAGAGAGTGGGTCTGAGTGGGATGCCCTTCAGAGGGTCAATGCAGACTTGATGGACCAAATGGCTAACTAAATCTCAGATTCCAGAGTTTGGCCTGCTGAGGAAACCCTGAACCTTGCCTTTCCAGTTTTTGTCTGTTTATTCTGAACACTCCCCTTTCTCCACAATTTGCACTGTGACTCATGACAGAAATAGAATCGTGGAATTATCACAAAGTAGTAGGCAACGATTTGATGTATTGTACTGGCACACGCTGTTTAAGTGAGCATGATCATTTAGGGCTAATCTCCTATTTTGTCCCCATACACTGTTCTATACCCTCACACACTGTTTCTACTCATATTATCCGATGCCCTCTTGAATACCTCAATTAAACCTGCTTTCACCACACTTTCAGGCAGTGCATTCCATTCTTTATTTGTGGATCTTGTCTGCCCACACGGTGTCAGGATGGGACAGGCCGGTGAAAAAGGGCAAACAATGCTTGCCTAGTGGGTCAACTGAAACATCCATTAACCTGAGACCTTACAGCACAGTTCTTAAATCAAAAGCTTTGCTCCTTTTGGCAATTAAAAGTAGCTCCCTTGGTTCTCAGGAGGGCAAGAATGCTTTGGATTGAGACCATGGTGGTAAGATCAGCAGTGTTGAGATTTACACAGCAAAGTGCAGTATTCAAGCCACTTGCTGATTGAATAATCTTTACCTTCTTAATAATCAATTTAACTTTGTAACACTGAAAACAGCAGTAACGAATTGAAAACAGCAGTAATGACAGCCTAATTCAAGACTGTAAATTAGTGTCTGCTCTGTCTCCCTTTTAAAGTAACGCATCCGACTTGGATTGAATACAAAATAGGTATCTGTCTTGTATCAATCAAAGCGTGAAAAGGTTGATTGCTACAAGTTATCTAAAAAAAGGGGGCAGAAATTAGATGACTACACCATCATTTTTGCTTCTAAACCAGCTCTGACAGGAGCATTAAAACTCATAGGTTCCATTTCACAGGGGAGGGACATTTGCGATCCTTTCATATATTCAGTGTCTCATATTAGTTCTTCCCAATCGGGCAATGTTCAAAAAAAATAATAATCTGCAATAGCTGCATTTCGACACTTGAAGTACGAGTTGGGAAAGTGGTTTCACTTTTCACTCTGGAAGCTGACAAGCATGACTAGAGGGGGAATAAAATAACATTCAGTTCACATAAATATCAAGCAGCTTGCCTGAGACTGATGGGACCAGAATGTGTTCTCAGCCATCATTCCCCAGACAAGCCCAAGGACACCCATAACTTATTTTACAATCATTTAGTTTCAGCTGAACTGGAAAAGTGACAACTCATCTCCGCTGACAAGATGCCATCTCAAACCTTACAATTAACTGTACACGATTAACGGCCCACTCCGTCATTATCTTCTATCATGATCAACTGTATGTGCAGCCCTCCATACCAGAAGGCCATTAGGACTGTGCAACTACCCAAGTAAGTAGTTGGAAATCTGGTCAAAGTACCAAGTCCAACTCCTGAGCATCTTAGCAGAAAAAGAGGCCATAAAAATAAAAGCAACTGAATGGCAACAAGATGGCCCAGTGGTTTAGGACCTTCTACCTTCAGAATGCAATTGGGATCAAAGTCTCTTATTAGCTGGCTTGAAGGACACTGTGAGACATGCATTTGAGTAGTTTTAACCCAATTTCAACAGGCCTCAGGCCATTGTGCAAATCTGTCCCAACCCAGCACTGGTGACATGAAAACCTGGCATTTTATCAATTGGCAATCATGCTCAGAGGGAAATGAAATGATGTCAGATTGGCAGGATTAGCTGCCTTTCTGAAATGTGAGCGGAGGACGAGATGATCAGATTTGAGGCCTGGCAATCTGATCTGGGAATGCTTGACACAAACCCAACGGTATTAAAACCAGTTAAAATGTGTGGAACGAACTTATGTCCTGAATGAATAGTTCCTACCCTACAAACACAATTATTTCTAAAGGCAAAGTAACCTTTAAGTAGTACCACACCTGGGTACTGGTTTCACTGAAATTTCAGCTTGCAAGGTCATAATAATGAAAGTTCAAAGTTGCATTGAAAAACATGCAATGTTCCGAGTATAACTGCCATATCACAAAAATCTAAGCCTCACTAACTTTCCACGTGATTCAGTAAAGTTTAATCAAGATATAAGTTTTGGTTTTGGTAGTTCTATACTGTAAAGATTACAATACAAGCTGCAGTTTTCAGAAGCTGACCTTTAGTATGAACTGTACCAAAATTATTCAGAACATTATTTGGCTCGTCTATCTAGGAGATGACTCTTGCCTAGGTGTTTTCAAGAATGTGTTGGATATATTTCTTAGGGCAAAAGGGATCGACGGTCATGTTGTGAAAGCAGGAACAGCGTACTGAATTGGATGATCAGCCATGATCATATTAAATGGCAGAGTCATTGTGAAGGCCGAATGGCCTACTCCTGTACCTAGTTTTTGTTTGAACATTGCTCTGCACTATTGCCTGCCTTGCTGATTGTTTTTTCATCTTGAAATTTGGTTTTTCGTCCACATTTAATTTGAAGGTTGCATGAACATCATTATTTGTCACTTGCCAGCAGCTAACTACCAACTTGCATGTATTCTCACTAAGAGGTCTTAGTCAGTGAAATAGTTTGTAAACAGACCGTGTCACTTTGTGATAGCATAGTGCACTCTTACCTGAAACGTGTGCCATTACGTTTTTTTAATTCTTTCACAGCATATGAATGTCACTGAGTAGGTCAGCAATCATTGCTCATCCTGATTTGCCCTCGTGACTTTGCTGGTAAGCTGTCCTCTTGAACCACTGAAGTCCATCTGTGGAAGTGCCCCATCTGGACAGATAGTGAGTTGTAGGATTTTGATGTGATGACAGTGATGGAATGATGATAGTTGACGATAGGGTTTGGCTAGGATAGGAACTTTCAGATGACAGTGGTCTCACACACCTGTTGTTTTTGTTCTTTCCAGATGGTAACGGTCAAGGTTTGGAAGGTATTCTCAGAGAAGGCTTGGTGAATTGCAGCAGTGCATCTGTATATTCTACATATTGCTGTCACAGTGCATCAGTGGTGGGAGGTGAATGCTTCTGGTGGGGTGTTGCATCAAATGGGCTGTTTGCATGCTTTTGGAGCTGCAACCATTCAGGCAAGTCAGGGGTATTTCATTAATTTCTGACTTCTGCCTTGTAGATGACGGTCAGGCTTTGGGGAGTCTGGAGGTGGGTCACAAATCAGAATTTCCAGCTTTTTAAGATAATAAAATGTGAGGCTGGATGAACACAGCAGGCCAAGCAGCATCTCAGGAGCACAAAAGATGACGTTTTGGGCCTAGACCCTTCATCAGAGAGGGGGATGGGGAGAGGGTTCTGGAATAAATAGGGAGAGAGGGGGAGGCGGACCGAAGATGGAGAGAAAAGAAGATAGGTGGAGAGAGTATAGGTGGGGAGGTAGGGAGGGGATAGGTCAGTCCAGGGAAGACGGACAGGTCAAGGAGGTGGGATGAGGTTAGTAGGTAGATGGGGGTGCGGCTTGGGGTGGGAGGAAGGGATGGGTGAGAGGAAGAACCGGTTAGGGAGGCAGAGACAGGTTGGACTGGTTTTGGGTGTCCAAGACCTTTCCAGCTTTTTACCTGTTTTTGTAGCTGCAGTATTTCTGTGGCTGATCCAGTTCAGTTTCTGGTCAACGGAAATCCCCAGGAGATTGTTAATGTGGATTCAATACTAGTTACACGATTGAATGTTGACACAAGAATATCAACTACATATTTCAAGTATGAGCTGTGTTTTGGGGTGTCCCTGAGAAATGTGTTGGATCAGCATTGCGGAGGTGGCCAGCTTTCTTTCAGTTCACAAGTCTGACCACACTGTAACAATACAGTAGCTACAGAGTACACTTTGCAAAGTCTCAGTGAGCATTTAACTTCCAAAATTATAATTGCATTAATTGCAGCATCTGAAAGGTTAGGGAAGGAACAGTCGAGTTTCATTGTTGTCTTATCCCACATTTGTCCTTTGTGAGGATTCTGCAACTGACCCTATCAACACAACTTGGTGGCAGATGTCTTGTTCCTAGCTCTTAGTTTAGATAATTCACTGTCAAAACATATAAACGTGTTGTATATGATGTGCTTAACAGAAGTGATAGGGGTCAAGGTTTTACTCCAATTTGCATTCCACACACTGACTGCTGTAAGACAAACCTAGGGGAAATGTAACTCTAGCTCTGACCATTTCACGTGTATACTCAGAAAATTCTTGCATTGCAAACATACCCTTTCATATTAGGATACATTTCAAAAGGATGCTATTCTACCGGGCAGTTCTAGAGTAAAAGCCACAATACTCATGTGGTCCCTGATCCCAGATGTCATCTGTTTGCCTTGCATACACAGCTTTGAGTGTGGTTCAGGATCTCAGTGCCGCAACGTTGGATGGGACATCCACCAACTATCAGTACTATTCCTGGTGAGAAAGGACATGCACAGAAGACCTGCTGTTATTATTGCTTACAGAAATAAGTCAGCACGATGTGGTTATTAAGAAGACAAACTCACAAGACCAAGTCCCTGCATTTAAAGCAGAATCTCAGTCTTGCATCTGTACAGGTCAACAATGACTTTAATTCCCAAAACCTGGCATTGTTTAGAAAATGGACAGTGAACAATCAGCAGAACTGCATCCAAAATGGCAACTACCAAAGTGCTGTGATAATAAAATGTGAGGCTGGATGAACACAGCAGGCCCAGCAGCAGCTCAGGAGCACAAAAGCTGACGTTTCGGGCCTAGACCCTTCATCAGAGAGGGGGATGGGGTGAGGGTTCTGGAATAAATAGGGAGAGAGGGGGAGGCGGACCGAAGATGGAGAGAAAAGAAGATAGGTGGAGAGGAGAGTATTGGTGGGGAGGTAGGTAGGGGACAGGTCAGTCCAGGGAAGACGGACAGGTCAAGGAGGTGGGATAAGGTTAGTAGGTAGGAGATGTTGGCCAGTAACTTTAAAATAATAGGCAAAATGAGGAAATGGGAAGCAAGCATATAAGGAATTTCCTTTAAAGCCTTCAGAATTGGCTGACAATTCTAGTCACTATGCACTCCCCCAGTCTTTGGTATTATTTAAATGCTCCAAATAATCCAAGCTCAGACATGGGAAACTTTTGGTCAATTTTACAAAATCATTGCACTTTAAGTAGCTTGACCTCATAGGGCTGCAACCTGTAATTTTTTGGACCTTGAAGTTCTTGCATGGTTCAAATCAAAGACAACTGCACTGATATGTTGCAGTCAGGTCTTGTTTCAGGCTTGAACACAATGGGATCCTTGATCCACAGGCTGCAGCTGCCCCAACCACTTATTGAATTGTTTTTTCTGTCTGAGGTTATACATGGATGTGATCAATCTGAATTTGGAACACAACAGCCACTTGACACCCATTCATGAGCAACAGTCTCTATCAACAAACTTTCTTAAAAGAAGCAGTTGTGGAGAAACATCCAGAATTCAATGTCCTGTTCATGTCAGTTTTCAACTGCTCGTTAAAACAATCTTGACAAGATGGTTTAAAAAAGACTTAGTGGAGTTACACAATGTCAGAAAGATCAATTAGCCCCATGAAACAGCAATGGTCATTAATACTGGTGGAGTTACTGACCTGGGCAGTTTGAGGGAACTCAAACACCTTCAAAAGAAATTGTTGGTCATAAAGTTTGCAAGTCAGAGAGAAGTGAATGAATCCGAAAGTCTGAGGGAGCTGTGTTAGCTTGAATAGAGAATGTACAGTGCTGGATTGGGAGACAACTGCTTGCTGAAGGAGGCAAAGTCTTAAATGGGCTGTGAAGAGTCACACTAATGTTGCATATTCAGATAAAAATCCTCATCAAAGGCTGTTACTGACACTGAAAACAGAGGGAATTCAAAGTAAAAACAGGTGGCGGAGAAGGAGATAAATAAAGACATATCTGAAGGAAAAGCAACAATAAATACTTGCTGATCTGGTGGGGGGCAATAATAATCTAGTATATATGGATAGTGTTTCCTAATCTACATTATACTTTAGATTCAGACACCCTACAATAATAAACCAGTAAAGGTTGCTGATTCAGAAATAGTCAAAAGAATAACAAAGTTGAGAATGACTAGTTTGGATAAGCTTACTGTTCGCTGGATATAAACGATTTTCCTGAGTTTACCACTGATTTTTTTTAAAAACAAACCACTACATGCTAATAGCTCTTAGATTAGGACTTGTGGAAACATTTTCTAGCTACCTCTGTTCTATTACACCATTTCATAATTTTTAAAATCATTTTATGAAATCACCTCTCAGCCTTCAACTTTTCTAGAGGATGATCCAATCCAAGGCTGATATCTCAGTGGTGGTATCCTTCTGGCAAATCCATTTGACACCTTCACTGAGGTTCCTACAATCTTGCAATTTGGAGACAGAAACTGTGCATGGTCCTCCCCTAAGTGATGGCTTACACAGAGGTTTTTATAAGTCATATAACCTTCAAGCTAGTTTTACTAGCTCAAACAGGTGACACCATCAGCTTTATTTTTTTGGATTATTTTAAGTTATAAGTAAAGTTGGTGAATGTGTATAAGTCTGCTATGCTCTTTCATTTAGTAAGTGGCAGCCACTTTGGAGTGCTATTTCAGATGTGAATCAAATTTTTATTTCCATTTTTAAACTAGGATACATTGCATTCTGTGGGCAGTGAGATTCATGTTCATCCTGCTTCTTATGTATTTTTTCCAAATTCTTTGCCAGACAAAGGCCCACTGACTAACCTTAATGGTTATGCCAATACTAGTTAACCCTGGAATGAGGGGACTAAAGCGCCCCTTCCGAAGCCAAACTGTAATCTGAACAAGTGGCACATAAATTGGACAGCCTTTACTGCAATGCAGCAATCAGAAATAATCAACAAAATCTCGAGTCAGACCACCCATGACACCATCTCATTGCTGAGATTTATTTACATGCTGATTAGATGTTGGGGACAGCACTGATGTGGGAAAAGATTTACCCGACTTCTCCTACACCAGCAGTTCCCACTTGACATAGATTTCTTCAACTTGAAAAAGGAGTGCCATCACCATTTCAGCACAGAAACAGGTTATTCTTAAACGTGTTTGCATGACTCACCTCACCCCAACCACATTCTAATACATTGCTGGGTAAAAAAGGTTCTCCAGAGTTCCTTATTGGATTTATTAGTCTATCTACTAGCCGCACAAGTGAAAAGAATTGATTTATGTCCACGCAATGAAATGCCTTTGTAATTCTGAAGACCTCCATTAGGTCACCCTAAGCTTTCTCTTTTCTAGAGATGAAAAAGAGACTTGAGCTGATCAGACTCATAATTATAACGTCACAATTCTAGTGGCATCCTTGTCAGTCTTTATCTGTAGTACTTCAGATCCTTTTATGTAATGTGGACAGCAAGACTGTGCACAGTACCCTATGATCTAACCAAATTTTAAAACATATTTAGCTTCATACACCACTATAATGTGTCCTACATGCACAAATGTTTCTTTTTTCATTGTGTCCAAATGTCACCAAACAGTTTACTTTAGTGAACCTTTGCATCAGAGAGCCTAAATCTATATTTGGCTGACAGTATAGAAGCTGCCTCTTTCTCTTCACTATACACTTCTGTTTAACTTGAAACAGTCTCAACCTGGCTTCAAGTGGGTATGGGCCACAGAAAGTGGCCCCGAGAATATGGACAACCTGTCAAGAATGTCTGATGTGAGACTGAAAAAGCAATGCAGTGAGAGGATCTCTCCAGGGTCCGAAGTTGGAAGCTTCGGTTAAATCTTACAAAATTCTCACTGGTGGGTGAATAAAGGGTGTTAAAAATAGGAAATATTTCAATACTAATATCCATCACTATGTTGCCCAGAAGAAACCACAGCATCTCACACATAACATGAATGGAACTAGCTCTGAGTTTTACAACTTGATGCAACACAAGGAGCTAAATGTTAAAGCCCTCTCTTTTCCTAGTCAGCCATAGGATATTGGCATTGCTGGCTGGGCCAGGGTTTATTGCACATCCCTAGTTGTCCTTGAGAAGGTAGTGAACTGCACTCTTGAACCACTGCAGTCCACATCATGTAGGTTGACCCACAATATTGTTAAGGAGGAAATTCCAGGAATTCGACCCAGTGACTGTGAAGAAATGATAATATATTTCCAAGTCAGGATGGTGAGTGGCTTGGAGGGAAACTTGCAAGAGGTGATGTTCCCATGTATCTGCTGCCCTTGTCCTCTAGACAGAAATGATTGTGGGTTTGGAAGGTGCAGTCTAAGGATTTTTGGTTAATTTCTGCAGTGCATCTTGCAGATGCTACACACTGCTGCCACTGAACACTGATGGTGAAGAGTGGATGTTTGTGGGTATGGTGCCAATCAAGCAGGCTGCTGTGTCCTACATGGTGTCAAGCTTCCTCAAGTGTTGTAACTTTGCAGTATCACAATTTCACAACAATATGTGGAGTTAACTGAATTGGGACCTCTGCAGGAGGCTTAGATGGATCATCCACTCAGCATTTCTTGGCTTTGTTGCAAATGTTTCAGCCTTATCTTCTTGTCACCATCTGAAAGCAAGATATTCTATCTCCCATTTTATAAAGGAGCAGTGGAGACATTGGGCAGCTCTCCCATCCTTGGACTGTTGAGGTCCTTAAGTTACCTATTGATGCCCACTAAACAGGTTCATCCCACTCCCACAGGTATTTTTTATGCTTATCATGTGTCCATTAACATCTTGCCGAACAAAATGACTGTGGGATATCCAAATTTTATCTGGATGAGCTTCCAGTTGAGTTTTTACTTGGGATTGTGGGGATGGGTGACATTGTGTGAAATCCAGCACAATTTTTTCTGTTAGTAACGCAGGTCTCTGATGAGTAGTCTATACACTTATAATTAGCATTTAAGGTAAAACGTTACTGACTGCCATCAGCAAGGTAAAATAATGGTGCAAAAATAACATCCTGTGGAAGATGGAAATCTAGAATCTAGAATAAAAATGCAGCAAATATGCAATGGGTTTGGTAAAATCTGTGGACAGAAAGAGGGGCTATGTCAGATGCAAGCTCACTGGCTACAACAGCACAATCAGATGCAGAGAAGTTAGTTTCCTTTGTGGGAGTATCTAAAACCAGAGGGCACTATCTCACAAAAAAAAGGAGGTGCCCATTTAAGATACAAAAATTACTTTTCCCAGAGAAGAGTGAATCTGTGGACGTCTTTAATACAGAGGACAATAAAGCGTACATTGTTAGTTATGTTCAGACAGATTTTTAATCAGTTAGTGAATCAAAGGTTACAAGGAAATGAACGGAAAATGGCACTGAGATTATCCGATCAGTCATGATCTCACTGAATGACGCAGCAGACCTGATGGCCTACTTTTGCTCCGAATTTTATGGTTTTACATTATTAGATTACAGGGTTACAGAACAGAGGTTCAAAACCCACTCCAAATTTTAACTGAGTTTAAAATTTTTGGAAAATAAAAACTAGTGACTGAGGTTCCTGTATTGTTGTAAATCCACAACTGTTTCACACATCACGTAACATGTTTCGAGGGGCCTTGGTGCCCTCACCCAGAGTAGAATTTACATGACTTCAGCCAAGAACCATGGCACACAGTTGGCCCACTATCACCTTCAAATGACCTCAACGGAATGGGGTGAGGACATGAAAAGTTCTAAAGTAACATACTTTTTTTGCTGCTTTGCCAGGAACAGGCAATAAATGCTAGTAATGTCAAAGAATAAATTTTGGAGAAACAAATGAGTTGAAAAAAATGTTGAAAAAAGGCAGTAGCAAGCTGTCTATAATGCTAGTTTAAGACTAATGTAAATTATTGATAACACTTCTAATTACGGTTGATGCGGATACAATCAATAGCAGGCAGGCTTTTACTGCAAAGGCATAGGATTTTGTGTATGTATTATACAACATACATCCTTTGGTAATATTTGAAACTCGGCGTCACTGACATGAAACCATACACCTTCATACCCAAATTCACAATCTCACTCTGTGCTGCTGCGATGGTACAAACTTCAAAATAGTAAGGACATTCAAATTTGAATGCTAAAGTCTATGCTGCAAAACATAACAAATGACATACGGTTGACAGTACGTTTCAGGCCATAATTCACTTTCATAGTTTATGTCATCGTTAGAGGTGTTTGATTGAATTCCTGCCTCTCAACACCCTGCCAGACAGCAGTTATTGGATATTTGTTACCTTGCACAGTGCGTCTGAAGCACCATTGCCGCAATCATTGGTCCTGTGAATATTCCTCTCCTAGGTTCTCTCAACAAGGTCTTTACAGAACTGCTGTAACCCAATGGTAAACAGCTCATCTGATGTTCCAGTCAGTTAATTACTAGGGACTGAAGTATACTTGAGAAAAGTAGGAACAGGCTACTGAGTTGGATGATCAGCTCTGATCATTCTGACTGGCAGAGCAGGCTCAATGGCTGGAATGGCTTACTCTTGTTCCTATTTTCTATGTTTCTACATAACTGCATGTCATGGTATAGGGTCATACAGGGTAGAAAGGCCCAATGCTTACTCCCTTTATGAGCAGGATTAGCAGATTGTATCTGGGGCTTTGGAAAGGAGGTGGAGGGCAGGGAATGGGGGTTCATGGTGGTAGTGTTGAATTAATCAATTAGCCAATATATCTATTACTAATTGTTAGCAAGGCTGAGTACTCACCAACGATGCACCTTATACACTCATTCCACCCCAACTCCATTGACAAGTATTGTGAGTGATACCACTATTGTAGGTTGGATCTCAAATATCAAGACAGATTGCAGGAAAGGGATTAAGTACTTAGCAGCATTGTATAAAGACAATCTCTCCATCAAAGTCAACAAAACGAAGGCGCTGGTCATCGACTTCAGGAAGAAAGGCGGAAGGTATGGCCCTGTCTGCATCAATGATGCTGATGTGGAGATAGTAGACAGCAACTTCCTGGGAGTGATGATCACCAACAATCTGTCCTAGCCATGATGCGACAGTCAAGAAAGCACAACAACGCTTCCACTTCCTCAGGAAGCTAGGGCAATTCGGCATGTCTATGAAGACTCTCACCAACATTTATAGATCCACCACAGAAGGCATCCTATCTGGATGTATCACAGTGTTGCACGGCAATTGCTCTTCCCAAGATGGCAAGAAACTACAGAGAGTTGTGAACACGGCTCAGTCCATCACACAAACCAACCTTCCATCCACTGACTCCATCCATTGCCTTGGAAAAGCAACCAACATAATCAAAAACCTCTCCCACTCTAGGTATATTCTCTTTCACCATCACCTGTCAGACAGAAGATAGCAAGTTTGAATACATGTATGAACAGGTTCAAGAATAGATTCTTGCCTGCTGTTATACTTGATCACACCTTTCAAATACTAATGTTGATTCTCTCCTTACACTTTCTCTGCAGCTGTAACACTATTCTGTACTCTGTTCTGCTACCTGATACACTTTGAATGGTGCAATCTTCTGCAGATCACGTAAAGCAAAAACTTTTCATTGTATCTCAGTACATGTGACAAAAATAAATTAAAAAAATCAAAACTGGTCATCTGCAAGTATTATAGAAAGAAAGAAAGCTGTTTTGCCAGCCTCAGGATGACTCTCAGTGGCTTAAAGTCAATGAAGTACTTGTGAAGTATAGTCACTAATGTAATTTGAAAATGCAGCAGCCAAACTATGTGCAGCAAGTTTCCACAAACAGCAATGTAATAATGATCAGATTGTCTATTTTAATTGAAAGCAATGTATTTATCACAGTTTCCAAACAGCACCATAGAATACGAGACAGACAGTCCTTGGTTTAATATTTAATCTAAGAGACAACAAATTGAATAGCACGTTGGTAGGGGCGGCGATGGCTTAGTGGTGCTATCGCTGGACTGCTAATTCAACGACTCATGTAATGTTCTGGTGATTTGGGTTTGAATCCTGTCATGGCAGATAGTGGAATCTGAATTCAATAAAAATCTGGAATAAAGAGGTGTTTAATGATGACCATGAATCCATTGCCGATTATTGGAAAAATCCATCAAGTTCACTAACATTCTTTAGGGAAGGAAACTGCCATCCTATCTCATCTGGCCTAATGTGACTCCAGATCCTCGATAATGTGGTTGACTCTTAACTGTCCTCTGAGCAATTAGGGATGGGCAACAAATGTCAGCCTAGCCAGTTAAGTGCTTATCTAATGAACGAATAAAAAAGAAACAACACTAAAACATCAGAATAGATTGTGGGATAATACAGTGTGGAGCTGGAGGAGCACAGCAGGCCAGGCACCATCAGAGGAGCAGCAAAGTTGATGTTCTGGGTTGGGACCCTTCTTCAGAAAGGCGGGGGGAGGAGCGGGGAAAGGGAGCTCTGAAATAAATTAAGACGGGGTGGGGCTGGGGAACGTAGTTGGGATGATGATGGGTGAGTGCAGGTCGGCAGTGGTGGGCATTGGTAGTGAGGTGGGAGGAGCAGATAGGTGGGAGAGAAGATGGACAGGTTGTGTCAGGTCAAGGAGGTGGGGATGCAAGGGAGGGTTGGTCATGGGATGAGGCTGGGGGTGGGGACCATCAGAAATAAATGAAGCAGACAAAGATTAGACATGGGATAAATAAAAGAGGTAAAAGGAATCCTGAAATCCACAGCAGAAGAAAATTCCACAGACCAGACAGCTGGCAGAGGCACCAGCTCCGTTCATTTTCTAAATTCATACAAGCAGTTTTGACACTGCTGTCTTTCTTAAAGGTCGCTGTTGTTGCCCGATCACACACACATCTGTAATGGCAGCACAATTTTCCTGGAGGCCAGAGCAAGGAGTCAGTGGCACAAAGCATGTGTCATCATCAGGGTACCTGGGGCACAAGGTGTAAAGGAACATTGACCTTTCTGCTGTTAATTTGTTCAATCTGATCCTCATGAGGATCTGGAGCTGTTGGGGGTGGCTATTAGTCCGATCTCCTACCGCTTTTCGGGTAGCACAGTGCCATGATGATTACCTTGTGGCTACTACTAATATTTTGGAGTACTTCAGGGAAGAGAGAGAGAGAGCGAGAGAGAGAGAGAGCGAGAGAAGAAAAGCTGGGTGGGGACACAATCAATGGACCATTTTTCAGAAATGTATAAATACTTACTCCTTCAACTGATTTACTTTCTTTGCTGATGCGTGACAGTCTAAAAGAAAGGAAAACCTACATTTCTATAGTGCCTTTCACAGCTGCACAACATGCCAAAGCATTTTACTACCAAATAAAATAACAAGTGTCTAAATATGGAGTAGCAGCTGTGGCTGAGTTCTAGTGTCCTTGCCTCTGATTCAGTGGATCGATAGTTTAAAACGTAGTCCTGAAGCTGAAAATCCAGGTCTAGTTGGCAATACTAGACAGAAGGTTGAGGGTTTCATGCTCCACTCTGTATCCTCAGCATAAAACGAAATGCTGACAAGCCAGTAGAATAATGAGGGAGGGGTGCCATCTCTCCGATAATCTACTTGATCAAGGCCCAGTCTGCTCTCTGAAGTAAACATAAACAAACCAAATATGATATTTTCTAAGCATGGTGTTCAGGTCAAACTTATTCAACCAACATCACAAAATCACATTGCCTGCTTATCCCACAATCTGATGTTAATCATGTTACTGCTTGTGGAAGTTTGCTGTGCATGTTGCTCTATTTCCCACATTACAACAATGAATATTGGCTAAACAACTTTTGGACATCTTTGAGATTATGAACAGCACAACAGATATGCAAGATCTTTCTTTCTCTCAATTAGGGCTAATGTGAAACAATGTAAATTAAATAGCACTTGAGCAAAATTGCCACACAATCACCAGCTTCCCTTTAGCTTCACTGGCATTACTGTTACCAAAATCCCAGACATCAAAATTCTCAATGGGTTACCATTGACCACAAACTGAACTCGACCAGCCATAAAAACACTATAGGTACAAGAGGAGGTCAGGCAAGGAATTCACCTGCTGACACCTCAAAACCTGTCCATCACACACAAGGCATAAGTCAGGAGTGTGATGGAATACTTCCCACTTGCCTGGATGAGTGCAGCTCAACAGCACCCAAGATACTCAGCACCAGGAGAAAGCAGCCCACTTGATTGGTACTCCATTCACACCTTCGATATTCACCCCCTCCGCCCCGGTGTAATGCAGCAACATTACAAAACATCTTAACAACACATTGTAGTGACTCGTCAAGGCTCTTTCAACATTTAAACACTATTACCTGGAACAAGGACAGCAGGCATACAGGAACACCAACACTAAGTGGCCCACTTAAGAAATTACGTGCTAGTACTATTTGCTCCAGTTGAATCTCTGGTATTAACATGTCGGTCCTCTACAGGAATAAGTGCAGCCTCTCACCAACTGTGGTCTAAAGACTGCGTGACTGTTACAAGACGTAATCAGGTTCTCATATGACAGGTTAAACCAAAGAACTGTGGAAGCTCGAGATCCAAGACGAAAACAACCGGTGAAACTCAGCAGGTCTGGCAGCATGTGTGTGGAGAAAGCAGAATTAACATTGAGGCCCCGTGTTGGTTGGCAAACAATCTAAAATATACAGAAGTCCATTAGTGCTCGAATCCATTCTTTTTAAACAGGCTTCTGATGTTTCTCTTTAGATTGTTTAGTGCTGGAGATTACTCACTAAATCCTGGAGTCTGTACGAAATCTGCGAAGATGGGCAACCCTGAGCTGCAACCATGCTTATCCCTTCCTGTCATGGTGAGCTGTACTGTGCTTTGTACTGAAATCATGGGGAGCGAGTAAATCAAAGCATTCAGCTGGAATCAGCTTGAGTTGAATTTACTGGAACATGCTGATGGAAACACATTATGATGTCTCAATTCTAAAGTACAATGGCGTTTCAGCAATTGGAAATTGAGGTTTGAGAATAACAGTGATCTCAATTTGTAGTCTCTCTTGGAATGAGTTACACAAAGTTTAAAGCAGTGAAACAGCCCAACTGAATGCTCCACACAAAAGTCTCCTCTCATTCTACTCCAGCAAACTAAATCTGCACAATCTCTTGGCCTTTCTCCCTTCTGTACTTATTTGGCTTCCTCTTTAAATGCATTTGTGAAAGAGATAAAGGGTACTGAAATATACTAGTGAATAGTGTCCTACAAGCACAATTTACTGCATTCGGTGCTATCAGACATTGGAAATAAAAACTGAACATTAAACTCAATCTCTCTCAGCCTTGCCACACAAGAATAATCCATCATTACTGCTTCATCCAGATCATTAAAGACTAAATGTGACTATAACCATAATGGTTGCAGGAAAATCAACAGACAAGTATCACTGGCTGTAGTTGTTAAACAGTGCACGATGAAATCAAACTGCTTGTTCGCTTAGGGACGAAGCAAAATCTCTTTTGGAAATTGTTATAAGTTGATGCGCTCAGTCTGTGTGACACCATTAGTATGATAAACAGTTGAACGTGTATCAGAGCCTGAGCCTTGGATCGAAGCGACTTGTGATAAATCTACTCCAGCAGTTACTGGAGGCAGGAGCTTCGCGCTTGGCCCCATTTTCTCACAGTTTAACTTGCACCTCTTACTCCCCTGTTCTGCCTCTTACAGTGCAATCTATCTAATGATACAAGGCACCTCTTTAAATGGCCAACACCCAGGGGATCCCCAATAGCTGCTTAATAAGGACAGTAAAAAGCCCCAGCATACAAAATGTCGACTAAATCTGTGAGCTACTCAAAGGCTTCTAGACACTAATGAAGACACAGTACTTTTTAAAACTGTGTCAGGCTGCCATGAGATCTGAGAAACATTTCCCCTGCTAGTAGCTGTTAGCGCTGCTAAATGCTTAAGTTCCCGCCTCGAAATCATCCCACTGATTACCAGGGACATTGATTATCAGTACAAAACCAAGATGCCAACAGTATCAAAAAAAAACCAAAGCAAATATTACACCGTTAAGAATCAATCTTGAAAAAAGGAAAATCTTCATCACTTTATGGTTTCAAAATATAACATCCCTCTCACTCTGCTTACCTCAGCCTGGGTTCAAACTGATTTTATTATCTTTTCAATACAGTATTTAAATATTATTTTTGGTTACTACAGGCTATTTTTGACTATCAATCCTACTTCTCAAAGGCCTCATCAGTTAATTTTAAATTGGCTGCTAACTTAGCCGAAAAATGCTGACTGGACTGATTGAATGTAATATTAAGAGACTGTTTTTGCTTTGTCTAAATATTTAGCATAAAATCCAGTTTGTGTGGTCCCATACATTGGACCACCTGGGGAAATTTATGAAGATAATTTCATACTCTTACTGCTCAGGGAAAGACTGAGACTGTCCATTCAGTTTATCAAACAATGATAATATGCCCAACAATCAGATACCAGGTTCTGCATGGGCTTAGATTTCCATTTGCATCTGGGTAATTGAAACAAAAAAGATGGCAGTATAAGTCTTGTCCTGCACCGCACTCGGAAGGCATTCTACAAACAGTATAAACATCCCTTTCTTTTAAAGGCTGCCTGCAATATCCATGGTTCCTTGCATCATGAACAAATTAAATTGGTTACGGTTAGAGGTTACAGTTGCCTTGTAACTACCAGAATGTAAATTCATCTGCAGTCAATGAGCGTGATGTGTTCAATAATTCAGTAACACAAATGTATATTTTTTAAGCTGCTGACACTTCCAATGACTGATAAATGCATTTCCTTTAGAAACATATTACTGGCTTTCCTTCATATTCTTTTCAATTAAACCCAAATTAAAGTGTAGGCAACATCAATACATAATTTCTCTTTCAGTGTGATATAAAGCTAGAGAAGCCTCATTTAGTATTAGTAACATACTCACCAGTCCTTAATTATTGGAATCAATACGGTATGAGGGCATACACTACTTTCTCCGTTTCACCCCTCCAACCCCATTTTCCACAAGGATTCTTCCTACATGAATCCTTCTTTTGGTTGTCATTACAAGTAATGTTGTAGAAACATTTGGAATTTCACAGGAAGTGCTGACAATATTGGATCATTGTGGCAAACCTCCCCATTCATGACAGAAATTAAACTATCAGTAAAAGTTCCAATGACAGTTATGAATCTTGAAACACAGCACTGATGTTTATTAAGTAATTGCAAATAATTCTGATATTACAGCATATCAACTGAAGAGTTGCAGAAGCAGAAGTAGGCAACTAAGCCACTCAAGTGTCTTCTATCACCCAACTGGATCATCCTGATCCTCTGATGCTGCTTGGCTTGCTGTGTTCACGCAGCTCTAAACCTTGTTATCTCATGATTAATGTGTATCTTGTAGGCCTTGTGGCACAGTGGGTAGCATACCAGACTCTTGAGTCAGAAGCTATGGCTTGAAGCTATCTCAACACTTGATAGGCAACAGAGCTGCTTTCAGAACACAGTCAAGCCAGTGGTAGTCAGTAAGAGCAGGAGAGATTGCTGTCAGTCATGCGAGGCAAAGAATCACTATCCTGAGCTCCAGCCTGCAATATACATGTAAATGTATGTGGTACCACACCAACCCACAGTCCGTCAGTGAACTATGGCACCTGCATGTAACGTGTCTTATAACGTTACTGAACCTGTCCACCATTACTTCCACCTTCAACTCCATCCTTAAATCTTACCAGTCACCAATGCTAACATCCCTTTGTGTATTTCAGTTTTAAATTTTGTTTAATGGCACTCCAAATAAAATGTCCTTAGATGTGACACTGCACAAGATGTCACATAAATACAAGTTATAGATGTTAATTTTACATCTGTTAAAGATTTGTCCTCCCGCACCCACCTTGGTTAGATTACTACTCTGTAATCACTGCTGTGTATGGCTTATACAGCAAATATGTACATTGATAATGGCTGTAAATTCAATCTCCTCCCTCTAATTGTTGTATGACAATTGAATCTTAAGAATCAGATCCTTGTGCATGACAAATCCACCCAAACAGCACAAACTTTTACACAAACATAAATAACTACATAAAGCTGGAGATGTGACAGAAATTAAAATGTCACCAAAATTCAGCAGATCTTCCTTTTCAGAGGTCCAGGTCAATGAATCAAGGTGAGGTGGAACGGAGATGGTTGTATCTTGCACCCAACCTCATGCGGTACCTGTCGTGGGGGTGCTTAATTGGGCAAATTACAGAGAGCTTTATTCAGTATTGAACCCTGCACAGGTCCTGCACTTAGGCTTCACTCTATGCAACATGCTTACACTGAAGCAGCAAAACTAAAGTAGAAGCAGTGGGCCAGATCTCCTGGTTAGTGATGTGATGGGGCAATTGTTACTGACCACAAGGATAATTATGATCTTTCTTTGCAGCTGGATCTCCCTGTCCTGGTTGTTGCAGCAATTTCTCACTGCAACCAAGCTCAGGGAACAAAGTTGAAGAGGAACAGGGCAGAGGACAGACTCCCCTTCTACCAAATCTGCTGCACTGTTCAAAAAACATCTTAATAATCTCAAAAGTTTTAGTGGGGAGACTGAATGGGTGAAGGAGGGGGATTGAGTTCGGGGGGGTTGAGTGGGTGAAGGGTAACGGACAGTTGATTGGGTAAAGAGGGGTGGAGGATGTGAAGAGGAGTAGAAAGGAAGGGTAAGGTTGAATGGGGGCTCAGCAGTCAGGATGGTAGGGAGTGGATTCAAGAGGGTTGGGGGTGGTGCTGAGTTGGGCTTAGGAGTGTGAGCAGCTGGGTGTGGAGAGAGGGAATGAAGAGTTGTGGAGTTTGTGGTGAGTGGAATAACCTCCACTATTAGTCGCTCACCTGGGAGGAATGGAAGAGTCAAGACATTTTTGGAGGGGCTTGGGTAATGCAGTGTTTAAATTCCTGGAGAAGCTAACATGCACGTGCCGTCAGGACATCCTCACGGCCCTAGCGTGAGACAACGTGAATGCTTCAAAATGCATTCCTATTGCCACTGGAACATCTGGCCCAGTATTTCAGTTTGCATGGACAGTGGTAAAAACACACCCAAATGAAACAGAAATAAAAAAATGCATTGATTGTAAGAAATATCAAGAGTAAGCAGTTACTTTGAGAAGATGCAGTAATTAAATTACAATTAAAAATGCATTGCTGTGAAAATACCAATGATAAAAACTGACAGTGACAGCTGGTACATTTAATGATGGATTATTTCTTTTTCCATATCAAAAAATCTCAATTCACTAAATAAATGAAAAACTGCAAATCACAATTTCACCCAGGTAACCGGCAGTGTAATCGTTCAACTTGTAGAATATCCTTTACTGGAAACCATAACTTCATCAAATTATTAATGCTATTAGGCCTATGTGATTATTCTGTTGGATGTTTATTAGATTCATGGAAACACAGCTTGAGCAAGATGGTGGAAGAGATGGGGTTAAGGGCACAAGGAACGGCTACATACACACATGGAAAAGGTTCAAGGAGGAGACAAAAGCAAACTGTGGATCTCTCAGATCCGGTGCGCATTCAGCCAAGATGTATTCCTCCTCCCCTTCTTGGGCATGGAACAATCTCATGGGAAAGATTTTAGGACAGTTTTAACTGAGCACATCCAAGTTATTATTTTGATTCACCAAGACTTGGATGGCTGGTGTGAGAAATGGCATTGCACAGAGGACATGCCTAATGTTAACGAAGGGAAGGCAGGAAAAGGATGGGGGCGGGGGGTTGGGAAACACTTCATCGCCTCAGGAATTTGAAAAACATAGAGCCAATGAAGTGTAATATTTTGATCAGAACGTGTCAATTTGTGCACAGCAAGTACCCACAATAAGACATGTGAAAATGACAGAATAATCTGTTACTGTGTTGACTGGGGGATAAATATCGGCTTAGAAACCAGGAGAACTCCCCTGTTCTCCTTCAAAATAGCACCATGGGACTTTGTACGTCCAAGTGAGACTGCAGATAGGACCTCTGCTTCATGCCTTATCTAAAAGGTAGCACCTCTGACAGTGCATTCTCTCTTAGCACTGGAAATGGCAGCATGGACTTTGCGCTTAAACCAGTGGAGTGAGATTTAAACCCATAGCCTTGGTGCAAAGGTGAGTTTGCTAGCTACTGAGCCACAGCTGATGCACAGAGGGCACGATGAACTTAAAGGTTTTAAAATAAATTTCTTGTCAAGAGAGAGAACAGATTTACAACAACAACAATTTGCTTTCAATATTTTGCAATAAACAACTTTTAATTGGCAAAACCGATCACAAACTGGTGATTTTATTATCTCAATGAAGTTCCAGAGTGTTTGATGTGTGAGCTTTGTTGAATAAATCACACCCACAGAAATAAACAAGGTCATGAATGTGTTTCCTCCTCTGTGCCTGTGGCAGCATACTAAATGGATATGATAACAAGGCAAAGGCATATTATGAGACATTCCGCCATTTCTGAAACACCTGGCCATTGTGAGGAAAATTAGGAATTCCTAAATTTCTGAACTGTTTCTCTCTCCTATAGATGCTGGCCAACCTGCTAAGTTACTCCAGCATTTTCTGTGTTTTTCTAAACCACATTGTGAGACTTACCACTGCTGATGCCAGAGTTGGCGATGACCGTGGCTTCACTCCACTGGTCAGCACTGGACACGGAGTATGAGCGTTGGTGCATGCCCTCGGGACGGCTGTTGAAGGAGACCAGGCTGATTCCACATGCCATCTGTGTTGCTGAGCCTGTAGGGGTCACATTACCTGAGGTTGGAAAGAAAACGAGCTAAGTCCCTGAACGGAAGCATTGCCTTGTATATAGTGCATGGCGCTCTCTCAGATGCGTCACCACCTAACAGTATCATAACGCTCAATGAGGGAGTGGATGGAACAGCACAGACAAGCTGAGCATTTATCCTCTGTAAAGTTCAGTTTGTTTATAACTCTACTGCCATATCCTAAATAACAAGTAATCCAGTTCATTCATCACAGCTCTGGGTCAATATTTATATTGGCTCCTGGTTCCCCAACAACTTTACAATTCTAATGTTCTCAAATGAGAACAGAAGGTGCAGGAAAAACTCAGTAGGTCTGGCAGCATCCATTGAGACAGAAATGGAGTTAATGTTCCCAGTCCAATGTGACCCTGGAACTGAAGGGGATTGGATATTTGCTTTTTATGCTGCATACATAGGGGAAAGAGGAGCAAATGGAACACATGGCAAAAATGCCCAGAGCAGAAGGCAGGTGGAGTGCTAATGGTAGTATAGGAGAGTTGTTGATGCCGAATAGGTGTTAATGACAGATCACTAGCAGATAATTGGTCAGTTTTGTTGAGAGCAGATCCATGAAAACCCAAGACAGGGTCAGGAGTTAAATGAAGTAGAGCAGTATTCATGCTCTCAAGTTTTGAATTCAATGTTCAGTCCCGAAGACTGTTAAGTGCGTCAGCGGAAAATGAAATGCTGTGCCTCCAGCTTGCTCTGGTTTCTCTGGAACACTGCAGCAGACTTAGGACAGAAATGTTAGCTTCCGGTCATTTGCTATTTTAATAAAAACTGAAAGAACTGTGGATGCTGTAAATCAGGGACAAAAACAAAAGTTCTGAGGGTCCCTGGATCCGAAATGTTAACTCTTGTTTTTCTTCACAGATATTGCCAGACCTGCTGAACTTTTCCAGCAACTTCTGTTTTGGCGCTATTTTAATAAACCATCTTGCATAAAAGTGCTGTTTCCACTCCTGTCACTGTCCTCACGTCCTCTGGAGATCTCTCCCTACAGCTTCCCACCTTGTACACCCCCAGCCCATACAACCAACTTCTACCTTCTTCGCAAAACCCACTAATGAGATTGCCCCGAGAGCTTCATTGTTTCAGGCTGTTCCTGTCCAACCTAAACATTTTCCTTCCCAACTTAATGATTTCTCCTCACCTTGTTCAATCTTTTTCCACCTACATTTGAGATCTTTCTGATGTTTTATGTTGGTTCTATATTTTCCAGTTTCCTGGTTCTAGCTGCCTCTTCACCATGAACCATGTAGTTCCTCTACACATTCATACCCCATCAAGATGATCTAAAGGCTCTCTGCTTTTTCCTCAAAAGCAGGCTTGAACCATCCCCACCCACTATCACCCTTCTCTGCTGGCTAAGGTCATCCCCATGTTGAACAATTTCTTCTTATTCAAGTCACTTTCTCTAAGCAAGAGGCGAATATCTATATTTGCATGGATCTCAGTTACGCCTGATATTTTTGGTGCAGCTTTCTGCTCTTATCTGGAATTCATCTCTGCTTCCAATTTTCATCCATCTCTCACATACATTCAATGGTAAGGTCCTGGGGAGTGTTGCTGAACAGACACACCTTGGAGCGTAAGTTCATAGTTCCTTGAAAATGGAATTGCAGGTAGATATGATAGTGAAGAAGGTATTTGATACACTTGCCTTTATTGATCAATGCGCTGAATATAAGAGTTGGCGGAGTGGGGTCATGCTGCAGTTGTATAGGACATTGGTCAGGGTGCTTTTGGCATACTGAGTGAGATTCTGGTCTCCCTGCCAAAGGAAGGATGTTGTGAAACTTGAAAGGGATCAGAAAAGATTTACAAGCACATTGCTAGGGTTGGAGGGTTTGAACTAGGGGAAGAGGTTGAATAGACTAATTCCCGTGGAGTGGTGGAGGCTGACAGGTGACCTTATACAAGTTCAAAAAAAATCATGAGGGGCATGGATGGGGAAAACAGACAAGGTCTTTTGCCCGAGGTGGGCAAGTCCATAACTAGCAGGCATAGGTTTAAGGTAAGAGGGGCAAGATTTAAAAGGCACCGAAGGGGCAACTTTTTCACGCAGAGGGTGTTGTGTATCTGGAAGGAGCTGCCAGATGGAGTGGTGGAGGGTGGTACAATTACAACATTTAAAAGGTATCTGGATGGATGTATGAATTGGAAGGGGTTTTAGAGGGATATGGGTCAAATGCTGGCAAATGGGCCTAGATTTAACTAAGATATCTGGACAGCATGGACGAGTTGGATTGAAGAGTCTGTTTCTGTGTTGTACATCTCTACAACTTTATGTACCCTGTCCATGTCCAGCTCTGACTCTTCCCTTTCCTTCCATGACCTCAGTTTCCATTTCTGGGCATAGGCTATCCACCAACATCCATTCCAAACCTAGTGGCTCCCAGTTACCACGAATGTACATTCTCACAGCCTGTTTCCTGCACAGACTTCATTCCACTTTCTCATTTTCTCTGTCTCCATCATGTTGATTCTGATGATACTACCTTTCACAGTTTCCTCAACCCCCAACAACAATTGTTGACATGGCCCACAGCTGTGCCTAACCCATTCCAGCACTTCTTCCCTCACTTTTTTCCCTTTCTTTCAGAACAATGATGGGGTTTCCCTTCTTCTCACTTGCCACTCCATCTCCGAATTCAAAAAGGATCACGTTCTACTATTTCTGCTACCTCAAGCAGTATGCCATGTATGCCAAGCACATCCTCCCCCTCCCTTCCCCTGTCAGCATTCTGCAGGGATGTTCCCTCCTCAACAGCCTAGTCCATTGTCCATCACTGTAACATCTCTTTAGCACCTCACCTATGCCCCTTCCCACATAATCATTTAAGTGTGACAGTTGCCTTTTTCCCTCTCATTGTCCAAGGCTCCAAACGTACCTTCCAAGTGAAGCAGTGATCTATTTGTACTCCTTTCAAATTTAGTCCACTATATCTGCTGCTCATAACGTGGTCACCTCTACATTAGCATGAGCAAATGCAGACTGAATGACTACTCTGCTGAAAACCTCTGTTCTATCTTTAAGAATTATCCCAACTGTAAATTGCTTCCATTCAAATACACTACCTTGCAGCAATATTCTATATCTTGGCTTCAAATCATTCTATGCTGTCTCTTCCCACTGCCCTTGCCCTTTATCATCTTATTAATTTCCTCTAGCACTTCCTTCAATTCCGGCTTCTTGCACATCTTGGATCTTAATTGCTCCACAATTGGTTGATTTGGCCTTCAACTGTCAAAACCCTAAGCTCTCTCTTCTCTTTAGGATACTTCTCAGAACCTACCTTGTTGACCAAACACCTGTCCCAATGTTTTACTCTGGCTTGCAGTTTTTCCTATGAAGTACTTTGGGACATTACACACTGTTAAAGGTGCTATGAAAACACAAGGTCTATGATGAAGAAAAACCACTACAGCCAGTACAGGTTTATTCATTTTACAGGGCAGGGGGCAGTTTGGGGAATATTAATTTATATTCAATAATATTGGCAAAGGATATCTCAGGCTTATCCAAACGTATGCTGGATTCCCTGCAATACTCTTCACACATTGATAAGATGCAGACAAAGACACATAACTGAGACACAGAAAGAGGCAGATATTGAAGTGCAAAGTATTTGAGCTATTGGAGGAATTATTTTTAGTTCCAACACAAGAGGTAGCCAAAGATAGAGTGCTGCCTGCTGATAACAGATGCAATCACAACCAGACTTGAACTCCCTGGAAAGAAAAGCTGTAGGGCAGCATGGTTGCTGATAGTCCTGTGGTCTGCAGAGATGTAGAGAGAATATGCAGCAGACAGATGAGGAAGTGCCCTGAGTATGCAGCTATATTGACTGGGTGAGTGAGTCTCGTGGGCTATATGGCCTCTTCCTACTAAATTCGTTGACATTCAAAAATCACATTTACTCAGGCTTCTCAAATGTGCCACAGCTGTTCACCTTATATATTACTGATCTGGATGAAGGGACTGGGGCATTCTGGCGAAGTTTGCCGATGATACGAAGATAGGTGGACAGGCAGGTGGTACTGAGGAGGTGGGGAAGCTGCAGAAAGGTTTAGACAGTTTAGGAGAGTGGCCCAGGAAATAGCTGATGAAATTCAATGTGAGTAAATGTGAGGTTTTGCACTTTGGAAAAAAGAATACAGGTATGGGCTATTTTCTAAACGGTGAGAAAATTCGCAAATCAGAAGTGCAAAGGGATCTGGGAGTGTTGGTCCAGGATTCTCTAAAGGTTACCTTGCAGGTAGAGTCCGTGATTAAGAAAGCGAATGTAATGTTGTCGTTTATCTCAAGACGGTTGGAATATAAAAGCAGCGATGTGCTTCTGAGGCTTTATAAGGCTCTAGTTAGGCCCCATTTAGAATACTGCGTCCAATTTTGGGCCCCACACCTCAGGAAGGACATACTAGCCCTGGAGCATGTCCAGCGGAGATTCACACGGATGATCCCTGGAATGGTAGGTTTAATGTATGATGAGCGGCTAAGGATCCTGGGATTGTACTCATTCGAGTTTAGAAGGTTGAGGGGAGATCTAATAGAAGCTTACAAGATAATGTATGGTTTAGAAGGGGTGGACGCTAGCAAGTTGTTTCCGTTAGGCGGGGAGACTAGGACCCATGGGCACAGCCTTAAAATTAGAGGGGGTAAATTTAAAACTGAAATGAGATGACATTTCTTCAGCCAGAGAGTGGTGGGCTTGTGGAATTCATTGCTGCAGAGTGCAGTGGAGGCCGGGACGTTGGATGCCTTCAAGGCAGAGATCGACAAATTCTTGATCTCAAAAGGAATTACAGGCTACAGGGAGAGTGCAGGGAAGTGTTGTTGAAATGCCCATCAGCCATGATTTAAACGGCAGAGTGGACTCGATGGGCCAAATGGCCTTACTTCCACTCCTATGTCTTATGGTCTTATTCCTGCGACTCACCATTGGCCTTGAGCTGAAACATCCCCAGAACAATATAAAATTATCTGTGGGTGTCTAAATTGGTTAATGGCTTGCTGGAATGGGACAGCCACAGTTACCTGAATCAATCCAGTCTGATCCCAAATCAACCACTGCCAATGGGAAATCTTACACCACTTCACAATTCGAAAGGAAGCTTTCCTTTTTCCCACCACCTAGATATAACTTAATAATTCTTCAAAGCGGTATGGGACCGCTGCTCACCACCTTCTCAAAGGCAATTAGGAACGAGCAATAAGTGATGGCTGTGCCAGCGATACTGATGTCCTAAGAACAAACAAAATATCTGCCCTAATCCTCCCTGTCCTTGTCTCCAATTATCGGAAATCTTTGCCTTCTCGTTACTAACCCTCTTGTCAGGGGTGTGCCCCTGTATATTCCATCAAAATCTCTGACAATTTTGAATATGCCTATTAAATATTCCGTTAAATTTCCCTGTTCCAAAGAGAACAATATCAGCTTTTCCATTCTCTTCACCACACTGCAACAAATCAACTCATGTAGTTCACTGATTTCTTCAACATGGCTAATTGGATCTCAGCTTTAAACGTTAACATTTAACAGTGGCCATTTTATCCAACTTGCTCTAAACTTCCCAGCAGACTTTGAAGTGAATTTATGCTGTTCTGTGCTTGGAAGAAGTGAAGAAAGCATTGGAGTGCATTAAGGGAAAGCAGGCTACAGGTTTCCTAAAGAAAGAATAAGTGAATTAATTACAAACTCGTGATATTAATTACCTTTACAGAACTGAAAGCAGGCTACCAATTTTGTTATACATCTGCTGCTTTTACATCTTTTCTACAAATTATGCTACTGATCAAATCACAGGTCGATGTGCACATTTCCCCCTTTTTCTTCCCTATTATTGTGCTGATTGCAGTTCCCAGCACAGATTACCCTCCTCGTCTTGTACATGAACCACATGCATTGTGTACAATCCACATTCCGTTTTTACTGAATGCCACAAACAAAATCCAGATGTGACTGGACAGCTTTGAGAATTGGAAACCAATATAGAGAGTCTACTAGCAGTATTTCGATTTGACTGCCATCATCGTGGTTTTCACTAATATCAGCTGACTCAAGCTTGAACCACTACTCAGAATGTGCCCAACGGCCTACAACAGCTTCTCCCGCCCTACAAGCCCGAGATAACTTTCTCCGCCTTTAAGATGTTCTGTAAAACCTAATTTATTGATCCAAGTCATAGAACCATTGAATCCCTATGGTGTGGAAACAGATCCTTTGGCCCAACAAGTCCACACCGACCCTCTGAAGAGCATCCCACCCAAACCCATCCCCACCACCCCTTTTCCCTGTAACCCACCTAAGCTACACATTCCTGAACACTGCAGGCAATTGAGCATGGCCATTTCACCTAGCCTACACAATCTTTGGACTGTAGGAGGAAACTGGAACACCATGAGGAAACTCACGCAGACACGGGGAGAATATGCAGGTGGAACTGAACCCAGGTCCCTGGTGGTGTGAGGCAACAGTGCTCACCACTGAGCCACTGTGTGCACCCCATACCACTTCCACTGAGCCACCATGCCGCCCCTAATGCCTAAATGTATGGCTTGATGTAAAATTATACCTGATTTATGTTCCTGTCGGGCATCTTGAACATTTTATCACAATGAGGATGCTACAGAAATGCAATGTTCTTGTGTATAATAAAACCAGGCTGAAACTGAAGAACTCCTAACGTTCGGTTTCTGTGTACGGTTGTGCTGAGATATCCTACAGTGTATTAATCTCCTTCTGCCATTCTGAACTGGCCAATGGCTCCTTCTCATCTTTTTGCTCTTTGTTTCTCCAGCAGCTGAGCCGAGGACTGGAGAGGGTTAAATGACAGCAGGCAGCTAATGATGTGCCGACCCATTTGCATCAACCACAATTGGTACCTACACAGGGGAGCACTCTGCTGTCTGCAAATGTATTTTAATTTTCAGTAGACCAGGAGCACGCCAGCACAGCAACTAAATATCACCCTCTCTGCACCCCAAACAACAAACAGATAACCCTGGAGTGGTAGTGGGGTGTATCCCAAAATCTATAGCAGGAGGGACTCAGACTCACAAATAATCATTAATGAGCACTACTGCACACAATAGATCAGTTTCTTACTCAACTGGTTTTGATCAATCATGTGCTGGATGACACGGTCAGATTTTAGTTATTCAAGAAACTTGTTCTTGAAGTACTATTAGGGTTGATTACCAGAACAACTAGGCATAATCAAATGCTACAATCTCACTGAGCAAAATTATACTGTTGACTTCTGCTCATTGGGCTAATACTTGGACTGGTGCAACACTGACTTTACATGGTTCAATCTGTGACTCATTAAAAGGGGAGTGCCACAGGTAAGATAAATGTATCTGGGTTAGGATTCCAATGACCCCTTAATGAAACTGCACGTCACTTTCAACTGTGGGTAGCAGTGCACCCAGCAGTGCTCAACACCCTTAGACTCAGTTAGGCTCAAATAAGAAGCCTGAACATTTCACCCACGAAGGCAGCTGGTGTCCATAAAGATCACACGTCAGTAGGAAAGTGCACTTCTGGAGTGGAGGGCCAAAGGACAGGACATAGTTTAATGTTAATGGAAGAAAATGATGCGTTGGCACTAAATAAAAACCGAAAGAACTGCAGACGCTGTAAATCAGGAACAAAAATAAAGTCGCTGGAAAAGCTCAGCAGGTCTGACAGCATCTGTGAAGGAGAAAACAGAGTTAATGTTTCGGGTCCGGTGACTCCGGACCCGAAACGTTAACTCTGTTTTCTCCTCCACAGATGCTGCCAGACCTGCTGAGCTTTTCCAGCAATTTTGTTTTTTGTTCCTGATGAGTTGGTAGTTTTCTGGCTTTGCAAAGCCAGTAGATAGTGATATGAAAAGGCCAAGAGAATGTAGAGGAAAAATTTTTTATAATAATGAAGGGGTTCAATAGGGTAGACATAAAGATGATGACATAACTTAAATAGATACAGGAACCCGAAACGTCAGCCTTCCTGCTCCTCTGATGCTGCTTGGCCTGCTGCATTCAACCAGCTCTACACCTTGATATCTCAGAAACTCAGCAGGTCTGGTAGAGAAACTGGGTTAACATTGTGAGTTCACTGTGGCTCTTCTTTGGACAAAATATTAACTCTGTTTCTCTCTCCACAGATGCTGTCAGATCTGCTGACTTTCTCCAGTGCTTTCAGTTTTTGTTACAGATCTCCAGCATTCACAGTATTTTGCTTTTATTTCAGTGACAAATACACTTGTGGGAGATCATGGCTAGGAACAGAAGATAGATTCAAAGATGAGATTAATAAATCTAATAGGGAATGTGGGAAAAATATCTTTACCTGGAGAGTTGTTAGAATGTGGAACATATCGATGGGTTAGTAAGTTTGCAAATGACACTAAAGTCGGTGGAGTGGTGGACAATGTGGAAGAATGTCGCAGGTTGCAGGGAGACTTGGATAAAGTGCAAAATTGGGCGAAAAGGTGGCAAATGGAGTTCAATGCGGATAAATGTGAGGTGATTCACTTTGGGAGGAATAATAGGAAGGTAGAATACTGGGCCAATGGAAAGATTCTTGGTAGTGTAGATGTGCAGAGGGACCTTGGCGTCCATGTACATAGATCCCTGAAAGCTGTCACCCATGTTGATAGTGCTGTTAAGAAGGCATACGGTGTGTTAGATTTTATTGGTAGAGGGATTGAGTTCCAGAGCCAAGATGTCATGCTGCAACTGCACAAAACACTCGTGCGGCCTGTTCTGGTCGCTCCATTACAGGACGAATGTGGAAGCATTGGAAAAGGAGCAGAGGAGATTTACCAGGATGTTGCCTGGTCTGGAGCGAAGGTCTTATGAGACAAGGCTGAGAGACTCGAGTCTGTCCTCATTGGAGAGAAGAAGGCTAAGAGGGCCTTTAATAGAAACATACAGGAAGATCAGAGAAAGATGAGACAGGGTGGACGGTGAGAGTCTTTTTCCTCGGATAATGATGTTGGCTTGTACGAGGGGGCACAGCTACAAATTGAGGGGTGATGGATTGAAGACAGATGTCAGAGGCAGGTTCTTTACCCAGAGAGTGGTAAGGGTGTGGTATGCCCTCCCTGCCAATGTAGTTAACTCAGCCACATTCGGGGCATTTAAACAGTCCTTGGATAAGCATATGGATGATGGTGGGATAGTGTGGGGGAATGGGCTTAGATTAGTTCACAGGTTGGCGCAACATCGAGGGCTGAAGGGCCTGTTCTGCGCTGTATTTTTTCTATGTTCTATCTAATTAAGTTGAAGCTATACAAACATGAGGGAGAAATACAGGGTAAGATGAAGTGAGAGGAGGCTTATGTGAGATTTAAACACTAGCACTGACTTGCTGGGCTGAATAGTCCATCCTTGTGGCTTAAACACCATACAATTATGTGTAGAATTCTTATATTTTCTAGCGACAAGCATAAATTACAAAGTAAAGGAGATTTGCACTCGACCTAGTTGGAGAAATGCATATCATCTGAGGAGGCTTATTAAGGGAATTTGAGTAAAACGATGAGAAAAACATAGCAGACGGTTGCACAATTGTTGCCTGGGACAAGAGATAACTGGTGCAAACAAAAAAAAAAATCAAAATTCTGTTGACCATGATGGAGAAAAGTATGTGGCAACCTGTAGGAGATCCTGAAGAAAATGAGCAGTAGTGACAAGGTAATTGAAATGGTGGTAGATTTTCTTCCAGCAGATCAGTAAGATGATTTCATGACGATGACGAAGGCAAATGGCCTTCATAATGAGAATATTCAAGTGCTTGAGCAGAGATGTCTTGCTCCAACTGTATAGGGCCTTGGATGAGATCACACCTGGAATACTGTATGCAGTTTTAGTCTTAGCGAGTTTTGAGAAGATTTGTAGCTCAAGTTGAGGTTCTGGATGTGAGTTTGCTCGCTGAGCTGGAAGGTTAGTTTTCAGACGTTTTGTCACCATTCTAGGTAACATCATCAGTGAGCCTCCAGTGAAGCCTTCAGACGTTTCGTCACCATTCTAGGTAACCTTCACTGGAGGCTCACTGATGATGTTACCTAGAATGGTGACGAAACATCTGAAAACTAACCTTCCAGCTCAGCGAGCAAACTCACATTCAGTTTTAGTCTTCTTTTTCTGAAGATGGATGTTCTGGCTATGGAGGGAATGCAACTAAAGTTTACCACGCTGATTCTTAGGAAGGCAGACTGACTTACAAAGACAGCCTGGATTGATTAGGACTCTATTCACTGGAGTTTTGAAGAATAAAGGAGATCTTATAGAAAGATATAAATTCTAACAGGACTAGATGGAGGAAATACAGGAAGGATGTTCCTTATGAACTGGGAGTAAAGAATCAAGGATCACAGTTTAAGGATTTGGGGTTGGCCATTTGGAACTGAGATGAGTACATTTTTACACACAGAGCTGTGTACCTGTGGAATACTCTGCCATAGAAAGCGGTTGAGGCCAAATCATTGAAGATTTCATAAAGAAGTTAGTTAATGTTCAAACAGCTGAAGGAATCAAAGAACATGGAAAGAAAGAAGGAACAGGATACTGAGTTAGATGATTGGCCA
The DNA here is from genome assembly GCF_030684315.1 of Stegostoma tigrinum. Taxonomy (NCBI): domain Eukaryota; kingdom Metazoa; phylum Chordata; class Chondrichthyes; order Orectolobiformes; family Stegostomatidae; genus Stegostoma; species Stegostoma tigrinum. The sequence goes on along the minus strand of NC_081360.1, from coordinate 16,678,428 downwards.
TGATCATACTGAATGGTGGCACAGGCTTGAAGGGCAAAATAGCCTCTACTTATTCCTATTTTTCCAAGTTTCTATGTTAATTAGAAGGCAGGCATTTTAAATAATTGTAAAAAGAATTGGAGGAGAAAAATGTGTCTTTGGAATGAGATGGGTTTTTGTGCAGAACACTCTGGGGTGAAGTGCAAGAGAAGCCCCTCGATTCTTTTGGAAGGGTAGTTCTTTGGAGAGAAATAGTTTTGGAGAGGTAGGTCTTTGAAAAGAAATGTTAGAATGTTTGACATTGAGCAGGAAAGGGGATTAAAGTAGTTTATTCGTGGAGAAAACAATGACAGAGATTTGAGGGGTTCAGTGACCTGTATCTATGAAGAAGGCAAATTGCCTTCATAATGAGAGTATTCAAGCATGAGAGCAAGGATGTCTTGCTGCAGCTATACGGGGCCTTGGTGAAATCACACATGAAATACTGTGCGCAGTTCTACAAAATCCTTTGTTACAAATCCTTTATACTGGAAGCAGTTCAGAGATGGTTTACTGTACTGTTTCCTGAGATGGGGAGATGCTCAATAGGTTGGGCCCTTATCCATGAATTTAGATGAATGAGAAGTGATCTCAATGAAATGCATAGGATTCTGTGGGGAATTAACTAGTTGGAAACAGGAATTTTCACATAAAGGGAGACACTGTACCTAGGGTACATAGTTTAAAAGTAAGGGGCACATTCTCTGGCATGAGGGCATGCTGAGCACCAAGCAGCATGCCCATCCTTTGAACAGAATTTGTTCACTATGTGTCATCTCCTGTTGCTCTGGAACTCTCTTCAGTTAACTAGGTAGACAAGAATTCAGAGCCTCAACAGCATTGCAATAAACAACTTCTTTGTTCAGCTTCTTCAGTAAAAACTTTAATCATGGCTTCAGTGTCTGTGATTTTAAAAAAAAACAACTTTCATTTAAATGACCATCTTGGGGCCTTAGCTGTTCCAAAACACTTTGCAGGCAAAGCAGTACTTTCAGAAGTGCGGTCACTGTAATGGGGGAAAGTGTAGCATCCAATTTGCACACAGCAAGTTCCCACAAACACCAATGAGATAATGGCCAGATCACAGGTTTGAGTGTTGGTTGTTTGGGGATAAATATCAGCCAAGGGGAACATCCCTACTCTTCTGTGAAACTGTTTCTTGCGATCTTTTACATCTACCTGAATAGCCTCAGTTTAACATGGCATCTGAAAGCCAACACCTCTGACAGTGAGGAGCTTTCTGGGTAACTTATTTATAATATGGCCAAGAGATTGATGAAGAGATTGTCTTAAACGTGTCTACGATATTCTATCAACATGACTAAATGGAATCTGTGGAGTACAAGACCAATTGATGGGAATACTGATGATAACTGGGTTGTGTTAAGCAGCAGCAGAAAGGACAGTGGCCTGCAAGGATGTAGAAGCACCAAGACTTCAAAGCATGATGGAAATGTTCTTGCACCATCTGCAGAAAGAGCTATTATGCCCATTCTCCAATATAACAGCACAGTAGATCCTCCTTACCCATGTTTATGACTTGGAGGAAACAGCTTATTGGGGTATTATTAGATTTGGATCTGACTTTGGCCAATTGACATTTCTCTATTGGGATTACTTTAAGAGTTCATTGGCCAAAGTTAACAGCCATAAGAGTGAAGGAAAAGACTGCCATGTGCGATACTGTGTCTCATCATTTTAATGCTGATACGAGCCTTCAGCTCCAACTTGTATCTCTGTACGCTGTCAAAGTAATGTTATTATTTCTTCACATGCTATAATATATTATAGCATTGTCAGCTATGGACTGCCATATATACTGAAGCTCCAATACTGCAGATATAAGTTCCCAGACTGTCACATACTTCATATCTGACAAAATAGTAGTACTTTTTCTACAAAGAGGTACCAATAATTTACTTGGACACGACTAGCATAACATGGAGGGTAGAAGTTTTAAAAATATGATGGAACTGTTGGTCAACTCCTCAGTGGCTACAGGGCAGCTTCATGTTCAAGTTTATTTTCATTAATCCCCCACCAGCAGGACAATGAAGGAAATGGGATAGACAGGGGGGCAAACAGAAGGAAGAAACACAACAAAGTCAAGGAAACAGGGGGAAAGCAATAAGAAAATGGAGCAGTTAGCAATAGAAGTACTTAAGAATTTGCTGTATTTCCTGTGTTTGTACAAGTGAAGGTACCAACAGAAACAACTGTTTTCATGTGCCCTGTTGACATTCCCCACATTTTTGTGTATGTAGGATGAGCAGAAACAAGGGAGTGGAAACAGTTGTAATAAGAGAAAAAGGCATCGCTGTGATATGAAGACACTGTCAGGATTAAAAGGACAATAACTTACTCAATGCCACCTCTCTAGCTAGTTAAATGGAAGAGACACTATTTGTGAATAACGTTTCTAGCCATTAGCTAGTATGTCCATAAAACTGGCTCCCGAACCAGAACTGAACAATGGCTTGCCTGGGAGTCACATCATATTCATCTTGTTATCAGGTTATGACCCTCAAACTGCCATGATCACCTCTGCACTCTTTGTAGCCTACGTTTCAGTCAGCTGCTGGGTGCAGGCTTCATCTGCCAGCAGCTGGTTTATGGTGCTTATCAATCCGTTATAATGAAATGGCCATTAACTCACTCTGAAAGGTCAGAGTGCAACGTGTACATGACTGACACCACACTCAAACATCAGTAAAGAAACGCAAGACCCTTCACTCCCCCAACACAATTTGTTATGACATTTGTGCCTACTTTATTCACAATAATGAAAAGCTACTCTAACCTCCTGATCAACAGAAGCTAGAATACTTGTAGCCAGTTTCTGCAGTAAATTATCTTGAGGTGGAATATAAACCCTTTTCACAAGTACATAAATCTGTATTTGTATTCAAATAAAATTACTTTAGGACAGTGCAAGTCTCCTTTACAACATTAATAACATACATATTTCTATGTTCAGCAGTGACTAGACTAGTAAAAACAACACCCATTATTTCTCATCAGAGAATTGCCTGTTCCAGTTACAAGGCTATTATACTCATTTTATTTCTTGTAAAACCTTTTTTCTCCCCGGTCAAGCAGTATGAAAACATATAGCAAGATCTGGACAGCATAACTGAAGATCTATGTCCACATGCCAGTGAAACTGAAAGTCAGCAGCTAGGGTACTTAGCCTCAAAATGAACACGCCAAAAGAAAACATGATATATATCTATAAATTTTTGCTTATATGGAATCAGTCACCAGCAATAACCCACTTTCAAACAGCCTTCCCTTTCCAACACAATGCTCATTCTCAAAGTCATCCACCGATCACTGCATGGGGGGATAAGCAATTATTTGCTTTTGTTATTGCAGTGGTACAAGCATACAGAATGTAATAGTGATAGTCATACAGAGTTTGATGGTTAATGCGTGTGGTTTATTGGAGTGTACATAACACAGTATTTTGCAGCGGCAGACACAGCACAAGCAGCAAATTGTCACAACCTGTTGGCCAATTTATGCTTCTCTGAAAGGAGGCTTTGTGAAATTAGCAGCTTAACTTCAAACTTACCTAAGTTTGAAGAAATTCCTCCAAAAGCAAATTAAGGCCACATCAGAAAGTTAGGGCCAATGCTGCCTTTAAGCTGTGCAGCTGCTGCTCTGACATGTCGTGCATAGCAACATGCATGCCGATGTGGATCGTAGCATTGACCTCTGGTTTTACAAGTTGCTGCTGCACATGCACCTCAGAGGTCCGTGCAGAAAACAAAACTAGAGGGAACACAAGATAGGGCCAGCATTTAATGGCACAAGGATCCTTTAACAGCGAAATTTATTATCCTGCAATACCACTCGGCCTTTCTGGAGCAGAAACTGTGGAGTTTTATTTCTTCAGAAAATAAATAGTTAATGTTATAGTTTAATTGATATTCTTTACATTGTTAGTTCAATTTTTTAAACTTTCCAATCTGCCATTTTTCCCTCTCGCCTAGTCCAATGTTTCCCTCTGTTTATTTCTCTGCTAAACTTGAACCTAATTCAATAGATTTTTTCCTAATCTTTAAACCTTATTGATTGAGGAGCGTGTGCGTCGGTTCTACCATTTACCAAGATTCAAAATGCCACAGTACCCTCTCTGTGCCATTAACAACTCACATTTCTAATGAATTACAGCATAAAAAACCGCCTCAGCTGAAGAAGATCTAACCGTCTGCAAGATGCTGTTCTCCAGCAAAATCTGGGCAGAGGGCATCAGAGGAACATTCTATAATATAAAAATTACAAGGGTTCATTTTGGATGATAAAGTTTAATCATTTTAATGACCACTATAGTTTATCATCCAATTTATGAAAAGAGAAACACATTATATACGAAGCATAGAGGTTAAAATTACTTGCTAATCCGCAAGCCTGTACACCTGCTCCTATCTTGTAACACTGAGCCATGTTGCTGCCTCGGAGCCAGGGGCACAGGTTTGATTACACCCTTGGGCCACTGGCCTGCATGGAGTTTACACATTCTCCCCATGCCTGCGTCAGTTCCTCTGGGTGCTCCAGTTTCCTCCCATAGTCCAAAGGTGAGCAGGTTAGGTGGATTGTCCATGCTAAATTGCCTATAATGTCCAGGGTAGTGCAAGTTTATGTGGGTTAGCTATGGGAAGAGCAGCCTTAGAGGGGTGGGGGGGGTGGGTCTGGTTGGAATGCTCTTCTGAGGGTCTGTGTGGCCTCGACAGGCTAAATGGCCTGCTACCACACTATGGGGATTCTACGACTAGCCCAAGGATGCTCTTTTCTTTGGGCTGGATGCACATCTCAAACTCAACAAGCAATGCAGGATTACTTAGAAATCTGGGATAACCAATAACGAATCAAATACATGATCGTAAACACTGAAAAATGAAAAAAAAAGGAGTTGCTACATAATTAGGCACAGGGAAGTACAGCTCTCTCACTTCCAATTGAAGCGTGAGTTAATAATCATTTCACTTATCTTGTAACCTGCGGTATACAAAGAATGAGCTGCACCAATAGTCAGGGGAACAAAACAGAGGGGCAGACACTATTCTAGTCAGACTGTTTACACTGAGGGGACAGGCCAACTAACAGGCAAGGTGGCAGATTTGATTCTTAGAAGACTGACACTTTCATGCTCAATAAAACATAGTACAGTCAACATCCTCAAGATAAAAAAAAATCACCTGTTTTTCAATACGTCAGTGAGGACGGCGAGGTATCACCAGCAATATCAGACTGAGAGAGAATAATATTGTGTCACAATGCCGTTACAATAGTTTTGCCTATTACTAGATATTGGACATAAAACTTAGCGAGTTCCACAGATGCACTATCCTTTCACAAACTTCCAATCAGAGTTAAAAATTTTCAATAACCAACCATAATTTCATTTCAATTCTCTTCTATCAAATACAAGCAGGCCAATCCATTTAAACCTCTACTGGACATGTGACCTTCCAGTGAACTTGTTAAAAATGTTTCCCTGCTTCTAACCAAATAACTCCTGCCAAGTATTATTGGTGGGATTCTGACAGTAACGGTTAAGTAAGCAACGTGATGGAACACAGTGAGAAAGTCTCAAATAAATCACCTACTAAATATATGGCACAGGTAGCACTGATGGGCATCTCAAAAAGCTTCAGGATTTTGACTATCAGGAGACCAGAAGCATCAAATTATGACAAAGGCTTTGCGGTTGGCAATGGTATATGTTAGATTTGTGTAATAGAGTTGTTTAAATTGTCACACATCAGCTCATTATCATAGGAATCTTAAGTAGCTTAGTAGGTAGCAATCTTGTCTTTGAATCAGAAAGTTATAGGTTTGAGTCCAATTTCAGAGACTTAAGTGCATAATCGAAGCTGACACTTCAATGTAGATCTGAGGGAGTGCTGCATTGTCTGGGGGTTCCTTCTTCCAGAAGGGACCTTCAACTGAGGTCCCATGAGTCCTCTCAGGTGATGTAAAAGATTCCATGGAACTAGCTCAGAAAAAAGGTTTTCGAATACTAATCCCTCAAATAATGGCTGAAGTGAAATTCCTGTTTATTATGTCATGGGAGTTTGCTGTGTGTAAACTGGCTGCCTTACAACAGTATTTTACTGGCTGTAAAACACTTTGGGGTTCCTAAGATTGTAAAATCACCACACAGTGAGATCTCACAAATAGCGCAGAAGATGAATGATTAGTCAATCAATCTTTGGTGGTGATGTTGAGGGAAGATAATCAGAATGCCAGGAGGACACTCTAATCTTCTTGAAGTCATGCTGTGGCATGTATTCAATCAACTTAAGAGTTAGTTAAGCAATGCTTGGGAAGCTCACAGTAAGGTGAAAGAGGTACAAAAATTCAAAATACAATTGGACCGCACAGCAGAATGATATTAAATTAACTCAAGAGACATGTTTAAATGGACAGAAGGGTTTTTATTTTGCGAATATTTTTTGGAATGCTCAATGACAACACAGGATGCCAAACATGAAAGGAACCCAGATTCAGCCTCTTAACATCCTGACACGGCACAAAGATGTCACGGAACCACAAGTGCTACTAACATTGCTTTTACATCATTATCAGTGTCACTTTCCAAAATGGAGCTTAGGTAGAATTCTTTCACTGTCACTAACAGTGTGTCAAAGGGTGAACTCCATAAACCCTAGCATAACAGCAAATATCCGAGTTGGCAAAAGAAGAACAAAGCAGCAAAGGCTATTATCGTCTTCAGAGCATGCTGGAGTAATCAAACTAAATTTAATCTACATACTCAAAAGCTGACCAGGGGCTAACAGCCGGCTGTTGGAATAAAAGAGATGTTCTTGTTATTCCATTCAGACATGAACACACTGCTACTAAAACTAACGGTCAGAAGAATTTATGAAAATATATTTTATAACTAGATACATTTTTCTTCTAAATCCTGCAGTTCTGATTTCTGACACCATGAACTGCGACAGAAGTAGCACAACAATAAAGGGTTAGGGTCTCTTTAAGGACTGCCAATGAACTGCTTTCCTACACAGCCAATTACTTCTCCATGTCTGTCAGTCAAAGAAAAAATGACTGAACCCATTAGATCAAACCTTTGCCACTGCTCATAATGCACCTCTTAGGCCTCATTAATCTGAGTCAGCGGCACACAGCCAGTGGTGCTCAACAAGGCAATGAGAGCCTCCCTCACACCCCACGTGAGTCCTCTCATCTCCGAAAACAGTGCTAATCAAGCTATCCTTATTACCCGACTCACTGTCATGTGAACAGCATTCACTCCTAACTGCTCTCATTACGGGCCCATCTTCAGAGACGTCTGACTGGAAAGAAAGTCTGATCGCATTAATATTCATGACAATAATTAGTATTCTAGGTCACTGAATATTCATGCTATTATTTTGGTTTTATGGGTTGGACAAAGTCCTTACTGTCAGTGTAGAGGGGACTTGCATTCTCGGGCTTTTATAGATCAAAATTCTGTCACGTTCACATTCTGTGCTGAGTGGAAACCTTGTTACGTGACACTGGCAGTTTGCTGACCGAAAGTTTACATCTTTGAAGTTTACAGCTGCGATAAATGAATTTATCGGATGAAACAAAAAAATTAACAAGGCAATTATAATTCTTGTTAAACTGCACAGAACTGGCATATGTGGTCTGCACTCTTTACTTGCAGAAATGCTATCTATATAAAAGATTTGCAGGTTTACTGATCTCACACAAATAAATATAAATAAGTTAATGATGTCCTGGAGGGCTTTGAAAGAAATTTACGAGAGGTTTCATATTAATGTCAGCAAGACAATTAATAGTCAAAACACGTCAGCAAATGCCTTCTTTATGCCGAGACCCAAGAGTTGCTAATAAAAAAGGATCAACTGATTTTAAGGGGCTTGAGAAGTAAATTAGTCCATCTTGGGTACCAAAGAGTAAAGAACTGATATCAGATCACAAAAGCAGATCGCAAAAGGAATGTATCAGAAATTGGAAGCTATTAGACTAGAAACGGGTGTTTTTGAATCACAGAAGTCCACACTTCCCTCTAAATACTGCAACCGACTATATATCATGTCACAGAGCATTATTCTATCGAGGTATTTTACGCTGTATCAATCTAGTTTTCTCTATTCCTCTCCTAAAGATGCTGACTCACACTGAGTTACGTATCCGACTCCACAGGCACTGACTCGAAACCTCTTTCTCTCCTCGAGTGCCACAATCTCATGTATATAAACCCAGCCAATGCTGGTATACTACCTGCTCAATTGAGGCGATTGGTCCATTAAACTAAAAAACATTTTCTTTGAACAGTATCAAAGTTAATCAAATTATACATCATTTTTATATAACCTTTTCAATTCTACAAGCAGTGCTGCTAGCTGATATATTCTTTAGGTTCAAACTTGATGTTAGATATTTTTGACTCAAATTCCTGCTTTTTCTATTATATTCTGGACACTTCTTTATGACAAAGAGCAAATTTGACTTCTGAGGACAAGTCATGCTGGACTCAGAACGTTAACTCTGTTTCTGTCTCCACAAATGCTGACAGACTGCTGAGTTTCTCCAGCACTTTGTTTTTGTTTCCAATTTGACTTCTTATGCCTTCTAACAAAATTGACCAGTCATATTTAACAGTATTAATTCTTTCCAGAGGATACAGTGAGCACTTAAGCAAGGCTTCTTCGAGAACATACCTGTGACCTTCAACAACCCAGAATGACAAGGGCTACAGGCACATAGAAACACCACAACTTGCAAGCTCCTCTCCAAGTCACAAAGCATCCTCATTCTAGCTGGGTCAAAATTCTAGATCTTCCTCCATAACAGTATTGTTTGCATATTCACCACAGGAAGTGCAGCAGTTCAAGATAGCTCATCACTACCTTCTCAAGAGCAACTTAGGGTGGTAACAAAAGGTGGCCTTGAGTGGTGCACTCATGCTGAGCATTTTTTGTTTAGAAAGAGCAGTCTACAATGAGTTCTTACAATTCATACGCTTGATTCTTTTAAAAAGAGGACACATTTCTACAAAAAATTCAAATTTTAAAAACGTCACCTGGACGTGGAACATCTGAAAATGAAAGAATTGCATTTATAGAGTGGTTTTCACAACCACCATAAGTTCTAAAAGAGCTTTACAACAAATGAAGTGCTTTCCAAGTGTTGCCACTCTTGCGGTGTAGGGAACATGGAAGTCAATTTGTGCAGGGCAAGCTCCCACTATGGAAAATGAGACAGTGCCCGATTTCTTTTTAAGTGACGGTGATTGAGGGGCAAGGGTCAACCAGGGTATCAGAGATAACTCTCCTGCTCTTCAAAACAGGGCCAAGGATTTTTTTTATATAAACAGTCACCTGTGCAGCGCTCCCTCGATATCACACTGAACTAACTATCAACTTTGATTGTGTGATCAAGTCCAAGAGTGAGTCTTGAATGTGGGACACTGTGACAGAGGCAAGACTGCCACTAACTCAGCCACATTTGACAATCAATAAAGTAATTGTTCAGAGATAATGGGAATTGCAGATGCTGGAGACTCCAAGATAATAAAATGTGAGGCTGGATGAACACAGCAGGCCAAGCAGCATCTCAGGAGCACAAAAGCTGACGTTTCGGGCCTAGACCCTTCATCAGAGAGGGGGATGGGGGGAGGGAACTGGAATAAACAGGGAGAGAGGGGGAGGCGGACCGAAGATGGAGAGTAAAGAAGATAGGTGGAGAGGGTGTAGGTGGGGAGGTAGGGAGGGGATAGGTCAGTCCAGGGAAGACGGACAGGTCAAGGAGGTGGGATGAGGTTAGTAGGTAGCTGGGGGTGCGGCTTGGGGTGGGAGGAAGGGATGGGTGAGAGGAAGAGCCGGTTAGGGAGGCAGAGACAGGTTGGACTGGTTTTGGGATGCAGTGGGTGGGGGGGGGGGGGAAGAGCTGTGCTGGTTGTGTGGTGCAGTGGGGGGAGGGGATGAACTGGGCTGGTTTAGGGATGCAGTAGGGGAAGGGGAGATTTTGAAACTGGTGAAGTCCACATTGATACCATATGGCTGCAGGGTTCCCAGGCGGAATATGAGTTGCTGTTCCTGCAACCTTCGGGTGGCATCATTGTGGCAGTGCAGGAGGCCCATGATGGACATGTCATCTAGAGAATGGGAGGGGGAGTGGAAATGGTTTGCGACTGGGAGGTGCAGTTGTTTGTTGCGAACTGAGCGGAGGTGTTAAAGTAATTGTTCAGCAGTGTTTAGAGAAAACACATTCTTATTAAGCATGCATTTTCATGGCAGATGTAGAATGAAATGATTTTATGGAGCTTGTTCAATACCTATTGTACAATTGCTTGCTTTGTTGGGGTGGGGTCCAGTCGACTCAGAATTCTGAGTCCTGTTTACTTCCTCAGTAAAAGTTTGAACTATCCAATAGTTTATAATAAAGGACTCAATTCAATTTGCATGGTTTTTACTTGAAGTTAACAGATCGCTCAAGTGAAATAATTTGAGCAAAAAACATGTCCACATCTCATGAAAGAATAAATAAAAGAGTAGATTGTATCATTTCCCCCAAGATAGTGTGCTTTCCCCATATACTGTACAAATAAACGACATAGTTAAGTACAGTCACCCTTAAAATGAGGAACCAGTTCCACCAATAAACCTACACCAAGTGTGAATTGAACATGATTAGATGTCAAGTGCTTACTTGGAGATCATCACCATTTTTCTTTGCTCTTTTCTAACCAATGCTCTCCTTTGAGTAGCCTCTCATTCCCCAAGTAAAACATTAATAGCGTATTTATGCTGCGTCTGCTTGATTCCGAATACAATGCATTGCTCTGTCAATGTTTTCAATGCTAACTCCAACTTTACACTCTCCTGCATTCTCCCCAAACACTTTATCCTCTGTATCTAAGCTCTAATGGGATTGCACGTGCCACAATATCACGATGTCACTCAATAGCTTTAAGGATAGCAACAAACATACTTTATTTTCTTAAGGATCATTTTGTCGAATGTTTGGGATGGCAGACACTTCAAGCTAAAATTCAGCGTACCTTTGACACCTTGAAGTTAATTACACTCCCCACCATAATTTTTAAATGCAACTGCATAATGATTTTGTGTCTTGATTAACCCTTTTATTTTCAATGGGATAACAAATGGATTATGATTGCGCATATAGGAACATACCAACTGGTGTGCCTTCATGGGAAATTAAAGCCTCAAGTCAGTGATCAAGCTCACTGATTTGCATTGACAGCTTTGCTCAAGCCCCTTTTAAAACAGCAGGGAGAAGATACTTCCCTTTTTTTATGGGTTGGGTGGGGTTGGTGGAGTTGTTCTAATTTCACTGTCTTCAACCTCTGGACAAGATAAGAAAGAGTATCTGATACAAAAAGTACTTGCTTTCCCACATTTAATTTGCTAATTATCTTTGACTTAGCCTTCTCCATTCTTACAATTCACAGGCAGCTGTTCATCTCAGTAACTGATGTAGCAATGTGCTAGCTGCTTTACTGATAGCAGGACAGATCACTTTGCTGCTTCATTAGCTGCACATCTGGCTGGGAATCACACAGAAAAAAGGAGTAAAAAAAGAACTTTACATTGGTTTCAAATTGTACCATACTAAGATAGCTGACTGGCATTATATTAGTGAGGGCACCTGCAGATGAACTGAAGAGCCGGTCTCCACTTTGCTCTGGACACAAGTCTGGTTCCTAGGTATCCACGCCTTGTGTGCGCTTCAGAACGGTTACAGACACATGCAATTTCCAGAGGTTAATTTCCGAGATCACGTTGCATTACTCACCTGGGTTCTGCGTAATGTGCAAATTGCTCAGGTCTTTGGGCAAACCATTTGTTTTAGGACTGGAGAGGGGGGCACAGGCTGAGGTTGCACGAGGGGGCCGCTTTCCAGGAACCTTAACTGTAGTCCGAAGGAGGTCAATCTCCTTTCCATGGACATTCTGCATGTAATCCTAGGCACAGACATAGAAACACTTTTAGAATGAGTTTCCTAAATAAAAATAGTAAAATGAATAAGCACAAAGTGAATTTAAACGTCTTCATGAAATCTTTAACTGCAAGAGGAAAAAAAAATTTTATTCGCCAGATTTGATGTCACCACTAAAATATATCACAAAATCAACGTTAACATATAGATAAAACAGGAATTAAAAAAAAAAAATCGCTAGATTTTAAAATTCCTTTTATTTTACATTGACTCATTTTATTCTCATTAAACTGCCAGGAAACTATCAGAAATATTTACAAACATCGAACTCCACTTACCACATGTGTGACAGAATCAGAAATTCAAGTCAGCTCGTCCTGTTTTTCATGTGCAAATACTGTCTCTATAATTAATTGTGTCAGTTGTGTCCCAAGTACTGATCAGAACAGAAAGATCTTAACAAGACACAGGGCAATTCAGACCAAAGTACTCAAACAACTCTTAACAAGTCACTGGAGACTACTTGATGCAAGTCTCCACAAGTGTGGTCCTTGCAGACCTCTGCCCCATAACAGCTTGAAAAGAGTAATTGCAAACCCATTTGCGTTTATTGCTGTTCATCAACCCCAAAAAGCGTAACTGGGAGGGCCTCTGGGCCATTGCTACTCTCACAAAGCATCAATAAACTAAATGACCGGGTGCTCAAATCCACCCTCTTTGCTCCTATGCTGCCACTTGTTTTTACAGCGGGCTCTAATTATGTTGCATCTATTGCCATCCACTTAATTAGCTGCATTAATGTGATTTCTTTTCACATAGTCAAGCAATTAAGAGCTATGATTGAGTTTCATTCAATTAGCCTCAACAAACATGCTAATTGATGCCCCAGATGCAAATGAGGTGCGATGAGGGAAACCTGCTGGCGATCCGCGATTCTGTCACAAAACCACAGCTCTCTAAGTACTGACAGGGCGACAGCATCAGTTCAGATACCTCCAGCGCAGCCTCTTTTGACTTCCACTGCACAATGAACTGGTGTCTTGCTAATTGTCGCTGCCGTTTATGAGCAAGTTAGAGGAAAACAGACACCGTGCATTATTAGATCAAAAGAATCAAGAATTCCCACACACTTTTAAATAAGGCAGCCTATGACTGTTGAGTAATTCTGCCTTTTAAAAAGAAGAGATGTTACAGTTTCTTCCAGGGCACAGGCAGGTCTCAGACAAATGCATCACATTGAGCAGCCACAAACATTTTGACCCAAAATCTCTCACAACAGAGACCAAGAGAATTTTGTTAAGTTTAGCAACGATTGCAAACTTGAGTAAAAATTATGTGAACAGTCCGAGCAACCAGCAGCACTACTGCACTCTGATTCCATCTAAACATGCCAAGATTCCCCAGTCAAAGACTTAATATTGCAAATGTTGCCTTCTCCAAGCAATGATGCAAAGTATTAGGCCATTATCACTGTTCATCATGACATGCAGCAACGTTCCAACAACAATCATGATACAAAGTGAGGTCATATTAACAGCAGTCAGGACACAATAGGATGACAAAGAACACTGAATAAAAGGAGCTGCTATTTGAGCTTCATTCTCTGAATAAAATGGAAACTTGAACCTTACTGGCAAAGGTGCTCAGAGTCCAGCCGAATACATTTCTGTACAGGGATTTTCCTGTATATTTATTTATATTCACTCATAGACACACACATGTGCACACACCAAACAACTAGAGGTCAGCATTTATTGATATGTCAAGAAGAAAAATTTCAGACTGGACATCAAAACAGTTTAGAGAAATTGTTAAAGAGGATTGCCTGTTGGATTGATCAATGATTTAGAAATTCACATGTTGCTTCATCAAATCGCAATATACATTTCTGTCGGAGATAACAAGGTGTGGGGCTGGATGAACACAGCAGGCCAAGCAGCAAAAAGGAGCACAAAAGCTGATGTTTCGAGGACCTAGGCCCAACATGTCAGCTTTTGTGCTCCTAAAATGCTGCTTGGCCTGCTGTGTTCATCCAGCCCCACACCTTGTTATCTTGCATTCTCCGGCATCTGGAGTTCTCATTATCTCTAAATACATTTCTGTCGAGTTCAGTGAAGCCAGGTTGTGATTCATTCCGCTGTGGCTTGTGCCCTTCAATTCAACAAGGATTGGGTTCCAATATTCAAGCTACAGCGATACATTCCCACCAACACTTTCCTTATCAGCCCATGGTACAGAGCAACATCCAAGAATTGCTTCAAGCTATAGTAACCTACAGTTTGACAGAAACATGGAAATCCAATAATCCTGGTCCATGGAAGTGCAGATCAGTGGGTTGAGTTTAAGTAGAAAGATCTGCCAAATGTTGGGGACTGTGATTGAGCCAGGTCAATGCAATAGTGGGAGGAATATCCCAGGCAAAATAAAACAAATTGACAACACAAATGCAAACGTTTCTGCGTGGAAAAAGGAACCTGTTGTTCTACAACCTTGGGATGTCTGCAAAGTACTTCACAGCTGATAAGGGACCCTTGAGCTGCATTTCATGAAAATATGGCAGCCAATATGGACACAGAAAAGCACCATAAACATCAAAGTAATAAAGACCAGACAGGAAATCAGTTTTCATTTAGTAATATTGGTTGAGATAAATACCAGCCAGGGCCCTGGGGAAATGTCGCAGTTCTTCAGCAGTTAATACCAATGGATCGTTTACATCATCAGAGATAGCAAATCTTTACTTGGGTAAACGTGTGGGGTTGTTGGATGGAACTGGTGAAATCCCGGGGGATGAGATGGACAGAATGTTGGCAATAAATTTACAATCACAATCTGACTGCACAGATAACTTTCACTCCCTGCCTTTTAATGTACTTCAGAAAGAAAAAAGTCTTGATATCAAGATTTTTATCTTTCTATTACAAAAACCACCTTTTCTCATGTGTCCTGGCCAATAATTATTAAAGAACCATCATATTAAAGTTATTGACCAAATGACCTGGTCATTATCACAGTCCTGCTTGTGGGTTGTGCTGAGCACAAACTGTCTGCCTCGATGTTTCCCACAAGAAACAGTGACTGCAATTCAAAACATAGCTCATTGGCTCCAACAGACTTTGGGAAATCCTGAGGTTGTGGAAGACACAAAAGAAATACAAGCTCATTTTTGACCAATAATAACGAAATCCCAGGTATCAGTGATGTAATGTAACTCATCTTGCAACTTCCTTTCTCCCACAAATTCAGTAGAGGGCAACAACAGGCATCTCTGCTAACATCCTCGTTTTGACGTTCTAACTAAATCAAGCAGAATATGTAGACCGGGGGCATGGTGCAGGCCCTTCAGCACGGCTTGCTGATGAACTGAAACGTGCTATCAGGGATATTTGAAACAAAACTTACCTAAAATAGTCTGGCATCTTTTCTGAAGCTAAGGGCAAGACATGCAGGTGAGCATATTTCATGAATTGGCATAATGGTTTGATTGGTAATGTCAACTTTGCTTTGGGTGTAAAGAGAAGAATAGCATTTGATACAGCATGGATTGAACTTTTCTACAGCTAGTAAAATGCATACAAAGTGCAACTGGTGTTATAACATTTAAATGCAATAGCCAACTGGTGCATAGAAAGTTCTCATGAACAATGAGATGATGATCAGATAATTAGTTTTAGCAAGATTTGTGGATGGCTAAACACTCAGACTCTCACATTCACTGACGTAGGTGGAGCCTCAGTTTAACATTCCCTCCGAAAGACAGCACCTCCAACAGTCCCCCATATGAAGACATTGTGGTCTTGAACCTACAAACTTTTTGGCTCTGAGAAAAGAGCAATATCCACTTGGTCATAACATTCTGTAATTGTAAATTTATCAGAAATCAATGGTTTCATTTTAGAAAAGTAAAAGTTAGTAGGGTAGATGTGAAAGGAATCTTTTAAAGAGCAGCCTTTTGGCAGCCAATATACATTGTTAAAAATTGCTGACAGTTCATTCAAAGCTTGCCTATTTGGTGCAAAAGCCAAACAGGCAGGAGTCCCATTTCTAAATAGGTTTTCAAACAGTGCAATTTCTCCCTGTGATCTTGGTTTGCGATTTCCCTGATGTAAAAGAAAATCTTCATCAATAATATTTTTATCTCCTCCACCAGCTTCCTTAATTGTCTGGTAACTGAAATTATACTTAACAATCTAATTGTGTGGACCTTCGGGTGTCATTAACAATTAAACAACTTGAATTAAGGAATGCACTAATTGGGAAGCCAGGACAGTTGGCTCTCTCATTCTCATATAAGCAGCACACACTATAGTTGACTTAACGTTGCTGTCATATCTATGCATTTTCTCTTCACAGCAGCTCAGTCTGAGTTGCACATACCATTATATCCTTCATGAAGTTGGTGCTATTTAACTTTTTGAAGTTAAATACTTGAAGGTGTATTAGGTACAGGTTGATAATATATAACAAACAAGTGGGACTAACTGCATAGCTCTCTGAAGGAATCACAACCAATGGGTCATATGGCCTTCTTCTGTATTGTTTTATTCTGCTTTTTTTTTTAAGAAAAACTACATTTAAAACTCCTGGTGGCACCCAGCTGCTGCATTGTTTATTTTACCTCTCCACTTTCAACTAATAACACTGCAAAGGCTGTGGGAAGTTCAAGCATCTGGAATCATGTAAAGATATTTATAATTTAACGTAATTTCCAAAGTGGTTCTTACTACTGTGTTCATTAGAAATTAAGTCCTGTTTCAATATCATTAGAAAGTAAAATTCAATTAGTAGGGAGCTTTCTGGAGCGAGGGGTCTTGGATTAAAATTTGCAGTGCGACATCATAGCACACATGGCTGTACTTACCGACCTGCACCAACGTACATACGCTGTACAGGTAAATCTGTGCCAGTGCACACTTGGCTGTGACTGAAGGTGGGAACTGGCACAGTGGTTTATCAGCTGGCCTATGGTCATGCTGGAGGTATCAGTAACAAGACCTGTATTCAGTTGTGTACAAGCATTAGTAATTTCAGCCATTTACAGGCACCGTTGCGACAGCGGTTCCAGCTGCACACAGGCGCCGCTGCGACAGTGGTTCAAGGTGAACACATGCATGAATGTAGCAGTGGTTCAAAGCTGTGTAACAACAGAGTTGCAACTGTCTCAGTGTTGATATGAAGTAAATCCAGCCGAGTACAGATGTTGCCATGTCTATTCAGACCTTGCGCAAATGATGATGTGATAGCGATTACAGCTGTTTGAAGGCATGGCCATTGACGTGATACAATCCAACTGTAGCAAGGGTGGGGGAATGGACTGAAACCACTCAGTATATTCCTCATGTGATGTTCCTCTCAACTAAATTTGACAACAAGGTTGCTCTAAGGGATAATCAACCCACCACTGTCTGTTCTGTACACCTATACCCATTTGGACCTTCCTCCCAAGCGTGCACCCAACTGTATATAGTTTAGGGTTCATATATTTTTAGCTGTGGCATAGCTTGTATCTGTAACAGTGATCAGGGTGCAATTGTAATTTTGAGGGGGGGGGGGGTTGTGCCTCTGCATCACAGCATGCTGGGAAGAGAATATAGACGGAAAGCGAAATGCTCATGCTTTTAAGATTTCATACATTGATCAATGGGTCACGCGCTTCTCTGTATCACAAGGTGATGGGTGTAGGTCTCACTTCAGAGACTTGAGAATATAATCTAGGGCTCCAATTCCCAAGCTGTACTCCATTGTGGCTCCATTTTTAAGCTTGGAAATTGTCACAACCACTTTATGAGGGAAAACCAGCTGACAGCAGAATAGACTAGAATGGAATAACCTTTATTGTCACATGTAGTCAATGAATATAGTGAAACGTTTATGTTGCCAATTACAACGCTGACTTAGTTACAAAAGTACCTAGACGCAGCTTTGTTAGTTATACAGTTGTAGACAATGTAGAAATAAAATGTCCAGCATTAGAACATAGAACAACACAGCGCAGAACCGGCCCTTCGGCCCTCGATGTTGCATCGACCTGTGAACTAATCTAAGCCCATCCCCCTACACTATCCCATCATCATCCATATGCTTATCCAAGGCCTGTTTAAATGCCCCTAATGTGGCTGAGTTCACTACATTGGCAGGCAGGGCGTTCCACTTCCTTACCACTCTCTGAGTAAAGAGCCCACCTCTGACATCTGTCTTAAGCCTATCACCCCTCAATTTGTAGCTTTGCCCCCTTGTACAAGCTGACGTCATCATCCTAGGAAAAAGACTCTCACTGTCCACCCTATCTAATCCTCTGATCATCTTGTATGTCTCTATTAAATCCCCTCTTAGCCTTCTTCTCTCCAAAGAGAACAGACCCAAGTCCCTCAGCCTTTCTTCATAAGACCTTCGCTCCAGACCAGGCAACATCCTGGTAAATCTCCTCTGCACCATTTCCAATGCTTCCACATCCTTCCTTTAATGGGGTGACCAGAACTGTACACAATAAATTCAGTACAGCAGACTACTCTGGCACTTAGCTTCCAGTCTGTTCAGGGCCCTGGCTCCGGACTGCGCCAGGAAGCCACTACAGGAGACTAGAAGATAGCCACGCCATGCCAGGAGGCCACTGCATCAGGCCAGGAGGTCGCCATGCCATGCTGGGAGGCCCGTATGAGAGGAAACCGATGCACCAAGTCAAATGGTCATCGTGCCACACTGGGATGCCATCACATCATGCCAGGAGCCCACTGCGCCAGGCCAGGTGGTATCTGCCACACCACACCAGAAGGCCACTATGCGAGTCTGCTGCACCAGGGCCTTGGAGGCTAGGAATTGTTGCCAGAGGACAGGAATTGAACAGAAAAGAAAGAAAGAAAAACGTTTAAGGGGAAGAAAAAGAGCAGAATGGGTGAAGCAGATGAGTTCTGGCTGGCGGTTGAGAGTGGATAGGTGGGTGGGCGTGGAGGATGAAGCAGAGCATTGCGTTGGCTATTGTTGCCTTGGACCTTGTGACTTGCAAATATTTCAGCTCACAAATCCACTTGGGGTCACATCCCCCACTTTGGGAAGCCCTGATCAAGGGAGTGCTGAGCTAACTGGAGCACCATCTTTCCACTGAGTCATTAAGCTAAGCTTTCTCAGGTGAACATAAAAGATCACGTAGTCTTTTTACAAAGTAGAGCAGTGGAGTTCTCCGCAGTGTCCTGACTAACACTTATGCCTGAAATAATATCAATAAAACAGATCATCTGTATAGTCACATTGCTATTAGTAGGAACTTGCTGTGCACAAATTGATCTCCATAGCTTCTAGATTACAACAGTGACAACACTTCAAGTAGTATTACCTGGGGTGTGAAGTGTTTGGGGACATTCTACAGACACGAGTGCTACACAAACTTATATATTTCTTTCTTTTACAAAAAGAGAAGAGAACTCTCTTTTCTTAAGAAAAGACAAATTTACCATATCTAAACAAAAACAGTAGTCATTCGAAATGCTCAGTAGGTCTGGCAGCATCTGCGAAGAGAAATCAGAGTTAACATTTCAGGTCTGGTGACGCTTCCTCAGAACTGACTATATCTAAAACTGTTTTACTTCTTTGATTAAAAGAGGCCTCCTCTAAAGAGAGGCATTTCAAAGCTACTTCATAAGTGTCATGTCAGCAATGACAGGTTATATTCAATTTAGGGTGATATTTACAGTTATGATAAAAAGGGAGACACAAGGACAATTGGCTATTTCAGGCTGTAGAGATATCAAAGGTGGAGCTTGGTTATTGTTAAACTAGATTGTTTATTCCAAAACTATTCTGTGGAATGAACAAACTGCAAAGCAAAATATACCAGCTGGGCCAAAAACGCGTACAGCAACGCAACATACCGCACAATACCTTGCATAAAAATACTTCAGTGAACAATGCACCTTGAATTATTACGGCCAGAAGGGAAAGAATATCCACTAAAAAGAAACTTCAAAAGGTATAACTACCACCACAAGCAAAACACCAGCTGGTTTGGACAGAGATTGGGACCAATTTCCCAAAAAAACTTTAAAGCTTTTTTCAGTTATAATCAAGGCAAACAGTGTCTGGAAAAGATGCAAAACAAGCTGCCGACCTGTGAAAAGCTGTCCAGGTTCCCGTTGCTTCTGGAGTTCAAAGGCGTAATACACAAAGCCTGCAGCTAATATGTGGCTGTGCTAATTTTAAAGGCATAAAATGCTATAAACTGGCCTTGAGGGCAGACAGCTTCGAAGCTAGTTGCACCCAAATAAGACATGGTTCATTTAATTCACAGCTTAACCTAATGTAACAATCAGCTACATCTTGCCTAAAGTTGCAGCAGGGAAACAGCCAATACTGTGCAGCCAGATGGTTTTGATAGAGAATATTTCCCATCTGACAGGTACATTACATAAACAGCAACGCCCAAAACAAATGCAATCAAATTCAAAACCATGCAATTTGTATTATTTTACTAATTGATGGATTTCATGTCATAGCACTCCTGATTAGAAAATGTCATCTGAATGAGCCTGTTACCTGAACAAACCTGCCCTTTGAACAAAACCATCAGCACAATTAATCCATCACCTAAACAACCCTTAGCTTTAAACTGACCTGTCACCTGACTAAAGCATGGTCTACAAAATCCATAGGCCTACCTCTGGAGTACGCTGTACAGTTTAACAAAATAAATTCATTGACCATGACATCTATTGAAAAGAAACAGCCTTTTCTCCAAAGCAACACTGCTCAAACCTTTAAATACAGTCACATTTATTTCAACAAACAGAATTATTTTATGGATGTTTAACCAAACCTCTCAGCACTATTCCTTCCCATTGTGTATACAGTACCAACTTCTACCAGGGTATGTGAGGCTTTCAGTGGTCATAAGACAAAACAGAACACATCATTAAAGATGCATGTCCTCTACTTAAAAAGGAATTTTACTGTTACAACCCGTTGTTTTTGTTTAAAAATGTTTAAATGTTAACCATAAAGAGAGACAAAGTGCAGCTGTATGTTTGTTTTTCCTCAGTAATTGCAAATTTGTAGAATGATTGCTTCTATTTCTTACTCGCACCATCAAAATCAAATTTTGCATATACCAAGTGCGGAGACCAAGTTCCAGTGTGCTGCCCAGTTCTGTTCCTGGCCACTGTAAACAGTACCAATGCTCAGGACACAACTCAGTGCTTTAAATTGTTCGCTTGAGGAATTGTACAATTTTTAAGTTTCAAAATTGCTCCAGATAGAGTCATTATTTTGACAATCACACTACCCTCCAGCTTTACTTTAATCATGCCTCATTTGCGTAAAACAAGAAACTCAAACATTAATGTAAGCAGCTAGTAGCACAAATGGCTGCAAAGGAGGAAGGAAGCTCAAAGGTGTCACTAGTTATTGCAATTTTTAATTGTAATGATTTAAAATGCAGAGATAGCACAACAGGGCCAATTACAAAATTATACCAAAAATAGTCAACACTGCAAAGCTCTCATACCGTCTATTCATTCATAAAAACAGTCACGTGTGCAAAGTTATGTGCAGGCAAACAGTAACATGGGCATTGTCACATTTGTGCACATACAAGAACAGTCACGCATACTACGGTCCATGTCAGAATTATGTAATCAAAGTCACAAATACACGTACAGAGAGAAACACATTGTTTCAAATTACTCAGAATCACAGCTTCCAAAGTGGATCATAACAAGCAGCATCTCCCCTCCACTGTACTATGACCATTCTGAGCCAACCAAGCAAAACTCAGACCATATTGTCTAATGTTAAATGTGATTTCACAACTGAAAAGCACTTGTAAATAACCCCTAGTGTGTTAAGAATTACACTGACAACCAACTTAAGTTTCCTGTCCTGAAGAAGCGCCACTGGACCTGAAATGTTAACTCTGCTTTCCCGCCACAGTTGCTGTCAGATCGGAGTTTCTTAAACAATTTTGGTTTACATTTCTGATTTCCAGCATCTGCAGTTTTTTTTGTTCACCAATTTAAGTTTGTCTGTTGAGCTTGAAATGTGGTTCATGCTTGCTAGAATCAACATGTATTCGTAGATATGGACCTGTCCTCTGCAGCAAATGAACATGTCCAGGCAGCATGCCTGCTTTGAATTAAACAAAATGTTGCTGTTTAATAGTCCCCGGTACATGCTTCTGGACAACACTTTGAACAATCAGCACCTGCCTCTTGTGAAAAGTAAACCGATGCCCTCTATGAAATTTGGGGTTCTTGCATCTGTCCAGATGATTGCAAGATGAAAAGTTCTGGTAGCACACAGCTACCTTCATATTGCTAAGAAAAGGGATGCAATGTGTTTAAGATGCTGAGTCAACAAATACTTCAACTCAATATTAATGCTGTACGTATAAATAGACTAATTCCCTCCTCTAATCACAAAGATTTAGGGGTCACATGCACAACCAGGTGTAAACAAAGCAGTTTCAGGTTTGATCACAAAACAAACCAAATAAACGAGATCAGTGGACTTAAATAGTCAAAGAGCATAAAAATACTTCGGTTTAGTATCATCTGATTTGCTCAATGAGTCAAAGAGATTCAACCAATGTATTCAAGAAGGATTCCAATTAATATCCAGAAATGAAGAATATCTGTATGTGAAGAAAGTTTGAATGTGGTATTGGGGGCTGTTTCTTCAGCTACAGGCCAAATGGTCTCCTCCTGTGCTGTAACCATTCTATGATGTGTGTTTTTCAATCATGTTGCGCCACCACCAAACCTCATCCTTTGTTGACTAATTTAGCACATTTGGAGGCAAGATTTAGAAACTTCAGGTAGAGAGCTAGGAGGCATGAGGAGACCTGGTAAACTGCCAGGCTCAGCTAATCAGCCGTTCAGCCTGTTTCGAAAGAAACAATCTCAGTGCTACACTCCACCCATCTCCACAAAAGGATATTCTTCCTTTCTGGGTATTATTTGAAATCTCTCAAACGCTTTGATTGATCTACCTCTACCACACTTTCAGGCACAGTGTAAACTACCTTATTTTTCACCACAACCTGGGCATTATTTTCTTCTTTGACAAAGATATATACAAAATATGTAATACTCTAGCCATGCCCTTGGCCTTCTTGCATAAATCTCCTTTGGGCCTCTAATTAACCCAACTCCTCCTTTTTACTATTTAAATGCCTGTAGAAGACTTCAGTGTTCCATTTATTTTAGCTGTGAGTCTCTTCTCATTTGCTTTTAAATTCCCCTTTGACCCTTCTATATTCAGCCTGGTTCACAGTTACTTCCTCTACTTTACAGCTGTTACAACCTTGTTTTTATTTCTTACCTTAAGCTCTACCTCCTTTGATATTCCAGGATTTATTTGCCCTATCTTTCCCTTTTCTGGGACTAGGCCCTAACTATGCTCAAAACATTTCTTCTTTTCTCTAAAGGCAGTCAACGTTTAGTTACGGTCCTCGCAATCAATACATAATTCCAGCTTAGCTGACCCCACATAAGTTGGCTTTCTCCCGTTTAATTATTCCTACCCTAGACTGGTCCTTGTATTTTTCCATGGTCAGTCTAAATTTTATGACCCAATTGATACTGTCAGCTAAACATTCTCCTTCTGACACCCGATTGCTTTCATTCACCTTATTCAAAAGGACACGACTTGCAGTACTACTTTTTTCATTGAACTAGCAACATTCTCATGTAGAAAGTTCTCTCAAACACACTCCAGGAACTTTTGTCCTCTCTGTCTTTTTACACTACTACTATCCCATTATAAATACACATTACCTGATGCATTTCTCTGTAATTTCCTTACACTTTTGTTCCTCTGACAATCCTTATTTGTCAGCAGACGATACCTAACAAAGTAATAGCTCTTTGATGAAGGGTCTAGGCCCGAAACGTCAGCTTTTGTGCTCCTGAGTTGCTGCTTGGCCTGCTGTGTTCATCCAGCCTCACATTTTGTTATCTTGGATTCTCCAGCGTCTGCAGTTCCCATTATCTCTGAAAGTAATAGCACTTTTGTCTTTTGTTCCTTGCCTCTAGTCAAAGACATTCTGTCTTCCAACCATCTGAGACATCCTCCTTCTGCGTAATTGTAATTTTTTCTTTTATCAGTATCATCACTACTCCTTATACTTTGGTCTCTTTTCCATCTTGCCTGAATACCTTACATCCTGGAATATTTAATGCTTAGTCCTGACTTTCTGTGAATTATGTTTCTGACACAGCCATGTATTCATGTTTCCGCTTGGTTATTGGCATTTGTAACTCATCAGCCTTATTCAAGTGCATTCACATAACTGCACAGAACCTTAATTTAGACTTTATCAATTTCTCTCTTATTCTGACCCCAGCTACTAGTTAACTGTTCTCTATTCTGGTACTATCTGTTTCCGCCAGCATTACATGCACATTGGTAGTTCTGTCTGGTGTAATTTCCTAGTTCCCATACCATTGCAAAGTCAACTTCCCAAAAGCACAAGAAAATGTGGTCCCTCCTCTTTTAGGCCAGTTCCTCCAGTTTGTAGTTTACCTACTGAGTGAGTGGAGGAAGGGGAGGAGAGGTTTAATGGGTGAGAATTATGTAAACTGAAGGGTTTTATTTAAATAAGAACACATATGTTTACACGGGGTCTTTTGCAGCAGTGACCTGTCTATCAGGCCACACCTGGCATACATAAAATGTGAGGCTTTAAAGGGGTCCTATAGCTTGATCTGAGCTACATGCCAGCCATTGCTCCCACAGAGATGGCATTCCCACAATTTCATCTCTCAAACAAATCGGGGGGATCGCAGCCCATGGTTTAGGAAGGTCTACACTAATAAATGCAGGACGAACTTTTTCACTCAGAAAACAAAACTCAACATTACAGTGAGGACAGCAGGTCAATAACATTTAAGGGGATGTAGATAAACATGCACGAGAGAATGAAGTAGAAGAATATGTCAACAGAGTGAGATTAAATTTGTATGCAGACCAGTTGTGTTAAATTATCTGTTTTAGTATAAACGTTCTACATAGTTTAACGTTGCACAGTGATTTTAAATTAAAAACATCATCAGCAGAAGTGATGTCTTTTTCCACCAATTCAACTCTCACAATAACAGCTCCTTCTGCTTGACTGCGTGGGTGAATGGTCCAGAGTTTGAGAAGATCTTACTGAAAATCATACACTTACATGCAAACTTGGATGATATGTCAAGATCCCATTATCACACAGCGTTACATATTTCTTCTTCCACTCTTTGTTTAGTGACTTCCCACTCCTCTTGAGTAACATACCCTATGGAAAAAATAGTTTTAAAGGAGTGTGTAAGTGAGTTTGCATATTGTTGATTACAATAATAAATAGTGCGATTACAATAATCTGTGGCTCCATTTCATGGTTATACATTGCAGAATCTCCTGCAATCCAACTTTTGTTTTTTTTAGGCCTTACAGTTCAAAGCTGAATTGGGTCTCTAGGTACAAACACTCACCCCTAGAAACAGCATCCAGAAGAACAGCCAGTCCCAATGTCAGTGGCTGATCCCTTCTACACCTCCTCACCCAATAGGTGGGTTCATAGTTATCATCAATACATCCTTCTCTAACACATGGTGAGGAGGAAGAGATGAATACAGATGTTTTAAAAAAAATCAACAATATCAAACCAAAACATAGCAAATTCTGACATTGCTACAAATATTCAGAAGGTCTGGAAGTACCTGAGATGGATAAACAGAGTTAACGTTTCAGGTGCATGACCTTTCATCGGAACTGGAAGAGGACTGAAATGAGCAACTGAAATACAGGCAGGGTGTGAAAAACAACAAAAGGGAAGGTCTGCAATAAAGTAAAAAGCAGGAAAGATTAAATGACAAAAAGGTTCAGAAGTAACAGGATCTTGAATAGTTGCTATTTTAAGACAAAGAGGAGGAATAAAAAGAAAAACAAGAGGGAGAAACACAGCAAAAAGAAAGGAAACAAACTGGGGGCAAAAATTGTTGAAGTCAATGTCAAATCTTGAAGACTATGAAGAGTCAAATTGAGTAATGAGGTGCTGTTCCTGGAGCTTGCATTGAATGCAGCAGCAGTTCAATAGCAGAAACGTCAGAGGAGTAACAAGGGGGGGGAAACCAAAATGACAAGGGGCAGGAAATTTGGGTCATGTTTATAGCCTGAGATGTTCTGCACTGGGTGTCCCCAACATATAGGAGACCTTATTATGGGAAAAAAACTAATTAAATTCTAGGATTCACACTGGATCTACATTCATCTGATCTTCAACCATACAAAATCAATATGTAAGTCACTTCCCCCAATTTATTTTACTCTGTGAGCCTGTAGCTGTATCAAATTCCTTCCAGCAACTGTTATGTATATTTCATTTGGTGATATGTAAGACTAAAAGATAACTTGCATTATCTTTACAATTTTGTTAGTTGTCTTTCGTTTAGTTGGCTTAAACTACCGACTTTAATGTTTTAAAACATTTATCAAACCTGTTACCACAAAAGTTTGATAAATTTTCACTTAAAAATAAATAAATGGGAGAAAAAGGGAAAGCAGTACACTTCTTAATGGAAGGTGCGGCAGAATTCTGAGCACATATTCTCATTTGACATCACGGCAAATGTAAGAGGTTCAAAACAATATTTCCATAACATTTCTTCCTGAATAATTTGTAGAGTTATTCTTAGGCCAAGGAAGTTCCTGCTGCTGTTTGTAACAATGCAGTACAAAGAACTTAGTTCTCTTGATTAGTGGAGCTGACACAATATTTTGTTGTTTGTGCAAGTTATGTCGAAGTTCTGACAATTGACACTTTATTTCTGAAGTGACTTCTTCAGTATGTTCCTCTGCAATCACTACAAATCTTGTCCTGCCATTGAGTCTAATATTTTCAGCAAAATCCGATGAAAGGGGTCATTTGCGAGAAACATGGCTAATTTGGGTGCGCTTCAATAGTGATGCTCTGAAATATTTCAGCTCAAATCAGGCTGGATTGTCTAAGGGTTCTACAGCAAACAATGATGACTGGTTTAATCCACGTTTCGGTTAAAAGACTGTCAATCTGAAATGCTGACTCCCTTTCTGCCTCCAAATGATGACCCCATGTAGCATTTCCAGTATTTTCTTCCTTTGATCTCAGCAGACTGGTCAATGTTTACATTGGGGTCCCAAGGGAGAAGTGTTCTGTGGCCTAGCCTTAGCCTTCACCTCAAATGAGAAATAAACCAGCACTGGACAAAGAATTTCTCTCTTCTCTTTAAAGCAGTGAGCCATCTTAGGGCTACAGCTTAGACAGTAACCCTGTGTTTCATCCAAATGGCCATTTTCTACACTTAATGCTGAACAGTGATTCCAAGATGCCTGCTCAAACATCGCGTATTGCACTAAGCCTCAATGCGTCCTCACCCACAGTAGCTATTCACTCCAGCTCTGAACATATCTTTTGTTTCTTTACTTGTGCCATCACCATTCCCGTTGGTGTTGCACCACAAAACTTTTTGATTTAGTCTTTTCTACTGTTTACCCAATCACAGACCTTCCCATTTGTTCTACTTCACATCTTCTTAACACTTACATTCTCAAAGCCTATAATAACTTCTAACTTTCGTTCTAGTTCTGATGAAATAGACTTGCAAGATTAGCTGAGATAGTGGGAACTGCCAATGGTGGAGAATCTGAGATAATAAGACGTACAGCTGCAATAATCACAGCAGGCCAAGTAGCATCAGAGGAGCAGGAAAGCTGATTTTTAGGGTCGTGACCCTTCTTCAGAAAAAGAGTTTTCTGAAGAAGGGTCTCGACCCGAAACAGTAGCTTTCCCACTCCTCTGATGCTGCTTGGTCTGCTGTGTTCATCCAGCTCCACACCTTGATATCTATGAAAGATTGGCTGTATTTCTATCCCCACGCAGGCTGCCTGACAAGTTAAGGCTTTCCAGCATTTTCTGCTTTTGGGCTGCATGGACTGTTCAAGTCGACAGCTCACCACCACCGTCTCAAGAGATAGGAAATACATGATGGATTAGCCAACAACACACATTTCTTTGTGCAATTAAGACACTGTCAGACTTTGAGCATCTTTGGTATTTTTGCTTTTGCTGAGTGAAACAGCAAAAGGTACATCATCACCAATTAAAAATAGCCCATGTATCCTGGTGGTCAACGAGGAGGCATGATGAAAATTTAAACCAGAATTTTTAAAAAATTTGCTATGTATAATTCTTATAACACTTTACTCTGCAGCCCTGCAGCAGCAAATTAAATCTAACTACATCTAAAAGAGACTTAGAAGTAGCAGCACATCCAGTAAGTAATGACAAAATCGACAGGCCACTTCTTCAAAATGATGGATGTTGCCTGCAGTAACCCTTTCACCAGTGTAAGCATAAACAAGTTTGTTATGTCAGAATAAGCACCTTTGAATGAACCTATTGCTCCCTTCTCAACAAGGCCAACAGAAACGGGGTGTCCAATAGCACCAGTGATAATGATAGAAAAAGATAAACCGATTCTTATCACCAAGGTGCAGGAACACTTCAAAAGTATCATCCTACAGATCTTCTTTATTAAGGACATCCCACAGGCTTTATCAGAGCAAGTATACAGTCATGCCTTGCCTTGTGTAACGTGATGGCTATTTTGCCTACTTGTCCCGAGGTAGCATGCTTCTGTACAGTTCCCCAATACATGGCATTCTGCCTGAGGCTTGCAGGGGTCAATTGTGTGGCACAGCAGGATTAATACAGTTCTAGCCTAGTCAAAAGCAAACTAGCATGAAATAAATACTTAGGAAACAGGAATAACCAACCCTGCATTAACACAAAGCCTCAGCTCCCTAGTGGCTAAAACGGGCAGAAATGATATGCTGTTTGGGTGGCACAAAGTAAGTTCCATGTCAAGTGATAATGGGAACTGCAGATGCTGGAGAATCCAAGATAATAAAGTGTGAAGCTGGATGAACACAGCAGGCCAAGCAGCATCTCAGGAGCACAAAAGCCGAAGGGTCTAGGCCCGAAATGTCAGCTTTTGTGCTCCTGAGATGCTGCTTGGCCTGCTGTGTTCATCCAGCTTCACACTTTATTGTCCATGTCAAGTGACTTGTTTAACCAAGAGCTGAGCTTTGAATTCTATACCCATAGGATTAAGGTTAAAAATGGCACAAGGAAAAATAAAGAAGATAGCAATGAAATATTGCCACCAGAATGTTGAAAACATCTTAAACATTTTACTTCCACTGAACATAAAGGGAAAAACAAGTTAGGAGTAGTATTGTTATGGAAGCAAGAATACTTGGAAGATTTGCACAAGTAGGTGAGAAAACAGGAAGCAGGAATACATCTGAAAGTTTGACTTTTGCTTTCTCTTGTATGATTTGGATCAATCCAAAGTTTCTCTCTTTTCTGGGAAGTTCAATGTCTAATTCTGCTGCAAGTGGATACGTTGACACAAAGTGCAAAGTACACTTATCAGTTTCTAGGTCGACCGTGAGTTTACAATTCCTGTTATTAGACCCGTGAGGAAAAGGCAGAGGCTGAATTGTTAAGTCCACAATACTTAAATAATGCAGAAAACACTTTATATTAAATTCTTGTATACATAACAAATGTAACCAATATTTGAAAATCTATCACTCAGCAATGTACTTTACCCACCAGCAATGATAAAACACTGCTCATAAATTTATATTAAAACTCTGCTCAATAGCAATTATTTACCAACAAAGATTTATTGATTGTGCTTTCCACCAGAGACTTGTGCTAACTGAGCCAATCACTCAGTGAGGCTGAAGCATTAGGGTGCCAAAGGGCAGTAATTCACACTATCAGGTTAAATCCTCCTGATCATTACTGCAATAGTGCAAACAACTAATGATGAGTCATGTGAAACTCTCCCGTGGGACTGTCATTTGCACATGTAGCGCCGTTCAGGTAACTCCTGAGGAGCAGTGTCCCTGTTTAGATGGGAAGAAGCAGTACTCGCCAATTAAATCCCCAGCACCATCCCTTCAGCATCCCAAGCTAGTCAGCAGTGGGGCTCCCAGTAAGATTTACCGACTAAGTTTACCTATGAGGAAGCAAAGGCAGTAACTCCATTATGGGATTTAAACAAAAGCCTTGCTGGATTGGTTTATCCCTTGTAATCTGGTTCTAACTTTGAGGCAGGTTTATGTAATGAAGCTACATATAGGTTATACTGTCCCACTTTTATTATCATCTGATTGATTTATTTTGTGTTTGTTTACGTCACACATTACTATTTGGGGACTGCAGGGCACTAGGTTTCAAAACCTGCTTCCCTCAAACTATCGAGTAATTTGCAACTGGGAAGGGTCTGCTTATTGTCACTGTGAAAAGATCACCTCTCCCAGATGACCTGGCGCTTTCATATTGCATCAGATCAACTGAGTTTCAGGCTTTGCTCAATTAGCTGCAAGGAAATCTTGTGGCACTAATGCAAAGCAGTCATGGCACCGAGGTGCAGCACTGTGCAGGACGCACAATTTCTGCTCCCAGGTGAATGTAAAAATAATTTTGCAGAAGAGTAAGGAAGTGCTGTTTGCTGTCTTGGTCAATATTTACTCCTCAAACCTAGACTACTAATCAGCATTGCCTTCATTGGGAAGTGGCTATGTAAAATTGGAGGCTGCAATTCCTACTAGCAACACTTCAAAAGTACTTCGGTGGTCATTAGGTGTTTTGGAACTTTCAGAGGTTCTAACGAGTACTGCAGCAATGCAAGTCTTTACTGAACTGTGTTTCTTTATCGCTCAAAGCCACGAGTACCTTGTCCATTCAGTGAGGACTTTGGATTCTTTTTGCTGTGGTTTTTTTTGGGCCATTCTTGAGCTTGTGATGAAGCAATTGTGCCATCGAGCGACAGGAAAAATCAGGCTACAAATTTTTTTGAAATGAGATCATTTCTTCATTCGTGGGCAGAATTTAATGTCTTGCCCATGGCAAGACTAGTGAAGTAACCAGCTGGAAAGACGGCGACACTGTTGCCTATGTACCTCCAAACTCATTAGGCCCATGGTAAGAAAGCCCATGGATAGCCTTCCTCCCCTGTGACCAATTGAGGCTCTCAAGTGGGTAGTTGAAACCCTCTTAAAGGCCTCATTCTGCTGATCTTAACCCAACAACGGCTGGGTTCTCATTCAGAGGTCATGACAAGCAAACTGAGGCAAGGTTTTGAGTTGTCAGTGCTTGATCAAAGGACTTGTTAGCAAGAATGAAGAATAATCCTGTGAAGAGCTATTCCCATGTACTTGGTGCTGACCTCCTCCCAACATAATTCATTTGCGGCCCTTTATTCAGTGAGAATCCTAGCAGTGGGTGCAGAACCAGTAGTAACCACTGTCTTAACATGGTCTTGACGTTCAATAAAAAGCTACCAGCCTCTATTTGGACAATGGCTCTTGATGTTGAGTGTGGGGGATGTCTGCCCTGGACTCCGTCATCCCAGGAAAGGTCTGCAAATGTACGTCTTAGTGGCCTTGAATGCGGTAGGCCTTCTCTAGAAGAGGCGACGCAATCACTTACTGGTTTGCCAACCAGCTTGTGAGGTACTCTACCTCCATACTGCAACGCTACATGTGTGCAGTATCAAGAATAGGTGTCCATATCCAGAACAGAAACTGATTAATTCTTCAGAGTACAAGATGCTGTCTCGCTGCTCAGATTGATATTCAAAAATTATCCTATAATTTGTAACATGTTAGGACACACCTACAAACCAGACCGCATTTTCGGATCCAACCTTTATTATGAAGAATATTTTACATTTAAAAGTGGTATCAATAAATTACTTTCTGTATAATTATTTTAAAAATAGCTAACCCAAACTTTAACTAAACATAAAAACACTAAATATTTGGGTAGAATGCAGGACTACTTTACTTCCCATAACAAGTTTGTTCCCTTTCTATAATTTCCACAAATAAGTTCGTTGAAACATCATATCATTGTTCCCCTCCATTTAAAAGATCCTTTTCATGTTGCAGCCCTCAACTATAGTCTTAATATACCGTAATTCATCCTCTTGACTGTCTCCTGATACAAGATATACCCGAAATTTAGTGCTAGAATGAAGATATACAGGCAACATAACTTATGCCCTGTCAGATGGTCAATGCTGAGAAAAGATTTTATTCCGGCAATTGGTGAAGCCAAATTGTAAACACATTGTATAAACATTTTTAAGATCCCACTACACCAGGGAGCTGGAACTTTCATCTGTAAAGATTATTATGGAGACAGGTAGCAAAGCAATCTCATCATGTTTTTGTGCAATGTGTTTGAAGTACTGAGTGATGGTACAGAGGTGTAGCGGCTTCATTCTTTATACTGTGAGCACCTGCTGTGTCAGGTGCATTAGCATCCGTAAAGCTTGCCCCCTCTCAAAGGCTGGAGGACCGAGGTGACCTTCTCATCATTATCCCGTTCATTTCCTCCCACAGTGCAATGCCCATCACACAATCTACTCATCAAAGTGGTTAAAGCCAGAGCTGTATCCAAGTCTTAATGGGGGAAGCAATCTTGTTGAAATAAAAACCAACATGTGAAACACTTTATTCTCCATTGTTAAAAGGAAACAGTCAGTGAGTGTCTGGCCTGCCGCTAGTCATGATTGACACACTTCGGCCCTTACGACAACGGGTTGTACGCTTTATTACATTCGAGCACGTCTCCCCCGCCTTGTCTCCACACAACTGGAACTGTCATACTGGGAGATCGTGAAGAATACAAATGTAATGTACCCACAGTTCAGCTAATGGGATTTGACACCGGCTTTAAGTTTAATGAAGAAAGTTGCCAATAGCAACAAAACTGTCACTGCTTGCGAAGTGCAATTAATAAAAGGCTGCGACAACATTACTCTAGTCTGCAGCTAGCAAAAGGTACCCTTAGTTCAAGCTGTGGTAAATTAGCTGGCCAATTTTTCTAAGTATCTGCACCATCTACAGAGTTATTTATTAATTTTTTGACTGCCACTGGCACTTGAAAGGATGTAATTTGCACCTGATGTCCATTCAAGATGGGGCTCATTTCAAATGGATTGTGGTATTTATTGTCAAGCAATGAACAGGTTGTCACTGGGTGCTCAATTTATAACCATTCAGGGGAAAAATAAAGTACAGAAGATTCAACTGGCTAAAACACAGCCTTGTCACAGCACCTCAATGACACAAGAGGATTTCATCAAATAATTAAACAATTAATCAAGACTTACAAGATATTCAAATTGTGCTGTAGTTTGGGGGTGGGGTGGGGGAACAATGGGTTAACAGATGCTTCTCCATCCCCTCTACGCTCCTGGGAACCAGGACAAGAGAAGGCCAAAGGTTCATGCTATAGCCTCAGTGCAGTTATCAGAAAGGTCTGAGGACAGTCTAGATGAAGTTCAGTGCAAATAGTCACTAGTTCACAATTAGGATTATTGTTGAAAGAGTGAGATGCTGTTACGATTTTCATCTTGCACTCATCAGGGCAGATGTAACAACACCAAATTTCAAAATACTGCATTACAAAACTAAATGGGGTTATTCACTGGAAAGTGGACTCTGATTGGTCAAGATTTCAACATGGAGGATGCACCAGTGAACAGTTATTGCACAAGCTTTTGTTTAAATGCAAAAATGTCAAGACAACTCTGAATTGTTAAGACATTGTCAGAGAATGCAGCATGAAACAGTTGGATTTTACCTGTACTATTTCATGACTGGTTAACACTGGATATTGAAACAGGCCAACAGGAAAAAATGAAAATTATAGGGAAGGTAAAAAAGAACCTCTGTATGGCAATCCAACACCCACCTATAGATTGAAGTTAATAGAGATTGAAGAAAGGAGAATAAATCACAAACAGGAAATCATGGGTCAAAGGAGAGTTGAGCATTGGCTCTCAATCTAACTCTGCCTCAAATTTTAAATTCCCATTCTTATTTTTAAATCCTACCATGACCTTTCCTCTGCCTATTGCTGTAAACTCACCAGCCTTAAATTCACTCCAATATTTGCACCCCTCTAATTCTGGCCTCTCTTAACACCCCATCTGTCTTTAACTCTACCACTGATGACCATTACTTCAGATGCCATGGCCCTAGGCTCTCAAATTCTTGCTTTCAAGCTGACTCTCTGAACTTTGGAAATGCTCCTCACAAACTACATCTGACCAAACATTTGATCACTTGTCCAATTTTGACTCATCTGGCTCAGTGCCATAATTTGCTTGAAAATATTTTACTATTTCGTAAGCACTCGAGGCTGTGGTTGCGAATAAAGTGATGATCTTCCAACACAAATCAAAGAATGGCTTGCTTTTTTATTTAAACTATTTTCCTAATCAATCCATTTAGAGTTGTTATTACACACCTCTAGAGCAGGTGGAACTTGAACTCAGGCCTCCCAGTTCAGAGGTAGGGTAGAAACCGGCCACTGCACCACAAGACAGCACCTACATAGATTTTTTTGAAACATTCACTGGGTGTTTCAAAGTGGCTTACAGTCAATGAAGTGCTCTTGAAATGAGCAATGGAATTTACAAGGAGTTTGTGCTTAACAAACTTCCACAACCAACAATACTATAATGATGTGATCATGTGTTTTTTACGACACTGTTTATAATAAATATTGGCCAGGACTCCAGGGAATAATACCTCTACAACTCTTTGGAATCATGCTACGTAACTTATTATTCACCTGAATAGGTTGATAGGGCCTCATTTCACACTTCAATCAAAAGACAGCGCCTCTGACAATGTAATACCCTGTCAATATAGCCCTGATTTTTGTGTTCAAATGCTGGAGTGGGATTTGAACTCAGAGCCTTGTGATTCAAAGGCAAGAGTGCTACCAATTGAGCCTTAACTGACAGTGCTTCTACAATTAATTTTGCAGTTATAGTGTTTGCCATTTGATTTTAAAAGATTAAAAGAGAATTCTATTTAAAATGAGCCACTGTTCATAATTTTTCAATCCTCCTCAGCTATAAGCTTGGTGGCAGAGAATGAGAGGACAGGTAATGTTGTGCCCTGTTGTTTAAAAATACGGAAACTACAGCTTGATCATTACAGGTCAGTCAGCCTATAACTGACTAAGGTGAAAGAGTTTTTTTGAGGTAAGAAAAGTTTCATGAGGGTAGTGTGTTTGTTCTAGTCTGCATGGAATTTATAATAGCTTTTTACACGAGGTCCTGCAGAACAGACTGGTCACAAAATTATAAGCTTATCTAAAAGGTAAGTGGCAAGTTGCATTCAAAACTGGGTCAGTGGCAGGACGCAAAGGGTAGCGATCGAAGAGTACTTTTGTGACTGAAACACAGTTTCTTATTGGTTTTTGCAGAGATCAGCACTGGGTCACTTGATCTTTGCAATAGTACATTACTGATTTACACTTTAATGCAGGAGTATGATTAGGAAATATCACATGATATGAACACTGGAGAATGATTTATTTTGAGGAAGACTGCAGGGAGGTATTAATTCATTGCTCCGGAAGACAGAAAAATGGAAAATGTAATTAATTCTGGAGGAGTATTAAGTGACATTTGGGGAGGATAACAAGGCAAGTCCATACACAATAAATGGTAGGCTCCTGTGAAAGGTGAAACAACTGAGGATTCTTTAAACTAGACTCCTGAAGGTAGCAGGACGGGTATTAGTGGTCAAGATGACTGACGGGATGCTTTCCTTTATTGACAAGGTCTACAGCATTACAGCAGGGAGGTTACACAATAACCATGTTAACACTAATAAAAAGTACAGGCAGTACTGTGTACAGTTCTGGTCACTGCATTATAGGAAAGATGTTAGCACATGATAAAGAGCATAAGATATTGTCAGGAATGGAAAGTTTTACGATGAGAAAAAGATTGGACAGTTTGAGGTAGTATTCTTTGCAACAGAGAAGGCCAAAGACACACTTAATTGAGGGATATAAAAATTTTGAAGGATATAAAAATTGAGGGATATAAAAATTTTGAGGGATATAAAAATTTTGAGGGACCTACATGGTGGACATAGGAAGGATTTATCGCCATTAGCAATAAAGTCAATAAACAGGACTACAGAATTAAAGCAATTATTGGAAAATGGGTCAATTGGCCTCCTCCAATACTGTATAATATTCTGCATGTAACGAAAAGCTTGGCCAAGGAGCCAGGTTTTAAGGAAGTCAAAGGAGGAGAACAGAGGCAGGGAAGTGGCAAGGATTAGAGAGCTGATTTCTAGAGTTTGAGGTGGAGTAGGGAGTTGTGGTGGTGTGGCACAAGGGAACAGCAATACTGGATTTAGTGCTGTGCATTGAGGCAGGCTTGATAAGGGAGCTTAAGGTAAAGGAACCCTCAGGAGGCAGTGATCATTAGATGGTCGAATTTACTGTGAAATTTGAGGGGGAGAAGACAGAATCAGAGATAACAGTACTACAGCTGAATAAAGGCGACTAGAGAGGTATGAGCGAGGAGCTGGGCAAAATTAACTGGAAGAGGAGTCTAGCAGGAAGGACAGTGGAACAGCAAGGGCAGGAGTTTCTGGGATTAATTCAGGAGACACAGCAAAAATTCATCCCTAGGAAAAAGAAGTAATTTACAGGGAGGATGAGGCAACCATGGCTGACAGCAAAAGAGAAATGTGGCAAAGGGCAGTGGGAAACCAGAGGACTGGAAAGCATACAAAGACCAACTGAAGGCAACAAAAAAAAAGAAATAAGGAGACAGAAGATTAAATGAGGGTAAGTTAGCCAGTAATATAAATGAAGACTGAGAGAGTTTCTTTAGATATATAAAGGGCAAAAGAGAGGCAAAAGTCGGACATCAGATCACTGAAAAATGACACTGGAGAAACAGTCGTGGGGAGCAAGGAGGAACAAGGCTGAGGAATTGAATAATTACTACACATCATTCTTCACGGTGGAAGAGACAAGTAATCTCCCAAAAATTCAAGAGAAGGCAGAATGGAGTATGGTGGTCATCACCAAGGAAAAGGTGCTAGTAAAACTGATAGGCCTGAAGGTGAATAAATCACCTGGACCACATGGACCACACCCCACGGTTCTAAAGGAGATAGCTGAAGAGATGGTGGAAGCGTTAGCGGTGATGTTTCAGGAATCGCTTGAATCAGGGAGGGTTTCAGAGTACTGGAAAATCACTAGTGTGACACCCATGTTTAAAATGGGAGTAAGGCAAAAATGGAAAATTACAGGCTGATTGGGTTAACCTCAGTCATGAGTCATTTGAGTCCATTGTAAAGGATGAGATTTCTGAATATTTGCAAGTGTATGGTAAACTAGAGCAAAGTCAGCATGGTTTCATCAAGGGGAGGTCATGCCTGAAAAATCTGCTAGAATTCTTTGAGGAAGTAACGAGCAGGGTAGACCAAGGTGAGCCAATAGATGTTATCTACCTGGACTTCAAGAAGGCCTTTGACAAGGTGCCGCACAGGAGGCTGCTGAGCAAGATAATGGCCCATGGTGTTAAAGGCAATGTGCTAACACAGATAGAAGATTGGCTGTCTGGCAGAAAGCAGAGAGTGGGGGTAAAAAGGTCTTTTCTCAGGATGGCAACTGGCGACAAGTGGCGTTCCACAAGGGTCAGTGTTGGGGCCACAACTTTTCACTTTTACATTAATGATCTAGATGAAGGAATTGTGGGCATTCTGACTAAGTTTGCAGATGACACAAAGATAGGTGGAGGGACAGGTAGCGTTGAGGTGGTGAGGAGGCTGCAGAAGGATTTGGACAGATTAGGAGAGTGGGCAAAGAAGTAGCGAAGAGTACAACGTAGGGAAGTCTGAGGTCATCCACTTTGAAGCAGAATACAAGCATGGACTATTTTCTAAATGAGGAGAAAATGCAGAAGTCTGAAGTGCAAAGAGACTTAGGAGTTCTAGTCTGGGATTTTCTCAAGATAAACTTGCAGGTTGAGTCAGTAGTCAGGAAGGCAAATGCAATGTTGGCATTTATTTTGAGAGGACTTGAATTTAAAAGCAGGAATGTACTCCGGAGGCTTTATAAGGCTCTGCTCAGGCCACATTTCAGGTTTACACCCTTCATCGGGAACTGATGAAGGGTATAAACCCAAAACGTCGACCTTCTTGCTCCTCCCACTCCACACAGTATTGACTCTGACTCTAGCATCTGCAGCTCTTGCTATCTCTTATTGTGAAACCATGACTCCTGAGATGCTGCTTGGCCTGCTGTGTTCATCCAGCCTCACATTTTATTATCCACTGACTCGTTATGTTGCTGAGTTGTGTAGCAAATGAGATTACTGCCCTTTCACACTTCTATGTGAATTTAACCTTCACTGATGGCATGAATCACAGGATTGGTACAATTGAGAAGGTGCCCTTTCAGCTATTATGTCTGCACTGACTCTCTGGCAATAAATCAAACATGTTCAATTCTCCTGCTTTTCCCTCAATTCTTGCATATTGTTGAACAGAAACAAATCACCTCATACCCTCTAGAATGCCTCAATTGAACCTACCTTCACCACACTTATAGGAAGTATAATCCAGAACCCATCCACTCACTAAACACGAACGGTACTTTGCATATCACATTTACTTATTTTCTTTGGTACACAAAAAGTCCTGCTTTGTAGCTTCAACAGGTTGACACCTCAATTTTATTTAGGCCTGATCTATTTCTGACATGTCCTTCGGCAATATTAATCGAACCAGAGGCCCGATACCCTGGCTTGATGGTAATAGTAGAGTGGGAGCTATGCCAGACCATGAGATTGCAGTTTGTGTTGGGTATACAATTCAGATGTTATTGATGGCAACAGAGCCACATACAAGCCAGACTTGAGTTGCTAGATTTGTTCAAAGTCTATACCATTTAGTGCAGCGATAGCACCACACAACATGAAGAAGGACATTCTCACTTTGAACTCGGGAATTAGTCATCACAAATATCGTGCAGCGGTTACTGTTACCAAAACTGTCATGGACAAATGCATCTGCGGCAGGCAGAACCATAAGGACAAGGTCAAGTACGTTTTCCCTCGTTGGTTCCCTCACCACTTGCAACAGGTCCAGACTAGGAGTTATCGGACTTGACCGGCTTAGTCAGCAGTAGTAATGTTGAACTACTTTTAGCGATGGACACTGGAGACCTCTGACCAAACTGCAGTTACAGAATAAGGGTGAGTAGGTTGTAACAGTAGGACACGTGCTTGTCCAAGTTCGACTGGATGCCATGAGACTTCATGAATCTAGCGTCAATGCTGAAGCTTCTCAAGGTAATTCCCTCCCAACTATGTACTCTGTGAAGCCACCTCTGCTGGGTCTGTCCCCTGGTGGGCCAGGACATATCCAAGGATGCTGGTAGCGGTGTCTGGGACACAACCTGTAAGGTATGATTTCATGAGCACGACTATGTCAGGCTGATGTTTGACTAGTCTTGGAGATAGCTCTCCCAATTTTGGCACAAGCCCCAGTATGGAGGACTTTGCAGAGTTGATGGGGCTATGTTTGCCATTGTGCTATCTACCAGGTTAGTTAGTCAATGCCAGGTGGTCTATCCAGTTTCATTCATTTTTGAGACTGTCCAGTGATTGGTAGACCCGATTGGGCCATTTCAGGGCAGTCAAGAGTGATCAAACCACATTGCTGTGGGTGTGGAGTCACACACAGACACAACTGTCATGGTGGAATTCAACTCCTGGTGCCCAAAACATTAGCTGGATCTCTGAATTACTATTCTAATGACGATACCATTATGCCATTGCTTCTCCATGCTTTATTAATCTACTTGTCCTGCCCCTTTTGAGCAACCTATGCACATGTACACACAGGTCTTTTGATTTTACCCACCCTTTAGAACAGTGCCTTGTATTTTATAATTTTTGTTTAAATCAGAATCTAGCATCTCACACTTCTCCAGATTGAACTTCATCTGTCCAATCCATCAATTTGTTAATCTTCTTATGAAATTCTATACTGCTCCCCTCACAAGTACTGTGCCAATCATAAGCTGTAAAATGGTCTTCTGCACACAAAATCGAGACATTTTTATTATCAGGAAAAGCAAGGGTCCCTATACCCATGTCCCTGGGCAAACCTTTCCATAGCCCAAAAAACATCCATTAGGCATTACTATGTTTCCCATCCCTCAACCAATTTGATATGCATGTTGCTACTGTAAGGTATGATTCCACGAGTATGACCATGTCAGGCTTGACTGCTGCCTGAGGCAGCTCTCCCAATTTTGCCTCAAGCCCCGAGGTGGAAGACTTTGAAGGGCCAACAGGGCTGTGTTTGCAGTTCTGATACCTAGTAGTCCTATTTCAAGTTCACGGTGTGGCACCCCACCTAATACCTTTGAAAAAGTTCATGGACATCATGTTAACAGCCTTACTCTCATGAAACTTCACTATTATCTCTTCAAGGAACTTCAAGTTAGACAATTTTCCCTGATCAAATCTAAACTGATTTATCCAAATTAATCTACATTTTTCCATGTGACGATTTATTCTACCTTAAATAATTATTTTGAGAAATTTCCCCACAGCAAAGTCAAACTGACTGGTCTGTAATTGCTGGGTTGTATCTTTACAATCTTTTTTGTACAATCCTCCAGTCCTCTGACACTATCCCCCAAATTCAGGGAAGATTGAAAGATGATGGCCAGTGCCTCTATAATTTCCATTCTCATTTCCTATAATATTCTTGGTTGAATCTCATCAGTTCTTGGTATCTTACCAACTTCAAACACTGCCTGCTTACCAAATGCCTGCTCCTTTTAAATCTTAAGCCCTTTTAGTGACTGAGTTTCCTCCTGTGTCACCCTGGGCAGTTTCTCTATTTTAGGTCTTCTTTTTTCTCCAGAAGCAAAGCAGTCGTTAACACTTCGGCATGCTTCCTGCCTCCACAAGTACGTACCTTTCTGGTCCCTATTTGGCCTTCACGCTCGTCTCAATAGTTTCTATGACTGATGAAGGGTCTAGGCTCGAAATGTCAGCTTTTGTGCTCCTGAGATGCTGCTTGGCCTGCTGTGTTCATCCTGCTCCACACTTTGTTATCTTGGATTCTCCAGCATCTGCAGTTCCCATTATCACAGCTAACAGAAGACTTTGGCTTTTCACTTTATGTCACCTGCCTGTCTTTTTGCATAATTCCTCTTTGTTTTCTCACCACCCTTCTGTATTCCGCTTGGTTCTCAATTCTAATAAGATACCTGCCATAACCACTTTTTTCTTCCTCAAATCATTTTCTATCTTTAACATCTAGGGAGATCTGGATTTGTCTGATCCAACTTTCCCTTTTGAAGGAATATACCTCAACTGAACCTGAACCACCTTCAATTTGAAGGCAGTCCATTGTTCCGCTACTGTTTCTCCCACCAACCTTTGGTTCTAGTCTGTTCAGCTCAGTTCTGTTCTTGTCCAATTGAAGTCTGCTTTCCACGAGATGATTATTTTTTCCTCTGGACTGACAAATGGCCTATCCACTATCATCCTAAACCTTATGATACAATGATCATTGTTATCTAAATATTCTTCCACTGTCAGTTGATCTACATTGTCCAACTTGTTCCCAAGAACTGGGTCCAAAAGTGCCTCTTTTCTCGGTGGACTGGGTACATTCTGATGTAAAAAAACCTTTCCATACACCATCTCGGAATGCCAGCTCCTCACTGTCCCTTATACTACCAACCCAGTCCATATACAGTCAATTCAAGTTCCCTATTTATAACTGGTCCTGTTTCTGTTTCGGACACAAGAGGTTTCCACGTTTTCTTATGTCACAGAACTTTTCCTTTTTCTGTCCCAACTTCAAGAATCTTTAGTAAAATGAGCTTGTTTAAAAGAAAGAAAAACTTGAGTTTATAAAGCAATCACAAGCATCCTAAAATACTATGAACTGAGCCAGGTGTGACACAGAGAGCACACCAGAATATGAAGTGCTTTCAGTGCCATTTGTGCAGAACTCATTGTGCAGAATCTAGCAACAAGAGGTGGCTATTCAACCCCTCAAACATGATCCATCATTCCACTAGATCATGGCTGATGTTATGATCCTGGATCAGACTGCAAAATTTATATTACAATCTAAAAGGGAACAGTACCTTTTCTTTTAAAAAAGGGGACAAATTA
This sequence comes from Stegostoma tigrinum, assembly GCF_030684315.1. Classification (NCBI taxonomy): domain Eukaryota; kingdom Metazoa; phylum Chordata; class Chondrichthyes; order Orectolobiformes; family Stegostomatidae; genus Stegostoma; species Stegostoma tigrinum. The sequence continues at coordinate 16,636,396 of NC_081360.1, read as the reverse complement.
TGTGATCTAAGATACTTACTGAGTAAAGCCACAAGTTTGCATGTTTCTGAACAAACACCAAAGATTAGTACACACCATTACAGCAGGAATACACACACGCATAGAATATATTATAACACACAATGACGTCAACCTGACATAATTATGGGTTACAGACACACTGCGGTTAAACACTCCACAGAGCACATCAAACAGTTAAAGCGGTCAAGACAGATCCTATGGATTTTCTATCAACCCCTCAGATTTTACTGACAGAGAGTCATAAAAATAACATTAAAGCTTCACAAGGGTTCCAATTCTTCACTGGTAGAGCCCAAGCTTTCAGATTTCCCTTAAATAATGTACAGTCACAAATGGCACTGAAAGCACTTCATATTCTGGTAGCACACTCTTCCAGTTGAAACTGTGGTCCTCAACCCTGGACTCTGAAATACTGTTCAGCATGCATTCACAGACACAATTTCAGCTTTTCAGATAGCTAGCTTCACCAAGTTGGTACTGCCCCTGCGTTTTTCCAATCTCAAATCTTGCTCAGTTGCACAGAACATATACTTCTTTAGGGCTTCCTTTACCCTCGTTCTCAGCTGCATGAATTATTAGTGGTTCATGACTTCTTCAGAGGCCCTAGACTCCTGAAGCTTTATCTGAACCCTAACCCGCAATCTAAGCTGCATTGTCTGACTCCCCGAACTTCTTCTGAGGCCCAGTGGATCTGATCCTATGACAGGAGTACCACTGTGGAAGGGAGCCTCTTCTCCCTGCTCCTCAGTACCTGACTAATAGCACAAACAGAGCAACCTTCTCTTCTGACTAGCTCTGATTGACAAAACTGACTGGTTACTAATGTGAACTGTTCTGAGTGGCCTATTGAAAACTTTATAACAAGCTGTGCCTTTATTGCTCAGCAGTATTGAAGGCAACTAGTTTTTTGGAACAGTCAAATGTAGCAACTGTCTTTTCCCTCCATATTCATAGATGGGTGACTGCTAAGCACAAAATGGATACAAGAAGAGGCTTTTATCACATTAACCTCGATCTTAATTACTCTTATAATTACCCACTTTGGTTCTATAACTTTAATAGCCAAGCGAAACAAAACTCTATTGATCTCAATTTTGTAATTTTTAATGGACCTCCCAGTATCAAAAAATCTTCTTGCTTCAAGAGAGATCGAGTTTCCATGAACCTTTGTGTGAAGGTTTGCTTTTGGACTTCACAAGTTGATGGCTTTGCTCTAATTTTAATGTCATGCCTCCTTGTTCTGGAAACCACTTTTGTGCAAGGACATATTTTCTTTCTATCTACATCAGTTCCTTTAATTATCTTGAACATGTCAATTACATCACCCATTAATCCTTTACAGTCAAGGGAATACAAGCTGAACCTGTCCTCATGGCTTCACCATTGCAGCCTTGGTATCAAACACGTCTGGCAGTGGTGGGGTTGGCTGCACAAACAGATTTAAATTACATTTAATCTGATCATTTCCATTCACATTTTATGGAAGTAATGGTAAAGATTTGACAATATCATACATTTTTCCTTTGTCGGTGCCAATACTTTTCCACTTAGCACGATATATTTGTTAGCACATTTTATTGGAAGTCATTCACAGAATGACAGCATCATTGGCTAGGTAGCATTTATTGCCCATCTCTAGTAGCCCAGAGGGCAGTTAAGAGTCAATCACATTGCTGTGGGTCGAGAGTCACACATACACCAGACCAAGTAAGGGTGGCAGTTTCCTTTCCTAAAGGATATTAGAGAACCAGGAGGGTTTTTACTGACAACTAACAAGGGATTCATGGTTATCATTAGATCTTCAATTCCAGATATTAACTGAATTCAAATTGTACCATCTGCCATCGAGGGTTTCAAACCCAGGTCCCCAAAACATTACCTGGGTCTCTAGATTAACAGTCCAGTGATAATACCACTAGGCCATCATCTCCCAAAGAAATCATAATTAAAACCTCTCACAAATCTCTTGTGCCAGTTCTGTTCTTCTCTGCTTAAAAGAGAGGCCAATGGTAAATGTTCCACTGGTGTGGCAGTGTTTCATAGGTGCCATTCTCTGGATCTATGCCCCTGATTTTCAATATAATGACATGGACAGCTCGATTAGGGAGTACAAGAATGAAGATTTGCAGAAAAGTAGGGGAAACAAAGAAAATTCCTCGTGGGCAAGCTCACCTTGGCATCCTCAAGCTGCAAAGAGACAGACTGGAAACTGGATAATAAAATGTGAGGCTGGATGAACACAGCAGGCCAAGCAGCATCTCAGGAGCACAAAAGCTGACGTTTCGGGCCTAGACCCTTCATCAGAGAGGGGGATGGGAAGAGGGAACTGGAATAAATAGGGAGAGAGGGGGAGGCGGAAGATGGAGAGTAAAGAAGATAGGTGGAGAGAGTATAGGTGGGGAGCTAGGGAGGGGATAGGTCAGTCCAGGGAAGACGGACAGGTCAAGGAGTGGGATGAGGTTAGTAGGTAGATGGGGGTGCAGCTTGGGGTGGGAGGAAGGGATGGGTGAGAGGAAGAACAGGTTAGGGAGGCAGAGACAGGTTGGACTGGTTTTGGGATGCAGTGGGTGGGGGGGGGGAGAGCTGGGCTGGTTGTGTGGTGCAGTGGGGGGAGGGGACGAACTGGGCTGGTTTAGGGATGCAGTTGGGGAAGGGGAGATCCTGAAACTGGTGAAGTCCACATTGATACCATTAGGCCGCAGGGTTCCCAGGCGGAATATGAGTTGCTGTTCCTGCAACCTTCGGGTGGCATCATTGTGGCAGTGCAGGAGGCCCATGATGGACATGTCATCTAGAGAATGGGAGGGGGAGTGGAAATGGTTTGCGACTGGGAGGTGCAGTTGTTTGTTGCGAACCGAGCGGAGGTGTTCTGCAAAGCGGTCTCCAAGACTCCGCTTGGTTTCCCCAATGTAGAGGTAGCCACACCGGGTACAGTGGATGCAGTATACCACATTGGCAGATGTGCAGGTGAACCTCTGCTTAATGTGGAATGTCATCTTGGGGCCTGGGATAGGGGTGAGGGAGGAGGTGTGGGGGCAAGTGTAGCATTTCCTGCAGTTGCAGGGGAAGGTGCCGGGTGTGGTGGGGTTGGAGGGCAGTGTGGAGCGAACAAGGGAGTCACGGAGAGAGTGGTCTCTCCGGAAAGCAGACAGGGGTGGGGATGGAAAAATGTCTTGGGTGGTGGGGTCGGATTGTAAATGGCAGAAGTGTCGGAGGATGATGCGTTGTATCTGGAGGTTGGTAGGGTGGTGTGTGAGAACGAGGGGGATCCTCTTTGGGCGGTTGTGGCGGGGGCGGGGTGTGAGGGATGCGTTGCGGGAAATACGGGAGACGCGGTCAAGGGCGTTCTCGATCACTGTGGGGGGAAGTTGTGGTCCTTGAAGCACTTGGACATCTGGGATGTGTGGGAGTGGAATGTCTTATCGTGGGAGCAGATGCGGCGGAGGCGGAGGAATTGAGAATAGGGGATGGAATTTTTGCAGGAGGGTGGGTGGGAGGAGGTGTATTCTAGGTAGCTGTGGGAGTCGGTGGGCTTGAAATGGACATCAGTTACAAGCTGGTTGCCTGAGATGGAGACTGAGAGGTCCAGGAAGGTGAGGGATGTGCTGGAGATGGCCCACGTGAACTGAAGGTCGGGGTGGAAGGTGTTGGTGAAGTGGATGAACTGTTCGAGCTCTTCTGGGGAGCAAGAGGTGGCGCCAATACAGTCATCAATGTACTGGAGGAAGAGGTGCGGTTTGGGGCCTGTGTAGGTGCGGAAGAGGGACTGTTCCACATAACCTACAAAGAGGCAGGCATAGCTGGGGCCCATGCGGGTGCCCATGGCCACCCCCTTAGTCTGTAGGAAGTGGGAGGAGTCAAAAGAGTAGTTGTTGAGGGTGAGGACGAGTTCAGCTAGGCGGATGAGGGTGTCGGTGGAGGGGGACTGGTCGGGCCTGCGGGACAGGAAGAAGGGGAGGGCCTTGAGGCCATCTGCATGCGGAATGCAGGTGTATAGGGACTGGGCGTCCATGGTGAAGATGAGGTGTTGGGGGCCAGGGAATTGGAAGTCCTGGAGGAGGTGGAGGGTGTGGGTGGTGTCACGGACGTAGGTGGGAGTTCCTGGACCAAAGGGGAGAAAATGGAGTCCAGATAGGTGAGTTCGGTGGGGCAGGAGCAGGCTGAGACGATGGGTCGACCAGGGCAGGCAGGTTTGTGGATTTTGGGAAGGAGATAGAAACGGGCCGTGCGGGGTTGGGGAACAATGAGATTGGAGGCTGTGGGTGGGAGGTCCCCTGAAGTGATGAGGTCATGAATGGTGTTGGAGATGATGGTTTGGTGCTCGGGTGTGGGGTCACGATCGAGGGGGCGGTAGGAGGTGGTGTCGGAGAGTTGGCATCTGGCCTCGGCGATGTAGAGGTCAGTGCGCCATACTACCACTGCGCCACCCTTGTCTGCGGGTTTGATGGTGAGGTTGGGGTTGGAGCGGAGGGAGCAGAGGGCTGCCCGTTCTGCGGGGGAGAGGTTGGAGTGGGTGAGAGGGGTGGAGAGGTTGAGGTGGTTAATGTCTCGATGGCAGTTGGAGATGAAGAGGTCGAGGGAGGGTAGGAGGCCTGGGGGTGGTATCCAGGAGGAGGACTTGTGTTGGAAGCAGGTGAAGGGGTCAGTGGAGGGAGGGTTAGGCTCCCGGTTGAAGAAGTAGGCATGGAGGCGAAGACGGTGGAAAAACTGTTCTATGTCCAATCGTGACTGGTATTCGTTGATGTGTGGTTGTAGGGGGACAAAGGTGAGCCCCTTACTGAGGATTGACCGTTCGTCCTCAGTCAGTGGGAGGTCTGGGGAAATGGTGAAGATGCGGCAGGGTTCAGTGTGGCTGTCTTCTCTGGGGTTGCTGGCTGTGGAGGTTGTGGGCGGAGCGATGAGGTCGTCGGCCGTGGGCGGGGTTCCGTTGGCGTCGGCCGTGGGCGGGGTTCCCTTGGCGGTTGGAGTATCAGGGTGGGCGGCAGCGGCTGCGGTGAGGGTGGTGTGAGAGGTGTTGTACCTGGACGTGGAGGTGGTGACTGCAGCAGCGGTTCCGGAAGTTCTGTGGCCGGCGGAGGCGGATGTGACGTCATCGGTGGGGTCTCCGGCCGTGTCCTCATGGTCAATGGCCGCGGGTGCATGGTGGGGGAGGGGCAGGGACAGACTCAGGATTTGGGAGGCGCAGGAATCCTCTTGTGGGTGGCAGGGGCCAGTGAGTTGGTTGTACTTACGATTTTTGGTGTCCAGTAAAGCTGAGCGAAACTGGGTGTTCAGTCTGTGGATCCTGCGGAGGATAAAAAACAGCAGGGGTCCTTTGCAGGTCTGGGAGAGGGAGGCTCTGAGGTGGGGCAGGCTGGATTGCAGTGTGTGGAGGTGCCGGCGCATGGCTGCGAGTGTCTGTTTCAGGACTCGCAGGGAGAAACGCTTCTGAAGGGTCTGAATATTCTGGGTGTAGAGGTGGTCACGCTTGGGGCCAAATTGGGAAGGCTGAAATGTAGACTGTAGTCCCTTGGGGATGATCTGGTTCCGTAGGCAGGTGCTGAGGAAGGTGATGTGGCTGTGGTACCTGGTTTGCTTCAGGACATGGTCGAGCAGTTTCAAGGCCGAAGAGATTACAAGAGAGTTGCAATGGGAGAGAGATTCCCTGAGGTTGGTCCGGAGGGAGGAGGGTGACTTCTTCAGGTTAGGCATCCCTGGAAGAGGCTTCGCAGTGAGGTTAAAATAGTATCAGAGATAATGGGAACTGCAGATGCTGGAGAATTCCAAGATAATAAAATGTGAGGCTGGATGAACACAGCAGGCCAAGCAGCATCTCAGGAGCATAAAAGCTGACGTTTCGGGCCTAGACCCTTCATCAGAGAGGGGGATGGGGAGAGGGAACTGAACATTCCCTACATTCCCTACTGAACAAACTCCTACAGACTAAGGGGGTGGCCATGGGCACCCGCATGGGCCCCAGCTATGGCTGTCTCTTTGTAGGTTACGTGGAACAGTCCCTCTTCCGCACCTACACAGGCCCCAAACCCCACCTCTTCCTCTGGTACATTGATGACTGTATCGGCGCCGCCTCTTGCTCCCCAGAGGAGCTCGAACAGTTCATCCACTTCACCAACACCTTCCACCCCAACCTTCAGTTCACCTGGGCCATCTCCAGCACATCCCTCACCTTCCTGGACCTCTCAGTCTCCTTCTCAGGCAACCAGCTTGTAACTGATGTCCATTTCAAGCCCACCGACTCCCACAGCTACCTAGAATACACCTCCTCCCACCCACCCTCCTGCAAAAATTCCATCCCCTATTCCCAATTCCTCCGCCGCATCTGCTCCCATGATAAGACATTCCACTCCCACACATCCCAGATGTCCAAGTGCTTCAAGGACCGCAACTTTCCCCCCCACAGTGATCGAGAACGTCCTTGACCGCGTCTCCCGTAATTCCCGCAACACGTCCCTCACACCCCCCCCCCGCCACAACCACCCAAAGAGGATCCCCCTCGTTCTCGCACACCACCCTACCAACCTCCGGATACAACACATCATCCTCCGACACTTCCGCCATTTACAATCCGACCCCACCACCCAAGACATTTTTCCATCCCCACCCCTGTCTGCTTTCCGGAGAGACCACTCTCTCCGTGACTCCCTTGTTCGCTCCACACTGCCTTCCAACCCCACCACACCTGGCACCTTCCCCTGCAATCGCAGGAAATGCTACACTTGCCCCCACACCTCCTCCCTCACCCCTATCCCAGGCCCCAAGATGACATTCCACATTAAGCAGAGGTTCACCTGCACATCTGCCAATGTAGTATACTGCATCCACTGTACCCGGTGTGGCTTCCTCTACATTGGGGAAACCAAGCGGAGGCTTGGAGACCGCTTTGCAGAACACCTCCGCTCGGTTCGCAACAAACAACTGCACCTCCCAGTCGCAAACCATTTCCACTCCCCCTCCCATTCTCTAGATGACATGTCCATCGTGGGCCTCCTGCAGTGCCACAATGATGCCACCCGAAGGTTGCAGGAACAGCAACTCATATTCCGCCTGGGAACCCTGCGGCCTAATGGTATCAATGTGGACTTCACCAGTTTCAGGATCTCCCCTTCCCCAACTGCTTCCCTAAACCAGCCCAGTTCGTCCCCTCCCCCCACTGCACCACACAACCAGCCCAGCTCTTCCCCCCACCCACTGCATCCCAAAACCAGTCCAACCTGTCTCTGCCTCCCTAACCTGTTCTTCCTCTCACCCATCCCTTCCTCCCACCCCAAGCCACACCCCCATCTACCTACTAACCTCATCCCACCTCCTTGACCTGTCCGTCTTCCCTGGACTGACCTATTCCCTCCCTACCTCCCCACCTATACTCTCTCCACCTATCTTCTTTACTCTCCATCTTCTTTACTCTCCATCTTCCGCCTCCCCCTCTCTCCCTATTTATTCCAGTTCCCTCTTCCCATCCCCCTCTCTGATGAAGGGTCTAGGCCCGAAACGTCAGCTTTTATGCTCCTGAGATGCTGCTTGGCCTGCTGTGTTTGTCCAGCCTCACATTTTATTATCTTGGAATTCTCCAGCATCTGCAGTTCCCATTATCTCTGAGACTGGAAACTGGAAACAGGTTCCCACTCGTGCCTATTAATCAGGAAATTAGTTCATTTTGGGGAAGTTTTGAATAAAGCAAATCAGAATAACTGGGAAATACTCAACAACTAAGGCAACATAACTTGTGTAGTCAAAACTTTGGGCCTGAAGAATCTTGTTTAGGTATGGAATGGAAAGCGATTTAAACCATAAATACCAACTGATTGCCTTCCCAACGCGAATAACTTGAACCTTATGTTTTTTAATTCAGATTTTCATCACCAACAGCAAATGTTTAGTACAACTGACATCCTGAAGTAGCAGAGGAGAATGAGGTAGATTAGATCCAAAATAATTTTGAGCTTGAAACAAGTCAGCATGCAGTTCTCTGAGCAATATGGGTCTCTTCCCCATGACTGAGCTGCAATCTATACCAGTGTGCATCTCAAATTAATCAATTCTATTTGGTGGCTTGTTTTGCTAAATGATCCCACTGCAAGTACAGTATTATCGTTTGAGTTGCTGCCACACAATGCAATTTGCTACATCCTGCTTCAGTTTGTATTCTTGAATTTTGAACAGCAGTCATCCATGGCACTGCCATACTATTAGTCAAGTTGTGAGGGCCCAAAATAGCTTAATAGACCAGTTGAGGTTTTGATGGATTGATAGTCTCATGCATTTAATCCTCAACCTTTCTACTCCCAGCATCTAAAATATCCTGATCAGCGTTCACTGCCCACCTATATGTAACTCTTGCCAGAATTTTCTCTCAGTCACATGTATATAAAACAGCCTTAAGTTTTAAAAAAAATAACCAATTTTAAAACATAAATTGGTGTCCTTGCACTGAAAAATCTCAGAAGCGTCTAGCTTGGCTAACCTGGCAACGTGGATGGGCGCAATTTTTTTTTAATGAGATACCTATTCAACCTATATTCTCACACAGAGTAGCTCAACAGAAGGCACATAGTTGGATTACAATGAAAACCTCATATGCCGTAAATCTTTTCAAACTCAGTATTCTTACTACATTTCCAAAAAAATTACTTGACAATCTAATTGCACACTTTCTTTTAGTTAGCTGGGTTTCTAAAATATATGGAACTTTGAGAGTATGGTCATTTCTTAGGTCTACTGAGAAACTCTGGTACTTTAATGTCAGTCACAGCACACTGAGCCATGCTCTCACCTGAAATGGAAGATTGCAAGTTCTGGTCTTTTTCAGAAAGTGTGCTGCATCTTTTGGACGAGCAGAGGTATCGTCAGCTTTCTCAGGTGAATTAAAAGACTCCGTGGTAATATTTCAAAGAAGAGAAAGGGAGTTCTATTTAATGTCATGATTAATGTTTATCGGTCAATCAACATCACTAAAATATGGCTATCATCTCATTATTGTTTTTTTTTAAAATGGGACTTGCTGTGTGCAAACTGGCTTCTTAATTTCAGACAAAAGAAATTACACTTCAAAAGCATGCCACTAGTTGTAAAGTACTTTGGGGTATCCAGTGATCATGGAAGATGCTATTTAAAGTCTATATTTAGACTGCAAGTCCCATCAACTGCGGCATTTCAAAGTAATTTGCTATGGAATGCTTCAGTATGCAAAATTAGATTGAACTCAGGTGAGAAACTAGGAAGAATGTCCTGGCTCTGATGCTCATACAAATTGAAAGTACTGGTTGGACTTGCAGCGTGATTTATTTGCACGAGCTAAAATCAACATTTAGTCACACAAAGACTCTGGCCGTTGTAGGCAAAAAGGAATACATCTACACATCCCATCTTTTTTCAAAGAAGAGTGAGCTATGGAGACAACCAATCCAGCTGGATCCTCAAGGTAAAAACGTGACCAGAGGCATGAATTTAATCAGCTAAGATTGACAGCTAAAGAGCTTCTGCTGCGTCTCAATGCCAACCACAGCCCAACCAATCAGCACAACCCTCTCAGAGTCATACAGCACAGAAACAGACCCTTTGCTCCGACCAATCCAGGCTGAATATAATCCCAAACTCAACTAGTCCCACCTGCCTGCTCCTGGTCCTTATCCCTCCAAACCTTTTCTATTCATGTGTCTACCCAAATGTCTTTTAAATGTTGTAATTGTACCCATCTCGACTACTCCCTCAAGAAGTTCATTCCATACGTGAACTACCCTCTATGTAAAAAAAATGCCTCTCACGTCTTTTTTAAAACTCTCTCCTTTCACCTTAAAAATATGCCCCAGTCTTGAAATCCCCCATCCGAGGGAAAAGACAACTACCATTACGTCTACTGATACCTCTCCTTAGTTTATAAACTTTTATCAGGTCGCCTCTCATCCTTCAAAGCTCCAGTGAAACAAGTCCCAGCCTATCCAGTATTTCTTTATAACTCAAATCTTCCATACCCGGCAAAATGCTAGTAAATCTCTTCTGAACCCTGTCCAGCTTGATAGTATTCTTCTTGTAACTCGGCGACCAGAGATGGACACGGTATTCCTGAAGAAGCCTCATTAACATCCTACACAACCTCAACATGACATCCCAAATCCTATACTCAAAGGAACAAGTGAAGAAGACAAGCTTGCCAAATACATTTTTGACTACCCTGTCTATATGTGATACGAACTTCAAAGAATTATGTAGCTGCACCCCCAGGTCTCTCTATTCTACAACACTATGCAAAGCTATACAATACCATTAAATGTACAAGCCTTACCTTTGTTTGTTGTACCAAAATGCAATAACTCACAAATATCCAGATTGAACCCCATCTGCCATTTTTCAGCTCATTGAATCATTTGATCAAGATTCCTTTGTAATCTCAGAAAAACTTCTTCACTGTTACTATGCCACCAATTTTGGTGTCACCTGCAAACTTACTAACCATGCTGTCTGTATTCTCATCCAAATCATTTATATAAATGACAAACAAAAAGAGATCCAGTACCAATCCCTATGGAACACCACTAGTCAGAGGCCTCCAGTCTGAAAAATAACCTACCACCATTACTCTGTCTCCTACCGTTAAGCCAATTTTGTATCCAACTGGCAAGCTCACCCTAAATCCCATGTGACCTAACTTTACTAATTAGTCTACCCTGTGGAACCTTGTCAAAGGCTTTACTAAAATCCAAATAAACAAAATCTATTGCTCTTCCCTCATTAATCTTTTTGGTAAATTCCTCACAAAACATAATCAAGTTTGTAAGGCATGATTTTCCTTGCACAAAACAATGCTGACTATCCCAACTCAATTTTTGCCTGTCTATATGCCGATAAATCCGATCTTTCAAAATCGCCTCCAACAACTTACCCACAACCCAAGTCAGACTCACCGGTCTATAGTTTCCCAGTTTCTCTTTACTACTTTTCTTCAAGAAAGGTATAACATTAGCCACCCTCCAGTCATCAGACACCTCACCCATAGTTGTAGATGATGCAAATATCTCTGCAAAGGGTCTCACAATTTCCTCCCTTTCTTCCCACAATGTTCTGGGATACATTAGGTCAGGTCCTGGAGATTTATCTACCTTTACATTCTTTAAAACTTCCCAAACCTCTTCCGTAATGCGAGCTCTTTCTAAAAAAAATCGGTTTATTTCTCTGCATTGTCTAGATTCCATTTCTTTCTCCACAGTAAAGACTAATGTGAAATACTCATTTATTATCTCACCCATCTCCTGAGGTTCAACACAAAGGCCACCTCCTTGGTCTTTAAAAGGCCCTAGCCTCACACTCTTGAACACCTCCCACTTGTCAGAAATCCTTTTACCTGAACAGTCTACTCCAATCAACTTTTTGCATTTCTTGTCTCATGCAATTATAATTTGCCTTACCCCAATTAAAAGACTAACTCTTATGGAAGGGTTATCCTTTTCCATAACCGTTTTGAAACTAATAGAATTATGATCCCTAGACCCAAAGCATTTCCTCACTTATTTCAATCACCTGCCCCGCTTTATTGCCCAAAAGGTCTAGTTTTGCTCCTGCTCTAGTTGAAGCAGCCACATATGGATAAAGAAAATTTTCTTGAACATATTTGACAAATTCTTCACAATTTAAACCTTTAACGTTGTGGCAGCCCCAGTCAATGTTTGGAAAAACAAAATCCCTCATTATTACAACCTTATTATGCTTGCATATATGACAGCGCTCCCTCCATATTTGTTTCTCAATTTCCCGCTTACTATTGAAGGCCCTATGGTACAATCTCATCAGTGATCTTTCCTTTCTTATTTGCAATTTCTACCAATGTAATTTCACTGGATGATTTTTCAGAAGTATCTTCCCTAGTTGTAGCAGTAATGTATTCCCTAATCAAAAACACCACCTTTCCCCTCCCTTCTTGCCCCCTTTTCTACCCTTCCTATAGCATCGAAAACTGGAACATTGAGATTCCAGTCTTGTCCATCTCTCAGCCAACTTTTTGCAATAGCTACAACATCCCAAGCCCAGGTTCTTAAATATGCCTCGAATTCATCAGCCTAACCCGTAAAACCTTTGCATTGAAATAAATGCAATTTAATGCTCTAGACTTACTACATATTCTAACGGTCTCGTCTTACTTTTCTAACTGATGTGCTCTCTTCACATGCAGAACCTTCCCCATCAATCCTTTTGTTTAAACTAATACTTAGAATACTTCCACTCTCCCCCTCTATCAGTATAAAGTCTCCCCTAGTGGAATGAGCAAAACCCCCTGCTAAGATAGTGGTCCCTTTCCAGTTTCGGTTAGACCCATCCTTTTTGAACAGGTCTTCTTTATCCCAAAAGACATTCCAATTGTTAAAAAGCCTGAATCTGTGAACAATACACCAGTTCTTCAACCGTTGATTTATCTCCTTTAATCTCTTCTTCCTTCCCTCATTTGAGTTTGGCATTGGGAATAAACCAGCAATTACTACTTCCAAGGTTCTATTTCTTAATCTTCTACCTAACGTCTTAAATTCACTCTGCACTGCTTCAATCGTTAGCCTAAAAATGTCATTTCTACCAATGTGTACAATAATTTCTGGATTCTCAATCCAGAATTAACAATATGGTTGAAACATTTAGAAACATCCTTAATCCTAGCACCAGCAAAAAAACAAACCATCCTAAATTTATGCTCACTGCCACAGAATCTCCTGTCTGTGCTCCTGACAAGTCCCCATAACGACATTTATATTAAATTTTGTCAAATACTGCCGAACGTAAGATTCATTCCAAGTGTCCAATAACTAACTGTCCCTTCCAGTTTCCTCGGAGAGACTACCTCTTCCTACAGTCCCAAAAACTGAATGTCTAGTTGATAGAAGAATAGCCGCCAGAAACTTTTGAAGTACCTTCTTGTCTTTCCTGACAGTCACCCATCTATCTGATTGATCCTGCTATGCAGTAATTTTTCTAAATCTATGAGCCATCTCACCCTGTATATCATATATGGCTTTAATAACAGTAAGCCTAAAAAAGGAACTTCCAGTAACACCTTGTATATAAAATAAACTATTTTTCATTGCTTCCAAAAAATAGTTAAAATAGAAAAAACATGTATACACAAACATAAAAACTTAAATAAAATCAAACACTTAATTGAATAATTGAATTAAAAAACTCCTCTTCAATAAATTCCTTGAAAAAGAAACCACTCTTGCACCGACCACGTGTAGGACTCTTCAAAACAAAAACACAACACCTTATTTTTTTAAAAAAACTGTTCGGTTTTTCACAATAGAAACTTCGGCAATGTGGGAAAAAACTCCTCTAAAACAGTGTTTTTTAAACTTCTGAATTTAAAATTAAAAATATCTCAGCTGTTCACTGTAGACCTTGCAAAGATTGTGCTAAAAATGTGTTTGAAAAAGATTGCAGTTATTTTGTTTTGCCCGTTTTTTAACTGATTTTTTTTGAATGTTAATGAAACAAAATGAATAAAAATCCTACATTAGTAAAACATAATAACGGTAATAGTTGTTTAAAAAAAATCTATAACTAGTCTTTAACTAAGTCTGCAATCCCAGGAACATCTGTTGGATCCATGCTGCCAAAGAACAAATAATGTTTTATAAACAGTTGTTCCTTTCTAAAGGTGATTTTCCGAGTTTCAGTCCCAATAAGTGTAAGATAAAGACAACTTCATCTATTTTTGGTGATGTTTAAGGAATGTACAAACCACAAAAGAACAAATACTAATAACTTCAGATGTGAGATGTGGCAAAAAAGAGTTGTATACTAATCCGTTACAAGACAGGAAGCAATAGTTTTACATAAAAAGATGCAAGTTATTTTTGGGATTTGACTTTCCTGTAAATAATCCACTGGAATTGCACTAGTGCTGGCAGTCCGTAAAGTACTGAAAAGCACTCTCTGAAGGATGGGATTCCTCAAGTATTTTACTGTTCTGTCTTGCAGGTTCATTCATGAGAGTGCATCTGTATTCAATGTGTTGTAAACCTTTATACACACTACTGAGTATGACCACAAGACAGAACAAATGCAAACAGATGAATGCAAGACTAAATAGTATCATGTTCATTAGAATGTGCTTGGATGTTTCGTTTTTCATTGAATCCATGAAGATGACCCATTAACTAACCTATTTTAATTATAAATTCCTTTTTGACTTCCTGTCCAATTTATATTCCACGCCTGATGGTTTTTGGAGTCTACTATAAGGCAGAAACCAAGAGGAATACATGAAACTGCTTATGATTTAGAAAATATGACCCGACAATTATACAAATGCATCATGTATTGTAGAACAAAACATCTTGAGTTAGCACCAACCATAACCAAATTCCCCAGTTTAAAAGGCTGTTATGAGGAGAAATTATTAAGGCTGTGCTTGTATTCCCTTGAGTTTAGAAAACTAAAGGTTGATTTAATGAAGTGCTTGAGATGATTAAAAGATTTAATATAGAAAGACCATTTCCTCTGGTTGAGCAGGATGATTGGGGCGGAAGAAAGAGTGCAGAACAACAGGGAAGAATAAAATTTGAGCTAGGTTATTCACGGACGCTTTGTCTATAAAATGAACCTGAACTTCCAGCTGTCTGTTACTTCAAAATACCACGGTGTTTCCATGCCAACATTCCTATCTCAGGTCTGGTCCAGCAAAGTTCAATGTTAGCTGGAGGAACAACACCTCATCTTTCACTTAGGTACCTTACAGCCTTCAGGACATTGAATTTAACAATTTCAGAATATGAACATCTGCCTCCAGGTAGACAGGGTGGTAAAGGCGGCATTTGGCATACTTACGTACATTGGTCAGACGACTGAGTTCAGAAGTTGGAATGCAATATTGAGGTCGTACAAGATACTGGTGATGTTATTTTTGGAATACTGTGTACAGTTCTGGTCTCCACGCTATAGAAAGGATATTACTGAATTGGAGAGGATGCAGAAAAGATTTACAAGGAAGTTTCTGGGACTGGAGGGCTTGAGTTATAAGGAGAGGCTAGATAAATTAGGACTATTTTCCCTGGAGCATAGGAGGTTGAGGGGTGGCGTTAGAGGTTTATAAAGTCATGAGGAGTATAGATAAGATGACCAGCAAAGGTCTTTTCCTTAGATAACACACAGTGCGTAGCTGAAGGAACACAGCAGGCCAGGCAGCATCAGAGAAGCAGGAAAGTTGACATTTTGGGTCAGGACCCTGCTTCAGAAAACCCGACCCAAAACATCAGCTTTCCTGCTCCTCTGATACTGACTGGCCTGCTGCGTTCCTCCAGCACACACTGCGTTATCGCAGACTCCAGCATCGGCAGTTCCTACTATCTTTTCCTTAGAGTTGGGGCATTAAAAACTTGAGGGCATAATTTTGAGGTGAGAGGCAAATGAGATTAGTTTAGTTTGGGTAACTTGCACTGACAAATTGGACTAAAGAGTCCGTTTCCACGCTGTATGACTCTATGAATATAATTTGGAAGGACTATTTTTGGGACATTTTACTACATTACTTTTCTCATTTATTCCTATGATTTTGTACCATTTTACTTAAGATGGCACGAAGATCTTATTTCTTCTTACTTCTTCATTTTTAAAATCTTTTTTCCTGAAAAATTGTACTTAAGAATCTGTACCAAAGTACAATTGTACCTAAGATGGCACCGTAAGTGATGACTTGTAAACTTTTCACTGTACTCACATCAGAATAAAGCTAATTCTAAGTTTCATAAATTTATTTTCTCCAGAAATAATGCATGTCAAATGTGGAATACAAATAAGGAAGGAATCCAAATAAACGAAAATTGGTTAGTTAATGAGTTAATGTTGCGGATACAAAGAGAAACACATATTGTATGTAGTATTAATTTGCCCAGTATCTTATGGAATTGTATTTGCTTTCACTCAGCTGCAGCAATTTAAGGGAATTCAGAGGTTTCATTTATATTTTAAAACTTATAAGTGCCATTGCTGTTCAATAGGGTAAATTACTGAACTATTAGGCACTTTCAAGAATGTGAATACAGGTAGCAACAAAAGCAGGCATGTCACTTTTAATTTCAACAAACTGAATAGACAGCAGCTCTTTTTGTGTCACGAGTACTGGTTTCTTGCTTTCTGTAAATCTCAGATGGTAGTCCCTTTGTCTTGAACTGTCTGTAGCCAGTCACTGCCACAGCAGAATGACGGACAAACAGTGACAGTTCCGCCCTATCAGCTGGCTGATCTATAATAAACCTTAATGTTACCTCCTATGGCTAATTCATCATCTGACCCTTAGACAGTTACTGTGATTGTAAAGCTCATTCTCAACAAGGGAGAAGTGACCACAGAATAGAGACAGAGGGTAGAGGCCTTAAGAAGAACAGTGATAAGTGCAACCTGTCAACACAAGGACAAAGAAGGACAGGCCCGAGGGAGTGCAAGAAAAGAAGAGGGAAAAAAAAATCACTGCAACCAGTTTATCTGATGAGGGTTATGGGTAATTAATTATAAACTCAATTACCTAAACCTTACTTCAGTAGTCTCTATTCATTAAGAGATAAAATTTGAGCAGCAAGTACTTTCTTACAAAAATCAAGACTACAATCACTTTCCATTTAGGTCAGGCCATTTAACCCTCTCTGAACATCTGTTATGACAAGTAAGCATTTAGAAACCTGGCATTCATTTGCTGAGAATGGTTACTTCAAGCCTGTCCATGTATCTGAGGCACCAATTTTCTCAACCGTGGTTTTACAGGTAGCACTATTCCCTGAGTCAAATATTTGTAGGTTTCAGCCCAGTCCAAAAATGTGGGCACAAGAGGCTGATGCTTCAGTGCAGTACTGAGGGAGGTGCTTTCATTCAGGTGAGATATTAAACTGAGGGATCAGCCTGGCCCCTCAGATGGCTGTAAATGATTCTGCGGCACTATTTTGAAGAGCAGAAGGGGTATTTTCTTCAATGTTCTAGTTAATATTTATATTCAGTCCGCATCACAAAATAAAATTATGAGCATTATTAAATTGCTAATTTTTGTGGGCTATTTTCTGATTTTTGGGGCTACCTTATGATGTTTCAGGACACCTTCTTTGGTTTTCATGAGCTCCTTTTTGAATCTTACTAACTTCTTAGTTAGGCGAGAATCATTTACTGACTAAAATGTGTGTGATATTTTGGGAATTTGAATTCAGACAGAAGGAAAACCAAAACAATTCATCAATCTGATCTATTTCATGGTACTTAAAGCCATGACACAGGATGAGGTATTAATTTCTTAGACACTTCAGTATTTAAAATGACACAAGAGAGCTCACATAAATTAGTAACAAATTATTTTTTAAAAACCTAACTCTTCCATAAGCAAAAGCCATCACTCAAAGAAGTCTTGAGATGCAACAAAAATACAAATCTTTATGAAATAAAACTGTCCAATATTGAATTATACAAATGAAAGTGTTTACTACAATTGCATCTACCATTGCACCATCCCCAATAGTAGCCTCTGAATCCTCGCAGCTTTAATCTAGAGACTCCATATTAATTTGCAAAAAACAAATTACCTCAGTTTTGTTGTTCCTAGTTGGGCAAGAAGCCCTTTATTGAAAAGTTTTGAATTGTTTTCTCCTATTAGCAGTCCCCCTCGTCCCTTTCAGATCTTTTCCACATATGCAGACTCATTCCTTCCCTTGAAGTCATTCTCCCCACTTTTCAACATCTCATTTTCCCTTTGCAGTGAGCAAACTGGCTGCTCTCGTTTCCATTTTACAACAGTAACTGCATATCAAAAGTACTTAACTGGCTGTAAAGCTCTTCAGGACATCATGAAATTGTGAAAGGCTATATTAATGCAAGTCTTTCATTGCCAAGATTGAGAAAGGTAATAGGAGAAGGTCAAGTAAATCATAAAGTTATGGTCAGGTAATACTGAGTTTCACTTTAAAAGCTCAGAAATTATCAGAAGGAAAGCAGGAGGTAACGGTTCCAAGGTTTGCTACCCCATGACGTGACAGACTTGGAAACCGTGAAATGTGCCTTGACATAAACACAAGGGGAATGTGTGGAAAGGGAAAGAAGGAAGTTCAGAGACTGTCAAACATTGAAGCATCACCAAAATAAAGAGAGACACACCAATAATTAAACCTTCCAAGTTCAGCAATTATTCTCAAAAATATAACAGAGCAAAATTTATCTTCAACTATTCAAATTCTAGTGGGAGACAAGATACCTAATAATGTGCTTAAAGAGAACAGTATGCAGTCTCAGGGGATTCCTATTAATTTCCAGACCATTGTAACTAGACCTGGATGCAATAGGATTGCTCAAGAAAAGAGAGCTGTGGTTCAAAAATGGTTCAGTGGTGCAATTCACTCGTACAAGGCCCCATTGTCAGCTACAGAAGCGTCACGTCATCTTATGTACGCACTAGAATGGATGTCAATGAAACCATGTAAACCTTCATCAGAAATAACTACAAGAAAAATCCTCACCACTCTTGCGTCCACTTCCACAAACATTCCCATCCACAATAATTGGCCAGCCCAACACATCACTGCAAAAGATAAGACTGAAGCATTCACGGCAACCTTCAGTTCAAAGTGCCAAGTGAATGATCTACCTCAGGATCCTTAACAGGAAGTCAGCATTCATACAATTCAAATCATTCGATATGATGGCAACAAACAGAGGCAGTGGACATGATGAAAGCTACGGGCTCTGACAACATTCTAGCAATAAAGCTAAAGACTTATGCCCCAGAACATTCCGTGCCCCATAGCAACCCCAATGCTAGTATCATCAGAAGGTTACATAGTCCTTCAGTAGGATTCCCAACCCAAATTTGAGGCAGTTCTGGGGTCTTTTATTGGGTGAACTCCGGCTGGCCGCTCACTGCTCTGCCTAGTGAAACAACCATTTTACCTTCATTTCCAATATTATTTACAAATTGTTCAAATTAACTGAAACACATCAATTAATTTCAATGCTGCTGTGATTTTCCCATTTGCATTGTTCAGGAGATTAACCTCTAAAATGAAATGGTGGCATAGTCGCAATGTCATTGGATTAGCAATCCAGAGGCCCAGATGAACACTTTAGGAACAAGGGTTCAAATTCCACCATAGCACGTGTAAAATTTGTATTCAGTTAATAAATCTGAATCATAAAGTGAGTCTCAGTGACGATAACTACCTTCACTATCATCAACTCTTGCAAAAAGCTAACTGGCTCCCTCATGCCTTCGAAAGAAGAAAATCTGTAATCCTCACCTGGTCTGGCCTGCAGGTGACTCCAGACTTACTGCAATGTAGTTGACTCTCAGCTGCCTTCTGACAAGGGCTGAGCAAGCTACTCTGTTCAAGGTTAACTAGGGATGGGCAACAAATGCTCAGCCTTGCTAGTGATGGCCATATTCAATTAAGAATAGCAAAGCAAAGATTCTCAGAAACCGGCAAGACTATCTTGGAGTTTCAGTAACATCATCCTTGGTTTTGGACTTGTTTGCATTGGCCTTTGGGTTGGGTCATGTTCATTTTTACAAACTGCACAAAACTAGCCTTCAAGGTGTGAGTTTTTTTTAAGAAAGTGAACGCAGTAAATTCATACCTAAACAAAAGGAAGGACATAACTAGCAGCAGAAACGGTGGTTTCTCATCTCAGAATCTTGCTGTTTCAGTCTTCACTCCCTGTGATGAAAGGTTCAAGACAACAATGTTGAGAGAGAAGGAATCAAAGCTGTTGGAAAAAACTCAGCAGGGCTGGCAGCATCCGAGAAGGAAAAACCAGAGTTAATATTTCGGACCCAAAATGTTAACAGGAACTTCTGTTTTTGTTCTTGATTTACAGCATCTACAGTTCTTTCAGTTTTTATTGAGAGAAGAGGAGCTTGGCTGCAAAATCCCACTTAACTCTTGCACCTTGTCACTGCAACTGCACTGTGAGTCATCTAGAAGGTACATTCCAACAGCAACCTAATATTCCTTGCATAGCACCTCCAAAATCACAACATTCACCTCTGGAAAAGACAGAAAGTTGCCGGGGCATGGAAACTCTGTCACATTTGAATTTTCCTCCTAATCATACACTGTCTTGATTTAGTGTTGCTTGGTACAGTAACTCACTGGGTCCAAGCTTAGAATTCTTCTTCTGAAGAGACTGGAAGCACTCTTACCACTCAGGCTCCTGAGGTTGAAGAGGGCTGCACACGCACAAATTCTCAAGGCCAATTAGAAATATGCAATAATGCTAGCTTTACCAGCAATTACTGTTTCCCAAGGGCAGGGGGCAGCATTCATCAGTCACCGCAAGTATAAGAGAATTCTGGATGACAAGTAGAAATGACAGCTATGTTCTCTTTTTAATATAACAGTCCCTCTGTGTAATGTTAAATAAAAGCAAACTGAATAAAGTTGAAAAATCCCATATGAGGCAAATTTTGTCATCTTTAAATTTCAAATTACCATTACCATTAAGACAGTAGTTAATTTAATTAAATTCTGCTTTCGTGAATGAAGCAGACTTCAGGACATCTTTCATTGCAAGACATGAAATTACAGCCTGTCAGCTGCCAGTGGCAGGATAAGGGAACGAAGTGCAGAGTAAATAACATTACTGTCCCTGTATTAAGCAATGAGTTTCACTGAGATTTCTCCCAGTTGCTCTGCTATGGACAGAAATTCCATCACAATGTTTAGGGATTTTTTAAAATTGTACAACCGAAAGATCAACAGAGGTGGGGTCTCAAGATTCATTGATTTATGCAGAATTAAAGGGCAAGAACTGGCCATTTGGCCCAGATAGCTAGCTGGAGCAAGCACTACCACTGTGCCACAGGACCTCCCAATATACACTCAGCACATGACCGCAAAAATCAGCTTCACCCCTTTATAGACTTTTTTTAAACAAAGTACTTGTTCCTGGGAGTGGGTGCCACTGGTTAGGTCAGTATATACGATCCACAGCTAATCACTCGATGTGGCGTTAAACCATCGACTTGAATCACTGCAATGTATGTTTGTGTGCGCATCTAAGAGGGTGTGTGAGTGAAAGAGAGTGAGGGAGGGAGTAAGTGGGCGGCGGGGGGGGGGGGGAGGTGCCATGGAGAGAGCATGCACATGGTGCAACTATGTATGTATGCAGCACGTGCTTGTGGGGTAGGCCAGGAAGGACAGAAGAGCTAAGGGGGTAGGGCACACTCGTGTTTCTGCTAAGAAGTAAGTTCCAATATTTTCACTCATCAACAGTGAACAAACGTTGATACAGATTCATGTCAGGATGGTGTGTAGCTTGGAGGGGAACATACAGTTGGTACTGCATCTATGCACCTACAGCTCTAGTTCCTCTAGGCTGTAGAGATTGCAGGCTTGGTAGTTGCTCAGCCTTTGAGAGGTGCCTCAGTACCTCCCGTACATGGTATGTATTGCTGCAAATGTGCTTCAGCACTGGAAGGATTAAATGTTTGAGGTCATGGATGGGGAGCTAATCAAGTGGGTTACCATGCACTGAACGTAGCTTCATGGGGGTTGCACTCATCCAAGGAGGCAGGGGTATTACATCATACTCCTGACCCGAGTCTTGTAGATGGTACAGAGGTTATGGAAAAGCAGGTGGTGAGTTTGTCACTGCAGAATTTCCAGCTTCTTGTAGCTAGAGTATTTTTATAGCTGGTCCAATTCAGTTTCTGGTCTATGCCAGTGTTTAAGCTCCAAACATTTCTCCTCCCTTTATTTACCCATCAGCATATCATTCTACACCCTTCTCCCTCATGTATTTTTCAAGCTCTCTTTTGAATCCTTCTGTAGCAACTGCCTCAATTACTCCATGTCATGGCAGCTTGCTACTTGCGAATATTAATTTCCTCCACATTGGGCAAGTATAAACACGCCTCCCATAGGGTTTCCAGTAACTTGCTTCACCTACTGAAATTCTGCGTATGCAAGACACTTGATTAACTGGGGAAATCCTGCATTGCACCCCTTTATTCTTGCTTTCATGTATTTCCAATTTCACTTGCTTTATCACTGGTAGCTGTGATATCAGCTGCCTCAGCCCTCAGTTATACAATTCCCACATTCATCCTCAACACCTGTATACCTCTCCAGCCATTCAAAATGTTGCTGAGAACAAAACACTTTGAGCAAAATTTCAGTTACATGTCCTAACATCTTTTTATGTAGGGAGTACAGAACCCTTGGGCATTGCGGAAGAAAAAAGACACTTTATTGTAGCTTTTCATCTTGCACTCATAAGGACACCTCGTGAGACAAAAAGCTTCAATGAAATATCTCTATTCAGTAATATCACTTTATAGGGTTCAGTGACAAATTGTGGTTCAGTCTAACAATGATCCTGGGAAATGCTCTGGGCAATTTTCCTGCGCTAAGGGTGCAACAATGCTAAATGCCAGTTATTTCTGTACAATGTTACAACTCACTGGATAAAACTTCCTGTAGCAAAGTGATTGGACTGCATTTGAGAGCTATTCTAGACAGCATCACACCAGAATCCTATTCAACTGTTTCCCTGAGCTAGAGCCCTCGTGAGTGGTCCTGGGCTGGATGCTGTTTATTAGCGAACCCTGACTTAGCATTATTTCTGAATCAGAAACTAGTGCAGCCTCACTTGGAATATCGCGTGCAGTTCTGGTCGCCCCATTACAGGAAGGATGTGGCAGCATTGGAAATGGTGCAGAGGAGATTTACCAGGATGTTGCCTGGTCTGGAGCGAAGGTCTTATGAAGAAAGGCTGAGGGACTTGGATCTGTTCTCATTGGAGAGAAGACGACTGAGGGGGGATTTAATAGGGACATACAAGATGATCAGAGGATTAGATAGGGTGGACAGTGAGAGTCTTTTTCCCAGGATGATGACGTCAGCTTGTACGAGGGGGCATAGCTACAAATTGAGGGGTGATAGATTTAAGACAGATGTCAGAGGCAGGTTCTTTACTCAGAGTGGTAAGGGCGTGGAATGCCCTGCCTGCCAATGTAGTGAATTCAGTCACATTAGGGGCATTTAAACAGTCCTTGGATGAGCAGATGGATGATGAGGGGATAGTGTAGGAGGACGGGCTTAGATTAGTTCACAGGCCGGAACAACATCGAGGGCCAAAGGGCCTGTTCTGCGCTGTATTGTTCTATGTTCTACATTCTAGAAGGTCAATGGTGCATCCCATTAGACTACAGAATCTAGTTGGTAGCACAAAACAGAAGCAAGAGCTTGCCTCCAAGTCAAAGGTACTGTTTACGATATCAGGTAAACACCCCATGATGTTGTATATTATTTTCATCAAATTAGTTGGTGAAGAATGTTTTGGAGAGCAACATATTTGCTTTAAGGTGTAGAAACGGGCATATCAATTCAACAAATTCAGAATGATTGTTGAAATTTCCTACAGGAATCCAAATGCAACAGAAAAAAACTGAAAAGCTTCCTCAATATTCTAATATGTGCATAAATATGGTTTAGCACCAAGCCACAGGATTCAATTTGCATTAGAATGCTAAAAGCAAAAGGGCATAATGCCAAAATCTACTGTATCGAAAGCAAAATACTGTAATACTGAAATTCTGACAAAAACACGGTGCTGGAAATATTCAGCAGGTCTGGCAACATCTCTGGAGAAAGAGTGTTAATGTTTTGAGCCCCATGAATTTTTTTTCTTCAGAACTGTTGAGAAAGTGACTCGGAACCTTATAAAGTCATTACCACCAGTTGGCAACGAACTCAGAGCCATGTTTTGCTTTTTCATTTGTATTACGGACAAGAACTAAAGTCATCACAACTACCTTTTCAACAGCAACTAGGAACAGATGATAAACGTTGATCTTGCTGTTGTTCACAATCTAAGAACAAATTGAAACAAAAATCACATCTCTACTCGGTACAGAGTGACATTTGTTCAACCAAACTCTGTGTGCATCTCTGGTTACTAATGATTCCAGTTTCCCCAAACTAACACACACAAGGCAGCAAGTACGAGAAACCAAACAGAATGCAGCATTCTCCTTGTTAGTGACAATATCCATTTCATTGCCAGGTTCCAAGTTTATTCACTGAACTGGCCCCGCACCATGCAAATTAATTTGCAAACATTCTTTGAAAAATGCATGAGTCAGTTTATTGGCAAATACACAAACTGTTTTTTTTTTCAGTAATTAGCTGTTAATTAGTAACACAAAACAGCTGCTGGTACAATTTCACTGGGCAAACAGAGCCTGTAAACAATGCTTGTAAATCTCTGCAAATTTATTAACAGTACAACTGTCATCATTTTTTGGCTCAGAGGTACATAAATACTACTGTTTATTAAGCACAAAGCTGTAAGTACATAAGTATTGCCTAAATAGCTACATTATTTTGACAACTGCGCAAATCAGAGAAGCTGGCTTTCCCAAACAATGAATCAATCCTGTGGAATTGATAGAATCTCTACACAGTAAAACTGCTCGTAATCCTGAAACACAGCCAGGCTACTGAGCCTTCCAAATTCCAGCACAAATGGATAGGCATGCAGGCATACATGTCTAAAGTTTCTTTCAGTTGTGAGAAGTTACGAAGGTTTTGCATCTCCATCTCGGAGTCTGAGACCATACAGATTGAAGAGGTGGTATGTAACAAAGCGCAATATCAAAGGTTACAAAATAAGAGCTCATGAACTGTACATAACATACCACCATAGAGAAGGATTGGCCTGTTAACATGAAACACAGAGTAGGCATACATGAGCCATTTTGGGTTGGCAAGATGTAATGAATGGAGTGTAACAGAGATCAGTACTGGGTCCTCAAATATTTACAAACCACATCAATGTCTTGGATAAAAGGATGGAATGCATGATTTCTAAATTTACTGATGAGACAAATATAGGTACGAGAGTACAATTGCCAAGTGGTGGTAAAGAATCTGGAAAGAAATACAGATAAGTTGAGTTAATGGGCAAAAAATTGGCAGATACAGTATAGAGTGGGAAAATGCAAACTTACCAAATTTGACAGGATGAATAGAAAAATGTATATTATTTAAATGGAGACAGATGGTTGTACAGAAGGATCTGGTGTCCTGGTACATGAATCACAAAAGATTAGTATGTGGATTCAGCAAGCAATGAGGAAGGAAAATGAAATGTTGTTCATTGCAAAGGGATCAGAATAAAAAGAAAAGGGAAACTTTACTGCAGCTACACAGGGCCCTGGTGAGAACACATATCAAGTACCATGCACAATTTATGCCTCTGTATTTGAAAAAGGATATACATTCATCTGGAGCAGTTCAGAAGAATGAGAGACGATCTTATTGAGTATATAAGACCCTGAAAAGACTTGACAGGTTGGACTGTGAAAGGATGATTGTTCTATTAGGAGAGGCTAGAGTTAGGGCACACATTTTAAGAACAAGCAATCTCTATTTTAAGATGGATAGAAGAAATATCTTCTTTCAGAAGGTCATTGGTCTGTGAGATTCTCTTCTCCGGAGAGCAGCAGAGGTAGGGCCATTGAAAACTTTCAATTCAGAGTTAAATAGATTTTTCATTAACAAAGGAGTTAAACAGCATCAAGGATAGGCAGGGAAGTAGAGGTGCGATAATATTCAGATTGTCATGGACTTACCAAATGTCAGAGCAGGCCTGCAGGGCTAAATGGCCGATTTGCTCCTAAGTGGTATATTCGTATGTACATAATAGTATCACCCATGGCTGACTGGGTAGCACAAGTCTGACTTCAGAGACTTGAGCGCAAGTCAAGGCAGACACTTCCAGTCCAGTTGGAGGTGCCACCATCTTAACGGAATGTTAAACTGCACTTGCTTTCACACATGGACATTAAAGATTCCAGGCCATCAAGAAAAAAAATTTAGGAGAGTTCTCTTTGGAATCCTAAATAATGATTATACCCCAAACGTTATCAAATTTAAAAAATTATTTGATCATCATTGCATTGTTGTTTGTGGGAGCTTGCTGTGCGCAAATTGGTTGCTGCGTCTCGAATGATTATCATCATGACAATTCAAAAAGTGCTTCACTGGTTGCAAAGAACTTTCAGATGCTCTGGAGTCACGAAATGCATTCCTTCTTACTCTGCCATAGCAGCATGCATGCTAAGTACTTTGGAAAACTCACCCAGTGTCCGTGCTCTCTGCTGGCATACACGTACATGTTGATGCGTTACGAGACAAGAGAAGATCAGGTCAGTATCTCCTTCAGCCCTGCCCAACACCACAGTTACAGCAAAACAAGGGAATAAATATGAAGATTACGTTGAAGAGAGAACACAAAAATACATGTTTTTTTTGTGCTGCTTAAGCTGTTCTACTGTCAAGATGAAACTTGTTGAGGTCACTGCTGGGGAGCCGAGGTTTGAGATAAAGTCTCTGGATGGTGTCCTGTGGTGTTCGACAGGATGACAGATTTTATGTTGCTTTAAACACTGAAAAGTGGAAGGACACATACAAAAATCAACTATTTTGCATTTAGAGCCCCTTGTGGAGATTGTTTTCTGCATTCAGAGATCTGGTTCAGGCTTAACAGAGTCATTACATTATAATCGTTATATAGATTTATTGTTGTGCTCACTAAAGAGGGGGGGTGAAAGGATAATGTCATTCTGCCTGCTAATGCTCTGGTCAGATATGGATGCAAAGTAAAGCTATTAGCGTTCCTATCACATTAAAAGTTTTCAGGCTAGAAACAGTCCATGTTGCTTGTGGAATCCTGCACTGGTGACTGTAAATTCAGTTGAGACTAACACCAAGTTGGTAACCATCTTAACCAGAGCCTTGAAACCTTGTTCTCCCTTAAGCTAGCATGCTAGTTAAATTCTCCACACATGACATTCTTGGTGAACAACACAAATTCTGCCTTAAACTCATGAACCCAGTATATTCAATATGGTTGGGGAGGGCAATGCTCCATTCTGATGCGTGTAGTCCTGGGGTTCTAAAGGGCCTGAAATGTGAATTATCTTTCTCTCCACAGAGCAGCTCTACCTGATGAATATTTTCAGCGCCTTCTGTTTTTCTCCCAGAGTTAAAAGTAGACAGAAACACTTGTCTAATCTGATCAGAACAATATTTTTCATATGGCAAATACACTCAGTTTGGTATTCTTTTCCCATCCATTTATTACATATCTTCTGC
This sequence comes from Stegostoma tigrinum, assembly GCF_030684315.1. Taxonomy (NCBI): domain Eukaryota; kingdom Metazoa; phylum Chordata; class Chondrichthyes; order Orectolobiformes; family Stegostomatidae; genus Stegostoma; species Stegostoma tigrinum. The sequence continues at coordinate 16,609,274 of NC_081360.1, read as the reverse complement.
CCACCATATTTTTGGATCATATTCCCATCTGAAATGCTGTCTTTGTGAGATTGGAAGGACAACGGGGAGAGAGAAAGGGCAAAAGGGAGGACAGAGGGACAGTGAGAGTGAGAAAGTGAAGGAGGATAAAGTGCAGAAGGAAATGAAAAAAGGTAGGAAAGAGTAAAGGAAGAAGTAGTGAACAAGATGACAGGACAGGAAGGGAAAAATCACTTATCTAGTTTTATGCAGCTTCACTGAAACAGGTATAGTTCAGACATTCTATCCCTGCCGTTCCATTTAAGCACTATGAAATTCTAAGCATACACTCACTGCACATATCTGGTGTAAGGACACAGTTTATCTAATTACTTGGAAAGAATTATTTGGATTGCTGTGGGAATAGTGACTACACCGCGAATACAATAGCAGGGGGGAAAAACAAGCAAGTAAGCCTGAGGGAACTTTCAAATCAATTAACGGCCCAGTCAAGGTCCAATTTTATCACTGGCTGCTCGCAGGAGACTGTATCTTTTACATCTGAGTAATGTGCAGCCTTTTAACTGTTCTATGAGCAGCTTTTTTTTCAAAAAAGGTTTTACTATTGAGTCCCATGGTCATAAAAGCTAAGGAGGAGTTTACAGGGGTCACAATCTATCTCCAAGTCTGACAAATACCTCAACAATCACTAATAACATAGTTACAAGGTTTTTCTTAATGGGAAGCTATATTCAAACCAGAGAAAATCCTATTAAAGACACTATAATCACAACTTCAGTAAAACACACACAATAAGCAATTTAAAAGGCTTGAATTTTTAACACTGACTCCTTACTGCCCTCAGCAACTTGCAGCCTCCTGAAAGCATTGCCATTGAAATAGCTTCACGTTCAAATATAGATTCTTGCTCCTGCTGCTTTTGTCTTCACATCAGTGTCCTAATATTCCCTGTGAAGATACATTAACAATGTAGAGAGACTAATGGGAATTTTAATCGGGGTCCATTTCTTCATACATTTACTTTTTCATTATCAACCGTATAATTTAATTTGATTCACTGCGAGTTTTAACAGGGGGAGCCGGTGCTGGTTGTAAAATAGGATGGATTCAAAGGCAGCACCAAACCATTTGATTCTCAGAGACCACTTCAAATAAGTGAATAACGTGCTTTCCATGCTTTTTATTATCGATAACATCTTTCACTTGTCTACTTTCTGGTATATTTTTAAACAATAATGGAATGCGTACTCTTGCAATGCAAAAAGCAGGAACATATAGCTGAATGTGGATTCTTACCATCCAGATCAGGAGTGAATCAGGCTCAATTTCTTATTATATTTCAAGCTGAGGTTGGGCTCAGCACTCTCAGATGAGAAGGAAGTGGGGGAGGGACAGTAATTCACTCAGTTTTGTATGAGGACATCAGGGTTTCCTCTAAAACTAAGAGCAGACAAGCAGCCCTATGACTGCACAGATACATATATTATAAACACAGTCATTTGACTGTACTGAAAGGCAATCAGGTACCTGTGAAGCTGAGCTCCAGAAAGAATCAGGCCTCCTTCAGGGGAAAAACAGGCACAAACAAAGGCAGGGGGACAGGGGAGACCAGAAAGCGACAAAGGCCTTATTACTACCCTGCATCCTATTTGTTTCATTATCACACAAAGCCGCTGTGCGCCACACTAATGCTGCCAAGGCCAGCAGACATTTCAATAATCACGTACTACTTACTTCTTTCATGAGAAAATTATTCTGCGCAACAGTCTGGCAGCTCCACATTCACCAGAATGGGTACAGTTTGGCAAAAATAAGACTTTCAACTTCTGCAAACATCTTTTACCCAAATCAACATCAAATTTATTCCTTCTTGTGTGCAAGATTTAGGCAATATGACTTTTAGGTACATTACAAAATTCACAGATTGTCCATGATGTTCTTGCCTCTCTTGATGGAACAGCATGGCTTGGTTGCAAGGTACATCCAAGATAAAATCCAGACATTTCGAGTTTGTGTATTAAATTTGTATTTTTGCATCTCATCACTATGCTTAAAGATTAGTGTGGATTCATCTTCCACCCACTGTTGTAACTCCAAGTCTACTGATGATGGACTTGGCAAACATTGTTGTTCTTCAGTTCTCTGAACTAAAGACATCAGATCCACAGCCCACGATCTCCTTCACAGGTAGGGTAAGGAAATTCTGATATGGGGACTGAACTCTGCCATGGTGGCACTAATCCGATCCACAGGGACCTTCTGGTCAAGTGACTCCTTAAGAAGTCTGAGTTGCTGTGGTAACATACACTTTTACACGCACCTTGTAATCCAGTGCTATGAACAGTGACTGTAAAGATTCTAATTGTTTTTCTATCATATGGCTGACCACGAATCTCTCCCGATCTTACTACCCTACGATGATGTGTGTCAGATGGAATGACAAGTCAATACTCAATCCGTCAGGGCACAATAGGAATGTATCTTTCTTGGCTGTGAATTCCTGGAATGGAACTTGAACCAGAAGCTTTGGCCCAGAGGAAAGGATGTCAAAAGCAGCTTGAAACAACCAACCATCAATCATTCTTTTAAAAAATGTTCTGTTCACACTTAAATAAATGTTGTGAGAGTGCTGAAAGCAGGGCAAAAACCTTAAGAAAATGTTGAGTTCAGCAGTGTGAATGAATTAGATTAATTAAAGCTGGCATTAAAGTGTCCTGGCTATAATGTGATCAAATCTGACAGTGAGACAGAGCTGGACTAACAACAATTCAGACAGAGTCAGTAACACAGAGCACTGGCCACTGAACCCTACAGTGCAAGAGGGCTGGATTCACAAAAAGAGAACTATAGTTAATTACAAACAGTCTGGTAATTTCACGCTACAGCGCATGGTATAGATGCAGCAGGTAACACAAGACATTTAAAATCAAGACAGTCCAGAAATATAAGCCATTTGTTTTTGATCAGATCTATTCGGATATTTCACCAGAGTCTGCCTTTGAATCCCTACAGGTCAATAATTTTTCTTATTGCATCTCACTCCACGTTCAAACAAAATACCGAAGGAACATAAAAATCAATTTGTGACAGTGCCTTTTTTTCTAAAAGGGGAATATTGCTGAAGACAAGACTTTATTCATATTCACTTCCAATACAGCTTGGCTCCGTTTGTGTCAAATTAAATGATATTTGTGCTGAGAGCTGAATTCAGAAATAATTGTCCACGAAGATGATTTGTACATGCACCATCATTGCCTGGTTATTTTCGCAATGAGAAGCTTTTGGTAACATGGAACTTCCTGGAAAGTGGGGGAAGATTTACAAGGAGACTTGTATGAGTGAAATGAAAGGTCTGGATAAAAGGACAGGCGACATCAAACATTGCTATTGGCAGCTGGATGGAAGTAGAAGAATCACTTCTTTGACATCTTATAGAGATGATGTGCGTCATCTGGCATATATCACAGCTCTGCTTGCCAAGGCAGCAAAGTACTACCATGAGGCATTAGTGGTAGACTACCATCCCTCACCTTTGTGAGGTCATCTTAACAGGCTACGAGAACATCACTCACCCTCTTTTGGTATCAGATGGAGAAGACAGGGGCATAATCAGACTTCGGTTTTGTGTGAAAGAAGCAGACAAGACAGAAAGGGTAAAAGCATTGCTACATGTAAAACGAACAATTTAGAAAAATTTCAATGATTGGCTTTTTAAGATTAATATTTTCAGTCAAGACAGGACAACTTTCTTTGCCATGTATGAGTCATTAAAGAGGCTTGAAATTAAGTAAATACAATGGGCATAATAAATTATGCTTCACCAAACTCTAGGTTCGGACAGAGGCAGACAACCAACAGTAAATATTGGGTTTGCAGTAGAATTCAACTGCTGCTTAAAAAGGCTACCTGCAATTTTTCGTTTACACAGACTGAGGGGAGACAAACCTCAGCCCTATCCCTCGTATCACATTAAGTGGGGAGAAAATGTTTTCCAATTAGAATTATGCTATTTTCTCAGATAATGTTTATATCATATTATACAATTTGTGGGACATGAGTGGATTAGAGGACAACAATGTGTGTGAGGGATAATGGATAAATAACATGGGGGCAGCACGGTGGCTCAGTGGTTAGCACTGCAGCCTCACAGCGCCAGGGACCCGGGTTCGATTCCAGCCTCGGGCAACTGTCTGTGTGGAGTTTGCACATTCTCCCCGTGCCTGCGTGGGTTTCCTCCGGGTGCTCCGATTTCCTCCCACAGTCCAAAAGATGTGCAGACTAGGTGGATCGGCCATGCTAAATTGCCTGTAGTGTTCAGGGGTGTGTGGGTTATAGGGGGATGGGTCTGAGTGGGATGTTTCAAGGGGCAGTGTGGACTTGTTGGGCCGAAGGGCCTGTTTCCACAATGTAGGAAATCAATCTAATCTAAAACTGTGTATGCAGCAAAACATACGCACAATTAGCATTCTTCTCTGCCTGTGGAATTTACTTCAATTGTCTTCTAGTATACCGATGTAACATACCTTTGATCTTCTCTCTTGCCTGCTGTTATCCACTGGTCATCTTCTGTTCTTCAGCAGCACCATCTGATATTTGTCTTCTATTCTTCATCAGTACACTGGCAGCAATCTATTCTTCACTAGCTCAATCGCCAACTGGCTTCTATTCTTCACCAGCATTCTGTGATGATGGTCTTCCACTCTTTACCAATGCAACCTGGTGGTGATCTTCCATTCTTCACCCATGCTGTTCACCAACTGTTTTCTATTCTTTGCTAGCAATCCGCCAATGGTCTACTTTTCTTTATTAGTGTTATCTGCTTGTGGTATTCTATTCTTATTCCAGCCTCTGCTGTGATTCTTCACTAGCACAATACATTGCTAGTCTTATGTTCTCCTCCAAATAGCCTTAAAGGTAACCTTTTTAACTTGTTGAACTTACATCGGCTCTACATTTCCACTAATTATCTTTCTTTCAGGCATTTGGTTCTAACAGTATAATTCACCAGCAGTTTTGAATTCTCTACTTGAACATTCTATGGCCAGCCTCCATTGTCTTGTGCACCTTATTGTCAGCTTACTACCCTTCCATGCAATTCACTGGTGATTCCTTATTCTTGTCCAAATAATACACCTATTCTGCTACTCTCCTCCACTGCTGACTTCCTTTTGGCTGTTAAGAACTATTGTACTAAGTTACCCCCTCTTTTCAATATAAGGCCTTGCTAGCCATCTATTACAATTCATTATCTAGTCTGCACTGTTATTTAAACCTCATTTCCTGCTACCTAGTTCCATTAACCCCTTATTTACACCAATTCTCAAGGTGACTCAGTGTTTGCCAGAAGATCTCCACAAACTCCCTCACTGTAGGGTTTTGACAGTATCCCAGAAATAGACTCGTTTTCCCTTTTTTTTGGCACAAAGGTTAATTAAAGGGATGCACCTTGTACCACGACCTGGCGTGACCAACTCATGCATAGGAAAGCAGATTGTAAGTAGTTCAGTTCAGAGGAAATCAATAGAACTTGACTCAAGTTCAGCATTTGATGTGAAAAGCAAGGACAGTTTTGCCTTTGAGGACTTTGAGACTGTATAAGGTTACTGTAAAATCCAAGCACACAGCCAGCTAGTGCATAACGTGCATACACGTGTGTGCAACACACTGGTGTGTATACACATGCAAACACACACACACACACAGCTGCGATCGCATTAACGGACTTCCCATCTGCCATGAGCCATTTCCATGTCACCTTCTTTGAGCTCATTTGTACTTCATTAACTGCCATTGACTTAACAAGATTTATGCAAATGAGACCACAGGACCTTGCCAACTCCCACTGCAATCAAGTGATTATGTATGTACGATTCTCCTGCTATGAAAAATTAATAAATGACAAGCCCAGTCAAGACAAAGCAGAACCTCTTGTGATTTTTTTTCTCTGTCTGCTTAGCTTTTAAAAGTATTTGCACGCTTCTTCAGAAAACATTGAGTTTGCTTTATGTTGGAATTAATCAAAGTCTTTCACTAATTTATCTGAATGCAGCTCCTTCAGTAATTGAGAGTAAATAAATCAATTTATCTTATTAGACTGCAGAAATTTACAATTGGAATAATTAGATGAATAACCGCAATAAGGCAGCTTGATGTTTCACATCTCAGCTTCTTGCAGTCACACAGAAGAAATGACGCACCACTCTAATTAGTTACCACAAAAATCAAAGCTGGACGATGTGGAGGTGCTGGCCCACTGACCTAATATTGATTGGCACAGAATTTTCTGATAATCAACTGCAAATGACACCCTCGAGAAACTGAGATAGTGATAATCCTTCTGTTAATGTTTGTGTATGAAAGTCAACATGGAGGCAAGGATCTAGGACAAAACTGGAACACAAATACAAGACCGCAGGAAGTGCGGATAATTTATGACAAGTACACCACAAGCTAGGAAGCACAGGCAAGACTAAATTACTGATTTTACTGTTGTTATTCTAAACCATTCAGAGTTCACTGTCATGGTTGGAAGATGTCACCTGAATACTTGAATTAGATTCCAACCTATAATTCACTCCCAGGTACTTACTGTATGACATACAAACCACTCCAAACCCTTCGATTAGGTTCCAGAGAAATCATTTACTCCTGCATATCAGTTATAAATTTCTAGATTGCACTTTCTTTTTGGGTGTCTATTATTGTATTGATTAATGTATGCACACCACCCAAACACTCAAATTTCAGCCTCTCACTCCTCATATCTTATTATTTTAGGTACACATATGTTTCTATACATACACCAACCCAAACTTTGATCAGATTTCAGCCAGTAAACTTTCTCTCTATTGAAACAGCTGGAGAATGTCAGGATGCAGAGTGGTAAGTTTGGTTACTTTTGATGTAAATTTCCCAGCTGTCTTGTGTGCAGGATATTGAGTTAACTACAAAAGTTCTGAATACAGGGAAAAGTATAAATATTTCAGCTAGTGATTCACCAACGTGGAAAAAAAAATCTAAATTTTAGATTTAGAAAGAAAAGAAAGAATCTTGTTCTGTGAATTCCATTGTGAAAAACAAGACTCTCAGTGTGCTCTGTGTTTCATTCAGAGAAGCAACTCAGTGAGGCTCCATGTGCCAAGCCAACATAAACCTAGAATGTCAATGTTACATTACTTAAGACAACATCCAGCTTCATTTTAAAAAGCAGGATTAAAAATAAAGAGGAAAAAAATTCTCTCTGTACAAACACCACATGGCCATCAAAATACCTTTATTGCCTGATCATATGGGGAAGACTAACACAAAGCCCACACTCTCAGCTGTCAAAAGAATTCCCCCATCCCCCATATTGAAGCAAGCAAATTAATTTACACATTAGTTGAGGAGCTACTGAAGCCTCTTCATTAGATATTTGCAAACAAGAGCAAATAGTCAGTGCACAGGCCATCATTATCAGAACTAATTGCCTCAGCTTGGCAAGCAGAGGAGCTCATGTTCAGACGTCCTCTTGCATCAGCAAATTGGGGCCAAGTCAAACAATATACAAGATCACAAGAGTTCTGTTCAGTGATCGGATTCAGACACTCGCCTGTTTCAGTTCTAATCATGGCACTCCTACAAAGCTGGTCTTTGAAGCAGTCCAAGCTGGAAGCACTCCATATGCAGATAGGGCTGCAGATTGCAGTTAATTAGACCCAGTTCTTAAAACTTCCCACGGTGTCGTGAGGATCTTACTCTAATGATCTTACTTTAGCACGTTTACGGCCCAGCTAATTGATGTCAAGTGTGCAACTTCTATGTTAATGAAATGGAAAGCATCAAACAAACAGAGAGAAGAAAAAAAACAAGAGGCTGGTGACAGAGTTGAAAACACGTTGCTCCATACCTCCAATTAAAAGGATCTGTGGGGAGAAAGGGAAAACAGCACCTTACCTGCTTAATTGGGATTGCTCGGCCACTCCCAATACTGTCTGCTCTGGTGTCAAGATTTTTCTTCTCCTTGTCTAGCTCACTTCCTTTTCGAGACTAGAAAAAGAAAATGACCATAGTAAAATAAAAAAGAATAAAAATTAAAAGACACCAAGAAACATTGTGGACAAAAAGCCTCTGGCTGGAAATCTTGACCTCAAATACAATACTGCAAAATGTTAATGGCACTCTTAGTCCCTTATTACAACACTGAGTTATGTAAGTGAGAGACAAAGGATTTATATTATTTGTTTGATGAATATTTGCTGCTTTTGCTTTCTTTGCTCTTTTGGAGAATTATAGGATGAAATAAATTCAGTGCTATACAGGCTGAAGTAAGCAAACTTTGAACACTGCAAAGTACTAAATCCAAGGAAGGAGATGTCAGAAACAAAAACAAAAATTGCTGGGAAATCTCAGCAGATCTAACAGCATCTGTGGAAAAAAATCAGAGTTAACGTTTCAGTCCACTGACCCTTCTTCAGGGCTGATGATACTAGAAAAAAGTAGATTTTTAAAAACCAACTATCTGAATGAGCTGGGAGTTCATTCAGGATCCACTACAGGGATTGTGGAGGCAGGGCCAAAGGATAAGGAGCCAGATGGGAAGCTGAGGGGGTAGGCCTGGAGGAGGCAGAGCTGCATAGGGACCAGGGGAGGTAGGCTGTCTGATTCACGTTTTGAAAAACCAACTATTTTCCTTTCCACCATCAGTTCTGTGGAAGGGTCGTTGGACCCGAACAAAAAACTCTGATTTCTTTCTACAGATGCTGCCACAACCGCGTTTTTCCAGTAACTTCTGCTTTTGTTTCTGATTTCCAGAATCCGCAGTTCTTTTGTTTTTTAAAAAGTGTTGTTGTCACTGGGGTTAAACAAGACTTTGGTAAAATGCTGTCTGTGGATATTAGTTTTACTGTGTCAGCATAATTTTCTTGCGATACATGGTGGAGGTCCAAACAGAGGTTATTACTTCAGAGAATACTTAAGTTCTCCATACCTAATCATATTACGGTCTGGAAACACATCTTTTTGGCAGAATCCTGGAGTACCTGACGTCTCTGGCCAACACATACACACCCATAATGGGCTGAATGGCCTCTTTCTACTTAGTGCATCTTTGTATGCATCCAAGAAGCTGGAGAATGGAGGCACCACTGGGTGGAACATTGAGTCATGCATCAGTCCCTGCCACCAGCAGCTTGCCATCCTGAATGAGCAGGGAGTGCAATCAGCACCCACGGCAGAGCTTGTGGAGGCACGGCCAAAGGATAAGGAGCCAGACAGGAAGCCAGAAAAGGTAGGCCTGGAGGAGGTGGAGCTGCACAAGGGCCAGGGGAGGTAGGCTGACTAATAGAAGTTTTGAAATCAAAAATGGATAAACAAAATTTCTCAGGCAATTCCAGACAGATGCAGCACATGGGTAGTCACAGATTAACCAGGTGCAAACAGACATTTGAAAAATCTTAAAATAGTCAGTATTTTTAACCTATTATAATGGTCTCCGGCAATATTGATACATACTTAGTGTCGTTTGTCCAATGTTTGCACCAATGATAAGCAGGGCCAGAGATTCTAGAATCTACAATAATATATTAGAAATAATTGCTTGTCAACATATTCTATCCTCTTCATTTTTATGCACTTTGTATGGTATCCTCCATTTATAACTTCAATCTCTCGTCACTACCATGACCTGTGACAAAACAACATGCAGCAATACATACTCGGTGAAAATGCTCTTTTCAGAACTTGCAGGGTTCTGAAAGTCACAATCTGAAACTATCATTTGCAGTTCCTGACAGACCGAAGCAACACAGGATGGAAATTTACATTTCACTATCGCTCTGCACCAAAATCCTCCAGAGCAAGACAGCACAGCATGCCAATTCTCATCATTATATTTTATCTCATTCTTTTATGGGCTTTTCCTAAACCTCTTCACTGCTTTTAAGACCATGAGACCATAAGACATAGGAGTGGAAGTAAGGCCATTCGACCCATCGAGTCCACTCCGCCATTTAATCATGGCTGATGGGCATTTCAACAACACTTCCCTGCATTCTCCCCATAGCCCTTGATTCCTTTTGAGATCAAGAATTTATCGATCTCTGCCTGGAAGACAATTAACGTCCCCGCCTCCATTGCACTCCGTGGCAATGAATTCCACAGGCCCACCACTCTCTGGCTGAAGAAACGTCATCTCATTTCAGTTTTAAATTTACCCCCTCTAATTTTAAGGCTGTGCACGCGGGTCCTAGTATCCCCGCCTAACGGAAACAACTTCCCAGTGTCCACCCTTTCTAAGCCACACATTATCTTGTAAGTTTCCATTAGATCTCCCCTCAACCTTCTAAACTCTAATGAATACAATCCCAGGATCCTCAGCCATTCATAAGTTAAACCTACCATTCCAGGGATCATCCGTGTGAATCTCCGCTGGACACGCTCCAGGGCTAGTATGTCTCTTTCCTGAGGTGTGGGGCCCAAAATTGGACACAGTATTCTAAATGGGGCCTAACTAGAGCCTTATAAAGTCTCAGAAGCACATCACTGCTTTTATATTCCAACCCTCTTGAGATAAATGACAACATTACATTCGCTTTCTTAATCACGGACACGATCTGCAAGTTAACCTTTAGAGAATCCTGGACCAACACTCCCAGATCCCTTTGCACTTCTGATTTGCGAATTTTCTCACCGTTTAGAAAATAGTCCATACCTGTATTCTTTTTTCCAAAGTGCAAAACCTCACATTTACTCTCATTGAATTTCATCAGCCATTTCCTGGACCACTCTCCTAAACTGTCTAAACCTTTCTGCAGCTTCCCCACCTCCTCAGTACCACCTGCCTGTCCACCTATCTTCGTATCATCGGCAAACTTCGCCAGAATGCCCCAGTCCCTTCATCCAGATCAGTAATATATAAGGTGAACAGCTGTGGCCCCAACATTGAACCCTGCGGGACACCACTTGTCACCAGGTGCCATTCCAAAGAAGAGCCTTTTATCCCAACTCTCTGCCTTCTATCAGACAGCCAATTCTCAATCCAAGCCAGCAGCTCACCTTGACCATGGGCCCTCACCTTACTCAGCAACCTCCCGTGAGGCGTCTTATTAAAGGCCTTTTGGAAGTCTGGATAGATAACATCCACTGGGTTTCCCTGGTCAAACCTACTTGTTCCCTCTTCAAAGAATTCTAACAGGTTTGTCAGGCATGACTTCCCCTTACTAAATCCATGCTGACTTGTTCTAACCAGACCCTGCACTTCCAAGAATTTAGAAATCTCATCCTAGACAATGGGTTCTAGAATTTTACCAACAACCGATGTTAGGCTAATTGGCCTATAATTTTCCATCTTATTTTCCATCTTTTGATGAGCATATTGTTTAAATAGATTTAGCATTCCTTTCACTAAGTGCATCTTACAGCAAACATCAACATGCAAGTACATTTCCAAAGAGCACTCAGGACCACAGAGGTGGAAAAATAAACTAATAGTTCCAAATCTGCTTTAAAGTAGAAATGTGTTTTTAATTTAAACTTTTTCTTTGGCTGGAGGGGCTGGGTAGTGGCATCAAGATTTAATTTGTCCTCAAATGCAATTACATCTCAGCATTGCTCTCACAGTGAATCATCACTTGTCATGCGCTAAATATCGAAAGAGTTTAAACATATTGTGATGGAAGAGAAACCAAAAACGTATGCTCTCCTGCTTGAATTTCACTTTTCAAATAATATTTAATTAAACAGCAGGTCTGGCAGTGATAGTAGAAACTGCAGATGTTGGAGAATTTGAGATAACAAGGTGTAGAGCAGGATGAACACAGCAGGCCAAGCAGCATCAGATCCTTTCTGAAGGAGGGTCTAGGCCTTCTTGCTCCTCTGATGCTGCTTGGCCTGCTGTGTTCATCCAGGTCTACACTTTGTTATAGCACGTCTGGCAACATCCGTGAAGAAAAAAAATCAAAGCTGATGTTTTGCATCCGGTGACCCTTCCTCAGAACAGTTCTGAGGAAGGATCACTGGACCCAAAACGTTAACTGATTTTTTTTTCCTTCACAGATACTGCCAGACCTGCTGAGCATTTCCAGCAACTTCTGTCTTTGTTCCTGATTTACAGCACCTGCAGTTCTTACGGTTTTTATTTAATATTTGTATAATATTTATGTATTTTATTTTCCACAATACATTCTTTTAGAGACACTTTGCTATTTTCAGGATTCAGGATGTCAGATCTGTCATCAAGATGTAGAGCAAATGCTAATTAAAATGTGGGATGATGTTGGAGGGAATGTGAACTGTCACTAAATTGTAGCTAAGTGAGGGCATCTAGTGGCAGAAATCCAGTTCTACAGCAGTTTTAAAAAAGAATTTCTCAACTAACTAACTAAAGATCACTTGGTGGGGGCTGGTAATACGAAACAAAAACAGTAAATGCAACAAACATTTAGCAATTCAGGAGAGGAGAAAGGATAAAAGTTTAGATTATTTCATTTAAGTGAATCTATATTTTAACTGAGATTTATAATTTTTAATGTACAAAGAATCAGGACGCAACTTCTGCCAAAGTTAGTCATGCATTATACAAAAGCCTGATGAGTGAAATGATTATACACCAGGACTGTTCACATAACCCCCACTTTTGTTATTCCATTGATTCATGGGTACAGCTCTACAAATACTAGCAGGTCTTCAACACATTCCTCAAATGACCCTTCTTTCTGTCCAATGAGTCACTATGTGTCAAGTCACTTTGTCTTGAATGCATTGTGAGCAAGCTGCATGGCTATCAATACTCAGAAGTGTGCAATTTCCAATGTGGGGTAACTGCGCAGCAAATATAAGCGATAGTCTTCACTAATAGCTTTGGGAGCATGTTTGCAAGCTGTGTGAAAGTACCTATTTCAAAGAGAAAGCAGTACGTCAGATGGATTTGATAACACCTTTCTCCCTGTCATTGTTACATTTTGGGTAATGGATATTCTTGTCTCTGTACTGACGTCTTACAAGCATTGACTGTACTGGAAAAAAAAATCATTTCAGAGCCAAGGAACAAACAAGGAAAGGAATGTCAGCAGCTACTTCATCGTCTTACCACCCACACCTGATCTAGGAACAGATGAGGTGAGTTGGCTATTCAGTCCATCAAGGCTATCCAGCTATTCAATACAATTTGTGGTTGACCAAACACTTCAATGCCATTTATCCACCCCACTCCCATAACCCTGTACACCATTGGTAATCAGAAATCTAGCTCAACTGTAAACATACTCAAAGACTGAGCATCCACAGCCATTAAGGTTCACAACTCCTTGAGTAAAATAATTACTTCTCATTTCAAACCGAATTGGCATTCCCCCTTATTACTAAATTGGGCCTGCTGATTCCAACCAGGAGAAACATCTTTGCTGTCTAGATCTTTTAAATATTTTCTAAGTTTCAATGAGATCATGTCTCATTTTCCAAAACTCGATAGAATACAAGCCCGGTTTGCCCAATCTCTCTTCACAAGACAGTATCAGCAGCCTGGGAACAACTAGGGTGAACCTTTACTACACTCCCCCAATGGTAATATTTTTCCTGAGATAAGACAATCTAAACTGCACAAGGTGCTGCAGTTGTGGTTTCCAACATAAATGTCACTAGCTGCTTCAGCTAATCAGCGTCCATTATTTATGTAGGTATATCGGTGATTTAGATTTGCACAAGGTGAGGCAATTACTCACAGCAAATATGTTGGAACGCCGTTTAGACTGTTTGCGAACAGGAGTTGGAGTGTTGGCGGTTTGAGGAATGTCAATTCGCAGCTCCTTTTGACTTGTACTCGGTGTGGAAGGGACAGAAGAAGAATAATCACTCAAACTTCCTCCACCATTGCTTGTCTGCAAAGCAGAGAAGAAATCAATTAAAAATTGGCAGAAAAATGCTTGGTTTCATTTGACTTATGACATATGTAAGTCATACTCCTGTCAGCTATGGACCATTGGCCTCAGGAGGGTTGTGGGTTCACTTCAGGAACTTGGGCACATATTCCAGGCCAATCTTTCAGTCTAGTGCCAGGAGAGTGCTGGCTTTCAGATAAGATGTCTACTTGGGGCGAGGGCGGGGAGGAAGTGCAATCAAGAGCGAGAGTGACTTGATGCATTTGGCAAGAATACCCTTCATCAGAATTGCTTATGAGGACAATAAACACGTGGTTTGGCAATTCAGCTTTGTCTCCCCTATGGGTAATGAACTCACCTGCCACAACACCACTGGCACATTAAAATAGCAAACATGGAAACAGTGATAATAAAATGTGAGGCTGGATGAACACAGCAGGCCAAGCAGCATCTCAGGAGCACAAAAGCTTTTGTGCTCCTGAGATGCTGCTTGGCCTGCTGTGTTCATCCAGCCTCACATTTTATTATCTTGGATTCTCCAGCATCTGCAGTTCCCATTATCACTGAAACATGGAAACAGTGCTGGGATCAAAACTTGAACCTTGTTTGCCTCTCATACATTAGTCATTGGAAGCAGTTCTGTTGTATTTGGAAACCCTTCATGATTTTAAACACTTGATAAGGTGTAGCTTCCCACTGAGCTCTTCTGGGCAGCACAGCTAGACCATAATAAATTTTCCAGTGTAACTCCTCTCATTCCAAAGTGGAGGAATTACAAATAAGTTCAAATTTGATTTGATTTATTACTGTCACGTGTACCAAGGTACACTGAAAAGTATTGGTTTGCGTGCTACCAGACAAATCAAACCTTAAATAAGTACATCAGGGTAATGGAACAGAATGCAGAATATAGAGTTAAAGCTACAGAGAAGGTGCAGAGGAAGATCAACTGTAATACATGAGAGGCCTGTTCATAAGTCTGATAACAGTGGGGAAGAAGGTGTTCTTAAATCTGTTGGTATTTCTATGTTGTGCGTATTGTGAAGAGTAGGTTTTAATTTTATTCTTGGATTCCGCGACTGGTGAAGGGTTTGTTGATGCATGCATTTCTAATGTGGGTTTACAAGCTCACCGTGGAGCTTGAGGTGAACAATCCAGTGCATTAAACGCATGGGTAGAATAAACCATGCTGTTGTCAGCAACAAGAATCAAATGTCTCAGAACAACTCAAAAAGTCAGGCAATGTGTGAAGGTTCAGCAAGAGGGAAAAGGTGCATTTTGTGTGGTGGCCTCCAAAATAGTTAGGACTGTTTCCAGTTAGGGAAAATTGCCCGAGTGGCTTAGCAACAAAAACTCAAGATGAAGACAAAGGCTGAAAGCTGGGGGTTTGGAAAGCAAATATGTTTTCTCTGAGACTGTGTTTTGAGGTCAATAAGAAGAAAGCTGCAATTGGTTTCACAAGCTATTTCTAATCCTGGGGTAGAGATAGCTATTACGAGGGGTCTTAGTTTTAAAGTCAGCGGAGGTGGATATAGGGGAGACGTCAGAGGTAGGTTCTTTACTCAGAGCGGTAGGGGCGTGGAATGCATTGCCAGTGAGGATTAATGGAGTCGGCCTCATTAGGGGCATTAAAGTGGCTATTAGATAGGCATATGGATGATAGTATGAGGTAGAGATGGAGGTTAGATAGACCTTAAGTTTAGGGTAAAAGTTCCGCACAACATCTTGGGCCGAAGTGCCTGTACTGTACTGTTCTATGTTCTGTGTGTGTTTAAATTCTAGAAAGGCAGCTGATCTGTAGGAAATGGGAAGCCTGTCATTGCCCTGCAGTGCACTGACTGAATCTTTCAATATGCTTCCCAGACTCATTCTGCTTTTTCTGAATCTGTCCTCAGTCATGTACCTGGCTGATGTGAACAGCAGAGACTTGTGCAGAGCACACTGACGAATGGCTTGGGGAATTGGGCAGCGACTTGCATGGTCCGATGGAGAGCTGCTGCTTCTTTCGTGTGGCCACTATCTTTTGGGCAACTGTTAAAACAAAGAGAAGAAAAAATCTGGTTAAGCTGCATCATTTCAGTTGTTTTGATCCTTTCTATCCTAAGACTTGAGCAGACAGTCCTAGTGCGGTACTAACCGAGTGCCGTACTGCCAGAGGTGCCATCAGTTGAGACATCAATCAGATGAGACATCAAACAAAAGACTCGCGTGGTCCCCTTAGTGGAAGTTAAAAGATCCCATGGTACTATTTTGGAAGGCAGTAACAGAATCAACTCCAGTACCTGGTTATTTTACATAGCTGTTTGAGAGATCTTGCTGTGCACACATTGACGGCTGCATTTCTTTCAAGTGATACACTTCAAAATGAAAATTCAGGGGCAGCACATTTGCTCAGTGGTTAGCACTGCTGCCTCACAGCACCAAGGATCCGGGTTTAATTCCACCCTCAGGCGATCGTCTGTGTGGAGTTTGCATGTTCTCCCTGTGCCTGCATGGGTTTCTGCCGAGTGCTCTGGTTTCCTCCTGCAGTCCAAAAGTGTGCAGGTTAGGTGGACTGGCTGTGCTAAATTGCCCGTAGAGTTCAGGGATGTGTAGATTAGGTGTGTTAGCCATGAGGAATGCAAGATTACAGGGAGAGGGTAGGGGGGATGGGTCTGGGTGGACTGCTCTTCGAGGGTCATTGTGGATCTGTTGGGTCAAAGGGCCTGCTTCCACACTGTAGGGATTCTATGATGATGACTTTGAAGTGCTGTGAAGCATTGTGTCATTAAAGCAGAAATGTATGTCTATCTTCCATTTTGGAATTATCCACCAGTGACAGACTGCAAAAGCAACCACTCTATTCCCCTTCCCACCTCTCTCTCTCCTTCCCACTCCCAAATACAGAACACCTCTCTGAGAAAGGTGTAATTAACGTAAATCACAATGCAAGAAAATAAGGCTAGGATTTAAACATAAACTGATGCTCAGCCTTACTTGGTTCAGATTTGAAACATAAAAACATACAATTCAAGAATATTCCCCTTCATGATTCCTACAGAAAATGTGAAATTTTAGTTCAACCTAGAGATGTACATGTCACATGGCAAGGCTAGCAATTAATGTCCACCCATAACTAGTCTTGAGGTGTGCTGGAAATTTAGTCCGGCAACTGCCACATCCAGTTGAGCTGTAGATGCAGGATTGGGGGATGCTGCTATCTTCTAAAAATACACTTATCCAGGTATGTTGTGGGTCTGCAAAAACAGCTTCAGTATTGAAGCCCTACACAAAAAAAGTTTCTTTTTGGTCCAAAATGAGGGGACATCTTTAACTTTCTCTAACCCTTAAAAAAAAAGTTTCCACTAAACTTTGGGTTCTTGAAATGTGTGCGCAGGACAGCTGGCTCCATCAACAAAGGTGCAGAGTGGTATATAAAAAAAAAAGGGTCTGTACACCTAAATAAACTTTCCTTATGCTGCAGAAAAAAAACGAGAGGGTACGATATCTACAAGCCTCGTGATCTCAACATATTTTTGACAATGGCCTCTTGCATGTCCCCAGTTTTGATTGCTTCACCATTGACAGTTGTGACTTTGGACTTCTAGACCCCAAATTCTAGAATTCCCTCTGCAGACCTCCTTAGCTCACTTTTGCTCCTGACCTCCTCATCCAATCTTTTGGTCACCTCTCCTAATTATCTTAACGTTGCTCTGTGCTAGATTTTCACACAACTACACTCCAGTGGATCACCTTGGGTAATGGTAAAGCTACTAAATAAGTATAAGCTGCCGTTGCTGAGTAACTCTGGCCTCGTGATGGAATCACTGTACCCATTACACAGATTTGCGATTCGTGCTCCATAAATCAATTGAGCTTTTTTTGCTGAAATCTTGCCTTTGGCAAGAAACAGTTCTCAGATTCTCCCAATACTAATTTTGACCTGTGCACTAGGTCAATTCTGACACATGTACGATGATTTGCTTTTTAATATTTCACCATTTTATTGAAAGAGCTTAATCCTTGTTTGCAGCCTCAACACTAAAATCATAGTCACAGATTAGATGCATATGAAAAGTGCAGGACCTACCCATATCCTATCACTCTATGTTGCACAGCCTCCTCATGGACCATCTGGTACAGCTCATGCTGCCAACAATTAAAGGCAGCATTTGTTCTAATGCCTGGAGTATGTAATACACTGTGGTTCACATGTTCATTGTGGAGCAGATTAACAGTTGCAGCACTGCTCCTATCAGCATCTGGCTAAGTACTGGATTAATAAAATTAGAGAGGCCAATTTTGCTTTTCTTTGAATTAAACATTTGGCACAGTCAACCACCACTTTAAAATAAATTTGAAAGTGTTGATTTGTGTGAGAGGGCAAACAGAAAAGAATTCAAAGAAGTAGAGAGTCAGGAAAATCTGTGGGGACAGGGTGGAGGGAACCTGAGATACACTGGGAGAGAGCAAGGACAAGCTGGATAAAAGATTGGGGAGAAATTAAGAGAAAGGGGGGAAAATCTACTAAAGAATCAGGAGTAACTGGGAGAAACTGATGTTTGAAGTTTCAAGCTGAATTGTCAGGTCCCCTACATTTCAGAAATACCTTGCCAAATTTTGACTGAGAGCATTATAAGACACCTGAGCAATCCAGAGGCTCTGCAGTAGTCTAGCTTGTTTAATGACATACTTACACATCAGTTTTCATGAAAACCTTTACAGAGAACTGAACACAAAGTTTAAATTTAAACTTGTTAGTGCTCTTCTAAGTTTACCGTAACAGAGCTGTGCAAATCAATTAGTCACACCATTATTCAGACCATTGATTGAAGCTCAATTCACAGGCAATTTAAATAATTCAACAGACAATCTCAATACTGTTGTCACTGTAGAATCATTTGTTTATTGATGAAACAAGGTTCTCAAGAGAACATTAAAAGAAATCTCATTACAAAAGGGAATTGACAACAGGCACTGAGAGGAAGGAAAAAGTTTGCTGCTTCTGTTTTTCCCACAGTTGACATTACTGACACTTGAGGCTGAAATTTCAGGTTATTTGGAGCTAGGCAGAGGAATGAAAGTATCAGTGTTAGCCAGCATGCCAGTTTTCCAACAGTGCCCATCACCACTGAGCTTTACCAGGGTGGGGAGTGAGTGTGACTGAACCCATTACCATGGCTACTAAGACGACTGAAGAGCTCATTTAAACTGCATTCTCATTTTGAGAGAAGTGTACAAATAGTCAAATGAGGCATATAGACAGTGGGGAGCCAGTCATGGCCAATCCAGGGATATCAATGGGCCTCACAAAAGGGCAAAAGGTAGCATGACGAGGTGAAAGTTGGTTATTCACACACCAGAATCAGTCCAGTGCAACTGTGGGGAGAGTTGTCAATAAGCGCTTGGGCAGCGCAGGAAAGCTGCCACTTAGCTGTCATCAGGGAGCATAAGGAGGTGGGGTGTGGGATCAAATACAACAGAGGGTAAAGGAGGAGAGACCCTGAAAATAAGTAATGCAGTCAGAACTATGCCTTTCCTGAGACAAGTTTCCAATTGCAAATAGCATAAAGAAACTGCAGCCCCAGTAACAGTTGCTGTGATCCGCTTACATTGCTTGCATAGTCCCATTTCCATGCCACCAAATGGATATTACAATGTCTTCATGCCTATTAAGTATGGATATAAAATTCAGAGTTGGTATGACCACTCCAGGGGCAGATGCAGGACTGAAAAATGATCCGTTTCAGTCCTCCCCACTATCACTTTATTAACACAACTTACGCAGCTACTGCCATCAGAATGGGTAGATTCTGATAGAAAGCCTGATGTTTGTTGCACATTTCATGTAAATTCAATCAAGTTTCATTGGTTTCTATTCAATTGGAGTAACTTTCCAAGACTTTGCATTTGCTATAAATTTCTCAGAGGTGCCTTCCATAGTCCAGATTTGTAACAAACAGTGACAGCTCTACCCCACAAGAATATCTGACCGTAAGACAATATGAATTAAGAGTCAAAGCTGGCCATTCGGCCCCTCAAGCCTGCTCCACTATTCAAACAGGATCACAGTTGACCCAACATGCCCCTCATGTCCACTTTCCTGCATTTCACCCATAATCCTTGATCCTCCCACTGATCAACAATCTATTTCAGCCTTAAATATATACAAGGTCTCAGCCTCTACAGCTCTCTGTAGCAAGGGGTTCAAAGACTATCAATCCTCAAAGAAGACATTCCTCCTTATCTCAGTCTTAAATTGATACCCCTTAATTCTCAGATGCTCTTTAGTCCTAGAATCAGTGTTCTATTTTTAGGAAAGATTCAATGTGAGGACCAGGCCCATTTACTGTATTTATGTTGCAACTTGGCTCAATATTGCAGCTGTCTTCATTGAGCCACATAACCTCAGTCAGATGCACTGGCAATTGTGTGTTTGTCAGTGAGTAGTGCTGTGCCTTCATTTTTTTTTGTAGTATTGCCTTTAGCAGAAATGTTTTTAAAGGTTTGGGTTTCTGAAGCTCTTGCCCCCTCTCCATGTTAAATGGCAAAGAAATATAAATTATTCACTAAATGAATCTCTCCCACACATAGTGATGCATGGCACAGTTCCAATACAATATACAAGACATGTGCATGCCGATGATCTCCCACTTACATTAAAATGTCACCCAAGGAGAGCAGGTACCATCTCCGAGAGCTAAGGCAAATATTCAAACTCTATTCTTGCATCCTCTAAAGAACAACTATAGAGAAGAAAATGCTAGGGAAACTCAGCATCTGTGGAGAGAGAAACAAATGTAGAAGTTGAGAGTCCGGAATGGCTGTTCTTTAGAATGGAAAGGAGTTAAAATGGGCTTTTTAAATATTTTTGATGGGCATTTTCTCACTGCCTCTAATCTGCGCTTGCTTTTCTATGAACAGCAATGTTTTAGAACTCATTTGTACTGACAGCAGCAATGCTGGGTGATCTTGAGGCCAAAATCAAAACTCCTGAACTGAAGCTTCCTTTGTGGGTTTTTGCAGCATTTCCTTAGCACACCCCAGACTCAAAATCCTCAGAAAATTTGTCTTAATGAGCATGTATAGGTTTTCTTAATCATACGCTGTTGTGACTGTCTCAAAAGGATTTGGATGCTTTGCTTGCCAGCTGGATGAGCACCTCAAAGTCTGATTTCTGTCCTGTCAGCTCTCCTTCAGAATCTTCTGAAGGCAACTCAAGTAAAAGTGGTCGAGCATCTTGGCATTATGCTGTAGAGTTGAACTCTCCAGTACAAGAATTAGACAATCTACTATTTATTCACAAATTGCTCAATGAATTCTGTGCTGTCGATAAATTTACTACTAAAGCCATCCTGTTCCACTTAACTGACTAATACCGACAATCATTCTGATCATAGAAGCCATGACTATAGGATACCATCATTTATTCCAAACAGATAGAATGACAGAATCCCTACAGTGCAGACAGAGCTACTCGGCCCATCGAGTCTGCACCGACCCTCTGAAGGTCCCAAGCACCACTCATCTCCATAACCGGAATTTCGTAAAAGCCAACCCACCTAGCCTGCACAAACCTGAACACTATGGGGCGACTTAGCATGGCCAATCCATCTAACCTACACATTTTTGGACAGTTGGAGGAAACCACAGCACACGCAAGAAACACAAACACAGCAGGGGAATCTTTAAACTCCACCAGACAGTCACCCAAGGCTGGAATTGAACCCAGATCCCTACAGCTGTGAGGGAATTATGCTAACCAACGAACTGCCGTGCCAACCAAGAATGGATCATTCTCTATTTATCAATCACAGATCATTGCCAATATCCCATTTTCAAATTATATACATTATTTAGCAACAAATCTAACACACCCTACGTGTCAAATGCCTTTTGTAAATTCAACTAACATTGAGACAAGATTACTATCATTCACCTGAGCCAAGTGACCCATAGAAAACTAATTTATGCCAATTTCCTATTATGAATATCATGCAAAATTTACAACACACCGAAAGGCCATTGGGCTTGACAGCTCTGTGGCGATGTTCCTGCCCCACACAAACCTCCTTCTACCCTTATTTATTCAGCCCCACCATATCTTTCCTTCTGTTACAAAGAGGTTTCACATTTAATATTTCTTGGAGAACTTAGGTTTTGAAGGATTATAGAAAAATGGATTTATTTCAATCTTTGTAATAATCTGTGAATACCAGGAATGGTTTCTTTCAAAGAAGTTGCTAAAATATCAAAATTGAAACTGGAGATTTTTGTAAGCAAGGTTTCCTAGAAATCATACGACTGGGGACTACTGCTTGGTCCTCTGTAGACTCTTGCTGGGGTTGTTTGAAAAGTGAATGGCAAATGTTCTGGTTTTCGGTTGGGGAACAAGATGCTTGTGAGCAAGTGTTACCCAGCTAATCTTTCATACTTTGCTGAATAGAACCTTCCTGTTGTGATAAGGGTGAAATCTATTTGTTCTTTTGTAAGATTGAGTGAAGTAAATTCTCAATATTGTATTTCCTGAGCGAACAGTGTCTGAAAAGATGGCAGAAATAACTGTGTGATTAGTAACTTGATTATGCATGTCAGCAATTCAGAACATGTATCAGAACATTTGATCTTTTATCTTTCTTGCACTCAAGATAACTCATTGGCCAAAGTGGATACTTCAAAAAGTGAATCGCTGCATAGAAATCAATTTTTCCATCCTATACCTTTTATGTATGAGCATTTGTGTGCGCATGTGTCAAGGTTGGAGGAATAAACATTGATAATGCAATATCACTGACTATATTGATTAGTTATTGCAGCTTCCTTGAATAAGTTTTATTTGATGAATGATGTAATTGCATTTATTAAAGAAATCTTGTTGCTAGCTATTTTCTTAAAAACCTAATAAAGATATGGTATTTAATTAGTCATCTTGATAACCAGGATTTTTTTTTGTGTTGTGATCTGATGACAGTAGGCTGGAACAGATATGTGCTCCTTCAGCCTCAGCAGCAATATTTTCCCCCTTATGTGCTTATCTTGTTTTCCTCAAAATGCAGACATTCTATTCATTTCAAGCACTCTTTACATTAGCAAGTTCCACATTCACACCACTCTCTGAGTAAAGAAAATTCTCTGTAATAGCACATTTGATTTATCCAAGCCAATCTAATACTCACAGCCCAAGTCTTGGATTTCCCTTACAAGATAGGACACATTGGAACTATATTTGTTTTCTTGTAGTCTTCACCAACACTCTGAAATTCATTAAGTTTGGATTACTATCAACCAAATCATTGCCAATTCCCGTTGTTAAAACTAGCAGAATTAGAAAGTGAAAACTTTGAGGACTTCAGGTGGCGCTGTACTGGTAAGAGGTATAATAACAGTGGCAATTTTACTTGGCAATTCCTACAAATTGGGGCAAAGAAACTTAAAATACAGGTATCTAAAAGTATCAAAATGTGCAATTTTAGAATGAAAACCAAGTCGCGTTTACACACCTTAATCTAATGAGTTCCTCACTCTCCAGCACTGCATTTCTTTTATGATCCTTATTAAGACCCAGCTCTTTGACAACATTATGTTTACCACTTTTAATCACTACTTTGGCTTAATTACGTTGTGAAGCACACTGGGATGTTCTTCATTGTTTAAAAAAATTAAGTGAATACAAGTTGTTTTCATTGGTACAATAAGTTAAAATATAAATCATAGGAAGATCCACCATAGATGGAGTGTAGACCAAGTTGTTTGAGGTGCAGGCTCCCTTGCCTGAAGCAATTGTCAGTATAACAATTTAGTAGCTTTCACCAAGATTGAGATTTAATGATTTCAATGTCTTTAATGATTGTACTGGGATGTGAAGTCATGGGTTTGTAGTCCAGTATCACACCAATATAAAGAATTGCCACAGCAATTCCCCTTCAGAACAATAAATTATAATTGCAGAGCTGCCAGTAACACTATACCATGCATCTTGTATAATATGATTCCCTGACTCTTGAATATGCTACTTTTCAAGGTAGTGCTCTGTTGCTCACTCCCAAACTGGGGCATGCCACCTGCTCCCTGCTCCCAAACTAGAGCTTCCTAGTCACTTGCAAAGTGCAGCAATTCAAAAAGGCAACACCTAACGACTTCTCCAGGACAAGTAGTTATGGGCAATAAATGTTGGTCTAGCCAGTGATACACAACAGGGAGTTCATTTACCTATTAGATCACTGCAGGATTCAAACATGCAAATAAAAAGGTAAATGGATTGCTCATAGCATGGGAAGAGAAGAGGAGCTCAAGTACATTAGGAGTGTTCTGAAATCTGCACACTCAAAAGCAACATGGCAATTATCTAAAATCATAAATAGTATCATGCTGGAAACATCTGCAACGGATATTGCATTTCAAAGAAGGTTCTGGAAATAGAAAAGCCTCACTACACAAAATATTTCAATTGTAGATTCCTGTTCAATCAATTCTGCTGACTGCTTTTAAGGGAAACATCTCCATACGTCAACTGCAAAATCAACAAATGGCACACTCCGTGTTTTATATAAGGAGCTTTAGAGGAGAGAAGCATTAACTTGGAATGGTAATATAACTATGCTAACCAGCATCACTAAAGTTGATGTGAGCCATTTCTTACTACTTCATCCCACTCCAGTTCTAATACTATTCTCCCTTCCCAGTAATGCTTGGGTTTGATACAACGGGTTACATTCAACAGATGAGAATCTAAACCTTTTCTATGGCTTTGTTTTGCAACAAGTGCCTAGATTATCACAGGAACCTAAAAAGAGCAAGTTCCTGTTTATCTTCTAATAAATTCTCCTTCAGCAGAAACCAAGTGGTGAGCACAACTGATTTAGCCTCTGAGCTTCAGAATAGGACAATATGCCCAGAAGATATAAATAATAGTTTGTTAAAGAGCATAAACATTCATCATATCTGCTTGGTGACATGAGAGGATCACAGCTAAAAAGGTCACTTTGTTAAGAACATTAGCCAGATAGAAATCAATAATATGTATAGCGCAGTAATTAAAAATACACCAGCAGACTCTCTGCGATGCTTCCAGCCATCTCCACTCTAACCTGAGATGTTATTGCCTATGGAAAGCCTTGGGGTGGAATCTCATCAGATTCTGGGCCCCTCCAAGCTGTCATTCTGAATTCTGTGAAGAGTTCATTTTCTGACCATGGGAACAATTTCCATCTTCTGATAAAAACACGTCAACATAGAGTCAAGTCATGACAATAAACCACAAAGACAAGCGGGTCAATTTGTTATTAAAAATTGTAGGGTTCTTATTTATGCAACTATTACTTTAAATTTTTTTCTTTAGTGTAACTGACTCGACTTTATTAAAAACCTTCCAAAATACCACATATTCCAGGCTGATACTGTTTTGAAGGAGTGCTGCTTTGTCAGAAGTGCCTTCTTTCAGATGAAAGCTCAAACAGAGATTCATAGACTGTCTCCTCGGAATGCAACTGAAGTTGTAGAACTTATACACATTACCACTTTTGGAAGGTGAATATTGCCAGAGACAGATGAGCGAGAGGTTTTTTTAAAATAAAATCAAGGTTACATCTTTGAGAAATACTAAACCCACTCCAGCACTGCTCAGAAAGGAAGTGGTTGCAAACCCCTGCGGTATGTCAATGGAAAGTTATTTATACAGCAATAGTTCACAAAAGGTAGGCAAATGCTGCCTCAGAAAGTGGTGGGGGGGGGGGGGGCAGGGTTTATTGAATATTTCCAAGAACAAGGTGAATAGATTCTTGTTAGACAGGGGAATCCAGGGAGAACTAAGGTAAAATGAAATGTAGGATTCAAAACATAAACAGATCACCCAGAATCTTATCTATTCCACCATTCACAAGGTCAAATGGTGTATTATTAAGCCTATTTTGTCTGTTCAAATATAAGTATTTAAGACCATTAGCTTACTTTCAGTTCAGAATAACCAAGGATAGATTATCATTCAGAAGACTGAAAAGTTTTAGAGCATCTGGAAGTGATGTGACTGGAGTCAAATTAAGTCTTGGTTCTTTCCTTAAAAGGTACTTAGAATAGTTTATGGAATGCAGTCATCTTTGCAGAAAAGTTCAGATTGTGCAGCTTCTAAGCTACACACGTTTAATTAGAAATGTGTAGGTATTAGGATCTGAGAAGATTTAAGTTCTCACTGCCAAGTGTATTCATTTAAAATGATTCCACAGTTCACAGAAAAGAAACCGGGGAGGATCAGTTTAAGTAGCACTTATCATGATAATTTCTCTGGATTTGAATCGCTACTGATTTACAGCATTATATATAGCTTGAGACATTTGTTGTGCTGTGTTTGTTTTAAGATTGTTCTAAATTGTCTAGATCGTAAATAGTTTTATTTCTTTTGTTTTCATCTCGTGTAATAAACTTCTGTTGTTAAAGAAACTCTGCAGCCGCTCAAAACTACATTTAGGCAATTGACCACCACATAATAAAAAAGGGCAAAATAAAAAACCATCAAGCCAGATTTCATTCTGGGATTCAACTTGTCCGGTAGCACCATTAGCTGAGATCAAGTCATAGAAATATCACGTTGCTCTTTTTGTAGGAACAGAAAATAGGAGCAGGCCATTTCGATCCTTCAAGCCCTGCTCCACCACTCACTATGATCATAGTCGATCATCCAACTTAAGATCCTGCCTTCTCCCCATATGGTTTGATCCCATTAACCCTTAGAACTAACCTATAACTAATTCCTTCTTGAAACATTCAATACCTTGCCCTCAAACACTTCCTGTGGTATAAAATTAAACAGGCCCACCGCTCTCTGGGTAAAGAAATTTCTCATCTCAACCCTAACTGGTCTCCCCATATCCGGAGACTGTGATGACTGGTTGTGGGTCCTCTGTATTCAGAAAATCCTTCCTGCATTTACCATTTAGTTCTGTTAGAATTTTACAGGTTTCTTTGAGATCACCCCTTATTCTTCTAAACTCCAACAGGCACAATCCTAAATGACCTAGTCTTATATTCATCAGTCCTGCCATCCCAGGAATTGCTCTGCTAGACGTTCGCTGTACTCTCTCAACAGTCAGAGCATCCTTCTTCAGATAAGGCGGCTGAAATTCAACACATACAATATTCTGGTTGTGGTCTCACCAAGACATCCCTCCTGTGTTTGAATCTTCTCACTACGAATGGTAACATGCCATTTGTGTTAGAGATAATGGGAACTGCAGATGCTGGAGAATCTGAAATAACAAAGTGTGGAGCTGGATGAACACAGCAGGCCCAGCAGCATCTTAGGAGCACAAAAGATGAAACGTCAGCTTTCCTGTTCCTAAGATGCCGCTTGGCCTGCTGTGTTCATCCAGCTCCACACTTTGTTACACCATTTGTGTTCTTCACTGCTGCTGCACCTGCATGCTAACTTTCAGTGACTAGTGTACAAGGACACCCAGGTCTCACTGCTCCTCAATCTACTACCATACAGAAAATAATCTGTTGTCTTGATTTTCCTACTAAAGCAGATAACCTCACATTTATTCACATTATACTTCACTGAACTTGTTCAAATCACACTGAAGCATCTCAGCATCCTCCCTAGTGTTCACCCTTCTACCCACAATATTCAAGGAACAGGGGCTTTCTTTAGACAGTTAATATTAATCCTTCAAATCACTCTCTTTGTGCAGGCTTGCTTTGCTTATACTTACTGCCGCATTTCCTATATTATACTAATGACTACACTTCGAAATTACTTCATTGGCTATAAAATTCTTTGCACCATCCCAGGATTGTGAAAGATGCTACAGAAATGCAAGTCTCACTCTATGTCTAATACTTTTTATTCACCCTCGGGATGTGGACTGTTCTTGGCTGGGCCAGCATTTATCATCTATACCTAGTTGCTCTTGGATACAATTGAGTGGCTTTCTTAGCCCCATTTCAGTTAATACTAAACTAGTTTGCTGTAAGTTTGGAATCACATATAGACCATACCAATTGGCCATCTATCATTCATTAACAGAATTCACAGTATCTTGTCTTCCTGGATAGAAATCCTTAAGCACAGGAGCTCTCATGGTGCAATGGTTCGTACCCTTCCTCTGAGCAAGCAGATCTGGGGTTAAGTCTCACCCCAAGTTTGGACGGCCAATGAAAATGCATTTATACTGTACCAAAAATGTCAAGAATCAACCTGTGACAATACAGTGCGACCGTCTTCTAGCCTGCTATGCTCAATACAGAATGGCACCCCTCAAGTCACAGCCTCTGGCTCCAAATTAGCAACTTGTTCCAGGATAAATATGCCATATCAATAGAGCACATGCTTTATCTGCCTTATGCACAATAAGGCAGTCAAACAGCATCTAAAATTCCTATTGCTGTTTACAGCATCAACAATGCTCTCCTACTAGAGTCTGAAATGCCAACTAAAAAAGTCAACCAATGCTCTGGATATTGCTAAATCTTAAACTTCTGATAACTTGCACGAACACATTTATCACATTGATACGGTCAGCTTCTTCATTCAATAGTTCAGCAGCAGTTGCTGGGCATGGTTACCAAATATACTTCCAGGCTGCACGAATGAACAAGAATTGCAGCCATCTTAACCGCTCTGCTCTGTTTACTGTCATGACCTGATGAGCAAACTTGATAGTGACATTGTTTCAGGCAAAGGATTCATGCAATCAGTGGACAACATCCTGCCAGGTTTTACACCCATTTCAATCTCCTTTCGTTTAAAGGAAGTTTGGCTCACCACTGCTGGAAGTTGTTTGCAAGAAGTGCATGGCGAGGCTAGCTAAGGGGGAAAAAAGAATCACATCTCCAAAGCTTTTCTCAACCGCTA
This sequence comes from Stegostoma tigrinum, assembly GCF_030684315.1. NCBI lineage: Eukaryota > Metazoa > Chordata > Chondrichthyes > Orectolobiformes > Stegostomatidae > Stegostoma > Stegostoma tigrinum. The sequence goes on along the minus strand of NC_081360.1, from coordinate 16,580,618 downwards.
TACTAGTCTGCATTCCTACTGCTTTGCACGAAAAGCTTGATTTTTTTTTCCCGTCACCGCGGGAATGACAACAAACAGGATGGATGGCATCTGCGTTTTATTAACTCAGTAATTATGAACAGTTACACATGCCTCCCCAAAGACTGTTCAACATCATTCATTTATCCAGACTGTCGCTTTCAATATACAATTTCATAAGTATTATGTACACACACATACACAACAACCTGCAAACTTGAAAAGAGGGAGCACAGACCCTACCAACTGCAAAAAGCATATAATATTATACGCTGTAGCAAGAGTAAGAAGTCAATAAGCCAAGTAACCTTGACTTGTGTGCCAGGATGTGTTCCTGATGATTTCACTGGCTAGGGGTGATAATTTACTTTTCATGCTTCCTTACGAGACATTCAAGAAAAAGAACTGCACTTATGTAGGACCTTTCACAAACTCAGGATAGCCACAAGCTCCCCTCCACCAGAATTTCAATGGAATATAGTCATTGTTGGTAATGTGTTCCAACAAACAACAATGTAATCAAGAGCAAACTGTTTCCAATTATGCTGCATGATAGATAGAGTGCTAAGGTTAACTCTTCTGTCCTTCTGCACAAAAGTTCCATGAATCTTTTGTGTCTACCTGAAAAGGCCAAATGACGTCCCTTGGTTTAATCTTTTAGCCACAAGACAGTGTAGTCCTCTTGAATTGCAAAGGACTGTGGGGTCGTGGGGATCAGTAGTCCTCACACTGGAAAATGTGGACTCTGAATCCATACAGAATTTCCACGGAGTTCATGATATAATGTGCTCACAACATTCTGAATGACAGGCTCTACTTACCTTCAACTGATATCTTCATTGCCTTCACTTACTTTAATTTGCATTAACCATTCACGTTAACCAGTTCACTCATAATTTTTCCTGTAACTTCAAAACAAATTTTCGGACTGAAAGTTTCACATCTAGCAAATGTATTGGAATTTGTGAATTGTGCTCTCCAGAGTTTGAACAAGATTGGCAATTTAGCCAAAGAACTGGGAGATTCCAGAGGTCTGACTGTACAACTTTAATATAATTTGTTCAAATAGTTCCTCGGTGTTGTCTACAGTTATTTGGTGAGTGCATGCTTCAGCGTCTCTCACATTAGCGCTTTAAAAAAAACTTGCTCTCCAGTGCTACCTGGCGGCTAACACTGCAACTGCATAGGGGTAGGCAAAAGAAAAATTAAATGGAAAATACTGACAAAAATGTACGATCAAGAATTGTTCACAAGATTAAACTTTGTCAGCAACAGCCACACACACTAGTCAAGGTTTCTTATAATGTAAAAATATAAGTAGTTATTTGGGCAGTGGACACTGTTGTTTGTGCTGTGGAACCAAACACAGCCAGTTAAATGTTTGGGCTTGAACATCACCATCAATATTTCTTGCCACACTTTTAATATAAACCAGTTTGTTTCAGACAGCCCTCAATGGTACACTATGACAAAAATCAAAGGATCAAAGGAAACATTGGGTCAAAAGGCCTATTTGGTAAATGGTGGTAAAGGAAGAATCACTGAGAACAGGCACTTACCTTAACAAGACTTCATGTCTTGGATGATAGCAATAAGTGCAAGTTTACACATCTAACTAGCTAATCAGGAGACACCAATGACACATCTGTCGCCATCAGGATCTCAAGCTACTCTCTTTCTCCCCACCCCGAAACTACATGACAGGATCACATTCGGCAGAGTTTAGTATAGTCACTAGCATTAACCCTTTCACCACCATTTTCTTATACACCAAAAAAGATTTCAGGACTATGATCCCTGCTGATGGTAATACTGAACAAATCGGATCCCAAAGTGAAACCTGGCTTGATAGACAATAACTTTATTTTGCGATTTGGTGACAGTGGTGGTCAATCACTGAATGTATTTACAACAGGCTATCAATATACTTTTGCCAAACACTCAACACAATAATACGAAATAGGTAACGTAGTTCATTCAGTCTTCCGAGCTTGGTTGGCATCTCAATAAGTTCATGGCTGATGTTAAATGTTTGGGCTTGAACATCACCATCAATATTTCTTGCCACACTTTTAATATAAAGCAGTTTGTTTCAGACAGCCCTCAATGGTACACTATGACAAAAATCAAAGGATCAAAGGAAACATTGGGTCAAAAGGCCTATTTGGTAAATGGTGGTAAAGGAAGAATCACTGAGAACAGGCACTTACCTTAACAAGACTTCATGTCTTGGATGATAGCAATAAGTGCATTCCCACTTACTCCCAATAATTCGAGTCCCCTGCCTAACAAGAATCCATACAGCTGTCTTAAAAGCATGAAATAGTTTACACTATAGAAGCATTGTTTGCAACAAAATATTTCTACAAATATCTGAATGAAAGGTTTGATTCTTCCATCCTGAACAACCTTACAGATTCTTAAACCTCAGCGAAGGGTCACCACATCTCCACTTTGAAGTTCTATGCTCAGTGGCACAGCTGTGGTTGGCTTCTGGAGCTTTCTTTTTACTGACATCTAATCAATTGCAGGGCAAAAAACACCTGGGTTTTCCACATCCTCAAAGTCCAGCAGTTTTCTGTTTTGGGATATTTTTCTCTTCAGTCACTCAGGTCTATTTCCAAAGCCTGTCTTTTTGGAGCATGTTGAACTAACATCACCTTTTGTGCTGACAGAGCCTTCACACAAAGCCTAGCCTTCCTGGTGGTTCAGCTTCAGGTATTTGACTCCTCACTGTGCAACACTAATTTTTATTTTTCTACCTCCATCACTAAGTACACTTAAGAGCTTTAAAGCCCTAAAGCTTCAGATACCCACATTACCTACAGATCTTGAAAATGCAACTAAAACTATGTACCCCCTCCTTAACACAATACAGAAATACAAGACAAACGTTAATCCACTTCAGAACCAAAGTTTACAAATAATAGGAATCTTTGCACCAGTTGTGCTTCTGCAGCCTTGCAGTACAATATTACAACTCTTCTCCATGGCTGAAATTCAAAATGCCCTACTACACATCACATTGATCACTGCTGTACCAAAGTTCAGCGGGCAATGGCTTTCTTTTCTACATAGTGGATCCTTTTAGGGCTAACTGTACATTTCCATTACATGTGTGCAGGCAAAGGAAGTTGCTCCAAGGAAACCCAATATTGCATAAGGCTGAGACTTCAGCCAGACATAGTGATCCATATTTGAATAGGTAAAGGAATTAACACTTGCCCGAGGTCAGGTGCTTAGGGCCAACTTGCTTTTCAGCAACATGACAGGGCAGGTTGCTGGCTTGTGCTCACTGGCCACCAGATAATTTTTTAGGGATATGAGCCAATACAGGCAGTTAGGCCACAGATCAGTTATGCTCTCAATGAATGATGGAACAGGCTTGAGGGGCTAAATGGCCTACTCCTGTTTGTATGTTCCTATATTGGAGCATTAAGCAGACATTTAGGCCAACAGGAGTGTCTGCACCCCATTTCCAGGTTTTCATTTTCTGTTAGCTTATTAAAAGCAGCACTGCACCATAAAATGCCTGATATGTTTCATTCTGCTACCACCTCTGCATTCAACAGGTTGCTGTGGTGTGTCTAATGTGTGAGTGAAAAATATTTTGTGCGTATTCCACTTTCACGAGTTAGTTGACTTCTCTTTTACAGTCTTCACTGTCTGGCTAGCAGCAGTGGGTTAACCCACGGAAAAGTGGATATGACCGGGTGCTCACGAACTAAACTCCTATTATTAGGGAATAACTCCACTGCCTTGTGGGTACCTTGGCAGAGTGAAAGGGTAATGAAGTAAACACTGACCAAAAACAAAAATTCAAGGGGAGTCCAAAGGTAGGCTGCTGTCCAAGTATGTAATACTCTCGGAAATGCCCGAAACCAAGGTGATGTCAAACTTTGCAATTCTTTGGACTCAACTGGGGAGATCAAGAAGAGATCCTTGACATTTTGGCAGTCCAGGGCTTCAGCAGGTTAGCGCAGGAGAGGATACTCCAGTTTTGCTGCAAAGTGTTAACACAACATAGGAAACAGCAGTTATGAGTGTTAAACCTGCCTTGACTGGCACAGAGAACAGGTACTGCAGGCAGTCTCCAATGATGGGAGGGACTACTATGTCCCAATTCAAGTCAAAGAAGCCCCTGAAAAGTAAGGTGATGACCAGTCATGACGCATGTGCTTTAATGGAGCCATGGAACAGAGCAGAATCCATTGTCCTAGGCAAACAAAAGAGGATGCCAACTCCTTGACTGGCAAGCCAGAACATCAGGGCCATAGGCACAAGACAGCTGAGTGACTTGCAGCTAGACAGAAAGGCACGTAAAACAGCCGTGATTGACATCAACCATCTCAGGCTCAATGAGAGCAAATCACAGGAAGAGAAATATACTCATCCAGCAAGGAAGGGTACAAAGGAATTGTGTGAGCAAGATGCAGGCTCAATCAACAACCACCTCCCGCAAGGACAGAAGGCTCCACAAACAGTTCGGAATTCAATTTCTTCATTTAAGTCAACCAAACAGGACCTGTTAAACTCAAGTCTCTTATGCTCCACCGTTGTGCTTCGCATCAAAGGTGAACAACCAGGTCTGTATCAGTTCTGCAACATTTACGTAAAAATACCCAAAAGATCTCAAAAACTAGAGTTTGTGTGGACCAGAACATGTGATCCTCCCGTTCAGACGTTATGGCCTTGGAGAAACAAATGAAAACTGATAGGGGCTACTTTCAGCTTTGCTGCTGTCAACAGCTTTATGTAACTAACACTCTTTTTCAGACCAAACCAAGCCCATAAGGTATCGTGGAGATATTCAAGATCAGGCCATAGGTACCAGCTGGATCTCTTCACCACCAGCTGTGACCCTCTCAATACATACAGCTACTACAGCACTGACCATCATACAGATCACTCCATGGGTTAGAATACATCAAGGCATTTTCTTTCACCATCCTCATCCTCCTATCAATACTGGCAATATAGCCTACCCAGATTAAAAACCATCCAGTGACTTAATTGTACAGACGATCGCTGCTATTCTTATGTGGAGTATGGAACTGAATTAGAATATATTTTGAGTCATCTACAAAACTAAACATACAGGAAGGAAGACTGGGAAAAATGCCTTACTGGATCTAGGCTAGAAACACTAATGGAACCTGTTATTGAAGTCAAGCAGTCAGCTCAAATAACTACAAGTGAGAAGACTCTGAATGCTCTATCAGCTACTTGAAGTACAGTCCAACCGACTGCGAGTTGGCACACTAATAATTAACAGTTTCAGCTTCACTAGAATATTCAGAGTCAGGGGCATGTATGATAAGATGAAAAAAAGGCAACACGTCCCCATCAAAGAAATTAGCTCAACTGCAAACAAAGGGAGGCAAATAGATTAAACATCTAAAGAAATTGGTGGAATACTACCTTGGAGGTAAACACTAAGGAGAACATGATCTCCAAAACACCACGCAACACATCCTAGAAAGCCTGCCTGTCATGGCACGAACAGAGAAACTTAAAACTGAACTAACTGTTGACTCACTTGGTGTGGGCAAAGCCTAAACTGAGGAAGCATGAGAAACTGATATTCCTTTAATATCTGCATGACCTTTCCTGCCTCCGCGGGAGAGAGAAGGTAGTGCCCCATATTTATGATGACGCAAAGGTTGTGGCCTTGCACAAGAATAAAGAGTGGCTGCACAGAGTGGGGTCCTGAATCAAAAAAACAAAGTTAATTAGAAAAGACAGATAACAGCAAGTCAGAGAATGAAGGAGCTCTGAAGATTTAGACTGCATATATTTCAATGTAAGGGATCTTACAGTTAAGGCTGATGAACACGGCGTGTATGGGAACATGGGACTCGGACATCATAGCTATTACAGAAATTTGGCTCAGGGAAGGACAGGGCTGGTAGCTCAAATGTTTTGGGTTTTAGATGCTACAGGAAGGATAGCAAGGGAGGTGAGAGAGGAGACAGAATAGCGTTTTTAATTAAGGAGAACATTACTGTGCTGAGGATATTTCTGAGTGACCATCCAGTAAAGTTATATGGGGAGAACATAGAAATCAACAAAGAAATGATCACCTTGATGGGATTGTACTATAGAAGCCCACCCCCTTTCATCCCAATAGTCAGATGGAAATTGAGAAGCAAATATGTAGAGTAATCTCAGATGTAAGGAAGAATAATAGGATTATAATAGCAGGGGATTTTAATTTTTCAAACATTGGCTGTCCTAGTCAGAGTGTTAAGGGCTTGAATGTTGACAAATCTGTAAAATGTGTTCAAGATAATTTTCTTCATCAACATATAAATGTGCCTACAAAAGAAGGAGCAAAACCTGACATTCTGTTGGGAAATAAGGCCGAGCAAGTGGCAGGGAAAAGGATGGGCCTTCCATAAAAGTTGAAGTTCTTAACTGGAGTAAGGCAAATTAAAATGGTATGACACAGGAACTTTCAAAGAAGTGATCGGAGCAGATGGTTCACAGGTAAAGAGATGATTGACAAGTGGGAGATTTTCAAAACAGTGACAATGAAAGTTTAGAGGCATTATTTTCCTGTCACAGTGAAGGTTAAGGCTGATTAGAGTAGGGAACAATGGATGAATAAAGATATTAAGGTTCTGGTCAAGAATAAAAAGAATCGTATAGACAACTGGGATCAACTGAATCTCTAGAAAAGTATAAAAGGAGTAGGGATATTCTTAAGAGGAAAATCAAGAGGCCAAAAAGGGAATACGAGATAGCCTTGGATGAGAAGGTTAAGGATAGTCCAAAGTGATTCTACAAGGCCCCTTAAAGATCAATGAGATGATTTTTGTCTGAAACTCAGAAATTGGGAGAGAAACTAAATTAATATTTCACAGTAGTTTTACCATGGAGAAAGAAATGGAGGCTAGAGAAATAAATATTAATGTTTTGAAAACAGTTCACATTACAGAACAGCAAGTGCTGGAGGTCTTAGAAAACAAAGGTGGATAAATCTTCAGGCCTTGATCAAGTTTATCCCAGTACGTTGTAGGAAGTTAGGGAAGAAATTGAGGTGCCACTTGCAGATATATTTGTATATCAAGCCAGATGCCAGAGGACAGAAGGGTGCTAATGTTCTGCCTTTATTTAAGAAAGGTTGTGAACAGCAGCCTGGGAACTATAGACCTGCAATTCTGACATAGGTGGTGGGTAAGTTGTTGGAAGTGATTCTGAAAGATAGGATTTAGAGATGTGGAGAGGCAAAGATTAATTGAGGATAATCAGCAAGGTTTTGTGCAAGGGAAATCAGGCCTCTCAAATCTGATTGAGGTTTTTGAGGAAGTAACCAAAAAGATTGTTGAGGGCAAAGCGGTAGATGTCATTTACATGGACTTTAGTGAAACCTTTGAAAAGGTTTAATATGGTGTACTAATTAGTGAAGTTAAATCACATGGGATTCAGGGAGAGCTTGCCAGTTGGATACAATATTGGCTTTATGGTAGGAAACAGAAGGTGATGGTGTAGGGGTGTATTTCCAGTCTGCAGGCCTGTGATTAGCAAAATTCCACAGCAATTGATACTGGGTCCACGTTTGTTTGTCATTTATATAAATGATATGGATAAGAATTTAGGATACATCTGCAAGTTTGCAGATGACACCAAAATTGGTGGTATAGTGGACAGTGAAAAAGGTTATTTAAGATTACAAAGGGATCTTGATCAATTGGGTTAATGGGCTGAAGAGTGACAGATGGAGTTTAATTTGGATAAGTACGAGGCATCGCATTTTGGCTAAACAAACAAGGACAGGACTTACACAATTAGTAGCAGGCCCTAGATAGAGCTAGAGAACAAAGACCTAGGGGTTCAGGTCCATAATTCTTTGAAATTTGCATCACATATAGGCAGGGTGGTTAAGAAGGCATTTAGCATGCTTGCCTTCATTGCTCAGACCTTTGAGTATAGGAGTTGCAATGTCATGTTGAGGTTGTATAGGATATTGGTGAGGTCTCTTCTGGAGTACAGTGTACAGTTCTGGTCATCCAACTATGGGACGGATCTTATTAAACTGGAAAGGGCTCAGAAAAGATTTAGTAGGATGTTGCTGGGTGTGGAAGGTTTGAGTTATAAAGATAGGCTGGGACATTTTTCAATGGACTGTAGGAGGTTGAGGGGTGACCTTACAGAAGTTTATAAAATTATGAGGGACATATAGAAGGTGAATATCAAGTGTCTTTTACTAGGGTGTAGGAGTTCAAAACCAGGAAGCATATTCTTACCATGAGAGGAGAAAGATTTAAAAAGGACATGAGGGGCTTTATTTTAAACAAGTCTGACTCATATGTGGAATGAACTGCCAGAGCAAGTGGTGAATGCAGGTACAGTTACAACATTTAACAGATATTTGGCTAAGTACATGAATAGAACAGATTTGGAGGAATGTGGGCCAAATGCAGGCAAGTGAACCTATTTTGGTTTGGTAACATGGTCATCATGGATTGTATGGACCAGAGGATCTGTTTCCATGCTACATGACTCTATAACAGCATCAATAAAGAGATGATGAGGATGCTGACACCTTCAAACACCTGGGTTCTATATTCACCAGCAATCGGTCATTTGAGATGAAAGTAATGCACGCAGCACAAAACCTACAACCGTTATGTCCAAGTGAAACAAATAATTGTGGAACAGCAGCAAACTGACAGAACATGAAAGGAAAGTCTATCCAGCCTGCAAATGCAGAACCTTCCTATACAGCAGTGAGACTATGCCAACATATTGTCAACGGGAGAAAAGAGTGGACAGTTTCTACCTTTGATGGCTCAGATGCAATTGCCATTGCAATAAAGATTACCAATACAGAGGGCACAAAGTGTACTAAGTTCCACATGCTTGCAAACAGTAAGGACTGCAGATGCTGGAAGCTACAGCCCATAAACGATGAGCCGGAAAAGCACAGCTGGTCAGACAGCATCTGAAGAGCAAAAAGTCAACATTTCAGATCGAAACCCTTTGTCAGACTGAAAGGTTTTGACCCAAAATATTGACTTTCTTGCTCCTCAGACGCTGTCTGACTGGCTGGGATTTTTCCAGTTCCACTTGCTTATTCATTGCTAAGCAAGCCATGTCTTTTCCTTCTTTATGGATGTGAACATTGCTGGCTAGATCACCATTTATTAGCCATTCCAAATCACTCTGGAGAAGATGGTAGTTGCTTGCATCTTTGAACTACTAGTCCTTGGAGTGGGTTGGAATGCCTACCATGCTGTCATGAATTAAATTAAAAGACAATGCAGCAGTGCTGAGGGAACAGTGATAAGACCATAAGACATAGGAGCAGAAATTAGGCTATTCAGCCCATCAAAATTGCTCCACCATTCAATCATAGCTGATAAGTTTCTCAAGCCCATTCTACCGCTTTCTCCCTGTACCCTTTGATCCCCCTGACAATTGAGAATCTATCTATCTCTGTCTTAAATATACTCAATGACTTGTCCTCTACAGCCTTCTGTAGCAATGAATTCCATGGATTTACCACTCTGGCTGGAGATGTTTCTCCTTATCTCAGTTTTAAAAGGTGTTCCCTTAATTCTAAGGCTGTGCCCTCGAGACCTAGTCTCTCCAACGAATGGAAGCATCTTCCCAACATCCACTCTGTCCTGGTCATTCAGTATTCTGTAAGTTTCAATTAGATATCCCCCGTATCCTTCTAAACTCCATCAAGGGTAAACCCAGAGTCCTCAAACGTTCCTCATATTTTATGGACCACCATTTTTGGCCATTCCTAATCACTCTGGAGAAGATGATTGTTCCTTGCATCCTTGAACTACTACAGTTCTTGGACAGTGTTCATTCCTGGGACCATTGTCGTGAACCTCTCCTTAACCTGCTCAGAGCCAGTACATCTTTCCTGAGATAAGGGACCCAAAACTGCGCACCATAGTCCAAATGTGGCCTCACCATAGCCTTATAGAGAGAGCCTCAGAACTACATCCTTGCTTTCATATTCAAGTCATCTCAAAATAAACGCCAAAGTTGCATTTGCCTTTGTAACTACTGAATCAACCTGCAAGTTTACCATGAGTGTGTCCTGGACTAGAACTCCCAAGTCTCTTCGCACTTCAGAATTCTGAATTTTCTCCCTGTTTAGAAAACTGTCCATACCTCTATTCTTCTTACCAAAGTGCATCACCTCACATTTTTCCCACTTCTTTGCCCACTCTCTTAACGTCTCCAAATCCTTCTGCAGCCTCCTCAACACTACCTGTCCCTCCACCTTTCTTTGTATCGTCTGAAAAACTTAGCCAGAATGCCCACAATTCCTTCATCTAGATCATTAATGTACAAAGTGAACATCAGGACGGTGTGTGGCTTTAAGGGCAACTTGTATGCGGTGGTGTTCCCACGTATCTGCCACCCTTGTCTTTCTCAAGGGGAAAATGCTGCCCAAGGAGGATTGGTGAGTTATTGCTATCACTGCCAGGTCTGAAGGAATGGAAGTTAAAGGTGGTAGATGTGGTGCCAATCCATCAAGCTGCTTTGTATTGAATGGTGTCAAACTTCTTGAGTGTTGCGAGAGCTGCACTCATCTAGGCAAACATTCCATCGCATGGAAGGTGACAGATCACTTCAGGAGTCATGGAATATTGTTCAATGCTTCTTTGTTTTGATGTACATTCCTGGAGATTTTCGATCACATTTATGACATCAGTTGTCACAAAGATACCATCCTGAGATTTGTATGCTACAGATTGCTAACATAACTTTTTCAAATCAGAACAGCTCTAAGAAAACAAAGTCTAAAGTTTTTGAGAAGATTTGTAACGTTTCTCACAGTCCTTGCATGGTATATTACACTGGTTTTGCGTACGGGATCCTTTACGTTAGTCAGTAGCTGTCATAGGGTGGTTGTCTGTTGGTGGGCTATCCTGATAGCTAGGGGTCTGAGTAGTCTTGTGGTCATCTCTGAAATGTCCTTGATGTATGGTAGGATGATTAACGAATCTGGTTGTGCTGTGTCTTCTTGTTGTCGTCTGTCTTGGAGGTAGTGGTGGATTGTACTTTTTGGGTATCTGTTCCTTTTGAAGACTCCATATTGGGCTCCTGTTCTGTTTTGCATAGCTCTGGGATGCTGCAATGTCTTGTGGCTCATTTAAATAGTATCCTGATGCAGCACAACCTGGAACTATGCAGGTATCAGACCCCTAGGTATCAGGATAGCCCACAAACTGACAACCACCCTATGATAGCCATTGACAAAGTAAAAGATCCCATACCAAAAACCAGCAAAACTGGTGTAATATACGAAACACCATGTGATGACTGAGAGAAACACTACTTGAGCCAAACTAGAATAAACTGACAACATAGATACACGAACACCAAGGAGACTAGCCACAAGGAGACACAAACAATTCTCACTTGCCTCACTCCACACCGACCACCAGGGAGACGAATTTGACTGGGAAAACACATTGATAGTCGCACAAGCCAAGTACAGACATGCAGGGAATTCCTAGAGGCCTAGTATTCCAACTGGAACTCCATCAACAAACACATTGAATTAGATCTTGTGTACAAGCCACTGAGAAACAGAACTAGAAGTAATACCAACCACCACTGCGAACCGAGGCATATAAATAACAAGCAGGACAGAACACAGACGCTTCACTGGAGGCACACTGATGATGTTACCCAGCAAGGAGACAAAACGTTTGTAACCAAACTCACCGGTTCAGTCAGCATGTCTACAACCTGAAAACAATGTCGGATTGCATTACTCACCTTCAAATTCATTTCAATAATGTTGAAGTTCATGGAAATGAGAATGAATGAGATACACATATACAGCAACTTGCCTTCAAAGTTGATTGGTCAACATGCACCACTCTCACTAGTGGTGCAGAAATGCAAGAACAGGAGAAAGATTTGCCCTGTCTCTTGCATGTAGTTCACTAGCGTCCACCTAAGTAATTGAGTTTACAATTGTTACAGTGACCACAGTCATGCAAATTATGGGGCTCAATGGGTCCAGAGAGAAAATGGGGAAAAAAAAAACCTTAGGATTTCTCATTCACTGCCCAATGGATTTCTGTTGGCATGGGGAGTACAGTTGAGTATCAAGAGGTGATTAGATCAGGCACAATAGTGATGTTCTACACAAGCTGGACAGCTTTCCAGACAAAGCATGACGCATTTGGTGAACGGAGGGAGGGAAAAGGCTTGCTTGTGAAATTGTTTTGCAGAATAACACTCTCTTCAGAATCAAAAGATCACTTAAAGAAAACTAAGCCAGAAAACATCTATGGCATTCATTTGTTCAGATCATGAAAGAATATGAACATGTTAATACACTGCCTATGTGCAACTTCTTCATTACAGGCTGTGATGTATTTCAAGATGCTCCTTGGCAAAAGGGGATAGGACTTGCAATAAATCAGAGACCTCTGGCAATGCCATGTGAACTCGATATTTATCATTTACTCCATTCAGGTTCAGGGTACAAGCTGTGGAACGGCCAACCTCGAAATCTGGTTATTTTCAATCCAACATCAACTTGTGCAATTTTGTTTGCTCCTTTAAATCAAAGAAAGATGGTCAAAGGATTTTCTGCCAATGAGACACAATATTCAATGACGCAAACTCACCGGCCAATTTGGGTCGTCTTGTTTTTCTCATCACATTTTTTAAACAAAAGTCACAGCAATCACTGGCATGTTTATTGTAATTTAATGCAAAACACCGCATCTGTCGTCTTGGATCCAAAATAACAAAGTTGATACTTGCAAGACAGTCCCACATATTGCTCTCCAAACAAATCAATACATTCCCCTTAACACACCCTCAGTAACAGACTAAGAATGCAGCATCACTGGCATCCAACTTTAAATTAATCCAAATATGTCTGGTGTAAATGCTGCTTGGTTGAGTGGGTAGAATATTTTACAGGGATAACATCATTCTATAATAGGAAATCAGACACACACTCCAGGCATGGTCTAACTATGGTTCAATGCAAGTTATTATTGTTAGGGGAAATTTATAGAGGCAACTGGAGTCTCAGCTACAGGCTGAAGAGCGAGCAAGAGACCAACGTTGCCTCTGAGGGAGGCTGTTGGCAGTTTTCACCTACTGTTTGTGGATGTCCCACCATGGAGTTAGTCACTATGGAGGTGAGAAGGTGCAAGGAACCCCCGTCCACAATAATCCCTCCTGATTAAATCCCCAACTCCAAACTCAACACAGAAAGGAGCATTAAAAAACAAAACCACTTGACCACTGTGCTTTACCCCAGCAATGAATCCCTCAGTACAAAGCTTGCACTCTTGGTGATCTGGATAAACTTGGATTGCTGCTGTTAGAAAGTCCAAGGAACTGATCTTAACTCAACAACTTATACATATAACAATTATACCTTAGCGCAGTAAAACAACCCAAGGCAATAGACAGGAGCCAAGTCAACAACATCATATTGAGCCAGATGACAAAAAACATGGTCAAACAGGAAGCTTTAAGGAGTGTCTTAAAGGAAAATATAGAGGTGGAGAGAAGTATACGGAATGAATTCTCGAGTTTAAAAGCCGAGCTACTAAAGGCATGGCCACTAATGATGAAAGAATTAAGCGGTTAATGTTAGAGGGAGGCAGAGGTCCTGGAGCATTGAGAGGCTGGAAGAGAACACAGATTGAGATGATGGAGGGGCTTGGGGGGGAAAAGAAAATAATTTTCAACTGAGATGTTGCTTAGGAACATAGAAATTGGGGGAAGCATTGGCAATTCAGCCCTTTAAGCCCACTCTGTCATTTAACATGATCATGGCTAATCTTATGCTGATCTCAGCTCCACTCTCCTGCTTGCTCCCCACTACCCTTTGACTGGCTTTGCATCAGAAACATCTGTTTCTCCCTTGAATCTGTTGACTGATTCTGCCTCCACTGTACTCTGGAACAGTGAGTTCCACAGATTCTCTGAGGAAATAATTTCTCTTCATCTCAGTTTTGAACCTACCTCTTCTCACTCAAGATTTATGACCTCTTGTTCCACTGTCCCAAAACAAGGAACAAATATTCAATGTCCACCTTATCAATCCCCTTTACCATTTTATACACCACCATCAGGTCCCCTCCGATTCTTCTGAACCCAGTAAGTACAAGCTCAAGCTATTCAACCACACTTCATACAGCAGCGCTTTCATCCCTACAATCAACCTGGTGGACCTGCCATCACATCCTTCCTCAAGTAGGGAGACCAAATGCGGTCTCACCAACACCTTACAGAATTGTAACAACACTTATTTACTTTTATAATCCAGTCCTTTTGTCATAAATGCCAGGATTCTGTTTGCCTTTCTTGTTGTAAGTTGTACCTGCATACCCACTTTCTGCGATTCATGTACAAAGACACCTAGATCCTTCTGTGCTGACTCACTTCCCTTTAAAGAATACTTTGCCCTTAGATTTTTCTGGCTAAAATGGACAATATTGACCTTATCCACCTTAAACTCTGTCTACCAGATTCTGACCCATTCCTGAGGACTATCTGTATCCAACCATAAACACTTTATCACAACATCTCTACCTGCTTTCCCACATATTTTAGTATCATCCACAAACTCTGCTATGTTACACTCTGTCCCTGCTTGCAGATCATTTGTATAGACTGTAAATATTTGAGGTTTGTGAACTGAACCCTGCTGCACTCCACTAGAAACAGTTTGCCATCTAGAGAAGGACTCATTTACCAAAACCCTCTGCTTTTTGTTGGTCAGTCAATCCTCTATCGAAGCCATTACTCTATGCTTAACCCCTGGGATCTAATCTTCTGTATCAGTCTTTTACATGGCACTTTGTCAAATGCCTTCTGGAAGCCTAGATATACCACATCATTCAAATCCCTATCATCTACCTTGCTGGTTACATCCTCAAAGAACTCCAACAGGTTTGTCAGCAAGACTTGCCCTCGTGAAACTGTGCTGAAACTGGTGAATTAAGCTATGTTTTCCAAGTGCTGAGTTATCTCTTCGCAAATGATTCACTCCAGCAACTTCCCCATTACAGAGGTCGAGCTAACTGGTCTATGGTTTCCCACTTTTTTCCTATCTCCTTTTTTGAACAAGGGTGTCACATCAGCATGTTTCAAATCCACTGTCACCTGTCCAGAGTCCAAGGCATTTTGGAAAATTGTAATTAATGTGTCCACTATCTCAGCTTGTTCCAGATCTCCAGTCAAATAAACACACCCATCTACTGCTACTGTCTTACTTCTATGACTCATGCAGAATTCACCTGACTTCATCTAAACACTCTGCAAGATTATGAAACTGCACTGAGCACAACGTAACAAAGCTTCAGGACTTCAAAACCATTTCCACAGAAAATATAGCAAGAGCTCTGGATGACCTCAGGTTTACTGATGATAGAATGTAGGAGGCCAACCAGAACTACATTTGAATACTCAAGTCTACAGATCATAAATGTTGGTTTCAGCAACAGATGACCTCAAACAGGGATAGAGCCAGGCGATATAACAGAGATAGAAATAGACAATCTCAGTAACAGCACAGAAACTCAATTTGGGACTCAAAATTTGTGCCAAGATTGCTATGGTCCAATTCACTCTTGGACAGTTGGCCACGAGAGACAGGGACAACACTACGCAACTAAAATTGGCAGGTGGTAAATCTTGTTTATCCAGTACTGTATGGTAGACAAGCAGTCTGACAAAGACAGTGTAGGGGATCAATGGGGTGGTGATGATGTAGTCTATAGTGTATATGTAAAAATTAGCAGTGTTTCTGGACATCGTTGCCGAGGAACAGGATGGACTCTGAGATCGAAACTTAGAGGACTACAGAGGTAATGGTCGAGAACCAAAAGACATCACTGGAGATTCACTGACTACGTGAACAGGTAAGTTGGAATCAGGAGCTTTGGAAGACTTGAATTCTCCAGTCCATCCTGTTGGATGGCAATGGCGAGCTGCTAGAGGAGGATGGCATCGTCATCCATGTCAGAAGTTCCAGACAGGTCAAGGAAGGATGGTTCACCTTTGGCACATTCACCTTTTATTTGTAATTTTGATAAGAACGATTTCCATTCTGTCTCGTTCTTTCATCCCATCCTACTCCCTGACTACATCTTTGTCAGTAATGATATTGAAAGGCTATTGCAAGTCCACATTATGATGTAAACTGTGTGATTTCATTTCTGTTGTTCTGATTTCTCTTCTGATTTTATCTATTCGCAGTTTGGGTTTCTAGTTTTTGAATCCAGTAACTGGTGAGTTTTTTCCTATTCATTTGTGAGATGGTGGTGTCACTGGCTAGGCCAGCATTTCTTGCCCATCCCTAGTTGCCCTTGAGAAGGTGGTGGCAAGCTGCCTTCTTGAAGTCCTGCAGTCCTCCTACTGTAGGTTGACTCATGATGCTTTTAGGAAAGGACTGCCAGGATTTTAGCACATCCACAGTGAAGGACCGGTGATATATTTCCAAGTCAGGATGATGAGTGGCTTGGAGGGGAACTGGAGGTGGTGGTGTGCCTGCTGCCCTTGTCCTTCTAGATGAAAGTGGTTGAGAGTTTGGAAGGTACTGTCTGTGGACCTTTACTGAATTTCTGCAGTACATCTTGTAGATGGTACACACTACTGCTCTGAACGTCATTGATGGAAGAGTGGATGTTTTTCTGTGCATCTGAAGATAACAATTTGTAGGTATTTCTGTAACCGTGGTGACTTCTCTTAAAAACTGCCTTTGAGGCTTGAGTTTACAGTGAATGAGTTTTGTGCACTTTGAATGAAGTTTTGTGACTTTTTTCAATTTCATCAAATGCTAGGGCCTCAGCCCTGTTAGAGATTCCTAGATTGTGATTTATTAAGCTTAAAGGAAACATAAATAGCTTGGAGAGAGAGAGAGAGAGAGAGAGAGAGAGAGAGAGAGAGAGAGAGAGAGAGAGAGAGAGAGAGAGAGAGAGAGAGAGAGAGAGAGAGAGAGACTGTTGGGTTTTAGTTTTTACTTCGAGGTTGGAGCAATCCTGTGAAGTCCTTAGAGTAGGATATTTGTATAGACTAGTACTCCTGAGAAAGGAAGGATATTTGATGGACTAGAAACAAAACAGAAATTGCTGGAGAAGCTCAGCAGGCCTGGTAATATCTGTGGAGAGAAATCAGAGTTAACATTTCAGGTTGTCACCCTTCCTCAGAACAATTAGCTTACTTCAGAGTGAAGAGTTCGTGTTAGTCACAGATCAGAACTGATGAGATCATATCTTGATGAGGTTACTTAAGGCTAAGTATATTTAAGCACGTGCATGATAGCTAAAGGAAGATGTTAATTGTGACTCTAATCTAAACTTCGAAGTCAAAAGTAACATAAGTCTACCGAATTGTTAGCTCAGTTGACTGGACCGCTGGTTTGTGATGCATAATGGAGCTAACAGTGTGCTTTCAATTTCCCTTGCTTGAGGCATGGTGGCCCTCAGGTTAAACTAGCAGTCATCTCCAATGGGACAGCAATGCTATAGTCTGGTACGACTATGGCAATTTTCAGTTTTTTAGATGCAGGGACACTGGTGTGAGTATTTTGAGTGATGTTTTTGGGTACAGTGCCTTGGATGTGTTTTGGATAACATGCAAAAAACTGTTCTGTTTCTTTTCGAATCATTAAAGTGTGTTTTGGGATGAATGGATTATACTTCTGCGCATACATAAAAATCTTTGAATTAGTAGTAGATGGTATTCTGTTTTATTTTCATTCTTTTGTTAATAAACTACTAAGTACTCACGATTCAGTGACAGACCACTTTGTTAAATTCAAATTAAAAATATATTCAATCAATCAAGCCAAGTTCCTATCTGGAAACTAACTTGTCCCGTAAGAACATCTGTGATTATTAGAGTCCAAGTTATCTCCTTAATAGCTTCTTGAGAATCCGCAAATGTAACCCAAAACACACAGCTTCAAGTTACAGCATCTCTTCTGACAGTTTTGACAGTTCAATGGATTATCAGAACAGGGAAAGCAAAGCCAAAACAGTATTTTCACCAGATGGGCCCGAAAGGAGAACAGGATGGCACAAGGCTCTGAAGCATTTTTGAACACAGATGTCAGAATACATTCCTTTACACAACAATAGTGGACAACTGTAATAATTTGCCAATGTTTTCCTGTGTTGGTGCAATTTGAGAGAGAGGAGTGAAAAAGAGATTGTTCATAACTGTTAGTATCTGTTGGAGTTTCTGTGCCATCAGCAAAAGATCCTGAGCACCAATCGTCCAGATGAGTGGAGAAGTAATTTATCCCAACTGACAGTGTCACATTCTATTCTGCATTTAAATATTAGCAATTAATCATCTGTTTTAATTACCCATCAGACTGATATTTATTGATGTGAACAAAATTATTAGCGTAATATTTCCTGTCATGTATATTACTTTTCAAAACAGAATCAAGCCCTAAGGACTCGGTGTTGGGTTTCTTTCATATTAGCTTGATTTGCCATCAACACGAATCCACTGCCATCACTGTGCATGTTGCCATCACAACCCATTCCCAACTTTGTTAGAATAATTACTAAAAGCACAGGTTACAACGGCCATATTTAGAGAAAGAATCATTCGCTTTGCTGGGTAGTTTTAAACATCCATTATCAGCCACAAACAGCAAGTTGTTCAGGTTCCCACCTTTGTAAGGTGGTGAGGGCATCTCTCTGCTCTGTTCCCACTTTTAAATCAAGAGAAACATCATTCAGCAATCTCCTGTTAAATAGGAGCATCACAAATGATATATCATCTCATGTTAATATTAAGTAATCTGTTAAGTGGAGAATCCTCTAGTTGGATTGCTTTCTCACCTTTCTCTAAAGCAAGTGATGTCCAATTGAAAAACATCAATTACAATTATTTTAAAATGTGTTCCCTTTGCCAGAGACTGATGGTCACCACTGGTTGGAGGAAATTACACAAACATAGTAATGGAGACTAATTCATCTAACAAAAACTGCATTTATACAGCACATTTAATACCTTAAACCATCCTATGACAATGCAAAAGAGCATCATCAGGCAAAACAGGACACTGAATCACATCAGTTTGGTGAAAGAGGTAGGTTTTTGAAGTGCACTTTCAAGGAAGAGATGTGGAAAGGTTTGAGAACAGAACTCAAGAGTTTAAGGCGCTGAATGCAATACCACCAATGGAGCAGTGAAGGAAACATAATTGTGTAGTTAATAGCACAATGATTCTGTGGCAAGGTTTGGCCTGTTTTATTACTTTAAAGACACACTATGAGTTTAAGTAATTCAAGAGTATTTCAAACGTTCTACATTGTTTTGTAGGATTGTCCGGCATATCTCCTAAGTGTACTTCAATTCAGCGTGCTTTAAACTTTACCAGTGAGACATGATTTATTCTCACGCAGTAATATAATTTCATACCAAAAACCCAATATGTTTTATGTGTGCTTGATGTCAAACAGAGAAGCACCCACCCACTAGTTATCCAGCTATTTTAACTGTCAGCAGTCCTGTAAAGCTCTATCCACTAGAGGGCAATGTTATTCCAAATACAAGAGATGTCTGATCGAGATTTCAATTCATTCAAGATCCATTCACTTAAAGTCAGCCCATAGAAGCTGTAAACACTGGAAAGCTGAAAACATACTACTGATTTGATGGCATATGAAGGTAAATTATTTGGTTGGATTATAAGTCCATTCATCTTTATCCTGTCACATGCCAGAGGGCCTGCTGTGCACTGTCTTAACTGATTTTTGTTATAAGTAAAAACAACCATTTTTACCAAATCCAAAGATGAAAACTGATTTTATTGAAGTAAGATTGTCATCTACTGATTTCCATCTGGTTTTACTACTTGAGTTGCAAAAACTGTAGAACATAACATTTGTAGTACAGAAATGGGCCATTCAATGGATCCTCATTAGTGTTTATGCTTTACACAAGCCTCCTCCCATCATATGTTCTTCTGGTCCTTCTTCCCTGCTGTTTATTGAGTTTCACTTTAACTGTTGCATTGACTACTGTCTCTGGCAGCAAGTTCCATGCATCTATTATTCTTTGGATAAATAAGTTTCTCTTGAATTCCCAAGTGGAGTTATAAGTTACACTCTTGTATTCATAGCCCTGAGCTTGACTCACCCAGGTGGAAACATTTTAAGTCAAGTGTGACAACCTCCCTTGATATTTTCAAGGATTTATAACAGGTCACCCTCAATGTCATTTGTTTTTTATAGGAAGAAATAGGAGCAGACAAAAATCATTCAGCCGCTAATGGTTGGTGTCTTTGTATTTTGAATTCCACATATACATCTACTGTACCCCAACAACTGCCTTTTGCAGAAGAGTTTCAAAGTCACACAATCTTCAGAGAAAAACCTTCCCCATATACCTGCTCTGAAAGGCCAACTCCTAACTTTACAATCATGTCTCCTAGTTCTAGACCAACCCACAAACAAATATTTGCTTCACGTCTACCATTCAGGATCTTACACATTTCAATCAAGTTATCCCTCACTCTTCTAAACTCCAGAGGAGACAAGTCCAGTCTGTCCAACCTATTTTCATCAATCGAGTAAAGCTCCTTTGAACCACTTCCAATGTATTTACATCCTTCTTTAAATATGAAGATAAAAATTACATACAATATTCGAGATACGGTCTTACTATTGTCCTGTATGACTACACATACTACCTTTAACTTTTCGTTCAACTTTCAAAGAATAGCATCCCATTAGCCTGCTTGATTGTGCACTGTGCCTACGTATTAACTTTGTACCTCACACACCAGAACACCTAAATCACTCTGCACCTTGGAATTTTCAGTTGTCTAAGTTTCAGTAATAGTTTGTTTTTTTTTAAATCTTCCTACCAAAGGGAACAACACCAGTTTCCCAAATTATACTCCAACTGCTAGATTTTATTTACGCACTCAACCAGTCTATATCTCTCAATTTCCTCACAACTTCTTCAAAATTTGTAATGTTGGATACTTCTGCTCCTCTCCTTAAATGGACTCTTGATTCAGAAGTACTTCCAAAGGTTCTGATGAAAAGACATATTGGACTTGAAATGTTAACTGTTTCTTTCCAGCACTCCCTTATTTGAAAGGTATTTAATTAGTCGTAGAACACTTAGGGGCAATATTCAGAGACATGCACTATTACAAGTCATTTTCTTTCTGTATTTTTACAAGCAGTGACGCAGGTTTAAACCAGTCCCTAAGATTACATCACCCCCTACACCATGAGCTTTTATTTTCTGCAACAATCTTTGGTATGATACCTTGTCAAATGCCTTCTGGAAATTCAAATGCAGTGCATCTACAAACATCCCTTTACTGACAGCATATGTTACTTCTTAAAGGAACCCAATAAATTAGTTAAACAGGGATAATGGGAACTGCAGATGCTGGAGAATCCAAGATAATAAAACGTGAGGCTGGATGAACACAGCAGGCCCAGCAGCATCTCAGGAGTGCAAAAGCTGATGTTTCGGGCCTAGACCCTGATGAAAGGTCTAGGCCCGAAACGTCAGCTTTTGTGGTCCTGAGATGCTGCTGGGCCTGCTGTTCATCCAGCCTCATATTTTATTATCTTAAATTAGTTAAACAGGGCTTCCTTTTGACAAAACCATGCTGACTCTAATTACCTTCAGTTTTTTCTAATTATGCAGCTATTACCTCTTTAATGACTGATTTTAGTACTCCATCTGACAGATGTCAAGCTAACTGGCCTAACTTTGCCGAGTTCTGCCTGTTTCCCTTCTTGAATAATAGGGCTATATCTCCGACTTTGCACAGGATGAAATCTTTTCTGAATCTATGGAATTCTGAAAAATTTATACCAAAACATCTAATAATCCACTTTTAAGAGTTTCTCCTTTTTGAGACACAACAGCCCAGTTATTCAGTTTTTCCCAATAAATGCAATATCTCAAATTTGGCGTGATCCTTTTTTGAACTCTCTCCAATACATTTGGCACTTCTTAAAAACTGGAGATCTGAGAAGTTGACAGCTAAGTGTGGTTCTGTACACAGTTAATGTAACTACCCTGCTTTTCAGTTCCAGCCCTCTAAAAATAAACCCTTGACCTTTGTTATTAATCTTAGGGACTGGTTTAAACCTGGGTCACTGCTTGTAAAAATACAGAAAGAAAATGACTTGTAATAGTGCATGGCTCTGAATATTGCCCCTCAGTGCTCTACGACTAATTAAATACCTTTCAAATAAGGGAGTGCTGGAAAGAAACAGTTAACATTTCAAGTCCAATATGTCTTTTCATCAGAACCTTCGGAAGTAGTTCTGAATCAAGAGTCCATTTAAGGAGAGGAGCAGAAGTATCCAACATTACAAATGAACATCATGAAAAAATCATTTCCAATGTACAGAAATAATCCCCAAATTGACTATTTTAATATTTGCAGTCCTCCACCCCCAAGGAGTGTGGGGAATTCTTATCTCTACAATCAAATATGCTTCCTCCCAGTTACTTTTACTGAGATTAAATTCCCAACATATACACCCATTCTGCAAGTTTATTGATGGCTTTCAGTCTGAAGATTTCTGTATGATGTGTTATAGATCCATTTCACCAGACAGCAATGTCCACCTCCAGAGTTGCATTTTGTAGCTGTGAAGAGGGAATATCTGATGTGACAGCCTTACACCAAACCCTGCAATAACAGATTAGGGAAAAAGTGCTGGTGTGCTGTGTCCTCTGCTGTTCAACTAAAGCAATTACAAGAGGAAAGAACCACCCCTTTGAGAGGACAGTGGCGTGTATACTTCAAGGTGATCTAGATACATGCACAACGCTGCTAGAAAGGGAGCACCAGAATTTTGACACAGTGACAATGAAGGAACGGTGATAAAGCTCTAAGTTAGAATAGGCTGCAGCTTGGAAGGGAACTTTCAAACACTGGATGTTCCCAAGTATTTGCTACCCTTGTACTTTGAGAGATCATAAATTTTGGTGTCACTGGAAAAGGGAGTGAGTGTTTAAAAATTGATGAATAGGGTGCCAAACACGTGGACAGACAACTACTGGCTTGTGCAGTGCAGAAGGTGAATAGACTTTGGAGTATCAGGCAGTGCAGCGCTGGGTTCCAAAATGATATCTTC
The DNA here is from genome assembly GCF_030684315.1 of Stegostoma tigrinum. Taxonomy (NCBI): domain Eukaryota; kingdom Metazoa; phylum Chordata; class Chondrichthyes; order Orectolobiformes; family Stegostomatidae; genus Stegostoma; species Stegostoma tigrinum. Next base: position 16,557,498 of record NC_081360.1, on the reverse strand, counting down.
AAACCAGACCATTTAGGGTTTACCGGGCAAGACAATGAACAATTGAGATAGAGCGGAAAAGTACATAGAAAACATGCCTAATGTAAAAACAGCCTGTGGAAATGGTTTGCTTGTGTGGCCTACATAGGACCATCTGGACTTGTTTATCCAATTGTTTTTGAGGGTTGGAAACATACTGAAGTTATTATAAAATGAGGATTCAGCATATTATAGTTGATTCAGAACAGTATTAATATCAGGGCTCTCTGGACTTTTCACCATTGGCCGGGGTTTGAAAAACCAGTGCAATAGAATCTGAGATAGAGGTCTGAGTACAACTGTTGCCAAAATCCCTGATATATACAAGGTAGTGGGAGACTCACTTGTTTCCATCTTTTTATTGTGTAGTTAGAGCTAATAGAGTCACTCATGAGTGTGGATATGTCTCTAATATATCTATTAAGTAGATTAACTTCATAAATTTGCCTCATATTAAAGTGCACACACCTGCTTGTGTTAATTTTGACCAGACCTTGAAGAACCCATTAGGTACTTTCAGTCAAACAACACATGTGGTGATTACTTGTTGCAGTGTTCCCAGCCTATGTCCTACTCTTGTAGCCACAGTACTAAGTGAGATAGTAGGAACTGCAGATGCTGGAGAATCTGAGATACCAAGGTGTAGAGCTGGATGAACACAGCAGGCCGAGCAGCAGAGGAGCAGGAAGGCTGACGTTTCAGGCCGAGACCCTTCAGTACCACTTGGTGCCACAGTACTAATATGGCTGGTCTGGGTCAGGTCTGGTTAATGGTAATCTCCAGCATGTTGACGGCAGTGGAGGAGGGGAAAAAGGAGTGTACAGGATAGACAGGTCACAGAGGAGAGGAAACACAATGGTGGGCAGCCAGTGGTGTGTGGGGATGGTAAGCCCGTGAGAATGGGGTGGGGGAGGGGTGAACATGATATTGGGAGGGTGGGGCTGAGGCAAGCACGCAAAGTGAGGGGGTGGGGACAGCACACAGGGGCTGCTGGCCGGGGGTGGGGGTGGTTTAAGCACACGGCAGTAGGGGAGCAAGTGGGAAAGGAGGTAATGAGCAGACAGGGGCAGACAAAACTATTCACAATTAACATCTTGGACTATGCAACTCTCTCCAGCAACATACAAAAGAGTTTCAGATTATTTTAAGATTTTTCTCACTTGCCTTACACAGGCAAATACAGAGCACCCAACAAATCCATCCCAGGCTCATCTGGCACCGTTTGTGATGAATTTGTGACACCAGACTGAATTCTAAAGCTATGGTTACTTGACATGGGAGTAAGATGATGTGACCAACCAGAACTTGGCCCAGTAAATATTGTGGCCCCTGTCACTGCCACTTGGGAATTTCTGGCCTGATTTGACATTCACCACCTCCCCAACTATCCCTGGCAATCCCCAAACAACCAATGGGACTGTTGTCTGCTTTATGCAAGGGGCTTAAGTAAACTGCCCCTTTCCAATATTCAGAGATAAAACAATCCATGTCTCTCAGAAGCCCACATCTCAGCAGAGAGCTTAAGAGGGAAACTGAAAAGCAAATGTGAACATGAAACCTGCTGGACATGCATGCTCAACTTAGTATTAGCTAAACAGTGAGTTTCCAGCTTCTGCTTTGGTAAATCAGGAGTTCAAATCGTACTCCAGAAACTTTAGCAATCTAACCAACATCCCCTTGACATTTAGTGGTGTTACTGTCAACGTTCTTGGGGTTACCACCGAACCGAAACTCAATTAGACTCGCCACATAAACACAGTAGCTCCTAGAGGTCAGGGGATAGGAATACTGCAGCATGTAACTCACTCCCTACTCCTCAAAGCCCGTCCACCATTTACTAGGCACAAGTCAGGAGTGTAATGGAATACTCCCCGCTTGCCTAGATGAGCGCAGCCCCAGCAACACTCAAGCAGCTCGACACAATCTAGAAAAAGTAGCTCGCTTGATAAGCACCACGTCTACAAACACATGCTGTCTCCACCACCGATGCTCAGTAGCAGCAGTGTGTATTACCTGCAAGCTGCACTGCAGAAATTCACGAAAGATTATAGAATCCCTACAATGTGGAATCAGGCCAATTGGCTCATCAAGTCCACTTCAAACCTCCAAAGAGCAAAACACCCAGACTCGACTTTCTACCCTATCCCTGTAACCTTGCATTTCTCATGGCTAATCGACATAACCCATACATCCTCGGACACTATGAACAATTTAGTATGACCAAACCATTTAATCTGCACATCATTCAACTGTGGAAGGAATCCGAACACACAGAGGAAACCCATGCAGGCACGGAATATGTAAACTCCACACAGATAGTCACCCAAGGACAGAACTGAACCCGGATCCCTGATGACATGAGGCAGCAGTGCTAACGACTGAGCTATCATGCTGCCCTGATACTTAGGCTGCACATTCCAAACCCACGACCACTTCCATTTAGAAGAACGAGTGCAGCAGATCTATCCGAGCACCACCACCACATTCATGTTCCCGTCCAAGCCAGACATCATCCTGACTTGGAAATGTATTGCTGTTATTTTACTGTCACTGGGTCAAAATCCTGGAATTCCCTCCCTAAGGGCATTGTGGGTCAAACATCAGCACTTGGACTGTAGTGGTTCCAAAGACAGGTCATCACCATCTTCTCAATGGCAACTAGACAGGGGCAAGTAGTGCTGGCAGTAAGCCACAAATGAATTAAAAAGAAACAACACAGGCTAAAAGGAGAGAAGAAAAGTGTGAAGTAGAACATTTTCAGAGGAAGAATAAAGACTGTAACTAAAGGGTACAATTTTAAAGGCGATTAAGGAGCAGAGACACCTGGGGAACATGTGTAAAGAATTAAAAATGACAGTACGTGTTAAGAAAATGGTTGGAAAAAACATGCAGGACCTTGGCCACTACTGAAGCAGAGATCACGGAAGCAATGAACTTATGATTAAACTTTATATATAACAATGGCTCAGCCTCAACTGCTCTCTGCAGAACATAATTGCAAAACAAAATTCTCTTCATTTCCATGTTAAACATGAGACCCTTTACATTTAAGCTGTCTCTCCTAGTTCTAGTCTCTCCCAAAGGGAAAACGTCCTTTCAGCATCCATTTTGTCAAGTCCCTTCAGGGCATTATAAAAAGAATCACAGCTCATTTTTCTAAACTCCAATTAATAGCAAGCCGTGCAATCTTTCCTTCAACCTAGCTGTCAGTATTATGCTCGTGCAGACCAGTGATCAGGCCTGGACATAACAGGCAAAGATCTATGTACATACAGTCAGATTTACAGCATGGAAACAGACCCTTTGATCCAACTCATCCATGCCAACCAGATAGCCTAAATAAATTTAGTCCCATTGCCAGCGTTTGGCACATATTCCTCTAAACCTTTCCTACTCATATGGTCATCCAAATGCCTTCTAAATGCTGTAATTGTACCTACTTCCACCATTTCCTCCAGCAGGTCATTCCATACTCACCAGCCTCCGTGTGAAGAACATTCCCCTTAGGTCCCTTTTAAATCTTACCCCTCTCACGTTAAATCTAAGTCCTCTAGTTTTGGACTCCCCTACCTTGGGGGAGAAGATCTTGACTACTCACCCTATCCATACCTCTCATGATTTTATAAACAGCCATAAGGTTACCCCTCAGCCTCTGATGCTCCAGGGAAAATTGCTCCAGCCTATTCAGCCTCTCTCCATAGCTCAAACCGTCCAACCATAATAACATCTTTGTAAATCTTTTCTGCAGCTTTTCAAGTTTCACAACATCTTTCCTATAGCACGGAAACCAGAACTGAACACAGTATTCCAGAAGTGGCCGAACCAATGTCCTGTACAGTTACAACATGACTTCCCTATACCTATACTAAATGTACTGACCAATTAAGGCAAGCATACCACACACCTTCTTCAATGCCCTGTCTATATGTGACTCCACTTTCAAGGAACATTAAACTTGCACTTCAGCGTCTCTGTGTTTGTGAACACTCCCCAGGTCCTTACCATTAAGTGTATAAGTGCTGCCTTGATTTGCCCAATGAAAACATAGCACCTCACATTTATCTAGATTAAACTCCATAAGCTGTTCCTCGGACCATCTGATCGACATCAGCTGTACTCTAAGGTAACCTTCTTCGCTGTTCACTACACCACCAATTTTGTGTCATCTGCAAACTTATTAACCACACCTCCTACATTCACATCCCAAATTGTTTTATATAAATGGCAAAAAGCAGTAGATCTGGCACCAATCCTCGCAGCACACTGCTGGTCACCGCCTCCATCATTAACTTCTGTCTAACTTTGAGCTAGCTCTCCCTGCATTCCATATGATCTAACCTTTCTAACCAGGCTCCCATATGGAACCTTGTTGATCGTTTTACTGAAGCCTGAACAGACAACTTCTACCGCTCGGCCTTCATCAATCCTTTTCATCACTTCTTTTCTTCAAAAATCTCAATCAAGTTAATGAGACACTATTTCCCATGCACAATGCCGTGTTGACTACCCCTAACAGACATTGCCTTTCCAAATACATGTAATATATATCAGATGCCATATCTAAGCTGAGACATTAGGAATAATTTAACTATCAGTAAAACAAATTTTGAGATTCTGGATTTTTGTGACAAAACAATCCTATTTTAATAAAAAAGGACATTTGTTTTGCAATGTCCAACTTCCATTCCAGTTGCCATGTTTTTAACGGTTACATTTCAATTCGACTGGTCAATTAAAGAATCAGGCAATTTAAATGAATATTTAAAAAGAGACATGTACGTTAAAAGTGATTGGGGTTTTGGGCCATCTGTCCATGACTCAGACTCAACTCTCGTAACCATAGGGTGGGATACAAACAATTCCTTCCTCCCCACCCAATGCCTTGACACTCAGAGCTGTCCAACACAGCAGCTTCCCAGCAGTGGTCACAACTGAAGTGTTCAAACCCAAATTCCTCCCTCTTCCATCAGACATTGAACAAAGCTCAGCCGACAGCTGCTGGCAACCTACCTATTCATTTCTTCCGCATCCACCCCTGGCCCGAGCTCACAGCCTTGCTGGGTGGATATGGGATTGTTCAGCTTTGAGATGAAACAATTATGTTAACCATCAGTGCAGATGATGTATCAAAACAAAAAAAGAAGTGCAAGTGAGGTAGAAATAAAACCATTGAACTTGGAAGGACACACTCAGGGACCATTAAGGGAACTGAGTCATAGCTGCAAAGAATTTAATAAAAATGCAGGAAAACTTTTAAGGTCAGAGACTGGAAAGGAAAATAAAGTTTTAAAAATGTTGATGAAAGAATAGTGACTTAATAAACATGTGGAGAAGTACCTGGTTGAATTTGTACTGTACTGGACACCTGTTATTTCTAATGGTGAAACACAGGGCATAGCCGAACTCTACATCCTTAACAGTGCCCAACTAGAGCCACAATGGGAGCGCAAAGGGAGCAGATGCAGTCTGATAGCTCGGTATTCAGGCCCTGGGATATGATGGCTCTTTAACTGCTCTGTGGGAGCTAGAAAATTTGGATAAATGCCACCAGTCAACTCCAATGCAGAAATTTAGAATTTGGCAGGTTAATAAAAAGTCTCACCATCTTGAAACACCCTCTCCACATTCAGGCCATAGGTAGCACATGTTTCGTAGTAGGTGCACCGCTTCAGATCGTTGGAGAGTTTCCGGGCCCTGGAGTCATCGATCACACGTGGATTCGCGGCGCTGATGGCATCTGCAATGGGAGAATATGAACAGCAGATTACCATGTGCTGAGTGCTTAGTGTAGACATAAACCAGCTAGGATCCTCAGCACCACTCTTCAGTGCAGCGATCTTCAACATGACAAGCATAGCCACATTGGTCTTCATCAACTGACAACAGGAAAATGTGAACACTGGTGAAATAGGCCAACAAAATCTAATGCAGAGAAGTGCCAAGAGATGGAATTTTGAAGGAAAGATGAGGAGGGGCAACATGACCTAAATGGTATAACTTTACTGAGGACAGAAGGACAGTAACAAATGATTAAGATAACAAAGGCGTTGAAGGTGGCAGAACAAATTGATGAAGCTGTTGTAAAAGCATACAGCGTTCTTGACATTATACATAGAAGAAGCGGCTATAAAAGAAGGAGTAAAAGCAACCGTCAGATGCTAGATATCTGAAATAAAATCAAAGTGCTGTAAATACTCAGCAGTCTGATAGTATATGTATCAATAGGTAATATATTAAGGGGAGGCAATGACATGATGTTACTATCATCAGACTATTCATCGAGAGACCCGTAATGCTTTGTGGACTCAGATTCAAATCCTATCATGGCAGGTGGTAGATTTTGAATTCAATAAATATCCAGAATTAGGAGTTCAATGATCAGGGTGGCACTGCTGCCTCACTGCGCCAGGGACTCAGGTCCAATTCCACCCTCGGGCAACCGTCTGTGTGGAGTTTGCAACTTCTCCCTGTCAGTTTACTCCGGGTGCTCCAGTTTCTTCTCACAATGTGCAGGTTAGGAGGACTGGCCATGTTAAATTGTTAATAGTGTCCAGGGATGTGCAGGTGAGTTGGATTGGTTGTGAGAGATGCAGTTATAGGGACTAGTGGAAGTGGTCTGGATGGTCTGCTCTTTGGAGAATCGATGTGGATTTGATGGGCGAAACTGCTTGCTTCCACACTGTAGGGATTACACTACTGAGAAAACATTGTCGATTGTTCAGAAAAATCCATCTGGTTCACTAATGTCCTTCAGGGTAAGAAATTACTGTTTTTACCTGGTCTGACACTTAACTGCCCTCTGGGCAATGAATGCTCGCCTGGACACTGATTAGCAATAGACAGCACGGTTTTGTGCAGGGGAGGTAGTGATGAAAATGATTGGTGGTGGAAAAGTGCTTGATGTTGTCTACATGGACTTCAGTGAAACCTTTGACAAGTCCATCACGGCAGACTGGTACAAAAGATTAAGTCACATGGTATCGGGGGAGCTGGCAAGCTGGATACAGAACTGACTTAGTCATAGGAGACAGAGGAGAGCAGTGGAAGGATGGTTTTTGGAACGAAAGGCTGTGACTAGTGGTGCTCCACTGGGATCAGTGCTGTGACCTTGGCTGTTTGTGATCTACATCTACATCTACATTTGGAGCTAGCTGGTCTAATTGGTAAGTTTGAGGATGATACAAAGATTGGTGGAGTTGTGGACAGTGAGGAGGATTGTCAGAGGATACAGCAGGATACAGATCAGTTGGAGGCATAGGCAGAAAAATGGCAGATGGAATTTAATCCGGACAAATGTGAGGTGATACATTGTGGACAGTCAAATACAGGGGCAGTTTTATAGAATTTTAGTTAGGCCACATTTGGAATATTACGTATGGTGCCGGTCACCACGGTCGAGGATGTGGATGCTTTGGAGAGGGTACAGAAAAGGTTTACTAGGATCTTGCCAGATATGGGGATTTTAAGCTCTGAAGAAAGATTGACTAGACGGGGTTTGTTTTCACTAGAATGCAGAAGACGTTGGGGCGGGTGGGGGGCGCGACCTAATAGAAGTTTAAAAGATTGTGAATGATATGAATAGAGTACAAAGCATGAGGCGTTTCCCCCTGGGTAGAGGGAACAATTACTAGGGGACACAGGTTCAAGGTGTGAGGTGGGGTGGAATTTAAGAGAGATGTGTGAGGCAAGTTTTTCCATACAAAAAGTGTGGCTAGTACCTGGAATGCATTACTAGAGGTCGTGGTGGGGCAAACACAACAGCAGCATTCAAGAAATACCTGGATGAATACATGAATTGGAAGGAAATAGAGGGATATGGATCATGCAAGTGAGGACCGTTTTACTACGGAAAGACAAAATATAGTGGACCAGGTTTGGAGGGCCAGCTCCTCTGCTATATTGTTCATTTGACACCCACATCCCATGAATTAATTTTTAAAAAGTTTATAATTACTTCTTTAGAACTGGACTTAAATGCTAATTAAAAACAAGGATATTGCGCTAAAGCATAATTAATCACAGGTTAGATCACAGCAGGGGAACTGGGCTTAATTCTGGGTAATATGCTTTAGGAAGGGCACCAAGGCCTCAGAAAGGAGATTTACTCACTCGGTATCATGAATGAAGAGACTGATGACGCAGAGTTCCTCAACACAGAGGAAATGAAGCAGACATTTGATTGAAAATGTTGTTCATGAACAGACAGTTTTAAGATAACTGACATAACATTTTGAATCAATCGACATTCGCAGTCAATGGTTCAAGACTTTTACCCCTTTATGCGCAAGAAACATTTTCTAATTTCACTCTTGAAAGCTCTGGTTCTAAATTAAGACCATAAGACTAGCAGACATAGGAGCAGAAATTAGCCATTCGACACAGTGAAGCTGCTCTGCCATTCAATCATGGCTGATAAGTTCCTCAACCCCATTCTCCCACTTTCTCCTTGTAACCCTTGATAATCAAGAACCTATCTATCTCAGCCTTAAACTAGTAAGGCTATGCCTCCTAATTCAAGATTCTCCATTAAAAAAAAAAAGTTTTTCTCCATCTACCCCCTCTGTTTCCCTTTATATCATGAAAAGTTTGTCCAAATGCATCCCAGTGTTTGTACTGCCTTTTGATTTAATTTTGGAGATCATTTATCATTCGACTAAGTCTAAGATGCACATTCTCCAAAGCCAATATACCTTTCCCAAGGTAAAAGCAAATGTTTTTAGCCAGCAAGTTATGATGATTTGGAATATACTGCCTGAAAGAATGGTTTTGGGGAGCAGTGGGGGGCTGGTGGGCAGAGTCAACAGAACTATCAAAAATAGAAACGCAAAAGTTGTAAAACAAACATTTTCAGTATTATGAGGAAAGAACAGGAGTTCGGGAATAATTGTTCAGCTCTTTCAAGCAGTTAACCGAGACAATGAGCCAAATGCCACCTTGTGCTACAAGATTTCATAAAACTTAACTGTTAAGCAACAGAACCTCGAGAGGGCAGTCATCTAATGCAATACCCAGAGTCAGCCAGCAGAGGGCAGTAGCAACATACAAAAACTTAGAAGGTCCAAAGATGTGCAGACTCGGTGAACTGGCCATGCTAAATTGCCTGATATAAGATAATAAAATGTGAGGCTGGATGAACACAGCAGGCCAAGCAGCATCTCAGGAGCACAAAAGCTGACGTTTCGGGCCTAGACCCTTCATCAGAGCTGCTTGGCCTGCTGTGTTCATCCAGCCTCACATTTTATTATCTTGGAATCTCCAGCATCTGCAGTTCCCATTATCTCTGATGCTAAATTGCCTGTAGTGTTTGGGGATGTGTAGATTAGGTGAGTTATAAAGGAATGGGTCTGGGTGCGATGCTCTGTGGGTCAGTGTGTTGGGCCAAAGGCCCTGCTTCCACACTGCAGGGATTCCATGGAATTTCATTTGAGGCAGTTCAAAGGCGGCTTACTAGGATGATCTCTTCTACAGAGGGAGTGTCTTAAGAGCAAAGGCTAAACAGACAGATTATATTCACTGAGTACAGAAAAATGAGATATGATCTCATTGAAACATATAGAATTCTTAAGGGGCTTTGCAGGATAAGGGCTGAGGAGATGTTTCCCTCATGGGAGAGTCTGGAACCAGAGGACATAGTCTCAGAATAAAGGGACACCAATTTAAGATGAGATGAAGAGGAATTTCACCTCAGAGGAACTCCTTGCTGCGGAGAGTGTGGGGGCACACTTCTTGTCTATATTTAAGGCTGAGATAGATAGATTCTTGATCAGTCGGGGAATCAAGGGTTACAGGGAAAATTTTGGAAAGTGGATGTGAAGAATGCCAGATCAGCCATAATCCTATTCAATGATGGAGCAGGCTTGAGAGGCCGAACATTCTATATCTGTTCCTAACTCCTACGCTATTATCGTCACATTACATAGACTTTTGCAATTCTAACAACAATAAAGTGGAGGACAGCACTTATGATGTTTAATTTAAATTGAAAAAGCAAACAGATCTGTAGCTAGATACATAGGCTTGAAGTGAGCTGCAAAATGTTCTAGGCCAAGATTTCTTCTGATCACGATTTGTAAAAGACTCAAGGCTACAAACAGCATACAGAACAAATCTGTGAAATGCGTTGTAAATAAATGTCATGTTGATGGGCCACCCATTAAAGTAAACATTTCCCAAAGCAATTCCCAATATTCATTGGGAGATCAAAGCACTGGATACTCACAGGTAGACAACAGTAAACTGAATTGGTGTGTGCCCACCTATACAAGGACCAATGGAAATAGTTTTGCCTATTTACACTATCAAAACCTTTCATGATTCTGAATGCTTTTATTAAACCTCACCTCAATACACTCTGGTCTGCAGGAAAGCCTCTGTGAATGGTCATTTTCTCCACAGCTTTCTCAGCAACGTGGTGACTGGATCATCACCTTGATTCCAACAACTGACAATCTACTGTTCTCTGGGTAGAAAATTCAAAGGTTCACAACCAAAGTGAGGAAATTTCATCTCATCTCATCTCAGTCAGAAATGGTAGACCTAAGACTGTAGCTTCTAATTTTAGACTCTGCAACCAGAGATAAGTGTGTCAGTCTCCGCCTCATCAAACCCTCTAAGAATTCCGAATATTGTAATAAAATCTCATTCTTCCAAACTCCAGGGAATGTTAGCCCACTACATTCAATCACTCATCATAGGTCAATCACCTCCATCCAGTAATCAATCTAATGAAGTTGTAGCACCCACTGGGAATGGATGCTGAAACTACACAAAATACTTCAACCACTGTCTCAGCAAAGCCCTGTATATTTGTAGCAATTCTTCCTTATTCATATGCGTGAGCTGCTGATAATAAAGGATTGTCTTCCCAATGATTTATTCCATCTGCATTTGAACATTTTGGAATTCACATACAAAGGAGTCCAATGGCAAATCTTACAAATAATTATAGGGAATTGACTAAGAATTACTTGCAAATTATTTAAAGAGACATGAAGAGATGTTTTTACAGAGATGTTAGGATCTGAAACATTTTTGTCCCTGAAAAGACGGTAGAACCTGATTCCATAAATAATTTTAAACAGGACTTAGACATACACATGAAGACATGAAATTTAAGAGATTCAAGGATTAAGTGTGCATGACGGTGTAAGGACACCTGCTCTTTCAGAAAGCCAGCACAGGCATGATGTATGAATGGTCTCCTTCTGCATGATAAGATCATACAATTCTAAGCTTCCTTTCAAAGTGGGTAATTCCAAATTTCCCTGCATCATACACTATCTGCCATTTTATTTAATGTTTAAATTTAAAGTCAATCAGTGCCTAATTAAGGAATCCTGCATCATGAAGAGGATCCTATTTGTCCTTGTTACCAAACTGCTTTCCCTTGGACTGCCTGCAGGTCTAAGGAGGGAGGGGGCGTGAGTGGATTCCCTCAGTAATGTCTGTGTTGGCAGGCTTTCCAACAACAGGCAATGCTGAGGTCTTGCCAGCTGGTAGGCAAAACTCAGGCTCCTCTGTTAAATATTGCCCCCTTTGTCATCCTCTCAGTTTACATTCCTCAGAAACTTTTACTCTATCAGTAAATTCAGATAGACTACATTCAGTCTACTCTGAAGTCACTAATATAAATTGAAAATAGCTGGGCCCCCAGCACTGAATCTTGTGATACATGATTTATAACACCTTGCGAGTCCAAAAGTAAACCATTCATTCCAATTACCTGTTTTTAGTTCATCTATCAATGTCTCAGCCATGCTGATACATTCTTCTCATGAATTTAATCTTGAAAGATCAACTCAATATAATTGAAGAGGCAAAAGACAAGAAACCCAGTAACTCTAGAGGAAGACAACTGCTCAAACCTGGCATGGCCAAATATATTATTTAGTGTCTGTGTCTCAATATTCCACTTCTTGTCAGAGAGGCTGTTCCTATACCAGAGAGGATCAATTATAAATCACTTTGGCAATACTTCCTTACCTTGCGTTCCAACCAGTACCATTGGCATCTCTGTGGTGCTCCGATAGTTAGCCATCCTGGTGTAGTAATAGTAAACTGCATTGAAGCTGTTCTCATCCTCCAGACTGAAGACAAAGATGACAGCATCCACCCACATTGCAAACTGGAAGGAGTTGAGATCAGTCAGTAAGGAGCTGCTGAGGTGGACCAATGCAAAGAGCAACGCCTATTCCATTCCCTACTTGCTAACGACCCCAAAGATTGCAAACATACTCACCTGTTCAGTCTCAGTTAGGAAGATGAAGGTACTATAAAACAAGGATTTCCTTTAAATAGCAAACACCAAAAGCTAAGTGGTGCACTTTCCTTATCTTACTTTCTTAAAAAATGGCTTTTAGCTTACTAACATCCACCTGACGTTTGTAAACATACAGTTTCTCAACTAAATGAAACACAGTAATTGGGGCAAAACCTGCAAGTGGTATGCTGGGTGCTCTTAATTGCTGACCTTTCTAATCATATGCTATTTTTATACTAGCAAATAAAAGTTAGGCTCTGTTTATTCTAACTATTTGGCTAGGATACATAATCTCTTGCATTGAGTCCCGTAACTTTCGGCCTGTATTCAATGACATGATGCGGTTCCAGCAATTGTACTTGGCTAAATGTGTAATTCTAAAATTCCAAAATCAGTAAAATTACCAGGTTTAGAGTACGTTGACAAGACCATATTACCAAACAGGCATAAGTTTTCATGATAAACAATCTTTATTATTCTTTCAACTATATTTCTCCAAACCATCAAGCAGTCGTTCAAAGATTTAAATTATTTACCCAGCTATCCAGTAATACCCATGATGCTGTTTGGTATCTGTGTATTACAATCAAGTGAGGCAGGTCACCTAAGCTATGCCTGACCTTGTCTCGAGGACTTGCTCTGCATTCATTCTCAGTCAGAAAAGTGCTCCTGTCACAGGATTCATTTCACGCTTATTCTTTATCTTTACCAGCTGGAGTGGACTGTTAGTGGTTTCATTCAAGCACATAACACAACTCAGCCTGCAAAGGTCTTCAGTTTCCTTGTCAACCCGTCAAGCTGCCTCAGGACAAAGCCCTTACTGCTTCTTTATTTGAGCCTGTTACAGGTCTGAATTTCAAACTCCTAAATTTCTTAAATCAAAAGATACTTTAAAATTTCACCTATTTTGGATTATAAATGACGTTTTCACATTGTTTCCATTATGACACAAACTCTAAAGCAGCCCGCACACAAAGAACACAACTGCATTCTGAGATTAACTATCTCAGGCCTTTCAGCAAAATAAATAGTCGGTCTCTTTGAAGTTAATGAGTAGATATTTTAAAGGCGATCTGTGTCAACAGTAAAAGTACAAAAACTACTTCGAGCACCTGGAATTAAAACGCCGTCAACAGTCTCACGCTAATGGAAGATAGTAAACAGCCATATTGACCAACACAGCCCTACAGTAATCCATTTAAAAAAATGACATTCACCAGTACCCTTTCATTTCTCAAACCCCTTCTCATGATTAAAATATTGTACTTGACATTGAGAATGTGACAAGACTGAGGGAAATATTTTTTGTGGTTTCTGAAAAGCTGGTATCAAATTCAGCCTCAATTCTGGGATCAATCCAATTACAAATTCCTGCAGTCCCTCTGAAATCTCTTCTCCATTCACTTCACTTCCTGTTGAATTCTCCAAACAAATTCAGGTCCCAAACATATTTTCATTCTAGGTCAGCCCCAGTAGAACTAGTGTTGAGACATCGTGTGAATTAGGACTAGAGAAAACCATTAACAAAACAGAAACCTGCATTTATACGATATTTCTCACAATCAGCAAATACCTCAAGGTGCTTTACAGTCAACAAAATGCTTTAAGTGTTGTCACTGTTGTAAAGTAGGAAATGCAGCAAGATGTGGTTAGCAAGATCCACGAACAGCAATATCATAAAAAGCAAATAATCTATTTCGTGATGCCGACTGAGGGAATAATATCGACCAGGATGCAGTAGATAATTCCTCTGCTGTTCTTCAAATTAATGCCATGGGATCTTTTACATCCACCTAATCAGGCAGATCAGGCTTGTGTTTTAATTCTCAAATGACAGATGGCACTCCCTCAGTACTGCACTGGGCCACCTGTCTTAATTATTGCACTCAGACTCGAATCTAGAACCTCGTGATTCAGAGATGTAAGTTCTACTGAGTGATGGCTGACAGAGGGGTCTGGACACTATACCGGGAATAAGGTCAATGGTTGGAGGTGGTTTAGGAGGAAACTTCACAAGTCAAATTCTTTCTGAGCTTCAGTGGAAAGCCAAGCTGTTAATAATCAAGGTAACAGGGCACCAAAGTGAGCGTCAATTTTAATGGATGTATGAGTGAGGGGGTGGATAATCTATCACTGTTTCATTTTATTTGATTTAAAGTCAGAAAGCAAAGTGATATCATTCCCCCATCTCAGTCAGGCCATTCTGAACTGTTACTGACTGCACATTTAGCTCTTCCTCTATGGATGCATAGGAAACCAGGAGTGTGCAAGAGATTGTCCAACTACTGCAGGATAACTTCCAACTGACTGACAATAAATGCAGAACTAGGGGATGACTCGAAGTATATCCAATTGTTCACTAATAAATCCAAGATGAAATTCTGGAGAAGCTTCCTTACTCAGTGTGGTGAGAATATTAAATTTTGCCACAACACGGAAAGGTTGAGGAGAACAACACAACCACTTTCAAAGAGAAGTGAGGCAGGAACAAAGGCAAAAAGAAATAGGATATGTCGACAGGGTTACATGAACTAAGGCAGGGTGGTGTCTTCACGTACAGCAAAATACAGCATTGAGTTGTTGGGCCAAGTAGCTAAGTTGTCTTCTTGCTGGAAAATTATTATATTCTTGACAAGTTCTAAGAGTTTTTCCAGTAAAGATGTGACATTCCTTATAATAAAATATAATACATGGTGATAAAGCTCAAGTGTGTACACCAGGTATGTCAGCTTATCCATGCTGGCACTCACTGCTAAAACAGTGCCAAGCCAGGAATAGAAGATGGAAAGAATTGGAAGCATAATCTGTCACTATTTCATTTTATCTGATATGATTTCAGAAGGCAAAGTGGTATTGGTAAGGCCTGCTTTGAAAATACAGGAATGGGCAAGTTAAAAAATCTGGGTGCCTGTTTGTAAATACTCATTAGAAGAATAACTTTATTTTGCAAACTGACTCTAGAATAAATTCAGCAATTCCAATTGTTTTTTTTAAAATTCCAATGTGTTAACTTCCAGTGTCAGATTGGACAGGTACAAAATCCCAATGCTGATGGCAGCAAACTCCAGATTCTTGGAATTTACATTTTGTCTCCAGCCATTCCCGTGTCTGGTGACACCAATGCTTCCCAAGTACAGGAAGTTGGTGGTACAGTGGTATCTTAACTGATTGGCCATCCTTAATGTACAAAATCGGATAGGTAGGGCAGCCATGATCAAATTGAATGGTGGAGCAGGCTTGAAGGGCCGAATGGTTTACTCCTGTTCTAATATTTTTTAATATTCCTATGCTTGCATCAGATGCTAGGTGCTCTCTAAACTCATTAACCCACACCATGGAGCAAGTAATTGCTGCATTCTTACTGCAGAATGCATAAACATCACTCCAAGCCACGCCAGCACTGCAAGATTAAGAATTCCCATTTCGTGCTCAATTCATCAGTGCTAAAACGTCATTAGGAGCAGACTGAGAGAGGAGTTGTCAGTGTGTTTGGAGCAGGACAGATTCATTAACTAGAATGGTGGATGGAGAAGAAAGGATATCAAGCATGAACTGGAGATGCAGCAGTCAGAAGACAGAAGAATGAGAACTGAACTAAGAAAGGGAGACTCAATAAATAATTTATCAGAGATTAGCAATGTAGCACTGTGACACTGGGATAGTGCAGGGAGAGGGGCTAGATTAGTTCACAGTCGGCGCTACGAAGGGCCTGTTCTGTGCTGTATTGTTCTATGTTCTATGTGACAGTTGGCTATTCCGCAAAAAATCCGTGATTTTTGCCTATGCATTCCAGTGAAGATATTTAGCTCGTACCACAAGCTAAATAAAGGGAAACACACAAAGGAAGCGTGGGAAGTAATGCAAGGGGAGAGTGAGAGACAGGGACGGGAAGACAGTGAGAGCGTGCACCAAGGAGCTGGGGCATGGGGGAAGAGAGCAAGCTGGCCAGGTACAGCAGACAGGGAGCGCGAGACAGCCAGAGAACAAGAGCGCATGTGCCATCTGAGAAACAGGACACAACAGGAATACCTAGGCAAATGGGGCAAGATGAAGAGACTGTGAAATTGAGGTGAGAGAGTGCAGGGGAGACAGGCATAAGACACAACAGGGGAAACTGAACAAGCAGGGAAAGGACTGAGAAAAGAGAAGGTGAAACAGTGACAAGGTTCAGGCAACAAAGATAATGACTCTTAAGACAGCAAGGAGAGGAAGGAGTGTTAACACTTTAAAAATATGCTTAAGTGCCACATTGTAGCAACAGGATATCATTTCACTAACTTTAGAAATTTATTACTTTAACATTTTCCCCTCGTCACTGACTCTTCACTTTTCCAAGACACCCACTCTAGAATCCCACCAAGAGATCTGTGCCAATTGCGTTCGCAAAAATCCAGGTTTTTCAACAAGCTTTCCAGAAAATTGATCAGCAGTTAGTTTTACTGCTCACTGGGTCAATAGCTTACAAATGTAATTTCCAGGTCAGTGAAGGACTAAGGGATAAACAATCCCCAACTTGCTGGATCGATACTTGATTAGATTAGATTAGATTACCTACAGTGTGGAAACAGGCCCTTCAGCCCAACAAGTCCACACTGCCCCTTGAAGAATCCCACCCAGACCCATCCCCCTCTAACCCACACACCCCTGAACACTACAGGCAATTTAGCATGGCCAATCCACCTGGCCTGCACATCTTTGGACTGTGGGAGGAAACTGGAGCACCTGGAGGAAACCCACGCGGACACGGGGAGAATGTCCAAACTCCACACAGACAGTTGCCCGAGGCTGGAATCGAACCCGGGTCCCTGGTGCTGTGAGGCTGCAGTGCTAACCACTGAGCCATCGTGCCTCTCAATATCTCTCTTAAAATCATCTATAGCAAACTATTTGTTCAAAACAGCGGAAAACTCTTAAATCTGAACTATCAGAGCCAGGTAAAGGTTTAGTAGAGATGTTGCAAAATATTGGTAGCTCGGGTAAGTTGGTTGGCTGTCGGTTTGTTCACCGAGCTTGGCAAATGAATTGCAAATGTTTCGTCTCCAGCCGAGAAGACATCATCAGTGCGTAGGTGGGTGATTCCTCTGGTGTTCAGCTTTATATCGGTTGCTTAAGAGTAGTTAATGTTCTTGATTTTGATTAGCAGATATTTTAGTAGTTAATGTTCTCTATTTTAATTGGTAGATATTTTAGTAACCTAACTCAAGTTTGTGTTATGGTTTGTCAAGTCGCCATTTGAGTGGCTGTTTGGAGGTTGTTTGAATCGTTTCTGCGCGCCTTGGGTTTGTGGCATTTGGTCTCTTCCGCGGTTCCCCCGAGATCGTTGTTCCCTTGTCCGTAACAGTTGGTAGGCTGGATCGATTTCGATGTGCTTGTTTATTGCTTCTTCAGATGAGTACCATGCCTCAATAAATTCCAGTTCTTGTTTGGTATTTCCTTGTGCCTAAACTATCTACCAATCAAAATCGAGAACATTAACTGTTAAAATATCTACTAATCAAAATCGAGAACATTAACTACTCTTAGGCAACAGATATAAAGGCGAGCATCAGAGGAATCACCCACCTACGCACTGATGATGTCTTCTCGACTGGAGACGAAACGTTTGCAATTCATTTGCCAAGCTCGGCAAACAAACCAACAGCCAAAGATTTAGTGCAAATTCAAAAGCAGCAATTTTGGAAAGATTTGAAAAGCCTCCAATTCAGTAAACTCAGTAATAAAATAAGTAATGTAAGTATAGCAAAGAATTGAACACAACGTGTCAAACGGATGGCGCTTCAGTGATGTGATTTATTCCAATACCAGATGCATCCCAATCCCCATTTATAGTGCCCTTTTTACAAACAAAAGTTCGTACCAATAAGATCCAATTATGATCGCCATTTCTTATATAAAACAATGTTAATCTGCCATAAAGGAACAATTTATTACGATCCATTATCACAAGGTCTAATAAAGATTTTACTCTTCCCTTAAAAATGATGACAGCAGCAAATTTACGCAAATCACAGTAATACAGTTTCCCACGCCCGCACGTCTGTGTTTCTTTGCATGTCTTACAATACAGCAACTCATCCATTGCAGTACCTACCTGTGCCTCTGGAGGCCCCCCTTCATCTCTGATCAGCAGTAGATAACTCTGGCCGTCCACCACAATCTCCTTCTTAAACCGCCCACCTGCCACAGAAACAGGTTATTGAGATCGGCAAAATACGGCTGACAGTAGACAGATTAGGACAAAGCACAATGTAAAGGTAAAAACAACTACAGAGTACATTCACACTGCACTAGCAAAGGATGGGTACTTTTGGTAACACAGAGACAGACAGTTGATAATGGCTGAGAGGAGACAGACAAATTGTGATGTGGCCAACAATTTGTGTATTCTGTACGTAAGTTATACAAAGAGCTTTCACAAACATGTATCGAATGCATATAATGATGTGTGAGCCATTGTGAAGCCCACAAACAGATATGTCTTGATAAGTAGTAAATTGAATTTATGGCTCCATTGAAGCCAGGGCATACAACTCAAAATGTATTCAAAATTTGTGCTATCTGTCCTTGAAACATTGTTTGGGCATTTATAGGAAGCAATGTTTCACAATCACTTGTAAGCATGAGAATGAATCACAAAATTGTTATGGTACAGAGGGAGTCAATTCAATCCTATCATCTCTTGAGCAGTTTAACTTGGGGCCAATTTACTGTCTTTACAGCATAATCCTGCACATCATTTCTGTTCAAATAGATCAGCCAGTGCTCTCTCCAATGCTTCAAATGAATCACATTTCCATGCAGTTCATTCCAGACCCTAATTACTCAGTCTGACAAATATCTCTTTTCACCTTGCATTTTCCCTTTTTGTTTGCAAAACACAAACTACATCCTCTGACACTCTATCCTATTACAAGTAAGTGCAGTTTCTCTACGTTTACTCTGACTCATCCTTTATGACGGTGAAATCTTCTACTAGATTTTTCTCTCAACCTTCTTCCAAGCAAAACCGTCACAGCTTCTCCAATGTAATCTCTTAATTGAAGTTTCTCATCCCTGGAATCATTCTCATAAACCTCTACTGCATTCTCTCATGCATCACAACATTCCCCAAATATGGTGCCCAGAACTGTACACAACACTCCAGCAGAGATCTAACCAGTGTACTATCCAAATTCAGCAGAACATTTGTGATCTTGCACTCCATGTCTCTACTGACCAGGACTAAAACATTGAGTGTTTTACTGTCAGCTCTACCGATTTATACAGCCTCAATAAAAAGTTATGCACCTATACACCCAGGTCTCCATGTTCTTGCACACTAGTAAGAGAAGTGTCCTTTACTTCATATAGCCTCTCAATGTTCTTTACACCAAACCGTATCACAGAAACATACAGTAAAGAAGAGGGCTTTCTGCCACTGGAGTCTGTACGGTCAGAAATAGATGATTACTGACACTAGTCTCACTTTCCTCCAACAGATCCCTTGTCTTGCAAGTTACGACACTTCAAGTGCTCATCCAAATTTTGTTTAAAGAGGTTGTGAGGTTTCGTGCCTTATTTGCCCTCCCAGGCAGTACATTTCAGACTCCCACCACACTTCTGGGTAAGAATGTTTTGCTTCATATCCCCTGCTTTTCACTTTCAAATTATGCTCCCTTGTTGTGGACCCTTCAACTAAGGGGAACAGCTGCTTTCTACTTACCTTAACCATGCCCCTCATAACCTTATACACCTCTATCAGTTCCCCCGCAATCTTCTCTGTTGAAAATTAAAAACACTTGACCTTATCCAGCCTATCTGCATTGCTGAAATGCTCCATCCCAAGCAACATCGTTGTGAACTTCCTTTGCAGCCCCTCCAGGCAATCACTTCCTTCCTATTGCCTCACACTTCTCCACATTGAATGTCATCAGCCACCTTTCCACCGTATCCACCGTCTTGTCAATGTCCTTTTGAAATTCACCACTGTTCTGCTCATAGTTTATAATTTTTCTAACCCCTGTGTCATCTGCACAAATCTGTATCATTTATATTTAAATTGGAAAAAGCAAAGGTCCCAATACCAACTGTAGGGAACTCTATTATGAGCCTTTCTCTGGCCTTGCAACTATCGATGAGCTATTACTCTGCTTCTTATCCTCCAGCCATATTGGCACTGTCCCTTTTATTTCATCACTTACAACTTTCCTCAAAAAGCATTGTTTGGCACCATAACAAATGCCTTTCGGAGGTCTACACTTACCACTTCAACAGCCTTGGCTTTAACAACCTCTGTTATCTCTATAAAAAGCTCCAGCAAGCTAATCAAACATGATTTTCTCTTTAAACAATATATGAAGAGTTTTCACAATCAACCCGTATTTCTTCCTATTAATTCCATCCCAAATAATGGCTTCTGGGCATTCCCTCATCAGTGAAGTTGAACTGACTGTTCTGTGATTGCTGAGCTAACCTTTGCAACCCTTTTGAACAACTGTGGGTTGTCTGCAATTCTCCAGTTCTCCAGGACCACCATCCAAACCTATAAAGATTGAAAGATTCAGACTCGGCAAGAACTGCAGATGCTGGAGTCAGAGAAAACAATGTGGAGCTGGAGGAGCACAGCAGACCAGGCAGCATCAGAGGAGCAGGCAAGTTGACATTTCAGGTTGGGACCCTTCTTCAGAAATGGGGAGGGGGCAAGTGTGCTGGAAATAAAAAGAGAGAGGAGGGGTGGAACTGGGGAAGGTAGGTGGGGAGTGGTGGAGATTGAGCAGCAGGATGGGTGGGGTGAATAGGTGAGAAAGAAGATGGACAGGCGGTGTCTTGTCAAGGAGGCGGGATGAGAGGGAGAAGTGGGCATGGGATGAGGCTGGAGGGTGGGGAGATTTTAAAATTGGTGAATTCCATGTTTAAGCCATCGGGTTGCAGGCTCCTGAGGCAGAATATGAGATATTGCTCCTCCAGTTTGCATATGGTATCATTGTGACACTGGAGGCAGCCCAGGATAGACATGTCACCCAGGGAGTGGGAGTGGGAGTTAAAATGGTTGGCAACCAGAAGCTGTTGCCGTTTGTTACGTACAGAGCACACATGCTCTATGAAACGGTCTCGGAGTCTACGCTTGGTCTTGCTGTAGAAGAGGACACATCGGGAACAGCAGATACAGTAGAACAAATTGGCAGATGTACAGGTGAACCCCTGTCTGATATGAAATGTTTGTTTCGGGCTTTGAATAGAGGGGAGAAGTGTAGGGGCAGGTGTAGCACTTCCTGCAGTTGCAGGGAAAGATGCTGGGTGTGGTGGGGTAAATGGGGAGTTTGCAGTGGATGAGGGGGTCACAGTGTGAGCGGTCTCTACAGAAGGCAGACAGGGGCGGGGAGGGAAATATCCCTTTCGTCGTGGGGTCAGATTGGAGGTGGTGGAAGTGGCAGAGAATGATATGCTGGATGCAGCGGTTGGTGGGGTCAAGTGAAAGCAAAGGGGATTCTGTCTTTATATTGTTTGGGAGGAGCAGTTTTGAGGACAGAAGTGTGGGAAATGCAAAAGATGCAGCTGAGGGCATTTTTGATCATCGGTGTGGGGTGATGGTGTGCGGTCCTTGATATAGGAGGACATCTGAGACGTCCAGGAGTGCAATGCTCCATCTTGGGAGCAGGTTGGTGGAGGTGGAGGAATTGGAAGTAGGGGATCACATTCTTGCAGGAGGGTGGATGAGAAGAGGTGTAGTCCAGGTAGCTGTGGGAGCCAGGGGGTTCATATTAGATGTCAGCCTTGAGGTGGTCACCAGACATCACCAGGAAGGAGGGGGAGATATCGGAGGTGAATTTGAGGTGGGGTGAAAGGTGTTAATAAAGTTGATGAACTGTTCAAGCTTCTCGTGGGAGCATAAGACAGCACTGTTTCAGTCATCAACACAGCAGAGAAAGAGGTATGGGATAGTGCCAGTGAAACAGCAGAAAAGGGACTGATCCACATATCCTACAAAGTAGCAGGCACAGATTCCGGCCATGCAGGTGCCCATGGCCAGCCCCTTAGACTGTAGGAAGTGCGAGGCATTAAAAGGAGTTGTTCAGGGTAAGGACAAGTTCTTACCCTGAAGAGAGGGCTTTTAGGCTATCTGCATAGGGGATACAAGTGTATAGGGATTGGACGTCCATAATGAAGATGAGGTGTTGGGGGCACGGAACTGGAAGTCTTGGAGGTGGTGATGGGGGTAGGTGATATACCGGATGTAGGTGGGGAGTTCCTGGACCGGGGGTGTTGGGAGGATGGAGTTGAGGTAAGTGGAGAGGAGTTTAGTGGAGCAGGAGAAGGCAGAGACAATGGGGTGGCCAGGGCAGTCAGGTTTGTGGGTATTGGAAAGGAGATAGAAGCAGGCGGTGCAGGGCTGGATTGAAAGATTATTGCAAGTTGCATTCTCACTTCCCTCAGTATCCTTGAATAAGGCTCATCCTGTCTGGTGCCTTGTCAAATTTAAGTATCAACAGCTCATGCAATCCTCCTCACCAATTTTAAACTCTTCTCATTACTGAACTTCCTCTTTCGTCACCATGGTCTGGGCAACATCTGTCTCACTGCTAAAGACAGAAGCAAAAACTCCTCTACAATGTCTCGTGCCTTCATATGTAAATCCCCTTTGTGGTCCCTATTTGGCCATACTTTTCCTTTTACTCAAGGAAAGCTTGACATTTATTAGATTTACGTCAGTCAGAGATTTAAGCATTAGTCATTCTAACACTGCATAACAATAGCTCTAAACTTCCTGATGTACATTCCCAATGCAGCCACCCATATAAACTTTGTGATTCTCACTGCGCTTGTCAATCCTTTGATATGAGAACATCTTGAGGGTACTGAAAAACAAACAGGGCCTCGGGAAGACAAAATCTGTGTCCAGATACAAAATATTTAATGTAAGTAGCCATCTTTTATCCACGTTCTGCCCCAACAGTGATACTTTCACAGACATTAAAGAAAATAAAAAGCCATCCCTGAAAACACATCACGTTCTTCTTTAGCTCCTCACACATGAACATGCATAAAAATTTCCTCATGTCTAAAATAGCACTGATTGTGTCCTCAAATCTCTAATGAATGGAGAAAGTTACAATTTGTGCTGGTGAAGCAGCAGGTGGTAACAGGCTGATTAAATATCAAATTGGCACAAGCCGGCCACATTGCCACTTAGGTAGTGGCATCGAAATCGCATCACAGATGGAGGGGTGTTGTAGTGTTTGGCTCTGGTGCAAGTTGGAATAATGGTGAAGTGACATAGTTGCCTAGCACATAAACTTACCAAAACTTTAAAACAAAATGTTAAAAAGTGGGCTGCACACACAAAGAGCAAATGAAAAGTGGCAGAGTGTGATAATTCCGGAGAGTGATGATTAGACGGAAAACTACTGTTCACAGGAGCAGGACACAAGGTAATACCTATGTACCAGCCTCCATGATTGATTTTTCTGTTTGGGCTACGTGAGTATTTCTGATCAATTCAGATAGGTACAATCACTGCCTTACAAGGAAAAGTGAACCTCCTCACTCCTGGATAGAAACATTCTCATTGAATTTCTTTTTCATTTTACTTCTCAAGTGCCCCAGTGGCTACAGGCAGTTATACAGAAGTAGCAGTACCTCTCCAAGGGCATTGGCACTCATGAAGGAAAATCATCATTTTTGTCAACTCGGAATGCAATCCATAATTGACCAAAACAAACTGCTTTGGAGTGAACAGCAACTCAGCATCTTCCTTTGTCAGACTGTCTCTGTACTAACTCCCATTATGTCCTATATATTCATCACCTTTGTGCTGAGACCTAAACTAGCTTCAGGTTAAGCAACTTTAAAATCTCTCATTCTTTGGTTCAAATTTCACAATGGCCAAGTGGGTGACCCAGATGCGAAGATCCTGGATTCTTTCCCTCAACCTCTGTGTCTCTTTCCTTCTTTAAGACATTCCTTAAAACCATCCTCTTTTACCAGTCTTTTAATCAGGTCCTAATATTGTTTTATGTTGCTCCATGCCTGTGTTAATAATACTTTTATTAAACATTGTGTCTTTAATGCAGTAAAACAGCAATGTAACCACACTCCAGTATTTAGCCAGCACAACTCCAGATGTTAGCCATCTTCACCAAACTAGATCTGTCTTTGTGTTTTCCCTGAGGTGTAATATTGCTCAGTTGCATGAAGCAAATGTTGCTTATTTGACTTTTCAAGCCTCACTCTGAGTTACACTGAAGCATTACAGCTCGCAGGTTTCTTCTGAGCTAATCACAGCTTCTGCCAACACACAGCCAACAACCATACAACTTCCTGACATCTTATGGGCTTGTGTGTTCTGGCAACACCAAACTACTCAGCTGCTCAACTTCTTCCTTGCAGGACTACAAAGAGACATGGAGATCGCAGGTGGATTCACCCTCAAAAGTCCTCAAATTGGGTATGAAAGGTCATTCATTGAAGAAGCCAGAGAAAAACTACTCCTATGAATGGAACAGGTGGAAATGGTGAGGACACTTCCTCCAGTGTCAGGATGGATCTCCTGAGAACTTAGTGCTGATTTCAAAGTATCTAACAAATTCGAAGTCAGTTCTGGTGGTGAGGAAGTCACTGGGGGACTAAGGGCTGGGTGGATAGGAAAGATGACTGGTGAGCTTTGTTATTGACCACAATATGTGGCTTTTGTGCAGGCCATAAGGACCTCCTGCTGATTCTGGGGTCAACAGCCAGAGGAAGGCAGGAATTAGGCAAGGTAGTGGTGGCTGCATTTTCAATGAGGAAAGGAGGACATTGCACAAGAAGTGAGAAGGAAGCTGTGGTGAAATAGCAGCGGTGGCGGCTGCTGGAAGTGAGATGGCAGAGAAGGTTATCAAAGCAGTACTAGGGAAAGTGCCTGCTGCAAGTGCAATATGGTAGAAGAAAGCTACATGATGAGACGAAAGGAGGCTGTAAGAGGGAGGCCACAAGAGGTGTGTGGACAGAGGAATAGGGAGGTTTAAAAGCAGAGAGAACAATTTTAAATTTGTCAACACAGGAAGACTTAGTTAACTGGTACCGAAGAAAACTTCAATCATGGGGGTAATTAATATCTTGCAACTGAATGTAGAATCTCTAGTTTATGGCTGCCTAAGTTCAAGAGCTACTACATTAGTATCTCTAATCTAGTGTACCACTAATTCTTGGAAAAATAAATCAGTGGATTCTACGTAATAGACACCATCAATCAGTAAATAGAAACAGAGATTGAAACTTAAGATGCATTAAACAGGGTTCTGAATAAAATATACCCATGTGCAATGGAAACGTATTAGTGAAGCCTTAGTAACCTGCAGATGGTATGTTTAGAATGGTAGCCTGGCGTGTGTGTAAGTATGTCAATTATTTTGAATAATAAATTAACAAAAGGTTATTTTGATCTAATTTAAATGCTGTTGTGTCGAGGAAGTAATTCTTGCCATGTATTTTGTGGCTATAAACTTTAATTGAAAGTTGATATTGAGGATATTGATAAATCATACTAATCCTGCCTGCACAGAGGTGTAAATGCCTCACATGTCAATGCAAACGGAGAAGATAGCGCTACTATGTGACTGTATTATTTATAAAATGAGTTAGTGATAATTAAACTTAGCCCTGAAAACCAAAAGGTAGCCGTCAAAAATCAAGCAGGAGCCCTTGAGAAAATCTCAAAAGAACCCGTAGAAAAGAAAAATTATTTTGACCCCTGCTGCGTAACAACTATGAAGCAGCACTCCAGCATGGGCTCGGGCTCTGTTCCTGTCCATTCTTCAAGAAACCTTAAACTGTCCTGACTGATCTATCAAAAAATGGTATCAAGCCCCTTCCCCATTATCGGACAGAATGGAGTACTGCCATGCAAAACTATACTTGCAACTCTGTGTTTTGTACAAGTTACATTCTTTGAGAATGCTGGAAATGGATTTCATTAGAGGAAGGATACCGCATTCCCTAACAGAAGTCCATGTGGCTTCACAGAATATCTGATAACTCATTTCTATTAAGCATAAAATTACATGTTTGCATTGGGGAGAACTACAGAACAATGCAGATTAATCTCCTGCACAGAAACAGGGAAAATGCCCCTGGAGTGGGTGCTGATGCAGACTGTGCTCTGTGCCATATGTCAGCAGCTTGTATGAAGGAACTGAGAGTTCACAGTCCAGTCTGCCAGGATGAAATTACTGCTGAATGCAAATCACAATGCCAGGCATCCTGAGGGTAAGGAAAAGAGAAAAATGGATTGTTACTCATTTTCCTGCTGGAATATTCCATTTGTGAAAAACAGAAAATTTATACATTCAGTGTAATATGCACTATATTTAATTAAAAATTTGATTCCCATAATCACATCCTCCTTTATAAGGGTTAAGTGCTCATCAAGTCTCAGCAGGTTGGCTCCTGATCATTCATTATTGCCACTGTGAAATGTGAGGACATCTGGTGAATCCGGGATCTCTCCTGGATACAACGCACTCTACAGCAAGTTGGCTCACATTCAAAGAATGACTGCTTGAGTTAAGTCCTTGAGTGTTACTAGTACTTTCATAACAGTGCAATGAAGCAAAAGCCATTATTAGGACCAGAGTGGGGGGAAAGTGAGGGATAAATATTAAAGCATAATGTACCTACAGTGTCCACTTTAAGGCATTATGACAGTGTTCTCTCAATCTTACAGATCTTGTCTTAGTCTCTCTATGAGATATGGAGCAATACAAGAAAAATTGGAATTTTTACCCTTAGGAGTGCAGAAGGTTAAAGGGAGATTTTAGAAAGACATTCACAAACAGATCAAGTCATAATAGATCAGATAGGGAGAAGCTGTTTTCACTAGGTGGTTAAGTAACCAGAGGACACAAATTTAAGATAAGGGGAAAAAGAACCAAGTACAAGTTTAAGAGATTTTGTAGAGCAGCCTATTGTTACGATCTGGAATACAGTGCCTCCATCTGTTCATCCAAATTATTGTGTACATGCTGCTTCTGCATCTGATCTATGCAGGAAGGCTGTCATGGTGCCACCATCATTGATGATAATGTATATCAGAAAAGAAGTATACTTCAGTTACCCCTTACATCAGAAACACCATCATTACCTGCATGATGGTAGCATCCCCAATGTCAAAGTATAGCGACATTCACTTGAACAAAGAGACAAATTATAATGGCGCTTTCTGTGCTAGTGCAATCATCTCAGCTTCTGGTCTTCCCTGTGCCTGTTGTGCAAACTGGTGCTCAGTGCAGCAAGACTTCAATTTTAAAACTGTCATCTTTGTTTTCAAATATCCTCATAGCCTCTTAACATTTTTTCTATAACCGCCTCCAGCTCCCAGTTGCATCCATGATTTTCATCTCAGCAATAACGGTGGTCCTGCCTTCAAAAACTGCCTCTTGAAAACTCCCTGCCCATCTTTCACTACTCAAAGCTAACTACTTGATCAAATATTTAGTTATCTCCTTCTACGATCTGGATTTACTATCATGCTATTGCTAGTACATAGTTGCAAGTTATTGTTAGTGAACTCTACAGGTCCTATTAAAATACTGGTGCTAGCAATTTAGCCTTAAATAGGGTGATTTTTATTTAAAAAAAATCCTTTCCAATACAGGCCACATGGGTACATGAGAAAGGCTGGGGAAACATCTTCGCATTTTCAAAAGTATTGAAAATCTTTTACCTTGTCTTTCCAGAAGCCTGAGTTCATAACCATAGCTGACACTCCTAGTGCACGGTAGTGACAGTATGTGGCATCGTCAGCGGTGACGACTTTCAGATGAGGTACTAAACTGAGGTTAAAGGATCCTATCACACTATTACAAAGAAAAGGAGGGTAGGACCTCACTCATGTCTTGGTTAGTACTCATTTCTTAACAATAGTCACTAAAAAGGTTCATTTGGTTATCATCTTACTCCTATTTGTGGCATCTTGCCATGTGCAAATTGGTATTTCGTACACAGCGATTACGTTGGGACTGTAGTGAAAACTGGAACTCAAGCTTATGAACAGCACTATATAAATCAAAACTTTCATTCTTTTTCAGTTCTCTCCCTCTAATCCCTGAAGGTTTTCTGATCAGTGGCATCACTACCGCACCATTGTTTGTGTGCGAACAAGACAAATTTCAGCTGGCCATACAATTATACAGGCGTCACCTTCTGGTCATGTACATGAGAGCTCTATTGATCTATACTGCCTAGCAAAGTTCACTGAAGACTAACAGCAGGAACCTTAGCTAAATTTTCTCTCCCCTTAATCCAAGGACATCAGTGCAGTCCAAGTAAATCTTTAGGTGATTCCACAAGATCATGGAGTGAGAATGAAATCATCAGGGTAAGTAAGTCCAGGACATGCAGAGAAATACCCAGGGAAAGTGACTTAACCTCCCCTCTAAAATAAACATTCATTAGAGACAGGCACTATTACAGCAATGAACAGGTGAGTTTAGAAGATGTACTTCAAATTCAGAGAACTTTCAAAAAACACAATGCTAGCTTCCATTTTGATGCTGTTTAATAGCTTTGGGATTGATGGCAAGATTTTTTGACTATGCTTATATTTTAGTTTGAAGCATCTGTGTCTCTTTATTTTATGCATGCAAAACAATTAGTATTGTCAATTTTTATGAAAGCCTTTTCTCGATTCATTTCATTTCATAAGCTTTACTCAGATGTAATCACAGAAGTAAATGGCATGATTCTGTTGGCATAGCAACGATTGAACAATATGTTTTGAGTAGGTTACACAAAGCTCAGCTTCAACAATCCCATTATGTACTGCTGGGTTTGTTGCTACATGATTTATAATGATGGTCTTTACAGGCACTAGTCACAGATTCCTCCATGACTCACTTTTATGTAATAACTGCAATCATCTCCGACCCCACAGCTCTTCAAAACGTCTGCATTCCTTCAATTTGGCATTTTGCACGTTCCCAATTTTCACTGCCTCACCCATGGTAGCCATGTCCTTCAGCAGCCTACTCTGAGCTGTGGAATTCCCTCAGTAAACCTTTTTCCCCCCTCTTTGAAGAGGCTTCTTAAAGCCTATCTTTTGAACTAAGCTTTCACCACCTGAACCATTACCATACTGCATGGGTGGGTATCACATGCGAGTTGTCAGCTGATGGTTCCTATCCAGACTTGCTATCAAATGAATCTGACGGGGAATTTCATTTCTGGTTCAGAGTCATGTTCACCTTTGAAAAGTACAGACAAAAACATAAATAGGAGCTGGAGAAAGCTGATGTGTATTTTGCATCCAGCATGGTAATGTTCATGATGTGGAAATGCTTATGCTATTCCCCCTAACATAAGGAACAGGATGTGGATTACCTGGTATTGGAAGATCTAATCAAGTATTTATTAGAGCTCTCTGCTAAAAACAAACATCAGATTCATGCAAACAGTGTTGGAGCTAATGTGGGCCTATTTGGTCACAGACAGCAGTATGCATCAGTGTATCATGCTTCAAGCTACCCCAGTTAAAATGGACGACTGCAACCTTTGTACTGTCAGGACACATACTACGATACAATTATAATATCATAAGCATGACGCTTAAAGGTGTACTGACATAACAACAGTGAGGCATAACACAAGGGCCTTTCAAGCCTGTTCTGCCAATCAATAAGATCGCCACCTGCCTCCATTATCCATATATTCCTTCAAACATTTTAGTATCCCAAATTCCATCAACCTATCTTGAATATAGATAATGACTCAGACCTGCAGCTGTCTGGAGTAGAAACTCTAACGGTTCACAATCCTTTGAGTGAAGATTCTCAGACCTAACTGATTAAGGAAAAGAATGAAGAAATAAAAAGAAACTCTGTTTATAAGAAGTAACTCAATTGATATGACTATAAAGGCTTAAATTCACATAAGGAATGAGTGCCATGTTTTGTTCTGTAGTTTATTGAGCAGTCCAATCTTACCCCACATGGTGCTGCAGCTATAAAACTGGCCTCCCATTACCCATTAGGGTCACAAAGGATAATTGGTACGTACTGAAATGCCACACAAGTATTATGGGGCTTTTGTCAGTCAGTCAGGTGTAGGAGGAGGACGATGGACAAGAGGCAGGAATCTAGCTTCCTCATAGTGGCAAACTTTCAAATCAGCTCACTATATTTCAAGAGGAGGACATGCTTCTTGAACTTCGACTATTACAAAAACATAAATATAGACCTTTGAAATGGATGCAATTCTGTTCAAGACTGCAGTTTTAAAGAATGATTTGTGATTATTCAATACAATTTTAGAAGCAGAAAGAAAATAATGTGTGCTTTTAATCAATTTTGATAACTACCCATGGTCTTCTGTCTCCTTACCTGCAGGTTTGCCTTCCACTACTAATCCTGAGTGTACAAATCTTATGTGAGAAACTAAATCAAATGGTTTAACAAAGAAAAGGAACAAGGGAAAATGATTAATCTAGCCTGACTGAAGGTCCAGACCATGCTACACCATGCGCAATTCAATTTAGCCTTATCTCAAACTCAAGCCTATTTCTGCAGCTCACCATTCGCTACTAAGGAAACCCTCCATTTTCCTTTTAAAGTGTCTGTTTTTGCTGTTGTAGGAGAAAACTTACTCCAGTAGCTTCACAGTTTCATAATTTTTCAATGAGCAGTTCAATTGTGGTATTGTGACTGAGCAATAAATATGGATGGAATATTGATAAAGTAGAAACAGCAGAATTTGCATTATCTGTCAACCTCATCAACTGGAATGCTCCCTAACTAGAATCTTGATGTCCCCACAGGGAGTCACTGTTACTGTAGAAAATGTAACAGCAGTCTGGACTGAGTATAAAAGAATTGGTTGAAGGTTAAAGAATATTTCTCTCGTGATCACAGTGAAAAGAGTTAAAGGTGGAGAGGTTCTAAGCCTCCTCAAATTGCCATATAAGTAAGGGCATTTCTTCATTTGAATCCTACAATTACAACAATAATTTACTGCATCACTTAACCCCAATGCATGCTGGATCATGTAAATTTTAAGCGTGAGAGTATTGCTTCCACAGGTATGAGGATTGGTATCCAGAAGATACAGATATATGATAATCAAGTGAAATCCCAGAGGGGAATGGTATTTACTTTTTACACAGAATGAGTGTGATCAGGGATGCATTTTTTTGAAAGAATATTGGAAGCACACCTCATAGAGTTTCCAGGAAACTGGTCGATACTTGAAAAGAAGGATTTTGAAGAGATGTAGTAGGGCAGTGTGGTGAATCTCTTTCAATGAGTAAACACGGGCACGATGGCTGAACAGCTTCCTGTGTTGTGATTGTGTGAATTTATGGCTTAGTATAAAGCCAAGTATTCCAAACAACTGTGCTTTAGAAAAAGAACATGACCAGCAAAGTAATGGACCAACAAACTCACAGTTTAGCAATTATAAACACAAGCACTATAATCAAACATCTGTACACACTCCTAAAGGACATGCGTCACTGCACATGCCGCACATACTGCAACTGAATACCAGAAACAGTCTCCACAGGTTTTTCAACATGCCAAACATCTCGTTGATGCAGCCAAACAGATTTGACAAACAAATTATGTTACACAAAATCATGAGAATATTATCTCATACATCAAATGAACATTAATATTCTTCAATAGAAACAGGAAATGCTTGAAATACTCATTTACTTGCAACTTTTTTTTGGTTAAAAGATGATTGCTTCATACATTAGAATAGTTAGTTACCTCCAGCATGAGGAAAAGGAGTCCAAAGCTGTTGAGAAAATGCACCATCTTAATCTGTCATAGTTTAAGGATGATGCATCATTTTGCTCGGAAGTCCAAATATACAATGATCTACTCAATTATTCAGGCAATTTATAGACAGATTCAAATAATCATGAGAATATTGTCTCATATATCAAATGAACATGCTTGTTTCTATACAGTATCTCAACAATAAAGTGCACTTAAGCAGTGTTTTTATCACTGCAAAACATTCCGAAGCATTTTTTAGATGCTTTACCAATCAGAAGTGACACTGAGCTATAGGTGTGTAACTCAAACAAAGGTTTGGTGAAACAGCTTGCATTTAAGAAACATCTTTAAAAGAGAGTATTGGAGGAGAGGTTTATGGAGGAAATTACAGAGTTTGGTATCGATACACCTCAGGTTTAGCCACCAATAAGAGGGGAGAAGTAAATTAGGCACTCAGACAGCAGAACTGGATGAACACAGATCTTAGAGAATTGTAATGCAGTTCGGAGTGCATCAGGAATTAACTGAGTGTAGAGTGAGGTGGATACCATACTTAGAACTTAGTATACTTCACCCTTATCGCATGAAGATTTTAAAAAAATGCTTTGTGCTCTTCGGAAACACTGGGAGGTTCTGTCACAGAGCCTCAACACATTATTTCACAAACACTAAAAACAAATATGTGTCCAGACATCATCAAATGCTGTAAATTACGGTTTAGAGTGTTAATTGAATAAGAGGGAGTGTGTGTGTTTGTGCGCGCGCGTTTCAGTAGTAAAACGGGAGAAAAACAGTTACAGCTCAATGGCATTGATAATATTTATACAATGTAATTATACCACTAACATCTCTTAATTCACTCACCACACACTGATCTTGCTGGAAAAGTAACTGTTGGATAAGCATATGAACGTACATGGAATAGTGTAGATTAGATGGGCTTGAGATCGGTATGACAGGTCGGCACAACATCGAGGACCGAAGGGCCTGTACTGTGCTGTAATGTTCTATGTTTTAACAACTTTCATCGTTTCCAAAGTTCAGAAAGGCTTGGACAAATGTTCCAGTGACATTCGGTGACAAACCCCACCATGGCAACTCGGGGAATTTAATTTACTTAATCTGGATTAAAATTCTACCAATAAACTATGAAATTGATGTAAAAAACTGAACTAATTCACTCATACCCTTTTTGCAGGAAGAAATCTGCTGTTCTTCCTAGTTCTGGCATGCACACGATTCCAGAAGAACCTCTGAAACGGCCCAGCATGCCACTCAGTTATATCATAACACAAACACATACACACACACAAAAAAAATGCATAAAGGATATACCTTCACCATATGCACTGTTACTGTTTAAATGCAATTAGGTAGGACAGTAAATGCTGTCCAATGGCACCGCTATTTGCATTCCGAGAATAAGCCAATAGGTTCAGAAATATTCTATGAACTGCAAATCTCCAGGACGAGCCAGACTTTTTACGTCGCTTCACTACCTGCTTCATACAAACAGCACTGTGCCATGGCTGCCTCATTATTGATAAGAATGTGCTGCATTTGCACATTAAATAAGCATTAAAGGAAAAGAAAAAGCATAAAATGTGGTGAAGATTAGACAGAAGCTACGGGATTGGGAAGGTTTTAAAAACCAGCAGACGCTAACTAAAAAGCAATAAGGGGGAAGAAGATGAAATAAGATAATAAAAAAAGAGGGTTGCAAGGGCAATTTTTTGAAGATATCTAAAAGGGAAGACAGAGACAGGAGTGAACATCGGGCTGCTGGAAAATGAGGCTGGATAAGAAGTAATGGGGGACAAAGAAATGGCAGAGGAATTAAATATATATTTTGTATCAATTTTCACAGTGGAAGACACCAGCAGCACACCAGAACTTCAAGAGAGTCAGAGGCAGAGATGGGTATAATGGCCATCGTGCAGGAGATGGAGCTGGGGAAGCTGAAAAATCTGAAATCACCCAAACCGATTGAACTACACCCCAGAAGTCTGAAGGAGATGGCTGAGGATATTGTGGAGGTATTGATGGTGATCTTTCAGGAATCACTTGAGTCAGGGGAGGTCCCAGAGAACTGGAAGATGGCCAATGTAACACCCATGTTTAAGAAAGGAGGGAGGGATAAGACAGGAACCAAAGGCTGGTAAAAGCCTGACCTTAGTCATTGGTAAGATTTTATTAAGGATGAGACTGCAGGGCACTTGGAAGTTCAAGGTAAAATAGAGTGCAGTCAGCACATCTTAGTCAAGGGGAGGTCAGGCCTGACCAGTCTGTTAGAATTCTTTGAAGAAGTGACAAGAAAGTGATACAAAGGACAGCCAGTGGACATGATCAATTTAGATTTCCAGAAGACCTTTTGCAAGGTGCCACTCAGGAAGTTCCTAAATTAGACAAGAGCCTATGGTGTTAGGGACAAGATACAGGCATGGTTTGCGGACTGACTGAGTGGTAGAAGGCAGAGAATAGGGATAAAAGGATGGCAGCCAGTGCCTATTGGAGTTCCACAGGCATTGATTTGGGACCACAATATTCATGCTCTACATTAATTATTTGGATGAAGGAAATGAAGGCATTATTCCAAAGTTTGGAGATGATACAAGATAACTCGAGGAACAAGTAGTGCTGAGGAAGCAGGGAGACTGCAGATGGACTTGGGCATATGAGTTGAGTGAGCAAAAAAGTGACTAATGGAATACAATTTGGTAAAGTGTGAGGTTATACAGATAGTCAGAAGAGTAGAGGCACAGATTATTTTCTAAATGGGGAAAGGCTTTGGAAATCTGAAGTACAAAGGGACTCGGGAGTCCAAGTTCAAGATTCTTTTAGAAGGTTCAGTTGGTGGTTAGGAAGGCAAATGCAATGTTGACATTCATTTCAAGAGGGCTAAAAAAGCAAGATGATGTCCTGCTGAGGTTATATAAGGCTCTGGTTAGACTGCATTTGGAATATTGTGTGCAGTTTTAGGCTCCATATTGAAGGGAGGATGTGCTGGCATTGGAGCGTGTTCCACAAGAGGCTCACAAGAATGACCGCAGGGATGAAGGACTTGTCACATGAGGAGCATTGAGGACTCTGGGTCTGTACTCAGAGTTTAGAAAGATGAGGGGGTATCCAATTGAAACATTCTGGATATTCAAAGACCTGGTAGAGTGGAAATGGAGATTGCGTTTCCACCAGTAGGAGAGAAAAGGACTTGGGGATACAGCCTCAGGGTGATGGGACAACCTTTTAGAACTGTGATAAGGAGGAAATTTCTTCTGCCAGAGCGTGGTGGCTCTGTGAAACTCATGGCCTCCCTTACTCTCTGCGGTCAAGTCACGGAATGTATTTACGACAGAAATAAACATGTTCTTGATTATCAAGGGTTATGGGGAGAAGGCAGGAGAATGGGGTTGAGAAACATATCAGCTGTGACTGAATGGCAGAGCAGACCCGATAGGCTGAACGGCCTCATTCTGCTCTTGAATCTTATGGTCCCCGGTCTCATTCAACTCAGCACAAGAAGTTAGGTCTGAAATTTAACACGGACAGTATAGTTTTAACAGTTAATTGTTAATGTAATTGTTAAAGAGATCAATTTTAAGTTGTTCAAACTTATTCCTTCAGGTACCAATTGTTGTTAGGAATATCAATTTTTAATAAGTTTCCCTCTTTTAACTCAAATTTTCATTCTCTCTCTATATCACGCTCCTTCTGTTGCTGGGTTCGCTCTGATTCAACTTGTTTTGTTTTAAATCACTCCTGTTGCTTTTTCAAGCTTCCAAACAATTGACTAAGGAGTACAGACTGTTGCCCCCACAGTTTACCAATTTCCCAGGGTCATGTTGCCCGAGGGAGGCTTACACTTACAATAAGTTAGAAAACAGGAAATCTTCAGGCTTATGGCTTCGAGAAAAATTATAATGCAGCATACTAAAAGATGCTATACTTCAACTCTGTAGGTATATGAGCTAAATTTGCAAATTATACCCAGAAAGGTAGGAGGGTAAATTGTCAGGTGGAGGTATGAAGTCTAGAAAGCGATATAGACAAGTCAAGTAAATACGCAGAAATATAGCTAATGTGGGAAAATGTTCACTTTGGCAAGATGAATAGAGAAGCAGCATGCTTTTTTTTTTAAGTAGAGGGAGACCGTAGAACTCAAGGGATAAAGGATCTGTAAAGTGTGTCCCAGTACAAGAATGACAATAAGTTAGTGCGTAGCAACAGCAAATGATATATGGTGACTATTGCAAGGGGAATAGAATAGATAAGTTGTGAAGCTTTACTGCAGCTGTACAGAAACCTGGTGAGACCACATTTGGAGTACTGTATAAAGATTGGTCTTATTATTTGAAAATATATAAATGTGTGAAAATCACGCACCATGCACCTGGGAAATTGGTAAATAGTGGGAGCAACAGTCTATCCAACTTAACCAATTATATACAAGGTAGGAACAAACTACTGCAGATGCTGAAATCTGCAATGAAAACAAATAGTGCTGGAGATCACAGCTAGTCAGGCAGCATAAATAGAGAGACAGCAAGCTAACATTTCAATGCCTCTTCATCACATAAGGTTTGAGAAAGAAACAGGAGGGATGGGGAAGGAAATTAGACCAAACTAGGGTTAGACCAGCTACAGAAGGCATGATAAAGCTAGAGAATGATAATTGGGATTAAAAAAGAAAAGCATTTAAAAATTGATGACTGACCACTAATAACTATTAGATATCTTCACACGATACAAAAACTAATTCCGTGTGTTGTTTTTTTAAAAAAACATGCATCATTGAATCAGATTCAATCTAGTGGAACATGCTTAATTGAGACATACTGCTTGCAGTTAACAGTCTAATTGCTAACTGTTTGTATCATCTCAGCTCACTCACATTCCTAACAGTGTCAGACAGTCTTAATAGCCTGTAGGTCCACTGGCATAATTAACTACCCAATTTAATCTATGCGTTCAATAAATGCTATTTTCATTGAGATGTCAAGGTTAAAACACAATGTGGTAGCTGATCCTGCCAGTGTTTAGCAAAGCCCATCCACCGCTCATTACTGTATGCTTAGAAAGCTTAAAATTAGTTAGGGTCACTCATCTAGACATTTTGTTGCCTTTAGAAACATGTGGTAACATCCCTATCTCTGGGCCAGGAGACCATAAGACGTAGGAGTGGAAGTTAGGCCATTCGGCCCATCGAGTCCACACTGCCATTTAATCATGGCTGATGGGCATTTCACCTCCCCTTGCCCGCACTCTCCCCACAGCCCTTAATTCTTTGCAAGATCAAGAATTTATCAATCTCTGTCTTGAAGACATTTAATGCCCGGCCTCCACTGCGCTCCGTGGCAATGAATTCCACAGGCCCACCACACTCTGGCTGAAGAAATATCTCCTCATTTCTGTTCTAAATTGACTCCCACTAATTCTAAGGCTGTGCCCACGGGTCCTGGTCTCCCCACCGAAGAGAAGCAACTTTCCAGCGTCCACCCTTACTAAGCCATGCATTATCTTGCAAGTTCCTATCAGATCTCCCCGCAACCTTCTAAACTCTAATGAATCCAATCCCAGGATCCTCAGCCGTTCATCATACATCCACGTTTAAGTCCCACTTGCTCCCAGAGGTGTGTCAAAGCATATCCGAGCAAGTTGAATAAAAATATCCAAAATGTGCAGGCACTATCGTACGTACATCAGTCTATGACATCAAATACTAAAAACCTCCTTCCCCTTGTATCAGCATAATTATTCTCCACCAGAGGTGGGTCCAGGGTTACCTAATGACCCCTGAAAAATTAATTAGCTTTCTGGATTTAAACACAGAGTAAGTTTTTCCATTTGTGGGCCAGTGCAGAACAACAAGCAATATATGTAAGACAGTTATTAATAAACCCAATGGAAAATTTGGGAGAAACCTCCTTACTTGCAAAATATGAAGGCTAAAAGAGTTTAAGGATTCTGTGATAAGATCATGTTTATTTTTCTATATTCTTTTATAATCTATGTTTGCTGAGTTGCTTGCTATTTCAGTGGTCAATGAAGAGTAAATCACTGTGGATGTGGGGTCACAGGCCAGACTGGATAAGAACAGCAAATTTCCTGAAGGACATTAGTAAGCCAGATGGTTTTTCCCAACAATTGATTAATCAATTTCACCAGCTGCTGTTTGGTTTTGAACCCAATTCCCCAGAGCATTAGCCAGGGCCTCTGGATTACTAATCCGCTTTCATTACTGCAACGTCACCATCTCTACATTAGGTGGGAACAGGCCTGTGTGGAGCATAAACAATGACATAGATTAGTTGCGCTAAATGACCTGCTTGTGTGATTCAAGTATCAAGTAAATCTATGAATAGTTCTGGCATATTTCAGATATGCTACATCTGGGCTCAGGGAACCATGGGTCCTCTAGTTTCGCTTGGTCTTTCAGTAGCTCACTGATGAATGCATATTAACCTAGGTAGCAGCAATTATAATATGATTGACTGAATTTTGCATTCATTTTGAGGTAGTGAGGGTCCAAGATTAGGATTTTAAAATCTAAACAACAGCATGAAAGCAAAGCTAGTTAAAGGTGAACCAGCAAAGTAGGTTAGGTCAACAGAGATGTAGTGGCAGACATTTAAAGGGCTATTTCATAACACACAATTAATACATTTCAAAGAATAAAATTCCAAGAGAGGACCCACCATTCAGAATATAGAAGCAGGTCAAATAGGTGACAGGTCACAACAGTGGAAAAAATATAAACAACAGCAAAGAATTACTAAGATGTTAAAAAGGAGGGAAAAATTGGAGAATGACAAAGCTAGCGAGAAATATAAAAGTAAAAACAAAAAGACTTAATAAAATGAATGGGTCCTGTAGAAAATGAGACTGAAATCAATCATGGAAAATAAGGAGATGGTAGATGAACTGAACAGATGCTTTGCATTGGTCTTCACCATAGAGGTCCAATAACATCCCAGATATAGCTTCTCATTGAAAAGCACAGCAGGGTCAAAGAGTCACCTGGCCTTGTTCATAACTTGTATGTATGTTCAAAAAGGTATAAGTAGGAATACAGTTCAATATTTAAGATTGTTCCAGGTAATTAATTTGTTAACTGCTGCTCACTGTTTAAGGTCAAGTTGTGAGAGAAACCAAAATGCTTCCAGCAGCCAGGGCAGTTCAATATGAACCAGTGCTTTTTGGATAGAAATGTGATAAAAGTGCAAAGTCTACGTTAGAAAATGAAATTTAGAAACAGGTTCTGTAAATATCACTCTTGCATGGGAGCACCACAGTAAATTAAAGTGAACACACTGTCAATGAAAAATGCACCAAATAGGGTAAAATCTGTTTTTCACACCAGTGCAGATCTGATCACGGACAAAAAATAAGCATGATTTTGCAAGAATGTGTGAACACGTTGCCAATTGTCAACTAAAACTGTACTCATGGGAGGTAATAAATAAGTAACAGTGTTCAATAGTCAATAAAATTTCCAGCAATTAGAAGTACAAGATTCAATCCACTGCAAGACTAATGAATAACTGTAAGGGGTTAACAACGAATACTACCTAGCTTATGGATGAAGTCAATCATCAGGAAGGAAACAGCTTAAAGGGACAACAACGGATGGTTTTGTAGATATTTTCTAATTAATTTGTTCTGAGATATTAAGACACACATCTGGAACAGACGGGACTGAAACTTGGGCCTCTTGGTTCAAAGACAGAGGTACCACCACTGCAGCAGAAGAGGCACGCTGGACAATTTCATATGCTGTAACCATCATTACAGATGCCATGCTAAGGTATTCACTTTGTGGGCTGATCAAAATCCTTGTGACAACTGCAATAAAATCACAATGATCCCTCCAACGTCCCAAACACATTACATCTGCACGTGCATGCAGAAGTGGTGTATACAGGGTGAGATGCTAATCAGGAAAGTTTAAAAGTGAAGAAGGATTGTGACACAGTTTTAGTATCCCTGTGGGCCACAAGGTCTCAGTTCAAATCCATCTGCCCTGGAGATATTCACAGAATGCCCAAAAAGTTTGATAAAAATAACTAAATAGATGAGGGCTCTTTTATCCAAGCAAGGACTTTAACATTATCGAAAGGCGGAATGAGCAAGAATGTTTTCACTTGCAGGCAAGTCTACAACCAGACGGCACTACATCAAGATAGCCATCAATAAATACCCCAAGGAATTCAGGAGAAATATCTGTACCCAGAGAATGGTTAGAAAGACACAGGGGTGATTAAGATAAATGATATTGATGCATTCATGGGCCATCAGAAAAACGTATGAGAGAGGAAGGGTTACAAGGATATGATCTTGCTTGGAGCTTATAGCACATGATCAGGCCATTTGAAAGAGTGCAATTGCGCTGTCTTTCTTTAAATTCTATTTATTAAATCAATTTTGGCCACCACGTGATGCTGTCAGCCACTCTTGTAACAGACACTGAAGTCCACCATCCAGAGTACTGTGCACAACTTCACCACCTTAAAGTATCCTCAAAGTATAATTCAATATGGAGAAGTACTGATTTATTTTAAGCCAAGATAGAGGTGGGGAAGGCTTCACAAGGTCAAGAGTGATGTTAAGAATTCTCTCCCAAACGTATACCACTGTGTCACCACCTCATCCATAATGGTAATGGTGATATCTGGGGCCTTGATTCTGAGAGTATGACTAGGTCAGGGCCTTGTGAGACAGCTCTTCCAATTTTGGCACAAGCCTCAAAGTAGTGGCCTAGGCCCAACCAACTCATACGTTTGTAAATTGGACACGGTTGAGTTTGCCTTTCTAATCACCTACATGTCAGGTGGTTCATCCGTTTTCATTTCTTTAAGACATTCTGATGGTTTTGATACAACCTGGTGGCTCAATAGGCCAATTCAGAGAGCAGTTAAAAGTTAAACACTTTGCTGAGAGTCTGGGGTCACACATAGGCCAGACCAGGTAAAGATGGCAGATTTCCTTCAATAGTGAATTGAATGGCTTTTAATGAGAATGGTTTCTGGGTTACCATCTAACTTTTAATTCCAGATTTCCCATCTGCTGTATTTGGGTTTGAATGTGGACATTACCTGAACAATGATCACCAGAATATTACCTCTGGGTTACTAGCCTAGCAGCAATACCACTGGAGACTGTGGTTCACACAAGGCCCCTTTGCTGCTGCTAGTAAAAGGTAAATTGCTCGCTGTTGACTTGGGATGAGTTTCTCAGTGTTGTTTTCTAGTAGAATAAATAAGTCAGT
Organism: Stegostoma tigrinum; assembly: GCF_030684315.1. Taxonomy (NCBI): domain Eukaryota; kingdom Metazoa; phylum Chordata; class Chondrichthyes; order Orectolobiformes; family Stegostomatidae; genus Stegostoma; species Stegostoma tigrinum. The sequence goes on along the minus strand of NC_081360.1, from coordinate 16,516,229 downwards.
CAATAACCTACGGTTGAGAACACCAACAGCAAGCTTGGCCTTCTGAAGTAATTGGCAAGATTTTAACTCAAAACTCTTTACCTTAGATGGAGCTGAAATTGTGCCCCACTAGTTAAACACTCGCATCAGTAGAAATCTTGGTGCAGGTCTACACAACGTAATCGAGATTTCTCTGGCACACATGCAGCAGAAAGGTACACATTTGGCATTCAAAAGTAAAACTTTCAACAGTAATTCAAATAGAATCTTACACAGAAAATGATCTGCAGCAAGATTTCAATATGCAATTGGTTATGTGCCAAAAAACATTCAGCCTGGCTGAACGTATGGCAGTAACAAATTTTTTGGAATTGACAGCATGCAACAGTTTAACGCAAGATTGTGGGACTGGGCTCAGATTCCAATTTGGTATATTACAGACCCTTCCTGATGGGAATCTCCCTAGAGAAATACACTTCCACTATAAGGAGTGCAACAAAGAGTTTCCCAAACTGATTTCTGGGATTTGCCTGTGAAGAGACAATGAGGAGATAATATGTTCTGCAGTTAAGATGAAAAAAACAGGTGATCCTATCGAAAGATTCAAAATTCTCACAGAGAATAACAGTAAATACAGGAAGGAAGTTTCCCAGCTGCAAAGTCTAGAATCCAGAACACAGTCTCAAAATAAAAAGTTGGCCCTCACAAAGTGACATAAGGGAGAATTTCTTCACTTAGAGTGAAATCTCGAATCAGTGATTGCTGGAGGCTCAGTCTTGGAATATATTCAAGCCAGAGGCTGATAAATTCCTCGACCTCAAAAGTTTAGCAGCAGCTCGGTGGTTAGCACTGCTGTCTCCCAGCACCAGATTCTAGCATTGTTCACTGTCTGTGTGGAGTTTGCACGTTCTCTCCCTGTCTGCATGCATTTCTGCCAAGTGCTCTGGTTTCCTCCACAGACCAAAGATCTGCATGTGAGCCAGATGGGTCTATGCTAAATTGTGCCATAGTGTCCAGGGATGTGCAAGCTAGGTAAATTAGCCATGGTCAATGCGGGGTTACAGGACTGGGTGTTTTTTTTTGGGGGGGGGGTGTCGGATGGGATGCCCTTCGGAGGGTTAATGCAGATTTGAATGGCCTCTTTCCACACTGTAGGGATTCTATCATTCTAGATATTGAAGCTACCAAGGGATTTGGAGATAATGTGGGAAAATGGCATGGATGTAAAGGATGAATAGTGCTACACACTCCATGGGCCAAGTTGCCTACTCCTGCTCTACTTTTCTGTGCTTCTATGATTCTGATCCTGATGAACTGCATATTATGAATTGGATTAACTGACTGTGAAGAAAATGTTTCACAAATAATCAGTTACTTCTGTTCATTGTGAAACAGAACTCTGACAGGATCTTTTCTCTGCATTACACCCTTGATAATAATTCAATGCAGCATCAACCATAAATGAGTCAGTCTTTCAAACAGCGATTCTCTTTGCAACTTGATTTTATGGGTTAACAGGAAGACAATATTTTCAATAATTTCAGCACCTTTACTTTCCATTTCATTTTGTGGTGAAGAAACCTTGGAAAGAGCCTTGAAAACTGTAATTTTAGTTTTAAAAATATAATGAATAGGCTAGAGGAACAGAGTTTATTGTCCTTATGTGGGAGAAGCTACGGTGAAGTTTGATAGAGGTAGTTAAAATCACAAAGTCTTAGATGGAGCAAACAAAGGCAAATTATTACAAATGCTTAAATGCAATGAGGCATCCAGCAGAGGACAGAGATTTAAGGTTTTTGGCAAAAGAATTTCAAGTCAACAGGAGAAAAAACTACATGTGGTTAGGATTTAGAATGCACGGTTTTGAAAAGTTGGGTAGGGTACTTGTGGATTGAGAGGCAGGAAGTTAGAATGTGGCGCTCGTAAATTGGTCGGGGAAAACATTTTGTGGTCCGTTTAAAAGATCATATGTTTTTCTTGTGCTTAGAGGTTTAAAATGGACGTCCATGAGCAGCAGCATACACAGACAGCACCAAATTGAAAAACTTGTCTCGAAAGGACACACAGTTAGCAGGCCAAGAAGCAGTTTATACCAGGTTTTCAAAACAACTTTTGAATTTAGCCAATCAATTTGAATAAGGTGCTGAAGATACCAAAAACCTATTAAATTTAAGCTTGATGGTTTTGACAACGTAGGACCAAACTGATCATAAGAAGTTGATATGTCGTCAAGGGTTTAAAAGGGGGGCAGTTGGACGAAACCTCAGAGCTAACTGCACACCACCAGAGCTAGAAACCACCAGCTCTCAAGAGAGAATCACTGCCTCTCTCAGCCTCCTCTATGTCTTAGAGAAAGCACCACCAAAGTAATAAGGGTACCCGTGGCACGACTAGTTAATGTGCCTGACAGAAGAATCAATGGAGAAGGCTCAGAACATTCCGGAAGACACGTCACCTGGCTGTAATTTCAAAACACTAAATTCAATTATCATTTTATGTATGTGGGACTTGTATTTATTTGAACAGTATACTATTAGAATCTTGCATTATCGAGTTTTGAGAAGATTTGTAGCTCAGGTTGAGGTTCTGGATGTGAGTTTGCTCGCTGAGCTGGAAGGTTAGTTTTCAGGTGTTTTGTCAACACTCTAGGTAACATCATCAGTGAGCCTCCGATGAAGTGCTGGTGTTATGTCCCGCTCTCTATCGATCTGGTTAGGTTTCCTTGGGTTGGTGATGTCATTTCCTGTGTTGGTGATGTCATTTCCTGTTCTTTTTCTCAGGGGATGGTAGCTTGGCTCCAAATCAATGCGTTTGTTGATGGAGTTCCGGTTGGAATGCCATGCTTCTAGGAATTCTCGTGCGTGTCTCTGTTTGATTTGTCCTAGGATGGATGTGTTGTCCCAATCAAAGTGGTGTCCTTCCACATCTGTATGTAAGGATACGAGTGATGGTGGGTCATGTCGTTTTGTGGCTAGTTGATGTTCATGTATTCTGGTGGCTAGCTTTCTGCCAGTTTGTCCAATGTAGTGTTTCCCGCCCGACACCCCCCCGCCCCAAAAAAAAACACCCAGTCCTGTAACCCCGCATTGACCATGGCTAATCCACCTAGCTTGCACATCCCTGGACACGAAGGCACAATTTAGCAGAGACCAGTCTGGCTCACATGCAGATCTTTGTTCTGTGGAGGAAACCAGAGCACTTGGCAGAAATGCACGCAGACAGGGAAAGAACGTGCAAACTCCACACAGACAGTGAACACTACATTGGACAAACTGGCAGAAAGCTAGCCACCAGAATACATGAACATCAACTAGCCACAAAACGACATGACCCACTATCACTCGTATCATTACATACAGATGAGGAAGGACACCACTTTGATTGGGACTACACATCCGTCCTAGAACAAGCCAAACAGAGACACACATGAGAATTCCTAGAAGCATGGCATTCCAACCGGAACTCCATCAACAAACACTTGGAATGGTAGGTTGGCTCCAAATCAATGTGTTTGTTGATGGAGTTCCGGCGCGGGGACAGCAGGTGGGGGAAGTCAACTTGACGTCACGTCCAGATTCCTGATGGGCACGGTGAAGGACGCCAAGCTGCTCGACGTCTTCAGCACCCCTGCAGACGGAGCGCAGCGGAGGTACACGTGGTCGCGGCTGGACGGGTCTATCGCTCAAGGATAGACTTCCTGTTTGTGTCACGGACGTTCTCGGTCAAGTCCACCGGCGTTCAGCCGGTGTTCTTCTCAGATCACTGCCTCCTGCTGGCCGACTGTCACTTACAGGATGACCAGCCGGCCGGCAAGGGGACGTGGAAGCTCAACATGACTGAAGCTCAACATGACTCTGTTGACCCCAGAGAACGTCGAGGAGCTTAAGAGGGAGTACGCCGGTTGGAGAACCGTGAAACCCCTCTTTGAGTCTCCGGGTGACTGGTGGGAGACGGTGAAGGAGAACATCAAGAGGTTCTTTGTCCTCAAGGGTGTTCGGAAGGCGAGAGAGAGGCGGGGAAAGCTGTCGCGACTCCAGAAAAGGGTGCAGAACCTGCTCCTTCTGCAGTTGATGGGGGTCGATGTCACGGAGGACCTCTGCGAGGTGAGGCGCCAGCAAGCCCCGCTCTTCGCCGCGGAGGCCTCCAGGATAATCTTCCGGTCCAGGGTCCGCTCTGTGGAGCAGGACGAGACGTGCTCGCGTTTCTTCTTTCAGAAGGTGCACAAAGAGAGCTCTGCTTCGCCGGCTGAAGGAGGACGACGGCTCGGTGACGTCGTCTCGGCCCGACATTTTGAGGATCAGCAGATCCTTCTATGCCGGACTGTACGACACGAAGCCCACGGACAGCATGGCCTCAGTCGTTCCTGTCGTCTATCACGGAGGTCTTAGACGACGGCACGAGGGAGTGGCTGGACCGGCCGATATCCCTGGACGAACTGACCAGAGCCCTCAAGTCCTCGGAGAGGAATACGACTCCCGGGAGCGACGGCTTACCGGTCGAGCTGTATTCCGCTCTGTGGGACCTGGTCGGCCAGGGCCTGCTAGAGGTGTATGATAGCACGCTTCGGGCAGGGGAAATGTGCAAGTCCATGAGGAAGGGCATCATCACCCTCATGTACAAGAGGAAGGGGGAGAGGGATGAAATTAAGAATTGGCGTCCCATTTCACTGTTGAATGTGGACTACAAAATCCTGGCCAAGGTCATTGCCAACCGGGTCGGGTCAGGTCTGTCCTGGAGTCGGTGATTCACCCTGACCAAACCTGTGCTGTGCCGGGCAGGAAGATCGCTGACAGCCTCGCACTCATCAGGGATATGATCACCTACGTACAGGACAAGCGGGTGGACACCTGCCTCGTCAGCCTGGACCAGGAGAAGGCCTTCGACAGGGTCTCTCATGCTTACACGAGGGACATCCTCTCCAAATTGGAGTTCGGGGAGGGCAATTGGATCCGGCTGCTCCACGCCAACATCGTTAGCGCAGTCTCGATCAACGGGTGGGAATCGGACAGTTTTCCTATCAGATCTGGAGTCAGGCAGGGCTGCCCGCTCTCTCCTGCCTTGTTCATGTGCTGTGTGGAGCCCTTCGCCGCATCCATCAGGAAGGACGTGAGCCTGAAGGGCGTGACTATCCCAGGCAGCGGAGGCCTTCAGGTCAAGACCTCCCAGTACATGGACAATGTCGCTGTCTTCTGCGCCGATCGTCGGTCGGTGAGTAGACTGTTGGACATCTGCGGCCAGTTTGAACTGGCCTCAGGTGCCAAAGTCAATAGGGGTAAGAGCGAAGTCATGTTCTTCGGGAACTGGGACGACCGCTCCTTCTTCCCCTTCACCGTCAGGACAGACTACCTGAAGGTGCTGGGTGTTTGGTTTTGTGGAGCTGGGGTGTGCACTAAGACTTGGGAGGAGCGTATCACCAAATTGAAGCAGAAGCTGGGCAGGTGGACGCTCCGGTCCTCTCCATCGCGGGTAAGAACCTGGTTGTCAGGTGCAAGGGGCTTTTAGTACTGTTGTATGTGGCGCAGGCCTGGCCTATTCCCTGGACCTGCGCCGCTGCGGTCACCCAGGCCATCTTCCACTTCATTTGGGGGTCGAGGATGGACCGGGTCCGCAGGGACACCATGTACAAAGACCTGGAAAATGGGGGAAAGGGCGTACCGAACGCCATCCTCGCCCTGATGGCTACCTTTGTGTGCGGCTGCATCAAGCTGTGCGTAGATCCTCAGTACGCAAACACCAAGTGTCACTACTTACTGAGGTTCTACCTGTCCCCGGTGTTGCGAAGGATGGGCCTGGCCTCATTGCCGTGGAACGCTCCGAGTAGTTGGACTGTTCCGTACCAGCTGCCCTTCGTGGAGAAATTTTTGAAAGGAAACACCTTTGACCACAAGGCCATCAGGCAGTGGTCAGCACGTAGTATCCTCAAGACCCTTCGGGAAAAGGAGAGGGTGGATCCTGTCGTGTGGTTCCCCACGCAGACTGCCAAAGTCGTTTGGCAGAATGCCTCATCGCCAGAACTTTCAAACAAGCACAAGGACATTGCTTGGCTGGCGCTGAGAGGGTCTCTGCCAGTGAGATCCTTTATGCATGCCTGGAATCTCTGCGCCACTGCATGCTGCCCTCGAGGTGGCTGCGGGGGGGGGGTGACGAAACTGTCGATCACCTCCTTCTGGGAGTGTGCCTATGCGCAGGTGGTCTGCAGGGGGATGCAGTGGTATTTGTCGAGGTTCGTCCCGAGCAGCTCCGTGATGCGGGACTCCGTGCTCTACGGGCTGTTTCCCGGGACGCACACCGAGTCGAACATCAACTGCGCCTGGAGGACCATCAATGTGGTGAAAGATGCTCTTTGGTCTGCCCGCAACTTGCTGGTCTGCCAGCTGAAAGACCTGACCCTGACTGAGTGTTGCAGACTGGCGCACTCCAAGGTCCAGGACTACATGCTGAGGGATGCGCTAAAGCTTGGGGCAGCCGCCGCCAAGGCGCGGTGGGGAAAGATCACGGTATGATACCCCTCGTCCAGAATGGTAAAATGGGCCCTATCTGGTAACTGGGCCCAGCTGGCGCCTTCCCCAACTGGTCAGGGGGCCAACGGGGACTGTGCGGGGTGACGACTGCCGGGGCGGTTTCTTTGCTTTGTGTTTTTTTCTTCTCTGTTTGTTTTTTTCCTTTAGTTGGTGTACGTACCCCCTGGGTAATCCGGAGCGGTCTGCATGACTGGGTAGGTGTGTAAATGTTTTATTTTTTGTACACGAATAAAGTATATTTTTTCAAATAAAAAAAAAGTGACGATACGTCTGAAAACTAACTTTCCAGCTCAGCGAGCAAACTCACATCCAGAATCTTGCATTATTCAAAAACAGGTAGTATTTAGAAGGGGTTCATTTGATTTATTAGTAGTATAGTTAATATGTCCACTATTAGAAAGTCAGATTAAAAAATTGCTAAATAAAAGCCAAAAGAACTGCAACTGCTGTAAATCAGGAACAAAAACAAAGTTGCTGGAAAAGCTCAGCAGGTCTGGCAGCATTTGTGAAGGAAAAAATGAGTTAATGTTTCGGGTCTGGTGACCCCTCCTCAGAATTCAGTAAACAAATTGTTACTTGTTACTTGTTAATTGTAAAGTAACCGTTAGGAATTTATTTTATTTAACCACTAGAAGTTGTTGAAAGGCAGGTCACACCACTTTTCACAATCCTTTTACAGATTATAGAATGGAGCGTTCCTCTGTGGGTGTTTCGGGGTGAGTTTACAGATGGAGTCAACTTCCGCTTTTTAACAATTGTCTGACTGGCTGCTAGATACAGATTCAATGATAGTCTCCATAAGGGAACTGGAAAAATATGTAGAGAAGAAAACACCTGTAGGGATACACCGAAGAGCTGGAGAGTGGGGCTGTTCTTTGGAACTTCTAATGAGCCCAATAACCTCCTCTCTATGCTGTACTATATAGCTGATGATATATAATGGTTTAAACTAAAGTGTTGCTGACGATATTTGACACACAAACAAGATGGCACTGCACTGCTTTATAGAAGCATCTGAGATAACAACTTGCAAGAAATATTACTGCTCAACAAGCTGCAATAATTAACTATACAGTCACATCAGGTAGCATTTCTGGGTCAGTTCACTTGAGCTGATGCCATGCATACTTTCAAACGTGGTAACATGCATTTTAAAAAAAAACTTATTGAAAAGAGAATAACCACACCATTTTCTCGGCCAAGCACAAACGACCACTCTGACAACATGAGGACAAGTAATTTTTTTACAATCATTTACAGACCAGATCAGACATAAAATGGGTAGTTTTGCAGGCTTCTAAACCTGAAGGTCTCATTCTACTCACAATTACAATTTTTGAATTGCGCCATAAGATAGTGTCAAACTACGTCATCTTTCAGATCAGAATACTGCCTGTCAAGGTTTGCAGGTAATACAATATAGAAACAGGCCACTAAGGCCCAACTAGGTTCATGTCACTTTTGCTTCATTTGAGCCTCAGCCCATTTTATTTTCCTAATTTAAAGCTTTCAGTCCAATTGTCTATCATCTTCCTCCTTTGTTATTCCAGTTTCCTCTTAAACACATCCACACTATTCACTTCGGGCATCGAGGTCTGCAGTCGAGTACAGAATTGTATGCAGTGTTCCACAAGTTACCAAACAAATGTCCTGAAACACGACCTACCAACTCCTATACTCAGTGCACTGTTCAATAATGACAAACATATCAAATGCCTTCTTCATTACCCTGTCTACCTGTGGCTCCACTTTCAAGGAACTATGAACCTGCACTCCAAGGTCTCTTGGGTCAGCAACACTCCCCAGGTCTTTAACATTAAATGTATAAGCCCTGCCCTGCCCTGATTTGCCTTTCCAAAATGTAGTTTATCAATGCATTTATCAAAATTAAACTCCATCTATCACTTATCAGCCCATTGACACATCAGATCAATATCCTGGTGCACTCTGAGGCAACCTTCACTGTCCACTACAGCACCAATTTTGGTGTTATCTGCAAACTTACTACATTCACATCCAAATCATTTATATAAGTGAGAAAAAAGCAGTGAACCCAGCACTGATCCTTGTGGTATGCCACTCATCATAGGCCTCCAACCTGAAAAGAAACTCTCCGCTATCTCCCTCCGTCTCCTATCTTTGAACCAGTTCTGTACCCAAACGGCTTGTTCGCCCCGTATTCCATATCATCTAACCTTGCCAACTGGTCTACCATGCAGAACCCTGTCGAACACATTACTGAAGTCTGTATAGATCATATGCACCCCTATGCCCTCATCAATCCTCTTCATTACTTCTTCAAAAAACACTCTCAAGTTAATGAGACACGATTTCCATGCTGACCACACCTAATCAGTCCTTGCCTTTCCAAATAAATGTAAATCAAGTCCCTCAGGATTCTCTCCAACAACTTGCCCATGAATGACGTCAGGCCCACCGGTCTATAGTTCCCTGGCTTTTTTTTACCACCTTTCCTAAATAGTCAGCCAATTTCCAGTATTCCAGCACCTCACCTGTGGCTATTAATGATACAAATATCTCAGCAAGGAACCCAGCAATCCCTAGCCTCCCACAGAGTCCTAGGATACACCTCGTTCACGTCTTGGGGATTTATCCCCCAGCACCACCTCTTCTGTAATATGGACATCTCAGCAACAGGAAGATTTGAAATTTTTTCCCCAGTGGGGAAGCAACTATCCTTTAGAAAAAGTAAGCTTTTGCACAAGGTGGAAATAGGAGCACGTGCAGGCAGCTATATCTTCCAAAAATACAAATGTAATCTTTCAATAATAGGTTGCTGCCTTACACAACAGGACACGTTTAACATAAAGAATGTGGGGGAGAATAAATTGAGAGTATAGCTTTGTTATAGAAATGTCAGAATAAATTAACTGAAAACAGCTTTTAAATTCCATGCGTTCCCTTCTTGTTTTTTTTACACATACCTTTTATGTTTTCCCAAATACCTAGATCCTCAGTTGGCATGCATCAAAAGAGAGACCTATTCTCAATCCTATCAATACATTCATGTGAAGTCGTCACTGGCAGTGGTGTGAGTTGATTGCTTCCACTCCCAATTTTTCTTTGAGGGGAGTAAAAGGAACATAACACAGGTACAACAATAGGCCAGTTAGCCCACTGCCCTTGGTCTACCATTTAATACAAACATGAACCATCTTTTATCTAAATATCATTCTCCTGTTCTCCTATGCCCCATGCTGCTTTTAAAATCTAGAAATCTATTGCTTTTTTTAAAAACATATTCAGTGCCTTGGTGTCCACAGCCTTATACATTAGAGAATTCCACAGGTAAACCACTTTTTGAGCGAATAAATTATTCCTCATCTCATTCCAAACTGAAGTACCCATATCCTGAGATTATAAACCCCTTGTTGCAGATCCCCTGCATACACAAGGAACAGCATCCTTAAATCCAGTGTATCTAGCCCTGTCAGAATTTTATGCATTTCACTAAGATTCCCCTCTCATTCTTCTAAACTCAAGGTAACATGACATATTTGATCAAATCTCTCCTCTTTTGACAATCCTGTCATTCCAAGAATTGGTGCAATGAACTTTCGCTATACTCTCTAAATGGTAGACATATCCTATGTTACGCAAGACCACAAAAACTACACACAATACTCCAAGTTTGGTTTCAGGGGAGTTAGACATGCTCCCACATTCATACCCCCCACAGTGAAGACTTACATGCCACGTGCTTTCCTAGTTGCTTGCTGCACCTGCATATTTGCTCTTAATGCCTGAATCACAAGGATACCCCGTTTGTTTCATCCATTAATATTTCTAATTTATTGTCATTTGAATAATATGCTATTCCGTTTATTTTCTGCCTAATTTCTGCCCGACATACGATACGTACATGCCATCTTTAACTTAACAAAACATCTATGGTGCATCACTGAGACATTATAAAACAAACATTGACACTAAGATACATTATAAAGGTATTACGGCAGATGGCCAAAGGTTTGCTTAAAGAGCTGGACCTCTTTAATAAAGATAGACAGTGAGGTTGACAAGGCAGAGGGACTTAGGGAGAAAATTCCAAACCTTAGAGCCTCGGTAACGGATGTCACAGCCACAAAGTGAAGTGACTGAAACTGGAGATAATCAAGTGGCCAGAATTAGCAAATGATGAATATTTCAGGATGGTCATTGGGCTGGAAGAGACTACAAAATTGAGATTATGGGAAGATTTGGAAACAAAGATAAGAATTTTAAACTTAAGGCATTGTTTAACCAGGAACTCTGCGCAATATGAATGGACAAATGCAATTTGGTGCAAGTGAGGAGACAAACAGCAACTTTTTTGATGTGGGAGGCTTGTCTGGATTGCATTGAAATAGTTGAGTCTCGAGTTAATGAAGGTAAATATTACTGTATCAGCTGCAAAGAGGTGAGGCAGGCTTGGAGGTGCACAATGTTATGGAGGTGGAAATAAGAGGTTGCAATTTCATCTCAGGGTAACATATGCTACTTGAAAGTGCAAACAGTGGGTTCAGTCTTGCGTCAAATGCCATGGAGAGGGATAAAGGCATTGGCAACAGAACAGAATCTGTGGTGGGGACCGAAAACAATTGGGTTCGATCATTTTAATATTTAATAAAAGGAAACTTTGCTTATCTAGCACTCGATGTCACGCAGAAGAGTCACAAGAGATAGGGTGAGATAGTGATGGTTTCATCAGTAAACATGCAAGAGCTAATACTTTGTCACTTTGACTGACAAAATGCAAGTGAGAAACAGAAAGAGGTTAAAGATGAATTCTTGGAGGAAATTGTGGGGGAACGGTAAGAGAAGCCATCAATGGTGATTCTCTGGTATGGCTGGATAGACATGGGCTCAATCGGGGCTAAGGTTGAGAAGTAAGAGGAAGGATAGTTGCCTTTGTAACAGACAGATGGGATGTCATTTGTGCCTGTCATCAAAGCCATTTCAATACCCTGAAAGGGTGGGATACCCACCTGCCCATGATGTGACTTTGACATTGTGAGAAGGAACTCAACATGTTAAGAAAGATAAGCATAGAGATGGCACTCTTAAATCTGAAGTTAGTTGGGGGAGGAATGTGTTGGTGGAGGAAGAAATCTTGAATTAATAGGGTTCCTGAAGTTAGCTTCCCTGAATGGAAAGTGAAGGCTAATTGTGACAAACTGCTAATTAGAATATTGGTTCTCCACGAAGTACACTCCAGGTGGCACTTTTCATAGAGTTACCATGGCAACTTCATTGTGGTTGCAGTGCAATTCCATTAGCCAAAAAAAAGATAATCAAAGAACAGGAATTATTTCTCCAGCAACATGCAAAACAGAGGCAGACGTTTTCCACATTCAAAATAAATGAATAAATACAGGCAGTATTTGCCATGGAAATGATTATTCTGACAGAAAACATGGGATTTACTACAAGGTGCCTGATAGACAAACAGATTGAGATGTATCAACATTACAAGGATGGGCACACGGAACAATCAGAACTGTACTGTACAGTATTAGAAGCTCTTCCTTCCTGAAGATAGGATTGCTGCTTTCACGAATAGAGAGAGTACATTTACCTGCATCCATGTCTGCAAAGAATGGAACAGCCAGTCATCAGTAACAATATGACTGAAGGCACACATTTACTGCTCCTAAATTGCCTAGTGTATGCCAGTAAGCCAAACACAACTGTAGAGACAGTGCTTCTTTTTAACTTAGTCCCTCTGGATCATTTGTGTATGACCTATTTTGTACAAGCATGCATTTTTAAAATGTCTTAACCCAAATTTATCAGTTAGAAGCCTGAGATTGCTTCCCATTCAGTCATTTGGTTGGCAAACTGCAGTTTTCTTATTTTAATAAATATTGGCTGTTTTTCTTGAAACAGGGCATCTAACACTGATACAAAGTGCGATATGAGCATGGTTTGAAAACAGTTCAAATTTGGGAGTGGTTTGAGAGTTCCAAATGCAAGAAATAAAATCAAAGTGGATTTCAATAATACAAATACAATTATATTTACAATGTATTATTTGGGAATTAAGGCCAAAGCAGATAATTCTTGACTGTGTATCAGTAGATTTTGGGCTCTGCAAGCTGCTGCTGCTGAAAAGAACGCAAATTAAAGAGAGGTGCCAAATCCAGTTCTGAGCTATGTCAAGCCAGTGGAGTACAGGCTGCTGCAACAGCTTTCAATGTCTTAGAACAGGCTGTAATTGGCTAGGTTGCCACAGCATATTCATTCGACCTGAAGCAAATTCTGTGGGGAAAGACAGTTAAGTGCTCCAAAAACAATTAAATGCTGTTGAAGAGGAGCAGAGCAGAGAAGTACATTCATGTGGAGGTACACTGGCATACATTGTTCAGGATCATTGGCAATTATGAAATTACATCAGAGCAAGGTGATCAACACCATGAGGGGGTATGAAATAAAGCTAGAAAAAATGTGAAATGGAATCACCTGCCTCCCCCACAACTCCAATAGGTAATCACAGACCACAGAGTACAGTCAAGTTTGAATTTGAATACCATGATATTTGGAAGTAGAGAAACACAGTTTCACAGATAAATTAAAATGCACCTCTCCACACAAATGTATTTTATATTCTGCATTAAACTCAAGGTACTTATTGGTTGAAGTAATAAGCCCAAATCAATTCAATTCAAAATCTCAATTTTATCCTGCCTGCTCATTATTGCAGACTATTTAAATTATTAGTACATTGAGATAGAATTAGCATGCTGGTTTGTAAATTTCAGATTGCTTTTGTTTGAGCAACACAATGCTTAACTGCTACACTGGGTAGATTTTGATGATCAGTGTTAACAGAATGACTGTCTGGGAAACAAAATGGCCCTAGAGATAATCTAATAGCTTTCGTTACTTTGGAAAACAGCAGGTTTAACCTTTAATAGTTAATAAACCGTTCCAAGATCAGTTCAACAGAACAAAGCAACATATTCTTTTAGAAAAAATGTGTTGGTAAGAAAAAAAAACAAAGAAATTTCAGAACTGAGTCAGAAGTTTAGCCCTTTTTGACAGCACACACTAACCAATAAAGAGAGGCTATTATAAAACAGTTCGCAAACAGACAGAGGCACAAAATTGCAGATACATTCAAAGTACACCATGATTTAGGAGGATGAACTAGGAATCACCCAAGGATTACATTAAAATATAACATCAAATTACTTTCATTTCAGAAATATATTTCATAAAGTATCCCATGCATTATTCTGGGTATAAACGCCAGATATAAACCACAATGCAATTAAAAAGCTTTTAGTGTTGGGTGAGAGGCAGGGAAAGGGTGTGAGCTAATGCAAAGATGAAGGCAAAAAGTAACCTCCATCACTATATCCTACTCCATTAATATTTTTCTCTTTTTAACCTTAAACAGGTCTGCATGAGTATGCCCATTTTTACAGGCTATGCACTCAGGAAGCATGGAGAATACCATGAGTAACATGCGGGTCATTCAGAAAAGACATTCTAAAATAACCATAGGAAATTTCAAAATATACCATTAATGTGACAGGCACATCAGTCAAGGTAAGCCCTACAACTGCCATTGAGCTTTAGGCAGTGGCATGCTATTTCCAGACAATTAGTAAGTATGCTTATTTAAAATGAAGCTCAATATCTGATAAATGTTTCTTCTACTAATCAATAATTGAGTGAAGTGTTTCTCACGCAGTGGCAGTCATTATCCAGCAACACAGGTGCTCGTTCACATCGCCCTCACTCAATGGGTCATTCTTCATGTCAGGCTATTCCACAAAAAGAACATTAAAGCTGCGGCTTTCACCACAAAGGCACTCTGGCAGGTGGTGATGATATGAAAATGTGGCCAGGTTTCCCAGGACATCAGGATTCACTACAGCACCAAGGGTCAACCATTCCAAAGGAGATCAGATAATTCAGCATGGGAAAGCTTTGAAACTTGGAACTATCACAGCACACACTGTGGTGCAGTTATCCACTGGATAGTATGAGTGCGCTTACATGGACTATTATTCCAGCACAATCTGTATAACTTGAAGAATGCCAGTCAACTAAGCATGACCTGTACAAACTGAGCCTAAATGCAGCAAGCTCCACAAAGGGTGCTGCTTTTGCTCATTAGGTGAAGACCTGGTGATCTTACTTATGTACTAAATCTGAGCAGTCTTATTTAACATTACCTGTATATTAGACGATCAATAATTAACCTGTACAGCTGCATTTAGACTGAACAGCCGAAAGGTCCAAAATGTATCTTCAATTGACCTCTTAATCGAAAGCGAAACACTTCAAAATCAAAATGCTCTTTGCTTACCCTCAGGTGATTCCTCCTGGACATAAGTTCCTGTCAGATATCGATGGACCAAGGCAGACTTGCCACTGGCTAAATTACCAACAATTCCCTGAAAGACAAGATTCAGCATCAATTAGATGTCTTTTTACCTTGGAGACACGTTGGAACATTTTAGCCTCAGTATGCATCTCACCACTGCAGATATTATGCAAAACATAGAACCAGTTTCATGTGAAATTTCCAACTGAAATACTCATGTCCATTAGTTTCACGCCTTCATTTTGAAGGGAAGTTATAACCTCTAGTAATTATTAAATAATTAAACATCTCCAGAACTTAGCATGGGAAAATTCAACAAACCAGTTCAAATGGTTTTCATGGCTTCTAGGGCAGCAAAAATTTGATGTCTCAATGCAATTCTATGTTCAATTGATCCTGTGCCTTCCCAATTGCAATGACAGTTTTTCAAATAATACAACAGTTTCCACAAGACTTTAAAAAAAACTCGTAAAATTCAGCACACAAAAATAATGTAGGTCAATATGCAGAGAGGTTGCCAAGGGTTTACTGGTTAATTTCTAAATGCAATCTCTGCCTCCTTACTATGCAACTTACCTTACAAAAAAACTGCAACCTAATTCTGTCAAGTCCTCATTTGATCATAAGTCCAAAAAGAAACAAACATCTCCAGATTTTCCAGGAAGCCTCGTTTCAAAACAGTGCAGTACTTTGCTGTACAGACACAAACTGGTCAAGAAAAGAAATACAACATCGAGGGAGAACAACCTTACTACTGTATGACAGGAAAGTGCTGACTGACTGGAGGATGGATTCAATTGTTAGGGGCATTGTCATGTAAAAAGAAACCAGTTACATATTGACCAACAGTTAACTGATAATCTTTGTTTCAATTTTAATCCAGTCAGGTTAAATGCGATTGGCCAAGATCTTGCCATGGGACACGACCCAAAGAATAAGTGTAATCGTGTTTGTGTTTTATTGAAACAGGTATCCTGGGTATACATGTTCTTTCTGATTTCAAAGAACAAGGCTCTATGTATTAAAATATACAGCTTCCTGCATAAACAAACACAGACACGAGCTTGACTGACAATCTTAAATTGGTTCAACATAATTCTTTTCACACTCAGGATTATCCAGCAACTGTTTTCCAATTGCAGAATCACATCTGATATTAGATTTACATTCTAAGATTTACAAGCATGGACTGGCTGGGTACAATTAGTAACTCGAATGTTGGGAACTGCTGAAGGAAATATTGCTTGATACAATTCAAGGTTGTGGGACGTCTTTGCTACAGCTGGTTTTGACCAAGATTTTCACAGTCATGGTGAATTTTGAAGAGAGCATTTAAGACTTGCATTTTGATGATGTTCTCTTTTGACCTTGTTAGCCTACTCATCAATGTACTATTCAAGAAACTGCACTTACATCTTTATTACAGCAGTCTAGATCTAAATCCACTGCTGTCTTAGGAGTCAGTATTTTTTGATCCTGTGAACTTTGCAACTTGCGCAGCTGAGTTTCTTTCAACAACATCACAGAGGCCAAACCAATGGTATTGCCATGGGATTTCCACTAGGCCCAAATATCTCAAAAACATTTTTACTGGGTTCCATGAGGATTTGTCTTTGATGGAGTAACATCTAACCTCCGATTCTTTGCATATTTTCAAGCATAGATTATATGTCTGCTTCATTGAATCTGCAGCTGCATGAAAGGATTTCCTTTATGTTTTTGTGGGCTCTATCCTGTGCTCAAATTCACCTTTTAAATGGAGCAGTCAAATAAGACTCCTTTTATTGATGGCCTGGTTGAGAAATTGGCCACGGTTGTCTTGTCTTTTTTAAAGCTACCTTCACTGATCAATGTGGGCATGGGATTTCTGCAGTTCCATGCTCTCCAAGGTTGGTTTTACTGGCAACCTTGTAAGTAGGGCCCAGGAAACAGGTTAACCTTGCAAACCTTAAGCTGAAACAGAGTGTGTCAAAAACTCAGGTGCAGTACTGTCAGAGGCGCTGCCTTTTGGATGAGACATTAAATGCAGTCCTCAAGTCTGTTTTAAAGATTCCACAGCACTATTTTGAACAAGAGCAGTCAAATTCTCCTCAGTGTGTTGATCAATATCTACACCCTCAAACACCATCACTGAAATAGATTATCTGGTCATTGCCTTATTGTTATTTGTGGGACCTTGGTGTGAGAAAACTGCTACATTTCTCACATTACAACAGTAATGTGACTGAAACAAAAACAAAGTTGCTGGAAGAGCGCCGCAGGTCTGTCAGTATCCGTAAAGAAAATAATCAGAGTTAACATCTGATTTTTTTTCCTTGAGATGCTGCCAAACCTGCTGAGCTTTTCCAGCAACTTTGTTTCTGTTTCTGATTTACAGCATCTGCAGTTCTTTCCATTCTTGACTGAAAACTGTTTTTAGAGGGGTTGGGTTCCATAAAAGCAAGTTCCTTCTTTCAACAATTTTGTTGTAAAAGTTGATTCTTAACATGCTACTCCAACACTGTACTGAATGTTCAAAAGATGTACAGTCCTGTGGCTCCAATGCTCTTCATGATTCAGCTTTACTGAGAGCCATGGATGGCTGTCAAAGGTGAAGAGAAAGACAGAGTAACAGCAAAGCGACCCACAATCAGCAGACTCCAACAAATTAAACAAGATTGCAGGTGGCCCTTGGAACATTGTCCTCCTCGCACCAAAGTAGGAATATAATAGCACCCTTAAAGCAATTCTACCAAATTGTAACAGCACAGTCCGCCATGTAGCTGCTGGAGATTTATCCCTTCCCCCTACCCAATTCTTCTTTCTCTTACTCTTTGATGCCTTGGGGCCATTCTTCAACCCACGACCAAAGAGGGCAAGGAATGGAGATGTCTTGTATTCTCATTCTGTCATGTGTGGCTTCTAGGAGGTATATTCAAGAAACCAAGCAATGAGAAAGAGTACAGATACACTCCCATTTTCTGGTTAATCATTCTATCATGCTACATTAAAAATAATACAGAATTCAACCATAAACCTGCAATAACAGGCCAATCTACCACTTTTTTAAAAAGAACGCATACATACACATACCAAAAATTTCAATTGCAAATGAGACACAAAATGTCACCTCATTAAGCAACTTCCAGGCACCAGATTTATTCAACAAGATTTTCTTGCGGCTTTCCTCTCCAGCAGAATAACACTCTCTGCATAACTGAACTACGTATACATCAACTTATACAAGAGGACTCTATCCAATTCCTGAGCTTTTCCACAGCAGGATATCACCGGAGAATCTGCCTCTTTATGTGTAACAGGGCTCATTACTGAGCCAAGGTGGCAGAAGGTTGGGTGATGAGCTGCTTTATCAGCCTGGATTCATGCCTGAAACCTTTGATTTCCTCTCATTTTTGTTCATCAGCATCTTAGTCCTATCTTTTGTAAAAGCTGTCAAAAGTATATAATGCCCCTCAACTTTGGCAGTTAATTGTTCTTTCCTTTCAATCTTCGTTTGCATATCATCCCTTCTTGCCTGCATCTATGCATTCCCTGCTTCTATCCAAATTCTTACAATTCAAAAGGACAAAATCAAACCTGTCTCCTCCAGTTTTGCTAGAATTTCTTTTGTTCAACACTTGCAGCACCAAAAACATTTTTGAAGCTCTCATTTCAGAAAAGAAATTGTGATACCTCCTTTTAAAATCAAATTGTTCTACCCCTAATTTGTAACGGCCAGCTAAACACTTGAACATTGCTACGTTTTAGTATTTTAAAAAAGAAATATCAGTAAAAAAGTTCTCTTTTCAAAGAAGAGCACAGCAAGCTTAGCACTTCTAAGGAGCTTACAGTTACAGCAATATTCTGCTTTCCTGCTGAAATGAAGAATCAAAGCAGAATAAAAGAAAATTTATATAATTTATACAAATTATATTTGTATCACACTTTCCATGACTATGGGATGTTCAAAGTGCTTTACAGTTAATGAAAATTCTTTTGAAGTAAACTGTAATATAGGAAACACAGCAGACAATTTGCACAAAGTCTGTTCCTACAAACAACAATATGATAACAGCCAGACAATCTGTTTTCATGGGACGTTGATTGAAGGTTAAATATTGACCATGATACTGGGGATTACCTTGCAGGTCTTCTTTAAAATACTGCCTTTGGTTCCGTCATCTCCATTTGAGAGGACAGTGCTCCCTCAGAGCTATTTGACTCATGTCCTGGAGAAGGATTTGAATCCAAAGTCCTGTTTCTCAGAGATGAGAGTATTACTTGACTCATAGCTGACAGTATGAAGTAAGTTAATTACAACTCTAGTTAATCACTAAATAAGTGAATATCTATTCTATTCCTTCATCTGATCATCACTTGCATTGCCAGATTTATTCCATGCTGTGTTTTCAAAGAAATGATAGCCCTTCGAACATTTTAGTCTCAAGGGCCAGGACTATGGGTTAAATTGAAAAATGCAAAAGTGCCAACTACCTGTATATGATGTGTTAAGGATCACTAAGTCAAGGGGGATACACGATAACCAAGTGTGAAGCTGGATGAACACAGCAGGCCAAGCAGCATCTCAGTTTCTGCTCCTGAGATGCTGCTTGGCCTGCTGTGTTCATCCAGCTTCACACTTTGTTATCTTGAATTCTCCAGCATCTGCAGTTCCCATTATCTCTGATCACTAAGTCAAGGGGGAGTTGTGTTAAGTACATCAGCATTGTGGTCACACCTGTTTTAGCCTCCGGTTAAACTGAAGCATGTTTAACACAAAGGGTGAAAGTACGGATGATCAATATTGCAGCAAGTTTGAACACTGAATTTTATAAGAGTGACATTTTAGAATTGACAATTTAAGAACAGAATCTCCAATTACGATATAGTATTGATAAGAGTGAGCTACAGCATGTTCAGCAATTCAACATCTCTTTAAAGCAGATTGATCCTGTGTGAAACACAAATCAAAACATTGCTAAACAGTATGGACATGGACATGAAGGAGAACAACTTTTTGTGAAGTAAGAATGGCATTTAGCCAAATAATTAATTGAAATGATTCAAACAGGAAACAGTGAGACAGGAAGGTGTGAATCTGACACTATACCTAAGTGTAACTGATGAGTTCAGGGAATAAGTACCATTAAAATTAACAGGGCCTGCAAGGCAAAAGTATAAATACAAGGACCCTGACACTGGGCAGAGTGAGTGAGAGCAGGCAGACATGATCGATGAACACAATTAGAATTTTCAGGAGATGATGCAATAGAGTGGGAAATACAAAGAAGAGAGGAAGAGAGATAGAAGGGAGAAAGTAAGATGTAACATATTAATTTTAGCATTAGTTTAACAGATTAGGTTGGGAGACCTCAAATCGATTCTGTCCAAGCTTGAAGTACGTACCTTCTTGCTGTTACTGTCAGAAACACATGCAATGAGCAATGAAGTGGGGAATAAATACAACAATTGTAATCAATTCACAGATGGATCCTGTTCAGTCTTATGCATTTCGAGTAGCCAGGCACAATTCCAAGGTAAGGCCAATAGCCTTTCCCAGACCTTTCTGACAGCTAATAGCACACAAGAGTAGACTGTTTTTATTTCCAGTCTTTCTCTCGTCATCAAATAGCCAAACTTTTAGAAATATAATTTAGAGGATCATAAATATAAAATTATAGCATTCTACGGTACTGGCAAGTTCACTAAACGTTGACTTCAATGAATTCGAAGATAGTTTAAGGTTTTAGCAAAGATTTGTAACTCAGATTGTGCGTGAGGGCGCTGACTTACTTGCCAAGCTAGCTTGTTTTCATTCAGACGTTTCGTTACCATGCTAGGTAACATCTTCAGTGAGGCTTCCAATGAAGCGATGTTCTACCCTACTTGGAATTTATATGGTCTGGTCCATTATGGTGAGTAGTGTCATTTCCAGTTTTGTTCTATATGCGTTTGTATATGGGGTCCAATTCTATATGTTTGTTGATTGCATTATGGGTTGAGAACCATGCCTCTAGGAATTCCCATGCATGTCTATGTTTGACTTGGGCTGCTATGGTTATGTTGTCCCTGGTCTTCATTGTCTGAGTGTACTGATATTAAGGAAAGTTTGTGGTGTCATTTTGCTGCTAGCTGATTTTCGTGTATTCTGATAGCTGGCTTCCTTCCTGTCTGTCCAATGTAATGTTTGTGGCAGTCGTAGCATGGTATTCTACAATCTGACCCCACCACTCAAGACATTTTTCCATCCCCACCTTTGTCTGCCTACCGGAGAGATCACTCTCTCCGTGACTTCCTTGTCCGCTCCACAATCCCCTCCAACCCCACCACACCCGGCACCTTCGCCTGCAACCGCAGGCAGTGCTACACTTGCCCCCACGCATCCTCCCTCACCCCCATCCCAAGCCCCAAGACGACTTTCCATATTAAGCAGATGGTCACCAGCACATCTGCTAATGTGGTATACTGTATCCACTGTACCCGGTGTGGCTTCCTCTACATTGGGGAAACCAAGTGGAGGCTTGGGGGCCACTTTGCAGAACACCTCCGCTTGGTTCGCAATAAACAACTGCATCTCCCACTCACGAACCATTTTAACTCCCCCTCCCATTCCTTAGACGACATGTCCATCATGGGCCTCCTGCAGTGCCACAATGATGCCACCCGAAGGTCGCAGGAACAGCAACTCATATTCCGATTGGGAACCCTGCAGCCCAATGGTATCAATGTGGACTTCACAAGCTTCAAAATCTCCCCTCCTCCCACTGCATCACAAAATCAGCCCAGCTCGTCCCCGCCTCCCTAACCTGTTCTTCCTCTCACCCATCCCCTCCTCCCACCTCAAGGTGCACCTCCATTTCCCAACTACCAACCTCATCCCACCTCCTTGACCTGTCCGTCCTTCCTGGACTGACCTATCCCCTCTCCACCTATCTTCTCCTCTATCCATTTTTGTCCGCCTCTTGCTCTCTCCCTACTTATTTTAGAACCGTCTCCCCATCCCCCTCTCTGATGAAGGGTCTAGGCCCGAAAGGTCAGCTTTTGTGCTCCTGAGATGCTGCTTGGCCTGCTGTGTTCATCCAGCTTCACACTTTGTTGTTTTGTAAAATTTGTTGGTTTTGCATGTTGTGGGAATGGGGTCTTTAATCCTTGAGTGTTTGTCATAGACTGGCTGTGGATTTGTGCGCTATCAAGATTCATAGTGGTCTTATGAGTCTCGTTGTCAGTTCTGACATGTTCTTGATATAGGGCAGTGTGGCCAGTGTGTTAGGGTGTACTGTGCCCTCTTGTTGTTGTCTATTTAGTAGGCGCTTGTGGATAAAGTTGTGAAGATATCCATTCATAGCAAAGATTTCGTATAAGTGCACTTCCTCTTTCCTGTGTTGTCCTGACGTGTTGAAGTGAGTGGTGGCTTGTTTAAATGGTCTCCTAATATAACCTTTATTGTGGGCATTAGAGAGGTTGCAGTGAACATTGAGGATTTGGTCAGTATGGGTTGCATTTCTGTATTCTGAGGTTTGGAACTCCTTGTTGGTCATACATTCAACCCTGACATCCAGAAACGGAAGCTAATTGTTGGTTTCTTCTTCTCTTGTGAATTTAATCCTGGTGAATACATTGTTGATAAGGTGGTGGGTCTCTTCTAGTTTGCTGCATTTAATAATGTCAATTGTGTCGTCCATGTATCGGATCCACCGTTTAGGTTGAATGCAAGGGAAGGTAATATGTTCTAGTCTTTGCATGGCTGCCTCTGCGACGAGTCCCGAGATGGGTGACCTCACCAACAATGTGTTTGCTGGGATTAAATTCACAAGAGAAGAAACCAGCCATCAGCTTCCATTTCTGGATGTCAGAGTTGAATGTATGACCAAAGAGGAGTTCCAAGCCTCAGAATACAGAAAAGCAACCCATACTGAACAAATCCTCAATTTCCACTGCAAACACCCCAATGTCCGCAAACAAAGCTGTATTAGGAGACTATTTAAATAGGCCACCACTCACTTCAACATGCCAGAACTACACAGGAAAGAGTAACAGCACTGATACAAAATCTTTGCTATGAACGCATTTCCCCACAACTTCATCCTCAGATGTCTACTAAATAGACAACACTACAAGAACACAGTATACCCTAACACACTGCCCTTAATCAAGAACATATCAGAACTGACAAGACTCCTAAGACCACTAGGAATCATGGTAGCACATAAGCCCACAGCCACACTACGACAAATACTCAAAAGGATTAAATACCCTGTTCCCACAACTTGCAGAACCAACGTAGTTTCCAAAATATCATGCAATGACTGTCACGAATATCACATCAGACAGTAAGGAAGGAAACTAGCCATCAGAATACACAAACATCAGCTAGCAGCAAAATGACACAACGAGCTTTCCTTAATAGCAGTACACTCGGACAATGACGGCCATCAGTTTAACTGGGACAACGTAACCACACTAGCGCAAGCCAAACACAGACATGCATGGGCATTCCTAGAGGCATTGTTCTCAACCCATAATGCAATCAACAAACATACAGAATTAGACCCCATACGCAAACCCATACAGAACAAAATCGGAAATGACACTACTCATCATAACAGACCTGACAGTATAAATTCCAAGTGGAGTAGAACAATATCACTCACTGATGATGTACCTCGCATGGTGACGAAACATCTGAATTAAAAGAGTTCAGTGAGCAAGTCAGTAACCTCAATTCAAAGATAGATTTACAAAGAACTCCATCAAAAGGTCAGCCTCTCTAGAAGGGACAAAAACAAATGCAAATGTCCCCACACATTCTGAAGTGTGCAGAAATTCTGATCAGCATTGGAAACATTTTCCACCCTTGTTGGATTAAAAATACATATGCTTTCTATCAGTTCTGCCCAAGGATTTCCTATCAAGTAGTAGAGGTCAATCCAGGAATCAGGGTAATGCGGAGCTCATTCTCACTCTTTGAGCAGGGAGCATGTCTTATCCTGTCATTTAAGCATCCAGTCACTACAATGGCAGCTACCGAGGGGAAAAAAAGTGTATGTGCCGGTGCTAGGTGAGAGAGGGGTAATGGTGCCACGTGGATTAAAGGGTTATGGAGTAGGTGGCTGAGATTGTAGGGTGTTGCCGAAGACGGTGAGGGGTTATGGTAGCTTTGGTTCAGGGAAATGGGTTTATCAGGTCAGAAGAGGGTGCATCATAGGTCAGGGAGAGGGGCTGCGAAGTTTTGCATTGGATTTTCCATCAATGTTGATAGTTAATGTTTTAGTTTATTACTTACCCAGGAGTTAGAGTAGGATTTTAACCTCCAACCTTCCTTGGTGAGTAACAGACTTAAGTTCAAAACACTCTGCAATCTCTAACTTTGGCTCAGAGTTGGGAACTTCTTTTTAAGAGATTTCCATACATTAGGAAATTGTTGAAGTAAATTTAAGTATCTTGGGTAATTCCTATGGAATTGGCTGCATTGGAATTGTTGCACATTGTCAACCCATTTTTCCAGCTGACCAAATCTCCACTGATTTCTGGGAACAAGAATTCCACAGACTAATAATACTGAAAAAAAACTGTCTCTTCACCTTACTCCTAAACTGTATCCTCTGATCCTCTCATCTTCACCACAAGAAAAGCCATCCTCCTGAAATCCAACCTGATTCAATGAGATTATTGCTCATTCTTTTGAACACCAACACATATATTCCCATCCTGATCAGCCTATCCTCACAGGAAATGAGTATCTTTTTTGAACTGCTTCTGATAAAACGTGACCGATTTTCAAATAAGGCAATCAAAACTGTACACAATACTCCAAACATGGTCACACCAATGCCCTCAGCAGCTGCAGCAAAACATCCCTTTTGTGTTCAATTTTCCTTGCAAAAAATCACAACTTTACATTTCCCTTCCTAATCCTGCAAGTTAACTTTTTTGATTCATGAACCAGGACACCCAGGTCCCTATGTACCACCAACTTCTTCAACGTTGATTCATGTAAATAGTATACTGCTTCTCTATTCTTCTTGCTCATGTGCACAACTTCACATTTTCCTACATTAGACTCCAATGGTTGATTTATTGCCAGTCACTTAACTTATCAATTATCCATTTTCTACCTCCATCTCCTCTTATCAACTCACTTTCCTACCTATCTTAGTGCCACGGCAAATGTAACAACTGCACATTTGGTTCTACCATTCAAATTATTGGTATAGTTTGTAAATATTTGAGGGACCCATCTCCAACCTCTGTTGCACTCAACTTGGTACAGTTAGCAAAACCAAAAAAGACACACTTAGCTCTGTTTTCTGTTAGTCAACTAATTTGTCATTCATGCTAACATGTTCTCCTCCTCCCACCTACTCCAGCCCTACCCTCACCCTCATGCTCATGCTGTGAGCTCTCATTTGTGTAATCATTTTGATGGAGCATCTGATGAAATGCCTGTTGGAGATCCAAGGAGACCACATCTCGTTTGTTACTTCATCAAACAAAACACTAACAAAATCAGAGTTCAGAAAGTACACACTACCATGTCCTAGCCCCCAACCCCACACACCAGGCCTTGTAATCACAGTCTGCCATTACACACCACCTACTGTTAGCAACTAACAGTCTCCATTAACAGCTAGTCACTCTCCAAGAGAGATTGTTATCCACTCTTTTGTCTGTCCAACTGTTCTTCTCTCTCTGTGGGCTCTATCCCCACCTATCATTTACTCCTTACGTCCATCCCCACTCCCCTATCTTCTGCATATAAAATGACCTTTTTCTAGCTACCATCAGTTCTGAGGAAGAGTCACCAGACTGAAACGCTAACGCTGATTTCTCTTCAGAGATGTTGCCTGACCTGCTGAACTTTTCCAGCAACTTCTGTTTTTGTTTGTGCTCTAACTAATACCTTATACCGTTTTCGCAGAACCTTGAATACTTCATTCCTTTTGAAATAAAGGCCAACATTCCAAAAGTTTCCCTATTATCCACTGAACACGGGTGATAACTATTTGCAATTCATGGATGACTCCTCTCAATCCCTCTGTTTCATAGCTTTTTATACTCTTTCTCCATCTAAACAATATTATGCTCCTCTGTTCTTCCCACCTCACATTTTTCCACATTATAATCCATCTGCCAAGTTTTTGCTCTCTTGCTTAGCTTGTCTGTATCCCTCTGGAAACTTGGCGTCACCTTCAGCCTTTGCATTCTCACATATTCTCAGGCCATCTGCCATAGTACATCCACTTTCCTCATTCAGTCATTAATATACATTGTAAATAATCACAGTTCCATCAACGATCGCTGTGGCACACCATTAATTACCATCATGAAAAATGACTGCCTTATCCCAACTCTTTCTTCTATTAGTTAACCAGAGAGTAATCACATATCATCTGCCACTGCATCTGTACTTTAAAGTTTTTTTTAAACAAAATTCACCAGCTCACTCTAGTTAGTTCTGTCTTTATAACTAGTAATTATCTCCAGGCACTTGTCCCCTTCAAAGTGAATATGAAATTCCATTATGTTATTATCACTGTAAACTACAAGCTCCTTTAATATGAGGTAACTGATTAAGCCCATCTCAGTGCACATGACCATATCTAGAAGAACCTTTTTCCTCCTCCTTTCTTTCTAGGCTAGTGCATTCACTACTCAGTGTGGTCTCCTCTACATTGGAGGCCAAATACAGACTTGGTGGCTGCCTTGCAGACCACTTCTGCTCTTTCTGCAATAATGATCAGGATCTTCCAATGGTTACCATTTATAATACACCAGCTTACACTCATGCTAACATTTCTGTCCTAGCACCACCATCCCAACTCAAGCCTCGTCTACAGGCTTGCTCTCAGCAAAGTTGATCTCTTTTCTATTATCACCTACTGTTAACACTTATTCTTTATCTATCTTTTCTCTACCACTAACAGCATTTGCTTTACTTTTGCTTTCGAATATCTGTTTGACTTGCTCCACCACTCACCCTTCCCTCCCACAGCCCCACTTTCTCTACGACTTAAAACCGCCTTCAGTTTCGAAGAAGTCATGTTGAACTTGAAATGTTAACTCTGTTTCTCTCTCCACAGAAGCTGCCAGACTTGTTGAGTTTTTCCTGTGTTTTGTTTTTCAAATGACAAGATCCTGCTTCCTGGTTGGCTGCAGAACACAAGAAATGGTCCAACATGGACTCTACAAACTAATTTGAGGCCATCTTTGCTATTAGGTTAAAGTCAACAATGATTATTGCAGCACCTCTCATTCCCCAGTTCAGTGACTCTGAGCCAAGATTCCTCAAGCTGCAGACACTTTCTGCAGATGTGTTTACTATGGGACCCTAAGCACTATTTAAAAGTTTATGTTTTGTGAATTTCCAACCCTTTGCACACATTCCTCAACGGCAGTTACTCGTCAGCTAATTAATTTGTAACTCTGTAAAACTTTGTAATAAATCTGAGTTGTTTCACCTGTGTTCCAAGAAGATGCAACTTGTAGGAATATTCATAGATTGGCACAAGACTGGCAATTTCATGCATAGGTTATAAGGAACAGAAAATGACAAGCTGTGTCCTACCATAGTGAAGGCTCATTGCTGGAACAGCACCAGGGTTGCCGTACTCTACCTCTAAACAATGCTATAAATAACCCAAAGGACTCTTGTGGCACAGTGATCGTGTCTCTGCCTCTGGGCCAGAAGGTCCAGATTCATGTCCCGCCATCCCTAGAGTGTGTAATAATATGTCCAAACAGGTTATTTTAAAATACATACAAATAAATCAAAAGGTCAGTTAGTGCCAACATTCTCTTCAGACCCAACATCCCTCATCTTGTTGGTGACAGAGACTTGAACTGATATTGTGCAAACATCCACAAATTGACAAAAATAACTCAGGTGGTTTTCAAAAGCATCACCATCATAAAATAAAGACTTTTAGGAAGAATAAAAACTTTTGTGGCTAAGGATTAACAGCTCCTCTATAACTGTCTTTACTATTGGGCCGTTTAGTCAATCTGTATAATTGAGTATTAAATACAGTACAATTTATTGATGTACAATTTAGGTCATCTTAACTGCAAAGAGCGTCAAAATCAACTTTTAAATTTGGCCTCTATTTTGATAAGTAAAACCTACAAATTGCACAAGTCTAAATTCTCAAACAGTTATACAGCAACGAGACAGGCCCTTTGGTCCAACTCATATATGCCGAAGTTTCCCAAATTAAACTAGCCCCATTTGCCTGCTCGTCCCATATCCCTCTAAACTTTTCCTATTCATGTACCTGTCCAAATATTTTTTAAACATTGTAACAATGCCTCCGTCTACCACTTTCACTCACAGCTCATTCCACATACGAATCACCCTCTGTGTGGAAAAGTTGCCCGTCAGATCTTTTAAATCTTTCTCTGCTCATCTTAAAATTATGCCCTCTAGTTTTGAGCTTCCCCACCTGAGGAAAAAACCCTTGCTGTTCATCTAATCTGTGTCCTCATGGTGTTATAAACCTCTATAATGTCATCTCTCAACCTCCTAAACTGGGATTCTGCCACTGGAGTTTATTCAGCCTCCCCTTATAATTTGGACCCTCAGTCTTGGTGACATTCTTTTAAATCCTTGCTGAGCCCTCTCCAAATTGATAATATCCTTCCTATAGCAGGGCGACAAGAACTGTACGCTGTACACCTAAAGTGGCCTCACCAATGGCCTATACAAGTGTAACATGATGCCATAACACCTAAACCTAATGGTCTGAGCAATGAAGGCAAGCATGCCAAATGCCTTCTTCACCATTCAGTCTACCTGTGACACAACTGTCAATGAACCCCTAGGTCTCTCTGTTCTAATAAATAAACTGCTTCAACCAGTATCAGATTTTACTCATGAATTCTGCGGAAGTATGTCAGTCTTGATCAAGGTTAAACTACAAACCCCAGTATGTCCAGTCTAGAAACCTGGCACAATTAATTTTTTCTTATTTATCAAAGTGATATCCTGATGCAAAAAATAAGAGTGCCCTCTGTGACCCGTCATTCTCCACACATTAGTTATTCTAAAGGAATAAATGTGAATTATTTTCACATATAAAAGATTACTTCTGATTTAACAGTTCCATTAGAGAAGCAGGAAGAAATATTAAGCTTCATTGCTGTTATTCCAAAGTTTATTGCTTTACACAAAGAATAACTGTCAGGAATCCTCATACCGTAGAGATCCAAGTTCATAAAACATCTAGATTTTAAAAAAAACTTGTCTAAATACTAGACAAATTACACCTATAGACGAACATTGCATTTTGTTCCATAAAAGAATAATTTGACAGTCACAAAATATTTGGAAAAGTGACCAAAAGCTTGATCAAAAGTTAGGAAGATTTAAAGGAAACAGAAGGGTCGAGAGGCAGGAAGATATTGCTAAGGCCCTAGTACTCATCCTTGTAACACCTCAATACAAATGGTCTGCCAACCTGAAGGTGAGTTATCTACTCCTACTTTGTTTTCTGCCCTTTGATCAAGTCACTACCTGTGGTAATACAGTTCCCTATTTCCGGAGTCCTCACCTTGTGCAACAACCTTTTTGTGGGCCCCCTCATCAACTGGCTTTTCAGAACACAAATTTACTATAGTAATTGTTTTCCCTTTATCCACTTTGCTCATTTAATCCCTAAGTACTTTAATAGATTTGTTTGTCAGAAAATCACATTGACTGTGCATAGTCATATTACGATTTTCTTAGCGCCCTGGTTGCTTGGTAGGAATGCAAAGGACATTACAAAGGGATACAGATGGGTTAAGGCAAAATAATGTGTATAATGTGGGTAAACGTGAAATTGTCCCTTTGGCAGAAAGAATAACAAAAGCATGTGATCTAAATGTTGTGAAATTACAAAGCTCTGTGATGCAGACAGATTTGGGTTCCAAGAGCATACATCACATAACATCTGTCTGCAGGAACAGCAAATAATTAGGAATGCTAATAGAATGTTGTAGTTCATTGCAAAGAGAATTGAATACTAAGGTCGGGAGGTTATGCTTCAGGACACCGGTAAAACCATAGCACAGCACTAAGTACAAAATTGATCTCCTTAGGATTTAAATTCATTGGAAGCAATCCAGAGAAGATTTACCCGATTAATACCTGGCATGTACAGATCATCGTACGAGGAAAGGTCAGATGGACTAGGTTGATATCCGCTGGAATTAAGAAGAATTACAACTACTTGATTGAAACATACATTGTGTACTCCAAAAACTGCCTCACCAACGCCCCAGACAAACACAATATGACGTCTCAACTCCTACACTTAATGGTCTGAGCAATGAAAACCAGCATGCTAAACATCTTAACAACCCCCCACATTTATCCAAATTAAGCGCCATCTACCACACCTCAGCCCATTGGTCCAATTGATCAAGATTCCTTGGCAATCTTAGATAATCTTCTTCACTGTCCACTATACCACCAATTTTGGCATCATCTGCAAGATTAACCATGCTTTCTAAATTAATACCCAAACTTTTTGAGGACGTGGCCAAAAAGATAAATGAGGACACTGTCCACATGGACTCTAGTAAAGCCTTTGATAAGATTCTGCATGGTAAACTGGTTAATAAAGTTAGATCACATGGGATTCAGGACAGCTTGCCAACTGGATACAAAATTGACTTGATGGTAGGAGACAGTACAGGGTGGTGGTGGAGAAAGGTTGTTTTTCAGACCGTAGGCCTGATCGGTGCTGGGTCCGCTGTTGTTTGTCATTTTTATAAATAACTTGATGAGAAATTTATGACTCTATGACCTGCTGTGTACTGTTTATATTTTCTCAGGTCTGATTTACATGGAGTTGCTCAGTTAAGTTCATAACCCACATGTAGCATCATAAGATGGAAGCTGTAAGTAACGGCAATTTATAAAACAGTAACCATTTCCTCCAATGTGATGAAAATTTCTTGTGTGTTTGCAGTACTTAGGTGCTCATACAGTAAGCCCTTGTGAAATATACAGAAGCAAAGCAACTAAAAATAGATTTCAAACATTATGCAGAACCTGTTCCACTAGCAGTGAAGGTGGAAGTCGAAAGGTTAAAAAAGTGACAAGTTTTCAGCCATGCATCATACATCAAGATATGATCTATCAGAACCTTCTGTTATGTGAATAATGGCACTTGCAGAAGTTAATTTCACTAATACTTTTCACATACTTGGAAATAAAATGCCACGAATAAAAGGTGGGACATACTCAGTAATTTGGACAGCACTGTTCTCAAAGAAGCTCAAAATTCCTACTCTCATCTTTCCTTTTTCAGGCCCGATGTCAAATATTTCTTGATAATGCACGTATGAATCATCTTGACTTATTTTATTAGGTTAAAGGTTGCAATTAACTCAAGATATTACTACTGAAAGAAATAGAATTGAAGTTGCAAGTCGATCTTTCCTGTCAGAACTCGATGTTAGAGATACAAGAAACTCTACCTTTACTATGATTCGTGTTGATTTCTGATGGAAGTATAAATTTTACATCATTGAGATAGAAAAAGAATCAACAACTGGAAGTGATTATGAAAATAAACTCATGAAGAACTTCAGATGATACCTTAACTTATAAAGGAACTGTTGATTAAAATAAAAGATTGGAGAATGGCAACACCCCTCCCACCCCAACTCCGATCTCTAATACCACCATTCAATTAAATTATGGACGATGCCGATTTACACTTCATCTGCCTGCCTCGGTTCCATAGCCTTAAAATCCTTATTTTTAACAAAATGTCAGTCATGAAATAATTAATTGACCTTAGCCTACAGCCTTTAGGAGGGATTTCCTTTAGACTATATTTACAAAAAGTACTTCCTGAAATCACCATTCAATGTTCTAATTTTAAGGTTCTCCTCCCTTGCTCAAAACTCTGCAATGCCAGCCCATACCCCCAACACTGCCACGGACCCACCCAGAGGGAAATAGTTTCCTTCTATCTACCCACTGAAATCCTTTGATCATTTTTAGTCCCCCAATTAGATGATCTCTTAATTGTTTTTAGTTTGCAAAAAGTAAGCCTAATCTATGGAACCTGCCTTTACAAATGTTATCCTGGTGAACTTGATACTGCTCCAAGACAATATAATCCTTCCATAGTTATGGTATCCAGAACGAAATGCAACATGCTAAGTGGTCTCTAACCAGTCTTGTATAACTTCCAGCCATTTGAAATCCAGACCACTTGAGATAAAGGTCAACATTTCCTTAGCTATCTTGACGTGTGTCCTTTAGATTTTGTGATTTTTGCACTTAGACCCCCTAGATTTATATAACTAAACAGTGAACCATAGTAACTAATAAGTGCCAGAAAATGAAGAATATTTGGTGTGCTACTACACTCTGTATGTGGTGTGACCTGGAGCTAAAATCATATTTTACTTCCTGATCACTCAAGAGTGCACCTTGTTCACAATGACCATGAGAGAAAACACAGCAAAGAGTTTCTGTGTTTGCAGCTTCCCATACATCTACTCAATATACACAGCAGTGCAGGGGTCAAGAGAACAGACTGCATAATAGAGAAAGTCCATTATAATCCTTTCTTCCTGAATAACAGCTCAGACCAACTTAACATCATAGCACTTAACTGCTTTCTAACTGTCTTGATCTCAACTGCATCTGCTGCAAACTATCCCAGCTACTAATCGGTGTTTGTGTAGAGAAATATTTTCCTGCATCTGTCCTTCAAGGCTGAGAACCTGTACCACCCTATCCTCCATCCCTAGCATATCCAAAAGCATTGTCTCAGCTTTTGCTTTACTTTCTCTACTGTTAACATATCAGAGCTGTTTAATGGAACACCAGCAATAGAACAATAAATCAGCCAAAAGTAAAAACGACTGCACTTCCAGATGCTCACAGAAGCTTGCAAGGAGAAAGAAGCCCCCATAACCATGGATTAAAATTCAGCAGATGGAGGAGTAGTGTCATAGAATTGGCAAACAAAAAGAACCAAGCCAGGAAACTAAAAGTCAGTTAATGCCAGTGGTAGGAAAGCTATTTGAATCTTTGCTTAA
Source organism: Stegostoma tigrinum (assembly GCF_030684315.1). Classification (NCBI taxonomy): domain Eukaryota; kingdom Metazoa; phylum Chordata; class Chondrichthyes; order Orectolobiformes; family Stegostomatidae; genus Stegostoma; species Stegostoma tigrinum. Next base: position 16,483,370 of record NC_081360.1, on the reverse strand, counting down.
AAAAGAAATCTGGAGACTGATTATAATATGAGCTAATAAGTGTGTCTTCTTAGAAGGATGATTTTTAATCAACTGCACTAAATTCTTTGCCAAAAACAATGTAGTAAATGCGGTCAACACAGACTTTCTGCAACCCTTTGATAACTGTAGCAACATTTGGGTTCGGTGGGTTAGACATGGGGAAACGTAGGGGTAGGGCAATGGGTCTGGGTGAGATGTTCTTCAGAGGGGTCGTGTGGACTTGTTAGGCCGAATGGCCTGTTTCCACACTGTAGAGATTCTCTGATTACAAAGATCAGACACATGGAACCAAGTAGTGGAATCAACTGAAAGACGATGTCAGACAAAAAGATGGAGGTTTAACAATAATTTCTTGAACTGGTGGGAAGAGGCAAAAAGTGTAATGTACGGATCACTGCTGTTCGCTAAACAGAGAATTCATTTGGATATGGAATTAGAAGCCCAGTATCATAATTTTCTGACGAGATCAAATTGGAATGTGCATACAATGTGGCGCGCAAAAGCATACTACTGTAGGTTCTAGAGAAACCTACACAATAAATTGGTTAATATCAAATCAAATGCTGCATAGTAAAGTGAGAGTTGCTTCAACTTGATAACAAGCAGCGGTGGTCATTTATTGCTTGAAACGTAAGAAATTAAGTGGGGCACAGGATCATAGATATCTATGAATACAGAGATAAATTGCCAAAACAACACCATGATTGATAAATGCCATGAAGGGTTCAACCTAAATACTGAGGTAAATTTCCACACTAATATGATAAAAGTACAGTGGTACTGTTAAATTCAGATTGAGCCTTAGTTATACAAAACTTGGATTGCCATCTGCATATTTAGCATCCATTTTATAAACGTTTTATTTTTATTTGGTTATCTGTTCATGGGACATGGGTGTCCTGGTATTTATCACTTATCCCTAATTGCCCTTGCGGAAGTAATGCTGACATGGCTTCTTGGACCACTACAGTGTCAGGGTTTTGACCCAGTGACACTGAAGCAGCAGCAATATACTTCCAAGTCAGGATGATGGAAGACTTAGAAGAGAACTCGCAGGTGGTAGTGTTCCCATTTATCTAATGCCCTGTCCTTAGAGGACAGTGGTTCTCAACTTTTTGCATCTTGTATGCCACCAACTATTTTGTCAAAAAACTCTGGTCTCACCATAAAAGAAAACAAAACCTCACTTCTTTTCTCCCTGCCTCAAGTATGTATTTTTAACATGCATATTGGTACCATATTTGCCATAATGGAAGTGCTTAAGGACATTAACAATTTCAATGATTTCACTGACAATATTGCATTGCTAGACTCGAAACAAAATCAAAATGAGGTAAAGATCTTGTCATTAATCAGAAGATTGTGGTTGCTTTTCATTGGCAAACACGTCAAATCTCAGGGTCCCAACCATGCAACTTCTAGTGGCTGAAAAACATTATTCCAAATGGTAAAGGTTGTAGGTTTGGAAGGTGCTACTGAACAAGTCTAAGAAATTTACGGTAGCACCCCAAGTAGATGTATACACTGCTGCCACTGTGTGTCAGTGGTGAAGGGAGTGAAAATTGAAGGTGGTGGATGGGGTGCCAACCAAGCAGACTTCTAACACCCATGTAAGATTTCACTCTACTCTCAAATTATGCAACAGTGGGATGAGAATAAGGGTCATTAGGGTTCCTTAAGAGAAAATGTTAAAAGGTTGAACTTGCAAATGACTCTTCTACATGCATGAGCAAGAAGAGAATATACATAGGTGTTTGGGTGGGAACGGGTAATTCAATGGAAAGAGGAACTCGTGGGTAATAAACTCCAGCGCAGACTGGTTGGAGCAAAAGGCCTGTTTCTACGCTGAATCTTCTACATAATATTTCTTTCATCTTTTATTTCCCATTTTGTTTGTGATTTCTAAACATTTTGGAGATGGGGAAACAAGTCGCTCCAGACATGTTGTAAAACGTACAGGAATACATTCGGCCGGGCACTAACACTAACCACTGGTGTAGACTAGCTTTCAACTTCATAGCCTTTCATGCTCATGTATCTCATTATCTTCAAATCTCTACATAGCTTCCTCTCTCAATTTCTGTAACCTCTTCTAGCCCTATGAACTCTGAGATCTCTCAGGTTCAAATAATTTTAGTCTCTTGTGCATTCCCTAGTTTCATTGTTCCAGTTGCTTAAACCTTGTGCTCTGGTATTTCATCCCTCAGCCTTCTTCCAGTGCTCGTTCCTCTCTTAACAATATTGTTAAATCTTTGACCAAGCTTTTGCTCACCCGTCATAATATTCCCTTAAGCGGTTTGAATCAAAACACACCAAATAAGGCTTCCATGAGGCACCTTTGGGCATCTTGCTACATAAATGCAAGCTATTGCTATGACTCTCTACAATGCAATGAAAACAAATCCTGGTTGCTATAATTTTACCTGTTCAAAGCACCACTTTCCCCTCGCATGATGGAATTCTGAATTCCAGGTGGTAACTATTCTGAGGAGACAGGTTCAATAACTTTAGCAGGCTGATCAAATGTCTTGCTGTTCTGCCTTTACTGTAGGTGCAATCTTTTGGATTGCTGGAGTTTGGAGCACATGTTTTGCCCCCAAACAACAGCAATATGGAAGGGCCCAGAACTAAAGGTGGTGAATATGTGAATTATGTATTGTCTACAGCACAAATCTCCAAAACTTACCCTAAGATTTAATAACAACCTTTACTCAAAGACTGCATGGTGATTGGCTGATCTCAAAATCACTCCCTGCCTGAAAAGAAATGGTTGAGGTAGACGTCTTGACCTTAAAAAAAAGCTTTTATTGTCATACAAAGTGCAATACCTGTAGGCCTTGACGCAGACACGCACAAGTATAACAGGATCAGTTCCTGTTTATTTAAAACAATTACAAACCTTCGCTCAGCAAATCTACTATTTGCAGTAAAAACTAAAAGAACTGCGGATGCTGTAAATAAGAAACAAAAACAAAATTGCTATAAAAGCTCAGCAGATCTGGCAGCATCTGTGAAGCAAAAAACAGGTTAACGTTTTGGATCTGGTGACACTCCTCAGATAGGATGGAGCCTAAAGATAGAAGAACAGTTGGACAGACCAAGAAGTTGATAACAATCTGGCTGGGAGGGCGAATAGTTGTTAATGGAGACTACTACTGACTCGCGACAAGTGGCGTGTAATGGCAGGCTGTGATAAAAATGCCTGGTGTGTGGGGTAGGGGGCAGAGTCATGGGAGAGTTTAGGCCCTAAAATTATTGAATGCAATATTGGGGAAACAAAGCGTAGACTGGGTGACCACCTCGCAAAACATCTACATTCTGCTTGCGAAAAAGACCCTGAACTATCTGTTCCCTGCCACTTTAACGCACCACCCTGTTCTCTGGCCAACACCTCTGTCTCTGGCATAGTAAGAACTACAGATGCTGGACTCAGAGATTACACAGTGTGGTGCAGGAGGAACAGAGCAGGCCAGGCAGCATCAGAGGAGCAGAAAGCTGACATTTTGAGTTGGGACCCCTCTTCAGAGTACCCGACCCAAAGCGTCAGCATTCAACGGTACTTTACTGTTTCTGCAAAGTACTTTGGAATGTCTGGAAGTCGTCAAAGAAATTAAATAAATTTATCTATTCCATTTGTGATTTCAACTTTTTTATAATTTTAAGAGGACTCCAATCACTAAGCAATATGAGATATTTAACAGAAGCAAGGGAAAACATGTAGAGAGTTCAAGATAGCAAAACCCTCTTATGGCATACCTCTCAAAATCTCCATGTACCTGGTGTTCTCCAGAACAAATCTCCTCCATTTGGTTAGTTACAAGTCAGGGAATTCTTTGAGTCAGTGGGGTCATGTGCTACATTCCCCATAATTATGTTTTGGATTTCAAGGTTCATTTTTTTTTATTCGTTTATGGGGTGAGGGTGTCGCTGACTAGGCAGCAGCCATTGTCCATCCCTGCCGGAGGGCAGTTCTGAAACAACCACATTGCTGTGGGTCGGGAGTCACATGTCGGCCAGACAAGGTAAAAATGGCAGCTTCCTCCCCAAAAGTGCATTCTTGAACCAGATGGGTTTTTCTGACAATTGAAATGGATTCATGGTCATAATAATTAGATTCTTAATTCCAGATATATTTTATTGAATTCAAATTCCATGATCTGCTGTGGTGGGATTTGAACTTGGGTCCCCAGAACATTCTCTGGGTCTCTGGATTAACAACCCAGCAATAATACTAAATAACAAAGTGTGGAGTTGGATGAACACAGCAGGCCAAGCAGCATCTTAGGAGCACAAAAGCTGACATTTCAGGCCTAGAGCCTTCATCAGAAATGGGGGAGGGGCAGAGGGTTCTGAAATAAATAGGGTGAGAGGGGGAAGCGGATCGAAGATGGATAGAGAGGAAGATAGGTGGAGAGGAGACAGACAAGTTAAAGAGGCAGGGATGGAGCCAGTAAAGGTGACTGTAGGTGTGGAGGTAGGAGCGGGATAGGTCAGTCTGGGGAGGACGGACAGGTCAAGGGGGCGGGGTGAGGTTAGTAGGTAGAAAACGGAGGTCCAGCTTGAGGTGGGAGGAATGGACAGGTGAGAGGAAGAACAGGATAGGGAGGAGGGGACGAGCAGGGCTGGTTTTGGGATGCAGTAGGGGCAGATTTTGAAGCTTGTGAAGTCCACATGGATACCATGGGGCTACAGGGCTCACAAGGTGAATAGGGGGTGCTGTTCCTACGACCTTTGGGTGGCATCGTTGTGGTACTGCAAGAGGCCCAGGACGGACATTTCGTCTGAGGAATGGGTGGGGGAGTTGAAATGATTCGTGACTGGGAGGTGCAGTTGTTTAGTGTGAACTGAGCATAGGTGTTCTGCAAAGCAGTCCCCAAGCTGCCACTTGGTTTCTCTGATGTAGAGGAGGCCAATATTCACTTATCTCAATGCACACAGACAATGAGGGCCATCAGTTTGACTGGGGCAAAGTGACCATACTGGGAGAAGCAAACACCAGACATACAAGTGAATTTCTAGAAGCCTCGTTCTCAACACGGGACTCCATTAACAAACACATAGAAATATACAGACCACTGCTACAACAACAGAACCAGAAGAGACAATATCATCACACCAGAGGATCGTATAAATCTGGCAGGAAGCAGAAGACCAACTCTTCGATTAGAGGTCACACTGAAGATGTTGCCTAGAGGGGTAACAAAATGTCTGCACACCACAGAACAACCGGCTCAGTCAGCTAATGAACAATTGCATCCACAACCCAAGCTACAAATTTTCGCTGAGATGTCAGTATAACTTTACAACCAGTGGAAGCATGATCAGTGTCATGTGACTGCCATGCTTCCAGCATCACAACAGTAACTATAGTCCTGAGTACTTTACTTTTCTGCAAAGTACTTTGGAATGTCTGGAAGTCGTGAAAGACATTAAATAAATTATCTATTCCATTTGTGATTGCAACTTTTTTATAATTTTAAGAGGATTCCAATCACTGAGCAATATGAGATATTAACAGAAGCAAAGGAAAACACGTAGGGAGTTCAAGATAACAAAACCATCATAAGATTATGTAAACTTGATATGTTTTTCCTTTGGACCTCGAAGTTTTGTAAGATTGAGTCTCATCATAATTTCATGTTTCATTTGCCTCCTGATTTTGCTTGACAAATTCCTGCACAAGGCAGATTTCACAATGCAAACTGACAGGCAAAGTTATGATCCCAGGCCCAAAACTACAGGATTGCATTTCTCTGGCTGCAGTACACAATTGCACAGTGACGAGTCGGACTACCTGAACAGTGCACTCCACTGCTCATGTACAACGTTTACATAGACTTGTACATACCTGGTGTCGTGCGCATGTAAAAAATAACAGAGAAATGACAGATGATGGCAAAGTCAAAAACTCAACAGGCATGTATGAACGGGTGTGTTGACAAGAATTGGTGAGTGCTGTCTTGATGCCCTATATAATGAGTGAGTAAGTGAGGTGCACGAGTTAGAAGCAAAACAGAGATGTACGATTTGAAGTCATGAGCATAGCATTGTGCTACTCATGGAAGAAAATGCAAATATCTGCGTAAATTTGGAAGAGATATAGAAGACAGTGCACCCTCAGGAATGTAGCTAGGTAAGGTTACTGAACTCTCCCAAGTACTATGTCAATGGACCAAGATTCTATTTCTCAAAAGATTGTCCTTCAACCCCGTTCTAAAACTGGCACTTGTGTGAAATGTTGTCAGAACTTTACAGGTCTATCATTGTAGGTTGCAATAAACAACAGAGACTTGTCACTTTCTTTTCCATGATTTCTCAATCATCCCTTTCTCTAATTTCCATGCAATCTCTGACTGGCATCATTTGTTAGCACTGAACTGTTCCTATTTTTGTGGTGCTGAGACCCATCTCCTTGCAGCACAACAAACAAGATGAAGAATTCAACAGGCTTATGTTTAATGCAGTTAGATGATGTTCTTGTCTGCTCTTGAGGAGATGGCATGGATCTATGAAAGCTTTTTTTGATATAAGGAACTGATATACCAATCCTCTTCACCAATCACCCTCATGCTCTCTGACCTCCTAGTTTAGCAAAGCCTCACTAAAATTCTCATCCTTGCTTTCAAACCCCTGCATAACTCTCTACATGTTTTCCCTTGCTTCTGTTAATATCTCATATTGCTCAGTGATTGGAATCCTCTTAAAATCCAGTCCTACAATCCACTGAGATTATTAAATCCTGACTCCTTATGCTTCCATGAATTTAACTGCTCCACCATTAGTGAGTGTACTTCCAGGTGCCAAGGCCCCATACTCTGGGAATTCCTTCCCTAAATCTGCTTGTACACTACCCTTTCCCCCTTTTAGATACTTGTGCAAACCAATATGCTGTCCAAGCTAGAGAGAAAAAAAATGCAGATGCTGGAATCCAAGGTAGATAAATAGGAGGCTGGAACAACGCAGAAAGCCAGGCAATATTTGGAGGAAAGGAGCAGTGAACATTTCAGGTATTACCCTTCTTCAGGACTGGATGTGGGGGTTGGGGGGCTGCAGTTAAATAGAGTGGGAGCAGGATGGTAGCATTACCACCCATTCCCCACTCTCTTTATCTGCAGCTCCCCTACCCCCACATCCGGTCCTAAAGAAGGGTAATAGCCAAAACATTTACTGTTCCTTTCCTCCAGATGCTGCCTGGCTTGCTGTGTTCTTCCAACCTCCTGTTTCTCATGCTTGACTAAGCGTTTGGTCACCCATGTTAACGTCTGATAACACTTGCAGAAGTCTAGAGATAGATGTTCTACTACTTTAAAAGTGCTTTATAAATACAAGCTTTTTTTAAAATTCACTCCAGCGCTTTACAACGTTGCGTACAGAGAGATGTACTGGTTGAAGCAGAATTCTGTTAGACCAACTTTTTCTCTTTCACTAATACTTGCAGGTCTGCAAGCTTTAACTAGATTCTGGGAAGTAGCCAAACCTAGAAAATGCCTGCACAATCATAAATCCCAGCCCACATACCTCGAGTATTATGGCTGGCCTAGACAAATTCATGCAGGTCTAATTCAAAATGTTTAAACTGCAGAAACCTTTATCAACACATCTTCAATAAGTCATTATTAAATGATGCCACAGACATTTCAGGAGAGGGGAAAAGGCAGAAAAAAGAATTAATTCTGGTTTCAGATGGAAGTAAAACAGTTTGGGAATTTCCTCTGGGCATAAAGTGCAAATGAGAAACATTAAATTACTTAGTCCTTTCGCATTAAAATAGTCTCATGGCATATCATAGCTGGAACTGAGAATGAGAGTTTGCAAAGGAAAGCTGAATTAGGTAACAAGCAGAAAATTTAGTCCAAAAGATTGGTCTTAATAAAAATGTTTGAAGATGGGAACGAAAATAAAAATCAAAAGGAAAATATTCAAGTGAGCCAGACAAACAAACGACTCCAAATACCCATGGTGGACTGTACAGAGGGATGAGCAGAAAGATCAGAATCAAATTATCAGCAGGATTCGTGGAACTGGACAAAGTCACGAAACATAGGTGTGCTTGGTATTCGAGTGGTGAAGGGGGATTCACAAATTGGATTTGATTCAAGTACATCAAGCATTCGAGTTTGTGGAGAGGAGACGTTTAATGCTGTGTTACAGTTCCAGCTGATGCTTATACAGGACAGGGCAGATTCATTACCGGTCTCCCTGCTTGAGGAATGATGTTGTGAAACTTGAAATTGTTCAGAAAAGATTTACAAGGATGTTGTCAGGGTTGGAGGGCTTGAGCTACAGGGAAAAGCTGAACAGGCTGGGGCTATTTTCTCTGGAATGTCAGAGGCTGAGTGGTGACCTATGGAAGTTTACAAAATCATGATGGGCATCCATTGGGTGATTAGTCAAGGTTATTTTCCCTTGGGTGCGGAGTCCAAAAATAGAAGGCATTGGTTTAAGGTGAGAGGGGAAAGATTTAAAAGGGACCAGAGGGGCAATTTTTTCATGCAGATGGTGACGTTTGTATGGAATGAACTGCCAGAGTAAGTGGTGGAGGCTGGTACAATTACAACATTTAAAATGCATCTGGATGGATATATAAACAGGAAGCGTTTCAAGGCATAAGGGCCAAATACTGGCAAATAGGACTAGATTAATTCAGGGTATCTGGCTGGCATGGACGAGGTAGATGGAAGGGTCTGTTTCCATGCCATACAGCTCTATGATGCTGCTTAATAGATCATGTGCTTAATTTTTGTAATTGGTTAATGTGGTGGTTAGTCACAAATGTACTCACGGCAGGCTGCTGAGGTTATTACAGATGTTTATGTCTCGGAGGCCATTCAGCCTTTTCTGCCCATGTCAGTCAATAAAAATTCAACTACATAAATGCCATATTCCAGATCTTGGCCCGTGGCCTTGGAAGATATGGTATTGCAAGTGAATATCTAAATACTGCTTAACAAAGTGTGGAGCTGGATGAATACAGCAGGTCAAGCAGCATCTTAGGAGCACAAAAGCTCCCATTACCTCTGATCTAAATACTGCTTAAGTATTTGAACTTAACATAATTTTACTACACAAAGGAAAAAAAACAAGTAAAGCTACATAGATTTTGTTCAGAAAGATCTTAGCAAAAACATCAAAATACATTTTCACTCCATTTCTCAACACTGTCTAATATGGAGACTTAACCCCAGGGAAATATCACCCATCGCAGCTCATAAAATCTTTACTTAATTGCCACGTTTCAGTTTATTTCCTTTGGACTGTTGAGGCGTTTTATAAATGATTCTTAGGAGTCTGTTGGCATGAACCTTTCCAACGGCCTATGCATTTTCAATTCCAACAAATTGAAGACTTCTGTCCAAACTCTCTTAGGTTGGACATTACAGAAACTAGAAACCATTACTGCCAAGACGTCTCATTTTCCTGAAATGATCTGAAAAAACATGGTTCACCTGCTAGGAGAAACTATTTTACGTTCTAAACTGAACTCTGGGCTCAAGCCTTGGTGATGACAGGATGAGGGCTTTAATGCAAAGTGTAGTCTAACTCATGGGCAAGAAAAAATGAAAAAAAACTGTCCTTATCACCTGAGGGCAATGTGAAACAAATTGATCAAGGCGTATTATCACCACTGACCATACTTCCCACCTTCGCAATCAAGGGTAGCTGCGACATATCAGTGAAGGGCATAGCAAAACAAGAGGATTTTTAAAAGTTTAAACAAACGATAGGTCTTCAGTTGATTAACAGCTTGAGAGTACAAAAAAAAAGGAAAGCACAAGTGAATTCATGGTAGTACATGCCTAGTCTGCAGATAATTACAAATTGCATGAAATGCAACACTTCCTCCTCAACTAGCTGTACAAAATAATTGCCATTCATGATATAACCTTTTTAAAATCCTTGCTTTTATCCCCATATACTATGCCTATAATATGGAGTTGATTCTGCACAACACAGTCCCTTCATATGCACCAGTCGGTAGAAGCAATGGCTAAGTGGTATTATCACTAGATTATTAATCCTGAAACTCAGCTAATGTTCTAGGGATCAGAGTTTGAGATGCTGAAGTCTGAATTCAATAAAAAAAAATCTGGAATTGAGAATCTTCTGATGACCATGAAATCTGCCAGCTACAGATGCATGTTCACAACAGCATCAGTATGAGTGACCACATGATGACACTTGTGATGACAAAGTCCTGCTTGCACGTCGGACAGCCTTTGAAGAGATCTAGCAAATCAAGACTGGGCATCCAAGAGGCACAATGGGCTATCAATAACAGCACAACTGTACTCTAACACAATCTGTAACTTCATAGCCCAGAATATCCCCCACTCAACATTACCATCAAGTCAGGAGATCAACCCTGGATCAATGGAGAGCAGAGGAAGGCATGCCAGGAGCAGTACCAGACTTACCGAAAAGCAGCAAAGCTAGCAAACAGGACCACATCATTAGCAACAAGTAATAGACAGAGCTAAGCAATCTCACAACCAAGAGATCAAATCCAAGCTCTTCAGTCTGACCACATACATTCATGAACAATGGTGGACAATTAAACAACTCACTGGAAAAGACCAACATATCAAAGCAAAAGGCAAGGCTGAAGTATTCGCGGCAATTTCCAGCCAGAAATGCCAAGCCAATAATCCATCTTGGCCTTTTCCAGGAGTTCCCAGCATCACAGATACTAGTCTTCGGCCAATTCAATTCACACCATGTGGTATCAAGAAACATTGGAGACACTGGGCCCTGATAACAGTACTGAAGACTTGAACTCCACAACTTGCTGCTTCCCTATCCAAGGTGTTCCACTACAGTTGCAGCATTGGAAACTATCCAACGATGTGGAAAATCACCCAGGTACGTCTTGGGCATAAAAAGCAGGACAAAGCCAACCTGCCAAATTACTAGCCCAGTCTACTCTCCATCACTCTCCATGAAACGAAGGAAGGTGTTATCAACAGTGCTATCAAGCGGCACCTGCTCAGCGTCAGCCAGTTTCGGTTCCACCAGGGCCACGCAAGCTCCTCACCTCAAGACAGCCTTGGGTTCAAACATGGACAAAAAAGTGATGAATTATAGAGGTGAAGTGAGAGTGACAGCCCTTGATATCAAGGTGCTTTCGACCGAGCGACGCATCAAGGAACCCTAGCAAAACTGCAATCAGTGGTCTCAACAGCAAAATCTCTACTGGTTGGAGTCATACCTGGCACATAGGAAGATGGTTGTGATTGTAGGAGATCAGACATTTCAGCCCCAGGACATGTCTGCAGCCGATTTTCAGGGTACCGTCCTATGCCCAAACATCTTCAGCAGCTTCAAAGTCCTTCCCTCTGTCATAAAGTCAAAAGTGGGGATGTTCGATGATTGCAGAATGTTCAGCCCCATTGGCAACTCCCGAGACTGAAGGTGTTCATATTCAAATGCAACAAGATCTGGACAATTTCCAGGCTTTGGATGCCAGGTGATAAGTGACATGTGCACCACAAAAATTCCAGGTAATGATTACCTCCAACAGACACAATCTAACCACTGGTCCTTGACATTCAGTGGAACTACAATCACTGAATATCCAATCATCAACTTCCTGGGACTTACCATTGACCAGAAGTTCGACTGGGCTTGCCACATAAATACAGGTCATAGCAGATCAGAGACTAGGAATACTGCCACAAGTAACTCACCTCCTGACACCCCTCAGCCAGTCCACGATCTACATGGCACAAGTCAGGAATCTGATGCAATACTCTGATTTATACAAATAGGTGCAACACCGAAGAACAACACTGAAGCAGCTTGACAACATCCAGGACAAAGCCAAGTGATCAAATTAAAAGATTTAAAGTTATCAAATTGTTTGACCTAAACAATTAAAAATGCTTCCACTGGTGGGGAGGCAAGACGGGCGGGTGTGATCTTACAGCCAGACTGATCAGGGCCACTTCACCAGCACCTTATCCACCACTGATGCTCAGTAGCAAGTGTGCACCACCTACAAGATGCACTGCAAAAATTCACCAAAGATCCTTCGACAACACCTTCCAAATCTACGACCACTTATGAATACCACCACCTGCAAGACACTGCCCCCCCCCCCCCCCGCCCCGAGCCACTAACCATCCAGACTTAAAAACATATCATTTTTCCATCATCGTCACTGGATCAAAATCCAAGAATTCCTTCCCTAAGGAAAATTGAGAGTCAAACTGCAGAGCACGGACTGCAGCAGTTCAAAAAGGCAGCTCACCACCACCTTCTCAAGGATAGCTCAAGATGGGCAATTAATGCTGGCCAGGCTGCAACTCCCATTTCTCAAGTGAATGAAAAGGCTCACGATCACAGAATAGCTCAAAATAATCCCTAGTAATTTAAGATTTTCTGAAGCATTATTATTATGAGGAAAAACTGATTGCCAATTTGAATTTAACAATTTACATTTAATCCTTTAAAGGTCATCGATCTTGCCGGATACTGGTTAAGATATAAACATTGGCCAGAACACTGGGAGAACTCCCATGCACTTCTCTGAAACTGTGCCATGGGAACTTTTACAGTCACTCAGTGGGGCAGACAAGGTTTCATCTCTCAGCAGAGATGGTACTTCCCCAAATGCAGCCTGACCTCAGTACTGTAGTGCTGTAGTGGAAGAGTTAAACTGGATGGTATGCTCAAGTATCTGGAGTGGAACTTGAACCCATGACTTCAGGATTCAAAGCAGAGATGGTAGGATCTGTCGATACTGGAGTCTGAGATAACAAGCTGTGGAACTGGAGGAACATAGCAGGCCAGGCAACATCAGAACAGCAGGAAAGCTGATGTTTCTGACCATTCTTCAGAAAAGATCTGAACTCATCATTTCCCCAGGATAGTACTGGTGCCTATCTGCACTTATTCATCCAGAATTTGCTGCAAAATTGGTTGCTGGCTGCCACTTGCTATTGCCTCCGGAGGTATACAGCTCAAGTGTCATACTACTTACAATAGCACTGGCACTAGGTGCAGGGCTAAGTCAATGAACTTCTTTAGCTTGTTTCATCATGCAGTTAGATCAGGGCAATCTTAACTGAGTTTATTTTCCATTCCACATCCACTAGCCCTTCTCAAATAAATATTTATCATCCTCAGTTCTTGAACGATATTCAACCTCAAACCTTGGTGTTTAGATTTCCATGAACTTTATTGTGAAGAATTGCTTCTTGACACAATCCCTAATCAGTCTAGTTCTAAAATTATACCATCCTGTCTTGCCTCCCCCTCATTGTTTACCTCAAACAATTTAATAATTTTAAATCTTTCAATTTGATCACTCCTTAAACTTTTATACTGAAGAATTACAAGTCCAGGCCATTTAGCCTTTGCAATTTAGCCTTTTCAGTGTGGATAATTCAGAGGACCCTGCACCCAAGCCAGGATTGAACATATCCTTCCGAACTGAAATACTCCAAATGGAATCTTACCAGAGTCTCTTCTGATAATGACATAACTCTCACACATTTCTATTCTCATTCCTTAACAGAAATATCAACATTAGCTTTTCTAAAATTATTCATCCTTCAGCAGTCACAGCATTGAGTCCAGGAGATGGAATTTCTTGTTACGGCTGTACAAGACATTGGTTAGGCCACATTCAGAGTACCGTGCATAATTCTGGTCGCCCTGCTATAGGAAAGATGTTATTAAACTGGAAATGGTGCAAAAAGGATTTACGAGAATGATACTGGAGATTGGAGGGTTTGTGTGAGAAGCACAGGCTCATTAAGTTGGCATTATTTTCCCTGGAGCATAAGAAGCTGAGGGATCACCTGATAGTGGCTTATACAATCATGAGGGACACGGATAGAGCGAATAGCCAAGGTGTTTTTCCCCAGGGTAGGAAAGTCCAAAACTAGAGGTTTAAGGTGAGAGGGGCAAGATTTAAACTGGAGGGGTAATATTTCATAGAATGATGTGCATATGGAACAAGCTGCCAGAGGAAGTGGTAGAGCTGAGTGAGTATAATTATAACATTTACAAGGTATTTGGGCAGATATCTGGATAAAGTTGAGAGCTATGGGCCGAATGCAGGCAAATGGAGCCAGTTCAGTTTAGAGGATCTAGTTGGCATGGACTTTTTGGCCAAAGGGTCTGTTTCTATGTTCTATTATTAATGGGTAATTACATGACCAATACTTCCAGTAAGATAATATGAGATTACAGGCAACCTGGTAAGATACACTGAGTGCTGAACAAGACTGGTCAGCAGTACCCAGTATGTGGAATTAGTCAGTACAAAGCACATCATTCTACTCGCCATCAAACCAAGCAGAGAACCAGCCCTAAAATTTCAGGACAACAATCAGGCACTACCTTCACGCGTTTTAGTAAAAGTAAAAATGCAGAAAACTTATTGAAAGAAATGCCAATGAAAAACAGCTTACTGTCTCTGTGAAGAAGCCTTACACAACTCACTCATGATAACGAGTAAGACTGCTCTCTTGAGCAGGAGGAATCGTCCATCTCCTAGCACCTAAATATGCATCCATTAACAATGCTGATAAATCACTTAGTTTATTTTGGGAGAGGAAGAGAAGGGACAATGTTTGAGAGCCATAATAAATTATCAAACTACTGTGGATATGCTTCTTAATGTTTGCAATATGCTGAAAGATGGCAAAGAAGAGTCATTATAACAGACAACAATGCAACTGAGTGTCTAGGTAGAGTTGTATTACAAGATTGTCCGGTAAACAGCCGCATACAGGTCTACACATAATTTGTCATGTGTTTTCTTAATCCATCACAGGATATGCATATCACTGACCAGTCCAGATGCTGAACTATAAGATCTTAAACCAAAAACGAGCTCAGACAGCCAACCCGGCTAGAAACCACAGCTCAGACTGACCAAAATAGCCAGACTGGTTCACTCTGGTTGAGGAAGTGAAAAGGCAGTTCCCGAATTGTGCAACATCTTTATTGCCTATCAAAAGCTAATGGTGAGGTACCATCTTGAACTAGTGCAGGTATGTGGTTCACATACACCAACGGGGCAGTGAGGGAGGGTGTTCTAAGATTCTGACCCAGTAACAACGAAGAAAGTGTGAGAAAGATCCAAGTCAGGACTATGCATAGCTTGGAATGGAGGTTATAAGTGGTGGTGTTCCCATGAGACCACTGCTCTATCCATCTAGATGTCAGAGTTTGTGGCACGGTGGCTCAGTGGTTAGCACCGATTCCTAACAGTTTCAACAGACCCAGGTTGGATTCCATCCTTGGGTGTCTGTCTGCATGGAGTTTGCACATTCTCCCTGTGTCTGCATGGGTTTCCTCAGAGTACTTCAGCTTCCTCCCATAGTCCAAGGATGTGCAGGTTAGGTGGATTGGCCATGCTAAATTGTCCATAATGTCCAGGGATGTGCAGGGTACGTGCGTTATCCATCGGAAATGCAGTGTTACAGGGATAGGGAGGGTCTGCATGGGATGCTCTTCAGAGGGTCAGTGGACTCAGTAGGCCGAAGGGCCTGCTTCTGCAATGTAGGGATTCTATGATTTCTAAGGTGCTTTTGAAAGAGATTTGATGAGTTGCTGTACTGCATCTTCTAGACGATACATATTGTTACTGCTATGCATCCATGCCAAAGTAAGTGAATGTTGAAGACCAGGAATAAAGTGCCAATCAAACCGGTCAATTCGTTTGGGATAGTATGGACTGTCCGGAGTACTTTTGGAGGGCATTTGTCAAAGCAAATGAAGAGTATTGCGTCACATTCTTGACTTGTACTTTGGAAACTATGAGTAGGATCCAGAAAATCACTAGATGGGTCACTTGTGCAGGTATACAAGCCAGTGACCCACTCACACATGTACTAGAGACCAAGAGATACTGAGGGTAGATGACCATGCACTCGAGGGGGAAATCAAAGAAAGGCAACTGCAGACGAGAGTGGGGGAGGTCAGCCATACAAATGCAGGGCAGGACAAGGGCAGGGAATTGCAATCACTTGACAGCAGCTACATACAAGTGGGGAAGGCAACAAGGACAGCAGTAAGAATGCACGGAAGCGGCTGTGTGGAAGAAAGGGGATGGTAAAACATAGCTGCAAGCGGAGGATGTGGGAGGGAAAACATGCACAAGGCTGAAGGTAAAGGGGATCAGGCTATGCCCTTGTCATCTGCCTAGAACAGTGCGTTGGAGTGCAGAGAGTGGATGGGAGCTACATTAATCACGTTTCTTTGCAAAGAAAGGACACTAATTCCACATGCACTTTGGCATCTGGGTCCTTTCATGACTTACCATTTATCTAAAGAATGATGGTCATGCACACAACAAATAATTGACTATTTTTCCATTCCTTCAAACAAGTATTGTGAAAAATAGGAGGAGAGCAAGCAGCATTCTAGAAGGCAGAGTTCATCTTGAACATAACCTAGTCTTGCTTATTTACTTAACAACAATTGACAGCTAACACAAACACCAAACTGATATCTACAATTTGGAAGGCAATGATGTTCCACAGAAGTGCTAAATCAATAATTGAGTAACTACATATCCAAAATGAAAAATATTTATATTTCTATGTATTAGAAACAATTTTAAACCAATAATACATTCTAAATCACTGTGATCAAGTCAACAAATTACACATATGGGTCAGATGTCTCAAGATGAATAAACAGTTACATGATAAAAACTCTCAAACAACTGTATAGTTCCAAAGAGTTTACAGGTGAGTAATTTTCTGCAGCAAAAATTAGAAATAAATAAGCCATTGTATTCCTCCAATAATTGAACAAACTAAAGACAAAAACAAATTCAGTTCTTAATGAGGGCAGTAATGAACCAATGTCCACATATTGATAAGAATGCAAGTGTGGAAAAAGCCAAGGTGTGTTTCAAAATACCATGTTACAACATGGCTTTCCTGAGCAGCGGCTAAGGGAAGAGTTAGTCTCGGCATTGATGCTCTTACAACAGTGTGGCTTACCAACACTCACTGACCAAGTAAATAAAAACAGACAATCACTTCAATTAAATAGCAGTGCTCATGTTTCTTGAGCCGTTCTGCAACATAAGTATCCAGCTTCAGCAAAAATTAGTAACGGGGGAGATATTTTGGGAGAAGAGAGAGAAACAGGTAGAAACACACACTGGCCAAAGGACAGAGAGCGATAAAGGATATTTGGATTTCAACAGGCATCAAATCAGGTCAGTCTTTTTTGAACTTTATTGGTGAGAACAGTTTGTAAGGTAAATCGTGAAGACGATGCAAGGGGTATTCAAATTGAGCAACGTACAGTTGGTAAGTGAGTGGGTAAAACTTTGTCCGATGCAGTATAAAGTGGAGAGTGTGATGTTTGTCAGGAAGAATCAATAAAGAGACTTCAATTTAACTGGGGAGATGTTGCAGGACTCTGAGGTACAGTGAGTTAGTCTGCAGGGGCAGCAAGTCATTGGGATGGCAAGGGTCTTTTTTACCCCCCATTAATTCACAGGATGTGAGCATCACTGACTGGGACTGCATTTATCCTCCATTCTTATCAGCCCTTGAGAAGATGGTAGTGAGCTGCTGTATTGAGCTCGTGCACTCCGTAAAGCTAATTATTTTTGGAGAAACAGAACGTAACAGAAATTGAACTTCTCTTTCTCTGTTCTGCTCCCAGTTCAACATTCAGTTTGCACTGAGTTAGAGATTGGAATCTCATTTGCAGTGAGCTTATATATAGCACAACACATACCAGGGAGTGAGTTACAATCTGAAAGCTAATGGTGGTGTCTGGGGTAGTTTATATACAGACTAACATAAACCAGGGAGTGAGTTACAGACAGGATTATAGTCCAGGGCTTCGGTTTAAACGTCCAATAATCAATACTGGGGAGTGAATTACATCTGGAATCTAATTGAGGAATTTGGTGCATTTATACATAGAATAACAGATACACGGAAGTGAGTTACAGACTGGAATCTAATTGAAGGAGTAAGAAGTGGTTTATGTAGAGAATAACAAATAACTGGGAATGAGTTATACCTGGGAATCTACTTGAGGGAAAGTTGGGCTGATGGGCCAATGAGTGGCAGATAAAGTTTAAATGTAGATAAATGAGAGGTGTTGCATTTTAGCATGGCAAATCAGGGCAGCGTTTATACAGTTAATGGCATGGGCATGGGGAGTGATGTCAAACAGAGATCTAGGGGTGCACGTGTACAGTTCTTCAAAAGTGGAGTTGCCAGCAGACAGGGTGGTGAAGACGAAGTTTGGCACGCTTGCCTTCATTGGTCAGTGCCTTCAGTATCGGCATTGGGATGTCATGTAGCAGCTGTATAGGACATTGGTGAGGCCACTTTTAGAGTATGGTGTACAATTTTGGTCTCCCTGCTGTAGGAAAGATGTAGTGAAAAACAAAAGGGTCCAGAAGAGATTTACAAGGGTGTTGCCAGAAATGGAGGGTTTGAGCTATTGGGAGAGGCTGACTAGGTTGGGGCTGAGAAGTGACATTATAGAAGTTTATAAAATCATGAGGGGCATAGATGAGGTGAACAGCCAAGGTCTTTTCCCTCGGGTCGGGAGTCCAAAGCAGAGGGCAAAGATTTAAGGTGGGCAGGGAAAGATTTAAAAGGGACCTAAGGGGCAACTTTTTAATGCAGAGGCTGGTGCATGTATGGAACAAACTGCCAGAGGAAGTGGTAGGGGCTGGAAGAATTATAACATTTAAAAGCCGTCTGGACAGGTACTTGCATAGGAAGGGTTGAAGAGGGACATAGGCCAAATGCTGGCGTATGGGACTAGATTAATTTAGGATTTCTGATCAGCACAGACAGGTTGGATCGAAGGGTCTGTTTCCACGCTGTTCATCTCAATGACTCTCTGTGAAAGAACACAGAACAGAATGAAAAATGATTTTCAGCTGAAGCTTTTGGTTTTGCACTCATCAGAACATACGCAAGAATGTCAAACTTCAAAGATTCATGGCAATTTATACTACAGGAGCAAGGGCAATTAGCTGGCACATTGACTCCAATTGGTCAAAGTGTTACCATGTAAAAAGCAACAGAGCACTAAGGCTTGCCAGGCACCTGGTTGTTTAAAGAAAAGGCACAAGGCTTGAAAAATAGTCCTTTCGTTTGAACAGAAAGGTCCCTATTTATGAAGGTATGTCATTTCTAACAAAAGAGTCACATTATGGTCTCAACTAATTACCTACAATTTCTTGAAAATGCACCTATAATGCAAATTCTCTCATCACGGACAGAATTCAGAGAAAAAGAAATAGTCAAGGAGTACATCCAAATGTTCATGAAATTTGCCAAGATCATTTTTTGTTGGAATGGCACCTTATTTAAGTGCACTGGTGACACCACTCACCACTTTGAGTTCTGGCACAGATCGACTAAGAGTCCACTCTTGGCTGTTCACAAATGCATCTGCAAAACAGAAGGCCATAATTTAAGTTAATAAAATCTGAAAAACCAAGAAATACAATGTTTTAAAAATGCTAAGCGACATTATGACAATGATTTTGAAAAGACTGCAATGTGGAGAAGAGAAAGAGACAGCCAGTTACTAAACAGCAATTGTTATGTGAAGTACCGAGATGAAGTCTACTCTATCCTTTTAATTAGCCCTAATCATCAGAAAAGCCATTGACAAAGTTTGAAATTTCCTCCCAAAACAATTATAGCTCCACATGTCCCAAATTCCAGATCTCAGCAATGACTGTCAGAGAAAAACATTAGCAGAGAGTCAATGTCACTACAGGGGCATCTGGCTCAAATTCATAATTAAAATAGTCCCCAGGAACTTTTTCCCAGTACTCAGCACAAAGAATTTCTTCAACAATTAAGCCTGCAGAGCCCAAGATCCAAAGCACAGCTTCATAACCAATCTAATTTGAAAATTAGCATATTCGAATTAAACAAAATTCCCATAGATGGAAAACCAAAAGAAAGGCTTGCAATCCCTGCTCAGGGGGAGGGGAAGTATTAAATATTAAATTTTCCTGGTTGTCATCAGATTGTACAAGATCCATGGCATTGTCACCTAAAAGGTAAGAGATGGAACGTCAGTTTATCTCATCAACCAAAAGATACAGCTCTGGATGCTTCTGCCTCGATTTCTGTATTTAAACATCTTGAGTGGGATTTGAATCACAAAGTAGAATGCACCATCAACTGTGCCAAAACTAAAACGTTTCACAGAAAAATTAGAAATGGTCCATGTACCATCAAGATCAAACAATAGTCTGGAAAAGTGGAGACTCAAGAGAGGAGTGACTATTTCAGACCCTCAGCTCCATTCTCTTCAGGCAGCCGAATAGTCAATTTGAGCACTGCAAGACCAGTGAACCTTGCATTGCACACTTGATAACAGTCTATCTAGATACAGTTGTCACCCCTGCTTTTGAGTTAAAAGTTAATAATCTAGCTAGCAACATCCTACACAACAATCTTCAGAAATCAACAGCCACTTTAAAAAGATCACCTTCCTGCCAAGTGACTAGAATACGTGAGAAATATTAGCTGCATAGCTTCCACAAATTGAAATCGAATGGATCAAATCAGTCGTAACCAGCGTCGAGACATGATGGCAAGAACCTCCGATTCATTCCCCTTGAACCAGGAGATTATGGGAAAAGAGGCTTACAAAAACCCTACAGCATTATTTGAGAAAATCAAGGGAAGGCTATTGTTTCTAATGGATGAGAAGCCAGAAAAGAACTGATGCTTTTATCAACATAGCTGACCCATGTTTTGGTGGAGGAAATGAGACTAGATCACAATCTATTTAGGAGATATGGACCTTTGAATAAAGGAAATGGGTCAAATTATACAGCAAGGAGAAAGAAAACCTTTTATGGGCATAACCTTAAAGAGACCTTGTTAATGAAGGCCCATGCACAAATTGAACCCTTGGGCTACAGTAATGGTTCTTGCTCATGTTAGAGATATCATGTAGTGCAGGAAATGATTTACAATGGAGGAAAGTGTTGTTAGTGAACACACTTCATTACAAAGCCATTACAGATGACTGGAGAAGTACAGCAGCCTTTCTAGTAAATCAAGTACAAGGCAGCGTCTGCATTGTTTACATCACTACTAACCTAATACACAACTAAGGTTTGTATTCACTCCAGAGACGGATCTAGTTTACCGAAGCACTGTGCTCCCCAACAGCTGGTCCCAGAATGAAAGCAGCAAACATATCTAATTAGTGGCACATTACAGTAACAAACTGCTATGGTGACATGCATCCTCTTTCAACAACAATAAAATTGCTGTTGCTACATAAGATACCTTGCACTAGACATGGTCTTTTATTGCGATTCAGTTCATGCCAAGACAGAATATTTTCTCACTATTAATGGCATGTACAGAACTAGGATCAGATTGCATAATCATAACTTTAATGCTGCAGCACATTCTTCAAATGCCAATAATAAATCAGGCAAGAATGAAGAATTTCATCAATAGACCCCATGGCTAGGTGGGCATGTGCTGGCAATGGCACTCTTCACAGTGTTCAATGCAAGAATAAACATATCGAAGGCACCTTAAAACAGTCTGGGACCATTGCTTTCCTTCGTTTACGCATATATGATTGGGATGTGAATACTGGAGGTATGGTTAAGGCAGTTGACATCAAAATAGGTGGTGCAGTGGACAGTGAAGAAGATAATCTCAGAGTGCAACAGGACCTTGATGAGATGGGTCAATGGGCTAAGGAGTGGTAGATGGAGTTTAATTTAGATATATGTCAGGTGTTGCACTGTGGTAGGGCAAAACAGGGCAGTACTTGTACAGTTATTGGTCAGGCACTGGGAAGTATTGCTGAACAAAGTGACCAAGGAGTCTAGGTGCACAGTTCCTGGAAAGTAGAATCACAAATAGACAAAGTGGCAAAAGGCAGCATTTGGCATGCTGGTCGTCGTTGGTCAGAACATGGAGTATAGGAGTTAGGGTGTCATGTTGCAGCTGTACAGGACATTGGTGAGGTTACTTTTAGGATAAAACACAAAAATGATGTTGTTAAACTTGAAAAGGTGCAGAAAAGACTTACAAGGATGATGACAGCACTGGATGGTTTGAGCTATAGGGAGAGGCTGAATTGGCTGGGGCTTCTTCCCTGGAGCACTGGAGGCTGAGGGGTGATCTTAGAGAATATTATAAGATATAGATATTGTAAGATATATAGAAGCTTATAAAACCATGAGGGGCATAGACAGGATAGATAGTCAAGGGTTTTTTCCCTAGGGTAAGGGGGTCCAAAACTAGAGGGCACTGATTTAAGGTGAGAGAGAAAAGACTTAAATAGGACCCGAGAGGGAAGAGGGTGATGCCTGTATGGAACCAGCCGCCGGAGGAAGTAGGGCAGGCGGTTGTAATTACAACTTTTAAAAGCCATCCGAATGGATATATGGATAGAAAGAGTTGAGGGGGATATCAGCTGGATGACGACAAATGGAACTAGGTCACACTGGAATGTCTGGCAGGTGCAAACAAGTTGGGCTAAAAGCTTTGTTTCTGTGCTCTATGACTCTATGATAAAAAGATACTGAGCTGTGGGTGCTGTTTGGAAGGGTAGCCACAATTTTGGCCTAAGTAGGTTAGTTTGAAGAAACATCTTAGAGGAGAAGCCAGGATGTGGACAACTAATACTGAGTTCGGTTCAGAAGGGTTTGGAGAGATTTGGGCCAGGTGTGGACAGATGGGAATAGCTTGGTTTGGGAACATGGTCGGTGTGGACTGGTTGGACTAAAGGGTCTGTTTCCATGCTGTATGACCTTCTGACTGTATGACAGAACAGATACAATGAGATCCGAGTTAGAGAAAAGGAAATTTTGAGAGAGAGGAAGTTCTTCAAATAGGCCAAAATGGGATTTAAGTAAAGATTAACATTTCAAATTTGAGATATTCTTGGTTACTAGGACAGTTGCATACAACTGAGGAGGACTTTGGTCAGCAATGTTTTAAATGAATGGAAATCCAGAGAGAGAGGGAAGGGTTCAGGGCTGGCCAGCAGAAATTGTATTGGAGTGGAGTATGGCGACAACATGGACAGGGATCAAGGTTTCAGCAGTTGATGAGATGCAGGCACAGTACATACCAGTGATGTTACAAAAGTGAAATGGGCATTTTTTTTTTGTGAAGATGATGATGTTGGGTTGAAAATTCTGCTCAGGGCCAAGAAGGGTGATAAGATGTTGTAGATCTTGAAAACTGAATGACCTGCAAGCAATGGGCTAAATACTCTGACTAAAAATACTTCGACTTTGTAATAATAAAGCTCAAGTACATTTTGAATAACTACCAAAATAATTTCAAATGTAACATGTATCTGAGTCACCATTTGTCAGCAAAACAAACTCCTTGTCCCAGTGAAAAAGGGAGTGGAAAGCACCGATGTAATGTCCCTGATCTCTGTACTGCTGCAATCAATTCCACAAAGATAGAGCTGAATTTGGCTTTAACAAGGGGTAACTGCACACATGAGCCTACAATCTCCCTTTCCTAACCAATCAGCCAGATTTTACTACTTCTTGAATTTTTGAATTTGCATTTAGTGACATTTATAGTGAATTTATTTGACATATTCAACAAGGAAAAATGTGCTTACTTGTAAACGTAGTCAAAGTTTGTTAAGTCTACTTGTGTCCTTCTTCCATGTGGCCAATCTTTGCTAAGTAAGCTTATTTCATTTACATTTCCAATCTCTCAGCTTCTGATACTTCCTTCTCATTATTTTCTAACGAAGAAAACCATTCTAGTCTGTGCCTTGCATCATACTGGAACAGCAGAAGTCCAGAAATACCTTGTACCACAATATTTTTCTGAAGGAAACATTCCGACAATTACCAATATATAAATATGGTCTGACCTGTGATCTATTTAACAATGCTCGTTGTACCGATGAATGACTTTAACACGTACGCATGCACTTGATTGTGGATTACTTCTCTGCATTCAGTTTTAAATGTGGTAGTTATTTTTATCATACAACTGATTATGAGAACAGTACATTCACCTTCACATATGTCCACATCACCTGCCCCTGCTCAGTTAACTTCCTGCAGAGATAGTTGGAGATCATTTAAAATGTTCAAAAATGACTTCTATTTTGAAAACGATCATATCCACTAAATAATTTTCTGTGGCCACTTTAAGTACATTGTCAAAGGCTGTACTCAGCAAAAAAAAAATTCAATGTAGTCAACAGTTGTGGTATAAAACGAGCACTGAAAAAAAAATTGTCAAAGCTTTCAGTTGTATGTAATATTAGATAGCAATACCTTACAGAAACAGGTTCAATTAACTCCATGCCAGTGCTCAGGCCTCCTCTCACTTAAGACTACCAGGTAAACCTATAAACATAATGTTTGCCTTCTTCCTCATATGTTTATCCAGTTTCCTTAAATGTATCTATACCATCCTCTTCAACCACTTTTCATTGTAGAGAGTTCCACATTCTCACCACTCTTTGTGGAATGAAGCTTCTTCTAATTCCCTGTGAGATTTCATGGTGACCATCTTACATTGATGGCCTCTAGTCATGCCCTGTCCCTATAAGAGAAAACATTTTCTGTTTCCATTTAATAAACCTTTCATAATTTTAAAGGCTTCTATTTGGTCATCCTTGAACCTTTCTTTGTTTTTCAAGAAAAGCGTAACATGGCAATCCTTTCCCATTATGTCTATGCACACATTTCTGCTTCTAATACCGATATCAGCTATCTAGGCCCATTTGTCAGATTTAAGTTGCATTTACTAACCATTCTGCCACAAGATTTACTGGGTGACAATGCATTTTTGCTTGTGGGGAATCCAAAAGCAGAGATCATTAAAAACTAAGACAGTCACTAATATAGCCAATATGAATTCAGGAGAACCATCTTTACCCAGAGGGGTGAACCAATATCCATTCTGCCATGTAGTTGTTAAGGTGAATAGCTTAGATGTGTTTAAGGGTAAGCTAGGGAAGTAAAATGAAGGAAAGGAACAGAAGGCTGTGGCAATAAGATGAGATAAAGGCAGGTAGGAAGAGCTTCAAGTGAATTACAAACACTGTATTGGCCTATTGGGTCAAACAGCCAGTTTTTAAACACTGTAAAACTCTATTTAATACACAGACAGGTGGAAAGACTCTTCCTACACGAAGTTCCTATCAGCAGACAAATAAACTAACGTGATAGACTGTCAGGTGTTAGTTCCAATATTTGCATAACTCAAAACTTATAACTGTAGCCACAGAGCAGACATCCACTCAGTGTTTCTTAACAATCTGCCCTCAAAGTAGATATGTAAAAATATCAGGGCTGTTACATGGGACTGCGTCATACACAACTGATTTGAAGAACATCAGAACATTTGCCTTCTTACGGCCCAAATATAATCTTAAAAATATTGCAGACTGTAGTGTAGATTTGGGTAGTACCTGGTGCAGCATCACATGTACATGGTAATGTTAGCTGATTTCTGAGCCAAACAATGACAGGCTAAGACTGTGCATGGCAAAATAGTGTTGCCCATGTCCTGCATCATCTGCCAAATATGCAGCCTTGCTTACAGAAGTCAATACAAACCTTTAGATTGTAATGCATGGAGACGAAATTACCTTCAGTATACTTGCTTTGAATAACATTGCAAGGTGTTGGATATTTGAGAATTCAAACGTTAATTTATCATGCTGATTTTTAAGGCTTCATATATAAAGTAAAACTCCAACCTTCAGATCTGAAACAAGCTCCTGCGTTATGATGAACAGCCACACATTTAACAACCCCAGATTTTCTATAGAGTGGAGTATGTTGTCCCACATATTTTGTAAAAGAAGGCATGTCACTTTCTGAAGGACTGAGCATAAAAGGAGCAGTGGGAACAGAGAGAATAAAAATAACCTCCACACATTTTATCGCCTCAGTCATTAATCCTAAACTGTGGATGTATGGTGAATTGCAAGACTTCTATGTCATAATGACCAATATAGGTCATTATTTTATGTTCGTTTAAAAAAATCAAATTTTAGTTGAATCTTTTCCACAAGTCAGAAAACCTTGGACATTCTTCATCAGTGGAATGCATTTTGCTAGACACTTCCGGTTTGTGTTTGCTGTAGCCTATGAACGAAGACCCCCTCCAAAAGATCATTAATACAAAAGTTTCTGAGGTCAAAATTGCAGATTGCTCAATGATAAGAGTCAGAATGGCACATCATAGTATTTACAGATCAGAGTGCAGCTTGTGAATCCCAGCTCTAGTGATGATGTGTTGTTGCAACTACAGGTACTGACAAGCCAGATGTATGAATTTTACACTAAATCATATACAATACCACCCCTAGCATATCTTTATAAAACCACAGACTTTCAGATAGAGTATTCTATGGCTGAGCTACCATCAGTTATCTATATTTTTGGTTACGAGCACAGTTTTGTGTTACTACATTATAATAAGATTCCTGCTGTTTTTCTCTTGGGTAACTGGAGTTGCCTTTTGGTCTCCAAACACTTATTTCCAAATAGTGCGTCAGTAAGGACATCTTCAAACAGACTTGAAAACAAAACCACTGTTCTAAACCTTAGGGGGCATAACAAAATTCATCAGATCCAGCCCAAACAAGGGAAATATCAGATGTCAAATAATCAACAATTTTATTAACTATGTATATACCTACACCTCTAAGGACAGACTGAAATGCACTTAATACATAAAAACCCTAATTAAACCTATAAACTCAGCGTAGATTTGCTAAATGGGGAGATGTTTTACGCAACTAGTTGGTATCTGGTAACATGGCACTTGGATAAAAATAAACCAAACATGACCATGTGTAATGCTCACGAAACACTGTTTTGCAGTATTGGAGCAGATTGTGCACAGCTCACCTATAGACACATTAAAGCTGAGCTGTTTTCAAAGGTAAGTCATCAACAAGCATGTTTCCATGACTACTCTACAGTTTGGCAGACTCAACACATATGTTTCCATTATCATAAGCCCTACTTCTCTCAAATCTGCAGAAATATTCAAGCTGCATTGTCAGCTTTCTGATAATCCTACCCCTCAGATGAAAAACACAGTGCATTCAACATGATTATAATATTATACATGTGCTCAAGATAAAATTTTTCATTTTCTTTTGCTCGAAGGTTTTTCTCATCGCAATCACTAACACTGTGTATGCATTTGCTTCCCACCATGAACCAACTAATGCAAAGGATCCAGGATACCTTCCTAGTGTGGGTTCAGCCACTAGCATCTTTTCAGCGAAGCCAAGCACATGAACAGGTGTTAATTGGAGTGCCTCTTCATTTTACCCCATTTATTAACTTGCTACTGCTTAAAGCAACTTCTAATGCAACGGAAGCATGGTAACTGAATTTGAATTGCTGAACAACTCCTCTCTAAACTCCAAACGTTATAAAATCATAAAAACAAACTGAAGATATTGATCCATGGTTTTATGTGATCATCTGGAACATGACTGAGATTTACCAAGAATCTCAGTCTCTGTAACCAGCAATGCCCAGATCAAACCACAATGTCCATTATTTTTCAATAATATTATTTGAACATCACAAATACTTATCATATGTTGCATTTAAACAACTATATCTTACACCTTTTGCAGCCAAAAATGCACCTAGATTCCTATTGGATAGAGCAGCAAATCAAAATTTGAGATTATTTCACCATGGGTGTAGAAATCCTAAGACCAGCTTTGTTTGTTCCGGAACATAAAAATCCTCATTGTGTCTGAAACAAGTTAAATGTTTATTTCACAAATATACTTCTAAGGAAATATATATAAACACACTTAAAAAACAGGTCCATACAAACATTGCAGAAGATACTGTGGAATTTTGACATTCTTCTTTCGAGCTTCAAAAAAAAGGTACTTTCTAAACAGGAAACTATTTACATTCCTGTTACAAGGCTCTACGAAAACATAACAGACCCTCATCATACATTGACAGAAAGACCCCAGACAATGGTCTTTCCACACTGTACCTTGGCGGCAGCTTCCCCAAGCTTTAGTGCATTCCTCAGCTCATGGTCCTGGGTCTTGTAATGTGCCAGTCTACAACAATCATTCCAGGTCAACTTTTTGCACTGGAAGACCAAGAGGTTTCGGGCCGACCAAAGAGCATCTATAACTGAGTTGGTGGTCTTCTGTATGCTGTCAAGGACAAACCTTAACAAAATAAACACTACATCTCTCTCCAGGCCTTCTTTGCAAAGATACATTCCAGAAGAAGATGGGTGATCGTCTTCTCACTGTACAGCTACTTCGAGGGCAGTAGTGGTGGTGCAAGGAGATTGTGGCCCATGAAGGATCTATGGCCAGTGCACTTCTCATCACTAGCTAGCTGCATCTTGGTGCTTGGTGGAAAGTTCTGGTGATGAGCATTCTGCCAATGGCTGACACTGTTCAGGAGAGCACCCAACATTTTCCACCCTCTCCTTTTCCCACAGAATCTCAAGGATACTATGTGCTGACCACTTCCTCATGGCCTGCGATCAAAAGTATATTATATTTTGGCAGATTTTGCTTGTTTTTCTATGAGGGATACATGATACAGAATTGTTCAAATACTTGGAGCTGTGCAAAGGCAAGGAGGCCAGACCCATCCCTCACAACACTGGGAACAGGTAGAATCTCAGTGCAAGGATTTATATACATAATAAGGCTATTCTTCTGGAACTCCCTTCCTCAGTGCTGTTGAACCGCCTTCACCATTCTTTAAAGATTCAGAAGTGAAGTTTCTCTCTTTCTCACGGCCATTAATCATGAGCAATAAGTGCCAATGAACTAAAAACCATTGGTGACAGTCACGCTCTGATCTGAATTAGCACAACACAACCCTTGATACCATATCACAGGATCCTTTTATCCACAAATTCTATTTATTTGTTGGCATAATCTTTTAGTTTTAATTCTGCAACTGACAATTACTCAAATTTTCCCCACATAACAGTGAATTAGTACACAACATTCTCAAGCTCTGAAATTCCCTCCCTAATCTGCTCCATCTCTCCTGTTGGTACAGTTCTTAAACCCCATCTCTTCGACTATGGCTGAAAAGTGGCAAGTAACGTATGGCACACAAATGCAAATTTTCTCCAACAACAGAATCTAACCATCACCCATGACATTCAATGGCGCAGCCATCACCAAATCCCCATTATCAATTCCTGGAGTTCTCATTGATCAGAAACTGAACTGGACTTGCTGTATAAATGTAGTGATTACAACAGCAAGTCAGAGGCTAGGAATCCTGTGGCAACTAACTCATCTCCTGACTTCCCAAAGCCTATCGTAAGACTCGAGTCAGAGGTGTGATGGCCTCCAACATCACTCAAGAAGCTTGACAACATCCAGAACAGCCTGCTTAACTGGCATCCTATCCACAAATGCCCATTCTCTCCACCACCAACACTCAGTGGCAGTAGTGTGTACGGTCGATAAGAGACACTGCAGAAATTCACCAAGGCTCCTTAGACAGCAATTTCCAAACCCACAATCGGTTGCATTTAGAAGGGCAAAGGAAGGAGATACATAGGAACGCCATCATCTGCAAGCTCCCCTCCAAGCTACTCACTGCCCTGGCTTGAAAATATATTGCTATTTCTTCAGTATCTTTGGTCAAAATCCAGGAATTCCTTCCCAAATCACATTGTGGGTCTACCTACAGCACATGGACTGTGGTGGTTCAGAAAGGCAGCTCACCATCGCCTTTTCCAGGGCAAATAGGATGGACAACAAAATATTGGCCCAGTCAGTGATGCCGATATCCCATGAGACAAATAAAAAGAATTATGTTCCAAAAATTTCCTTCAATTCTTTTATGAGATCATTAATACTGGTACAATTTTGCTACCTCACTGATATGTTAATCACATTTACCTTGTCACAACTTTTCCGTATCTCGAACAGCCATCTCAGGTCAGGACTTAATACATTAGTTATACAGAAACAGCACCTGTATTCCAATATCATTGACAACATTTTATACAACAAGATAAAACCATAGGCAATTACATCCTTAATATAATATAGCATGTAAAATTTTACACATCACTGCTTCCATGCACTCTGTTTCAAATAGGTAATCCAAATGTGAACAATTCTTATTCATTTTGACACTTATTTTTCCTTATTCATTCATGGGTTGATGGCATCGCTGGCTAGGCGGCTTCTATTGCCCATTCCTAATTGCCCAGAGGGCAGTTCAGAGCCAACTACATTGCTGTAGGCCTGATGTCACATGTAGGCCAGACCAGGTGAGGATGGCAGATTAGTGAACCAGATGGGTTTTTCCAACAATGGATTCACAGTCATCATTAGATTCTTAATTCCAGATATTTATTGAATTCAAATTCCACCATTTGCCGTGATGGGATTCAAACCCGGGTCCCAGTACATTATCTGGGTCTCTGGATTAACAGTCCAGTGATATACTACTAGGCCATCACCTCCTACATCCTGACAGACACTCTTATTAGTAGGTTTCTCACCTGCATTCATTTTGTTTTTAGGATAGCAAGTTGGAAAAGAGACATGAACTGGAAATTATAATGAAAGCAATGCTCTGACAGGCACATGGGAGTAAAGGGTTTTTTTGACTGTTTAACACGTGCTCTTGGCAAACACATAGTCAACAGATGTAGCAGACATTGGAAAAGGTTCTTCTTGCTCATCAAGACCAGCACTGACCCGAAAATAAACTTTCAGGAAGCTTTCAAAATGTTGAGTGAAATCAACCAATGAGATGACCTTGCACACAATTATGAATAAAGCTGTTCAGAGTAGCACATAATAGATCTCTGTTTGGGCCAAATCAGACGCATCTACCAGTCTGATTGTATCAAATGGAGCAGCATGAACACAGGTATTGAATGAAGAAACCTAGCAGTCATAAATGGGAATACTGCTCCAAGTCCCCATCATGTCACCGGAACAGAAATTTTATGCCCTCACATCAGAGTAAGCTATAAAAGGAGTGTCTTCTCTCAAGTAAATTTGAGGTTATAACTATCCCTTTGTGAACAGTTGGTGGAATCATTGCCACAAAGTTTTACTTCTTTTTGAAAAAATGTTGAATTGAGAGGTTCTTCTTATTTCATTCATAGGATGCAAGTATCATTGAAGGATTAACATTATTTTCCCCCAACCCCAAATGCCCACTTGGGAAGCTGAACTGCTTTAACTGTTGCAATTCACATAATGCAGATGTGCCACAGTGCTGTTAGACAGGTTGTCCAGGATCAGCACACGGTGACACTGATGGAATGGAGACTAGTACAATGTCGTGATGGTGCAGAGCTTAAGGAGGAACTTGAGGCTGTGATATTCCATGCACCTGATACCTCTGAATACATTTTAACTTCGATCATCTCTGTATCTAATCAGGTTGTTATTAGCAGGAATACAAAAGACCTTCTGTCGACTTTAGTTTCAAGAAGCAACAGTGATTACATCAGTTGCTGATCATGCCAGACATATGTAGTAACTAGCAATCGTAGTAATTCAGGCCAATAGCAGAAGCTTCATTCTCAGAGAACGTGAAATGTTTACATCACTAATTCTGACATTTTGTTAAAGAGCTAACAGTTTTGGGGAAAAGAAAAACAATTTAGGATGAGCTCATAAAGAACAATTTTAAGAGCAGATTATTTGCTGCTGCATAACATCAAGTTGTTGCCAAGTCAATTAAAACTGGACAAATCCAAAAGCTGGCATTTCCAGTTACAAGATAACGAAGTGTAGAGCTGGATGAACACAGCAGGCCAAGCAGCATCTCAGGAGTACAAAAGCTGACATTTCGGGCCTAGACCCTTCTTCAGAAAAGGGGGAGGGGAAAGAGGGTTCTGAAATAAATAGGGTGAGGGGGGAAGGCGGATTGAAGATGGATAGAGGAGAAGATAGGTGGAGAGGAGACAGACAAGTTAAAGAGGCGGGGATGGAGCCAGTAGAGGTGAGTGTAGGTGGGGAGGTAGGGGGGGGGGATAGGTCAGTCCGGGGAGGACAGACAGGTCAAGGGGGCAAGATGAGGTTAGTAGGAAGGAAATGGAGATGTGGCTAGAGGCGGGAGGAGGGGATAGGTGAGAGGAAGAACAGGTTAGGGAGGCAGGGACGAGCTCGGCTGGTTTTGGGATGCCACAGTGGGAGGAGACATTTTGAAGTTTGTGAAATCCAACTGGATACCATTGGGCTGCAGGGTTCCCAAGCGGAATGAGTTGCTGTTTCTGCAACCTTTGGGTGGCATCGTTGTAGCACTGCAGGAGGCCCAGGATGGACATGCCGTCTCAGGAATGGGACGGGGGAGTTGAAATGGTTCGCAACTGGGAGGTGCAGTTGTTTAGTGCGAACCGAGCATAGGTGCTCCCCACAACCCCGGACTGACCTATCCCTTCCCTACCTCCCCACCTCCACTCACCCCATCCCTGTCTCCTTGCCTTGTCTGTCTCCTCTCCACTTATCTTCTCTATCCATCTTCGATTCGCCTCCCCCTCTCTCTCTGTTTATTTCAGAACCCTCTCCCCTCCCCCTTTTCTGAAGGAGGGTCTAGGCCCGAGCCGTCAGCTTTTGTGCTGCCAAGATGCTGCTTGGCCTGCTGTGTCCATCCAGCTCCACACTTTATTATCTAGGATTCTCCAGCATCTGCAGTTCCCATTATCTCTGATACAATTTCCAGTTACAAATCTCATGCTCAAACACAAGATCAAAGCATAAATCAACACAGATAGAATGATAAGCTCTGTACCAGGTCACAGGGAAGAGCTGTTCAAGTTTTAATCATTTGCAGTTAGCTCAGTTGGGTAGTTTGCTATGCAAAGTGACGCCAGCAGCATGGATTTTATTGCTACACCAGTTTAGATCATCTAATAAGCCATGAAGGACTCTCCTTCTCACCCTCTTCTCTTGCCAGAGGTGTAGTGACCCTCAGGTTAAAAAAAAACACTAATTTCCTCTCTCTTATGAGACAGCAGCCCTATGATTCACTAGGACAATGGCAACTTTATCTTAACCTCTGACCTTTAACGGGGGCTGTGTAGTATCTGTTTATACAGTAGCAAGATCCAAGGGCATTAAAATTAAATTCCTTCTTAAAGTGTACTGAATCTGGGCATATTTTTCTTCAGCTGCCTAGCCCCAGACCCACCAACAGCAGTTCCAATTGTGACTTAATGAGGTAAAATCTGATTCAAATTATAGGATATGACATTGGAATAATATTAATGACTGCAGTTACTTAGCTTGACCAGTATTTTACTTTTGTATTTTCTACAAAGCTAAGAACACACAACACGCCTCCACTCCAGTGGGAACTTATTTATCTTTTTAAGAGTAATGTCTCTGCTTTCTGTTTACAAGGTGAGGAAGAGCAGTTCTTCTCACCCTCTCATTTTTTGACTATCACTGTAGTTCTACTTCCAAAACCTCGGATGACCTCCTTCGTGTATGTTGTTTCCAGAAAGACAAATGACTTGAGTGAGAGTTCAGCCCTCCCAATGCATACAGTATAATTTAGGGTAGGGCAGACAGGGGAAAGAAATGAGACAACCTAGCTTGCTCTTACACTTTCTGGTGACCATACAGCTAGGCACTGGGATAGCCTAAAAGAATTATGAATGGCACAAAAAATAAGAGGATAAGGAAATAAACACTTTACACACAAAGGTCACATAAAGCAAGGACAATGAACTAAAATTACATCTGGTTAAGGCGTATACAGCCCAGTGCAACTCTGAATGCTCCATTACTCTTGCCAGATTGCATTATTTGAACAGAATACAATTCTGGCCTAAATCTATATTTAAGCCTAGCTTGTGGCAGCTGAAGAATAGGATTTAGAAAGCAAGCTCCAAAGTTTAATTTGCAATCCATTACTCTTTCAACTTGTTCCATCCGAATATAACAGAGATAGTGACAAATAGACATGAAATGAAATCATGACATAAATATGCCAACTGCAGACTGACTGCAGAGGGTTTTTATTCATACAAAAGTTCTAGTTTTCTGTTATATACCATAAGGAAAGGATGCAATTTTTCCAGTGGAATCACCTAAAGTCAGGAACTGTTCTCTATCTAGTTTGTGATGTGGTGTGTGTATAACCTTGCTTTTAACATTTCTCTCACTTTGGACCTGGACAGATTGCCATCATTGATCTTATGCATCACTGCACCGCCCACTATATCTCACTAGGTGTTTAAGAGAGAACAGCTCTTTATCGTACACAGTGAAGCAGACAGATAAGTTACGCTCCTAATTATTCTTTAATATATAAGGACTTGAAGATCCATCTTAATCTAGCAATATTGGGCCATCATCAACAAGGTAGGGGTATGGGGACGGAGATGAAGAAGGCAGGGCTGAATGGGGTGGGGAGGTGCAGAATAGAGGGAGACAAACAGACTGACTCACAGCATTAGTTTTAAATTCAAGTTCACATGTTTTCATTCAATATTTTCTCCAGGTATATTGCTACAACTACCAATTTTGTAAGTTTGTTATGTTTAAAGTTTTGGCAAAGATCTGTAGCTTGGATTGTGGGTGAGATTTTTGACTTGCTCGCCGAGCTGACTTGTTCTCATTCAGACATTTTGTCACCATGCTGGGTGACATCATCAGTGAGGCCTCCGATGAAGCGTCAGTTTGTTACATTTTGGGACTGTGACTAAGGTAAAATGCAGAAAGAATGTCATGTGATCTGCTCTGAATACTGTTTGACAGAAGTCCTAAATGTCTTGGCTGATACAGGCTAGAGGTGGTGCAGGTTTTCTTACCAAGATGATCATGTTAAATGCACATACCTATAGACGACAGCAAGACCAGTTCTGCTGACTGCTGGTAAGGTGTCTTGTGGTAATAATTCTACAGAGTCAGGAGGCCTGAGTACAAGTCTCATGTGCTCCAGCTATGTTTAATAACATCTGTCATTCCAAGGTATGGGATGTGGCTGGTCTAAAAGATAGCCCATTAGCATTTCTACCTAAATATTAGGCACACACTTCACAAAAGAAATACAACTTAGATGCAAAAGGTCCATAGAAATCCATTTTCACATGAGGTTACAAAGTTTCCAAGATATGACTTAAACTCAAATACAAGTTGATCTACAGGCATGTCAGACACAGAGATCCAAAGTTACATTTGTAGGAGGGCTATCTGCCTGTATCATCTTTTCAAGTAAAGGAAATGCTGATTTTCTTACTTATCAACCAGAACATCATGGGAGCTAGCATTAGATTAAAGAAATAAAGCTTCTCAAGTGAATGGAGCAAACATGGCACGAGGGAAATAAAATAACACTGATTGGTTTGGGTCTGGAATGCACCGCTTGGAAGAGCGTTGGAAACAAAGTCAACTGAGACATATAAGAGGGTGCTGGATAATTATTTAAATACAATCAATGCACATAGGTTTGGGTAAAAGACAGGCAAATGGCATTAAATCAGTGTTCATAACAGAGCCAGAGCAGAAATGACAAACTGAATGGCCTCTTCCTGCACTGTTACAATTTTGTAATTGTGTGAGTGAAAGGAGGCTGAAGGTTTGTCAAGTTTAAGACAAAGAAGGAATCTCCAGCATAATTCTCTCAGTGAACATCAGTTCTAAAGTTTGAAGTTACGTAGAAAAGGAAGTTCACTGGAAGAAGTAGAATAGCATTGAACTTATTCTAGAAAATAAAATGTGCTTATAAGGGTCAGTCTAAAATGCAACTGTGGAATGGAATTTCCAGCCATTATAAACATGCAGTGGGGAAAATTCTCTGTGGCTTGGAATATATATTGACCACTGAGTAATGTTTAGACAACGTTGCTTTCATTTGTTTGTTATAGCAAGTATTAAAGCTTGAAATGTTGCCATGATCCTTTTGGTATGTCCCTGAAAATTCAAATATCATTTAAAGTTATCGGTCTCCACAGGCATCGTAAAAACAGCATAACTGTTTGCAACTGCATCTCTAGATTGAAAGTACTGGGTAATTCATAGGAAGGAACTACATTCAGCACTCCAATGCTGCAGAGGATTTTAGTACACAAGTGATGTCAATATTTACGGAAATATAGTAGTAAAAAGGACACTAAGGAACTTGAGAACATTTGTAGATTGGCTAAGATTGCCATCAGAAGAAATTAAAAGCATAGAATGGAGAGATGGTAGGAATAAATGAAACAAAATTTTTAAGAAGTTTGGCAGAGGACTGGATGCACAAAACTTTATAATTAGGAGGACAAAATTATTAATATGCAAATGAAGTCCAACATTACCTAAACAGGGCACATAGCACCAAAGCTATGTTAGGAGTGAAGAAGAGATTTATTAAAATAACAGCAAAAACAACTTGTGCGCATCAGGATTAACATAATAAAATACACAAGCTGTTACATAGATAAAACATGGCAGTCATATAAGGCTTGATGAAAAGTAGGTTTTTAGGAGTGGATTAAGGAAAAAAAGATGGAGAAGCGAAGTAGTTTAGGGAAGATAATTAAGTGTTTAGAGTCTAAGCAACCAACTGGCAAAGCCATCAATAATGGACCTTCACCTCCAAATCCATCCCTTCTCCCTTTGAGAAAGAACTAAATCTTCCATAATTTTGATGTCATATTTCACTTGAGAAGAGCTTCTGACTACATATACTCTTGCCATCAGTAAGATTGTCTAATGTTGCCAAACTCCCACCCTGCCTCTTCTCATTTGTCATTGAAACCATATACATGTACTTGTTATCTTTACGCTTGACTGTTCCAATACACTCCTGATGTGGCTTGCCACATTCCAGCCTCTGTAGACTTAAGGTTATTCAAAGCTTCACTGTCCATATCCTTACCCATAATAAGTCTCATGCACACATTAGCCCCCTGATCACTGACTTACACTGGCACCAGTTAACTAATGCATCCATTTTAAAATTCTCATCCATTTTCGGATCCCTCAGTAAGTGAACTGAGACAGGGAAAAGGTAGTTGATGTAACAGAAATCACTGCTGCTAACCTTAGTGATAGCATCCATGAGGTCTGAAGCTCAAATTTGGGTTGGATGTAACATCAAGGGTGAAAACAGTTTGATTTAAACAGACAACTGCCAGGTAGAGGAATGGACTGAAGCAATGACTTGGGTTTCCCAATATTTAACTGGAGCAAAATGCTGTTCATCCAGTATTGGATTTTTGATAAGCAGTCTGCAAACCTAGCAAAAGGCAATTAACACAGAAGAAGTGGTGAAGATGTAGATCTCAGCTTTGTCAGAAATAAGATGAGGTCATGCCTTGATCATTGGCAGACACCAGAGGTGACTATTTTCATCCCTGTATCATGTTGCTGTGCCTTCAACAGCCAAACCTGTAAACTCTGGAATTCCTTTTCTTGACCTGTTCACTTCTCTCCCTCGCTTTTTTTTTTTAAGATGCTCCTTGAAACCACTCCTTAATTAAAATTTTGGTTATCTGCTCTAATATCATCCTGTGTGTCACATGTCAAAAGTATATTTACAATTGCCCTGTGAAATGACTTAAAATATCTCATAATGCTAAAGACACTTTATAAAGTTGTTATTAAAATTAAAACTTAACGTGTTGTGAAGTACTAGATTTCTCAACAATTCCAATACAGTTTATTGTTCAGCTACGATTAATAGTAAAACATCTCAGCTGTTTTGCAATCAAAACACTGCATCTAAACACATTTTCAGACTTAACTCTTGAAACAGCATTTTAAAATATATCAGCACATATTACAATTTTTGCTGGATAATGAGGGGGAATGCTTTGTCGTCAGACATTTCTCGACACATTTCAGTCACGGTGAATATTTACATATCTGATAAAAGATAATGCAACATCAGATAAAAATAACCTCGATAATTTTTGACCTCAACATCAGTACAGCACTTGCCTAAAAATTCACAGGTGGTCTGTTAATATTGGATGGAGGGAGTGCAACTGATTGAGAGATGAAGAAGAGGTAGATCAGTTCCTGTCGTGACAGGCTGATTAAGTTCAGCCTGTATTTGGAGTTCAGAAGAATAAGAGTTGATTTTATTGAAGCATAAAAATTGCACAGGAGATCCACAGGTTTGGCAAGACAGGTTGATTCCCCAGCCAGGGGAAACAAAGATCATAGGGGCACATTGTCAGGATAAGACATCAGTAATTTAGAACTAAGAAAGGGTACACATTTCTTCAGTTAAAGGGTTGTGAATCTCTGGCATTCTTGACCAAAGAACGTGATGGATGCTCCATCTTTACGTATATTTCAAGCTGAGATAGATTCTTAACCACCCAGATTCAAAAGAATGTGGGGGAAGTGGATGAGGAATGGGACTTGAGGTAGACACCAAGCTATGTTCAATAAATGGCAGAGCAGGGTTGATTAGCCATATGGTCTGCTCCTATTTCTTACGAGATGACGGGGGAGAAAAAGAGGAGGGATAAAAAGAGTGAATTAGTTTTAGCAAGAAAATTGAGGAGTCTTACTCATGTTAACAGAAAAGATTCATGACAGCATTTTAAAGAGGCATAGAAAAGTCATCCTAGGAATCCTAACCAATTTTTATCCATAAATCATTGTCACTAAATTATCAGATTATCTGGCCATGATCAAATTGCCGTGAGCAGGATCTTAAATTGCACAATCAGCTGCCATGTTTCCTGCAGTGTCCATCCTTCAAAAGTATTTCTAAAGTGTCAAGCTCTTTTGCACATCTTGTGGTCAAAAATGCTAGATAAATATAAATCCATCTATCTTGTAACATCTCAATGCTCTGCTGTTTGCTGGTAGTAAGTAGGTTTGCCCTCATTGTTCATGACTCCCACACAGATAACTCAATTTACCTTAAACTGGCTACAAAGTACAGTGTTTCAGAAACAAAATCTACTGTCAGATAGTTAGCGGGAAACATTTTCTTTCACATTTAAGCAACTGAATCAAGGAGATGGAACTAATGTGCACAGCTCTGTAAAATAAACAAGATACTAACAATAACTTTGGTGTGAAGCAGGTCTTTCAACATTTTTAATCATTTGCCCAAAACATGCAATTATAAAACAATTTACAGACATTTGAATCTCTCTCATTACTGTAGATTTTTCCAAGCTATGTACAGTAGGTGAGAAACCAAACAAGCAGATCCATACCTTGGCCAAAAGTGGTTTACATGAAGGATCACCCCCAAATAATTGACCTTTTGTCCCTCTTAGAGGCCAGTGGACTTGTGTACTTTTGTATTTTGCTCATGTTTCCATATAGGTGGTTCTTGTTTTCTCTGTTGATTAGGAATCAATTTTACATAAAGTAGTGATTTGTTGCTGAGACCCCATGATGCTAACATTCAGCATTTACAGAACTTAGTACAGCTCCCTTACTCGGACGATGTGATTACAAAACCTCAAAAAAACGACATCTGCCTGCCAAAACGAGTGGGTCAGATTTAGTTAGATAAACACCATTCACACTCCCAGAATCCAAACTAAAAAACAACTTTAATAAAAGCAACTAAACACTTAGAAAATCCTCAATTACTTGTTATCTACTATCCGATTGTTCCAAGTGAGGAGTCCCTTCTCGTATACCACTGCAGACATTTGTGGCTCCCTGTATGGGGATCAAAAGTGTGCAACTTCCATTGTATTGTTTGCCAGCAAAATAATTCTTTCAGGGTCTATTATTATACAGCCTCTCTGAGCGCTGCATTTTTTTCTAATTACATCACTGAAATATCCTGAAGTCTTTCCAGAATTATTATTATACTTGCACCAAAAGAGGGATCGGGCAATCTCCCTGATCAAATAAATGTCGAAGTATGCTCCTGAACCATGCACAAAGGAACTGTTTAAAGGCAAGTCCAAAATACGGCATGGAAAATGAGATCTGGAATGAATTTGACAGGGTGGTGGTAATGATGGTTTCAAAACAAAAGAATACTTCAAAAACTTCAGCACAATCTGAACAGTCTCTGCAAAGTTTTTTAATTCCAATTCTGGCACAGCATGATTTATCTCCAAAGATTTTCCTCCAATGAAGGAGTTAATCTCAATTGGGATGATTTACTGCAAAAAAAGTGATAAATGCAGGCAGGATCACAACAGTGATGCAACTAGTTAGCACTCAGTCTCCATTTTTTCTTCTGCAGGCCCATCCTCAACAATTAATATGGATCCTCACTGTATTATTGTTGGCAATAATTGGTGGCCTTTTCAACACAGTAAAGAAGTCATAAAACCCTTTCTGTTCACAAAGTTTCTGAGTAATCAAAAATCATACAGCTATTCACAAGTTACATCATAGCTTATATTAAGGTAATGAACTTCTAATATGTAAAAAAAATTCATCAGTTTTTGTTGACGCTCTAGAAATAAGTGCCCAGATTAAATGCACCAAGTGTGGAATTGCAATACATGGCCAGGTACAAGTGTTGCAAAATAGGAGAGGGGGGAGTTAACCTATGTGCATAATGTTGAACACTTTTGGACTGAAAACTATACATTTCACTCCAAAGAACAAATCATCTGTTTTGATAAGTCTGAAGAAAATAATGTGATAATGTGGAGTCTCAAATAAAATGGATCTATTCTGACAGCTGAGTTAGTACACATAGTATGTTACTGAGCTTACAGATCAGGAATCCTTCTGCTTTGAGCTAGGTGAGCTCGGTCATAGCAATGACTGGACTATTAATTATTAGTCTCTGTCCCCTTGGAATAGAGGGACATAACTATCTAATGATGGCTTTGGAAAAGTTAATGTCTTCAACACTGATCAATTGACAACGAAATTGCTTTGTGTATTGCCAATGCAAAAAGAAACACGAATAGTGCAAGGTTCAGAGGTTTTCTTGGATACCCGATCATAATTCGTAGATTACAGGAGAGTGTCGATTGGAAGAGGAACAAAAAAGCCTTCCAAGAAACTAATCAATCATTCTCAAAATGTGTAGCTCCCATATCAACTGAATTTGAAACAAGAGCTCAAAAATTTAGAAAAGTACTTAAGATGCAGAATGTTATTAATACTGAAGTCTGATGATCACTGCTGCATTTCTAATTATTTCAAATAAGAATATCTGTAAACTACATTCTAAACAAATTTCAACTTCTCGGTGTCAGAAGTCACACGACACCAGATTATGGTCCAACACATTTTTTTGAAATCACAAGCTTTCAGAGCGTGGCTTCTTCATCAGGTGAAGTCATTTCAACTGACAGAGGCGCGGTGCATTTGACGTTCGTTTTGCTTGTTGTCTGTATAGGGTCTTTTATGAACTTACAGACAACAAGTAAAACGAACGTCATTTACAAAATACCTTGCAAGAACTGTGACAAACACTACATTGGACAAACAGGCAGAAAGCTAGCCACCAGGATACATGAACATCAACTAGCCACAAAAAGACATGATCCACTATCACTAGTATCCTTACATACAGATGAGGAAGGACACCACTTTGATTGGGACAACACATCCATCCTAGGACGA
This sequence comes from Stegostoma tigrinum, assembly GCF_030684315.1. Classification (NCBI taxonomy): domain Eukaryota; kingdom Metazoa; phylum Chordata; class Chondrichthyes; order Orectolobiformes; family Stegostomatidae; genus Stegostoma; species Stegostoma tigrinum. Next base: position 16,441,892 of record NC_081360.1, on the reverse strand, counting down.
GCCAAACAGAGACATGCACGAGAATTCCTAGAAGCATGGCATTCCAACTGGAACTCCATCAACAAACACACTGGCTCCAAATCAATCTACCATGCTCTGAGAAAAAGAACAGGAAATGACATCACCAACACAGGAAATCTAAACAGATAAATAGAATGCAGGACATAACACCAGCGCTTCACCGGAAGCTCACTGATGATGTTACCTAGAATGGTGACGAAACGTCTGAAAACGATCCTTCCAGCTCAGCGAGCAAACTCACATCCAGAACAGAAGTAGGATAAATAACAACTTTTCAAGTTATGAGATTGCATGGGAACTGCAAGTATTGCAAATATATTCTAGCAGTTGGACGAAGCAATACTGCTGATACCAAAATAACAAGCAAAGCAAATAATCAGGAACAACACATTCACAGTCAGAAGGACTCAAGAGTTCTAAAGTAGCAGGCCAATGGCTGTTAATACATTTAATTGCATATAATTGCTAATGAGGGGAGAAATTTCTCATCACAATTACATAGTACGCTCATCACAGTAACTGTTGACATTAATGATTGGTGTGATCAGTAATGCAAATATCCCTTTATTTGAAAAAAGATATTTAAATATCATTAAGATGCAATACTTCTTGAATGGTCTTTCATTGCGGTATATGATAACACAGCAACCAAACGTGTACATATGTTGTTTTGAATCAACACTCCATCATACAACAATTCGCAAATTGGGGAATTAATTCAAGTAGATTCCAACAAACAAGACAGAGCAAACATATGAGAAACGGCCTCCAGATTGCCCTGCTGGAAGCCTCCTGTATAAGTAGCACGGTTGAATAATTTTTGGCCCAGGTTCAGTGCTAACAAATAATGCATTTGCATTCTGAAAGAACACAGGACATCATAATCATCTCACTGTGACAATGACTTTACAAGGAGATACAGAAGTTGAGAACTAGATTACCTCATTTATACTCTTCAACTAAACCAATTAACAAAGGAGAACATAAGTTGCAAAGTCTGCAATAATGCTTAAGAATTGGTCACATTGGAATATTGATGATTCTGATGCCCTATTAGTATTCTCCAAAGATGGACGAGGTTTGCATTGCAAAATACCACTAGCTTATACGAATGTCGAATTGTATTGAGCCTTCTATATTGAACATATACAAAGAAAGCAGTTACTGAGGAACAAAGATCTCAGTTTAAAACACTGTGCACTACTGAATTGTGTAATTGCTCAGTTGGGGATCATTCCAAAACGTGCACTTTCTAGCTGGGATCAATGCACAGCAATGGGAATCTGAATTAATTTTCCCCTCTCTTGCCCAGAGACACTGAAGACAATTCTACAATGCCTACTTGCTCAGCATTGAATTGGGATCTAATCCGGATGTGCTTGGCCTCAGCAACACAATATGTTACACATGCATCCACATTATAGGAGCTTAAGGAGGAAAAATTCAATTGCACTGCATTAAATTTTGTACAAGAACCAAACCTTAACTTTACTTAGATTTTCTATCTGCTTTTTTTTGTGGAGGGGTTCAGTTTCCTTTCCAGAAAGCTTGTGTTGATTCATAACTTTTAGTATTTACCACAATTGACTGCAGTAAGGCTATATTCATGGATCAACTATCACGTTCAGATTTATTGCTCCCATTGGGATTTCAAAATATTGCACACAAAAACTGAGCGCTTACAAATATCTAAAATGAAGCAGAAAGACATGAACACGGACAACGTGCACCGTTTTAGGGACTTCATTTATAAACAATATGAAGAGGATAATGCTGTTACAACGAAAATAATTTGAGTGAGTGCAAGAGTGAAAGAATATGACAGTAAGAAAAAGTGAGAGAGCATGCCAGTGGAAATGAGAGGAAGAGTAAGGGAGAGGAAGAGCGAGAGTGAGCGCAAATGAGAAGGAAATAAACAGTGCGCGCACAGAACAGTAGTTTTGCAAATGTGGTGAATGAGTCGCCTCCACTTTTCCTGCTCCTACTAAAAAGGATATCCATCCACAGTGGTCCAGGAAAAGAGGAATATTTGGATTGACAGCCAACATGCTTCTCAACCGTGTTCTCATTTGAAAACTGTCAAGGCCAGCTCAGAGTTTTCATTACCAGAGGTGGATCAAATTCAATGTTACTTAATCCCAACTCCTCAGCTTGGCCTTAGTCCCAACTCCTCCCCGGTGACCAAAACCTGAAGCCTAGTCTGCTTCTCAATTGAAGATATTTAGAATTGTTTTTGTTTTTAAATTCACATTTTTGTTACAGCAGACCTTATATTTCAGATGGGGTGGCATGGTGGCTCAGTGGTTAGCACTGCTACCTCAGTGGGTTCGACTTCAGCCTCGGGCAACTGTCTGTGTGGAGTCTGCACATTCTCCCCGGTGTCTGCGTGGGTTTCCTCCCATAGTCCAAAGATCGGCAGGGTAGGTGGATTGGCTATGCAAAATTGCCCATACTGCCCTGGGATGTTTAGGTTAGGTGGGTTAGACAAGGGAAATGCAGAGGTGGGATGCTCTTCAGATGAGCGCTGTAGACTTGTTGGGCCGAATGGCCTGTTTCCACGCTATAGGGTTTATACGATTCTATAAGATGTTTCAGATGACAGTCACTGCTGCCATTGTTTGTTGATAGTGGAGGGAGTGAATGTTTAAGGTGGTGCACAGGATGCCAATCAAGCAGGCTGATTTTTTTGCAGAATGGTGATGAGCTCCTCAAATTATTGTTGGAGGTATACTCACCTAGAAAAGCGAGATGTGCTCCATGAGACTAACTTGTATCTTGGACTCATTTCACATTGGTTCCTTCAGGCAATTCAAGATCTAGAAAAGTTAGCCTGGGCTGAATTTTGAACTCTGGTTTTACAGGCAATAAAAAACTGCAAGTTCTCAAATCGTTCAGTTCTTCTGATTCTATGTCTGCTCACGCCTGTGCCCTCTGACCTATCTATGGTGGCTCTCAATCAGGTAAAATTTTCTAGAACTTTTCATTCATGTGTTCAAATTCCTACATGGTCTTGCCTCTCTCCTTCTCCTTTAAGCCTCCCAGTCAAAAATACTCTCCAATTATGGCCACTCACAGATCCTCAATTTTCATCAATCCATCACTTGCAACTGCGTTTTCAATTTATGTCCCAAGCTGGAATTCCCTCCCTCTCCTCCTTAAAATCTCCCCCTTTGCCAAGTATCATCATATCCCCTTTTGTACTTGATGTTAAATTTTGGCTGATAATACTCTCCTGATGTGCCTTGAGATGCTTCAGTATATTAAAAAGCACTGAGAGAAACAGCTCACATTAACATAAGCAATGGGTTATAAAACATTCAAGTCCTTATAGGTTCTTTCAGGGATAAAGATGCATCACAGTTATTTCAAAAACTACCATTCCTGCCTATGTAATTCATGCAAATTCATACATTACACACAATCTTCCTTGGGTTACAAACAAATACCCTGGGATCTTTCCAAGGATAACAATTTGCTTTTTCCAAATATTTCTGTTGTGAGCCCTGTGCTGTGTCCAAAGAAAGTATGGAATGTGCAGCATTACAGTCAAGTTTGAGTATTTGTTAAACTTCATAGCAGAGTCTAGGAGCTGTATACACTTAGCCTATCATGTGGGAGAATAACAAGAAGTCACAACTTCTGTGCATCATAGTTCCACCACATGTTGTTCATTACCACCCAGTGACCTTCTGCTGGAACTGCAGTATTGTATGTATAGTTATTAGGTATGGTTACATAGTTATGGTAAATGTGAAGATATTAAGTCTGAGCGTAGGCACGATAGAAAATCCAAAGACGTACACACCTTCAAGGTTACTTTTGATGCTATAGATTACAGAGACCTGCAGTCCACATATCCGAGGCAGAGACAGTTAAGTAAAATTTCAAGTTATTGTGGCTATAATACAAGGTCTGGTTAAAATATTAAATGCAGTGTTAAGAATTAATTCGGATGTAAGAAAGCAGACAAGATTGGGCTTCCCACTAAAACCATAAATACTCTTTCCATTGCAAACTATCTTAAATCTCCTTATAAGTGAACAGCTTAATAGCTGTAATCCTTACATAGCAACAAAATAACTTATTTAGTTAGATTTGGCTTCAAATAAGGAAACAAGTATACAGTGGATATGTTCAAGGTTTTCACACATACTGTAAAAGCTGAGTTTAATACACACTTGAGAATTCAACCATTAATCCACATGCCAATAAAACTTAGCCATATTGTCCCCAGCACAAGTCATGCAGTGCACAAACTGATAAATCAAGAACAATCAGATTTAATGCTGTCATTTGATGCCCTGAATATATTACCGTAAAGATCAAAATGTTCCCTACTTAGGTGTCCATCAGACCAGGAGACAGATGGATCCAGATCAACCAGCTCTATTAGTCACTCCATTATGTTCATGGTTCTCACCTCTACAGGTTATCAACCCCTTGTTTCCGATTATTTTTGAGGTTCAATTCTGAAGGGCTTCTTGCTTTGAAGTTTTTTAAAGAAGGGCAGAACGACCATTTTAAGATTAAACTGACACTGAACCAAACTCCAAAAAAGTCACACCTTAATGAAAAATCTACAGCCAAAACATTACTTGGAAGTATTTATGTGCAATAATTTATGAAAATACATGCCTGAAGTAAATCATTTAATTTACAAGACAGGATTAGTTAAGATGCTGTTACTTCTCCTCAGTTCTTCCACTTAATTTGTGGAACTGTAATTCCACTTATTATAATCATTGGGTTATAATGTCCTTAGCAACTGATGTATAGATGAGCAACTGAGAGACAGAACAAAAAAATTTCTAAAAAAAGAACAGTGAGACAGGAAGAAAGTGGAGAAGTAGATTTACCTTCTATATATGCACAGCTCCTACCTAATCCCAATTTGCATCAGACGCTATGAAGATACACTGGGTCCAGTTCCCAAGACTGCGTAAAGGTGAGGTCCTACAGTACAAAGCCAATTGGTGCAATCACACAGCCAATGCTGCAAGACTGATGCATGTGATATCGAGGAACCCCATCAAAATAGAAATTCCCTCAGGGGCATATTCTGTCCAATCCCCAAAAGGAAGAAGCAACTCTGGGTTACAGAAGCTACGCCATTGTCACTCATTTACTTTAGCTGAAAGGTATCATACTTCTTGAACTCTGAAATGCGCTCAACCAAAATATCTCAAACTTTCAGTCCTTGACTAACTCAGGTTATACACAAAGTCACTTCATAATACAAACAAAGTGACAAGGAGTTTACAAAAAGATTACAAATGTCAGAATTGCATTGTATGGTCTGCAATTCTTTGAAACACTCATGATTTAGCCCTCAACATTCACTGTTTTGACCGATAAACAAGCCTCTGACACAGACTGGTGGTGACAAAAATAAAGATATTTAAGCTTTGTCAGCATCCATGTAGCTCAATTCATTGCAATGTAACATTTAAAGTCTGTGGGATCATTCACCACTTAACTCAATGCTCTCAGCCTTCAGATTTACATAATGCACTTTAAATGCATGGGTCATACATCACAAACACACACACTGAACATACCTTCTATAATGTGCCATTGTTGTAGCCTTTCCTCTCACCCATCCGATTATCTGGTTTATTGGACTAGATTAGAACTGACTTGATTACTAAAGCATGCAGATACAGTACAAGGCACTGCAACTTCAGAGCTTCCTAACCACAGCAAACAACATTCAGCTACTGCCTTTTTGTGGGCTGCCAAAAGATAAAAATTACCATTATGAAGGACATAATGCCACAAACAGTAAAACAGACACACTTCTGAAGGCAGTCTGTTCAGAAAAGATGGGAATACAGATCCAGCCATCACTAATGTAGCTATAAACGCAGCTCGTTATATACATTCAACTTTTGCTTGAACATGATGTAAAAACAATACGCAGCTAAGATATGCGCAAAATGTTTTAAATTTACTTTTCTCTTTAATTCAGAAATTACATTCTGGCCCTGGTACAATCCATGAAGGATTCACTAATTGTAGCGCCTTGAAAAGAGGATAAATGTGTCTTTGCCCCAAATTTCCGAAATATGAGATGTATGGTTAAAACTTTGGTTTTTGCTACTTAAATTTAAGTCCTCTACTTTTGCTCATTGCAGGAGTACTGTACTTTACCTGAATCAGCTTGGAGCCATCCTAATGCATTACACAGTTAATTTAGCAAATTATACCCACCATGACAAGTTTGTGTTCAATTACAAATATCTATAATTCAGGCTTTACATTAAAGCTACGCATTGGTTTAATTTGGATACACTAAATGGTAAATGCTGGCTTCTGTCTTGTAAAAGAATTTACTCAACTTAAAAAGAAATTAAATTCTTAAATTAATCCAATCGAAGATAAGAGATAATAGCCAAATATAAGAAAGACGACGCAGCCTTTTTGAAACATTTTGAAAGACATAGGTAAGTTACTTTGCAGCCAAATGGTTAAAATCTTCTGCAATTTTAAGAAAAGATGAACAGAACTAAAATTACTCAATAAAAAGTCAGTTTCCTCATTGCTACCATGAGATGTTACTGGGAATGTACAAACAAAACATTTATTTATTTGCTCTCGTATAAGATCTTAGCTTTATGCACCAAAACACAAATTTCCTCTTGGTTTCTCAAACTGAAATTAGTCAAAACAACAGCAACAAAAACAAAGATAACAAAGTGTGAAGCTGGACAAACACAGCAGGCCAAGCAGCATCTTAGGAGCACAAAAGCTGATGTTTCGGGCCAAGACACTTCATCAGAGAGGTCTAGGCCTGAAACGTCAGCTTTTGTGCTCCTAAGATGCTGCTTGGCCTGCTGTGTTCATCCAGCTTCACACTTTATTATCTTGGATTCTCCAGCATCTGCAGTTCCCATTATCTCTGAGCAACAAAAACAATCACAGTAGCGACTGACATGAAGATTGACAGAACTTAAACAAAGAATTAAATACCAATCATCCTCTAATACAGTCAGCCAACCAAAATATAACCACATTATAAAAACATTTCATAAATATAAACACACTGGCTGTGAATTTGCCCTTTTGTGGGCTGCCAAAGATAAAAATTATCAACGTGGAGGATTCAATGCCACAAACTGCAAAATAGACAAACTTCTGAAAGCAGAGATAGTAGGAACTGCTGATGCTGGAGAAGCTGAGATAACATGGTGTAGAGCTGGATGAACACAGCAGGCCAAGAAGCATCAGAGGAGCAAGAAAGCTGACTGTCCAGACCCGAAACGTCAGCTTTCCTGCTCCTCTGATGCTGCTTGGCCTGCTGTGTTCATCCAGCTCTACACCTTGTTATCACACTTCTGAAGGCAGTCTGGTGTGAGCCTGAAAATGCAACATGAATATAATGATCACCTTATCTCATCCTCCTTGTCAGTTACATAGAACTAGGAAAGCCACTGCTAGTACAAACTTCCCAAACCTTTTGTGAAGTACCTTTGAGGCATTCACAACCTCAAGAGGAGTCAAATGGTTTTTAAGTACAAGGCTGGAAAAGCACATCAGGTCAGACAGCATCCGGAGAGCTGGAAGGTTAATGTTTCAGGCTGAAACTGACTAACAAAGATTCTTGCTTCCAGCACCTGCAGTCCTTACTGCCTCAAAGTCAAACAGTTTGGGTAGGTTTTTAAAGCCATAACAGACAGGTTCTTAAAAGATTGAAAGAGAAATGTCCTTCTTAAATGCTCAAAATTTTACTGCAAAATATATTTTGATTATCAAACACTATTACTGTAAACATTGTGCAATCTTGAGATATTTCTGGCATTAGGATTAGTCATGGTTTATAAAAGGATTACATTTACTTTTCATATTTATCATTTTCACAAAATAAAAGCTAGAATATAGAAATATACATCTGCCAAGCTTACTGTATAGTATTTCTAAATAAACAGAATCTTAATCAAGCAGTGTGCAAGTCAATCCAAATGGAAATATAAGGATCTTATTAAAAGTGGATATCTAGATCTGAACTAGTCACCAAGCCTCCTCATTTGTATCAGTGCTTTCTCATGCAATCCACAAAAGACATGAGAATGGCAAAAGCAGAAATACTACCATTACCACACTGTGGGAGGAAGGAAACAACTGTCAGAATCACTGTTTTCACTCGCGTCAGACAACATTATTCAATTTTGACCTCTCAAACATAATTTGACTACAGTTAGGTACACAACACCTTTTTACGCAACAGATGTATTTTTCTTTTCCTTGGTTATTAGTCCCTGGCAGAAATTATGAGAACAGAGCAATTATTTCCACAGTATTTGTGAACAGTGTTCTCCAACACTGTGTGCCAATCTGACTGGGACCACAGTCTACTTAAGACCCCACCAGGTTAAATGTAACCTCAACTGTACAAATTTCCCAGCTCTTTGAAGCAGCTGTGAAGAACATGCAATATAAATAAAGCCTGAAAAGACAACATTTAAACATAGGAAGAGAAGGCAGATGTATTTAGAGCACGAGTCCTTGAGCATAGGGCCAAGATAGTCAAAGTCTCTACCACTGATGGTGGCAGGAAAATATGAATTCACTTCCACGCAGGTATAAGGCCAATGTGCAAAGCTCCGGAGAATGAAGCACAAATTGGCACATTATTAACTGCCTCACACACCACTAGAAGAATGGGTGATGTGGGAAAGCAGCAAAAGTATCAGTGCAAGACAGGAATGGTTAAAGTCTTCATTGGTCATCTCCAATTTCTCTTGCCAGAACTTCCATCAATGGTGGCGTTGTACTATGAAGATTTCATTCTAGTGTCCAAGCATATCACACCATTTCCCCACCCCCTCCCGCAAGTTTGAAAAGACCAACCGTGCAAATGGAATGAAGTGCCCAGTAAAATTGCAATATTTATGCATGCAATACAAACTAAATCATTTCCACAGGCTCACAATACATTTTTCATTTTCATACAGCTCAAATTAGCTATAACCATTTATTTTCCCAACTTAACAAGAAGAAGCAAGATATACATTAATACTGTTTAATCTGAGCAAGCAGCAGGATGAGGGGAAGAGCTTAAGCAATGACCCAAGATGGACCTTTCCTTTTCCTGGGGTCTTATTTTTGCCCAATGATGCCGATCTTATCTCTTAAACTTAAGGAGCAAATAAGCAAACAAACCAATCCGGTAGAACAATGGAGCTTGATGAAGCACGGTACAGCTACAAAAGGAAGGAAGCTGGATGGGTCAACGAGCAGTGTGATGCTTGAAAAGGTAGATACAATGCTACATTCCAGAGATTGTTCACTGATTGACTGCCACTCCTCACTGTCAGGCTTCCTCTCCTACCCACCTGACAAAAGAAAGGTGCGATCTTTTAAAAGCCTGTGCTTTAATATTTTCCCACAATCTGCTTTTAAGCATATCACTGAAAAATTATGCATTTATGCACCAAACAATGTGCCATACACACAAGCCTCCTTCCACTTTTATGTTACAAATGCTTACTTATAAAGCAAAATAATCAACTGTTAAGCACAATATTTTTGAGTCTTTTTAGTAATTCTGAATATTTGACTACATAATACAGGATCTTCAAAGATATTTCATCTTAGAGGAACTTTCAGGATCGTGTGAGAAATGTGTTAACTTCCACTCTCCTATAATTAGCAAAATCTATCTTTCCTTCCTTAACGCAAACAGTTTGAAACTGGCCCACATAAATTTATAGGGCTGTCCGAGTCCTAATCAGCAAACTCTGCCAATAAATGAGAAAGACCACCAATTTGATATGCCCACCATTTGGTTGGAGTGCTGCAACAGTGGAAAGGTACTAAGACTGTACTTTATTTAGGTTTCTCTCACCCACAATAAACTTAAGCTTATCTAAAACTTTATCGGCTGTATCTCCATTCGCACCAATTGACCTATCACTTCGACGCAAATTGTGATTTTTCTTGAATGGCAGCCAACACTAAAATTATTATCTTTGTTTTCAAATGCCAGTATGGTCTCTTCTCTCTTTATCCCCATAACCTCCCCCAGTATAGAGATACCTGAGCTGCTATTGTACATTTCCAAAAGTAATTGTTCCACCATATTTGGTGCTCATGTCTCAGTTGCTCAGGCCCCAAGCTACAGGATTCCCTCACTGAACCTTTCCACCCCCAATCCTCCTTTAAGACACTTAAAATCTCCATCGTTTGGACTTACCTTTTGGTCATCTTTTGACTATCTCATAATGCTCCTGCTTCAGTATACATTTTGTTCCAGTTAAGAGATTTGAAAAACATAGATGATACTTCCTCACTGAAACACAGAAAAGCTTCTGCTGTAACCAAATTAATCTAGCGGCAACATCTTTGTTGACAGGATTATGAGAGTCCAGTTTATACTGAAATATATATTAGAATCCAAAATTAAAACACCCTTTCTCTCCACAATAACCTTTGACAATTTATAATGCCAAAGCCGCTAAACTGTGATTGTGTATCAGCTTGACACGATCCACTAGGCTAACAAAATCATAGGTTTGGTAATCTGACCGAGGATGTGGCACTCCTACTACTAAAGCAACATCAGGAAAAATACAAATACACTGACAGTCACTCATCTGGAAATTAGAACTTGGTAATCTCCTGCTGTTTACAAGAATATTAAGTGCGGCCAGAGTAAGAGCAAGAACAGCCTCCCCACTGCAAGGGTCAAAGATGAAATACTCAAGGAAATTATAGATTTGGAGATTAAAAATGTTAAGAGGGTTTTAGAAGTGGTAGCTTAACTTAGCTTTTCAGGGAGAAAAGTGCCAGACAGAATTAATAAAGGGAGAAAGTGGGTTGAGGGATTAACAAGAGGAGTGTTCCTATGAAAGAATGAGAAGTCAGATGGAGGGCTACAATGCTGAATTGAGTCTAGGGTATAGGAGTGCTTTGAACGAAGGAGCTAAGGAAAGTGACGATTGTCATGTAATTAGACTAATTACATGCTGATTATTCTGTCAAAAATTTAAACCTAAAAATATGAAAAAAAATCAACTGAATCACAGCATAGCTTCATACTGAAAATATCCAATGGAAGATGTTTCTAGGGTTCCCTTGAAATGTAGGTCTTTTTTATTTTAAGATTTGAACCACACTTGTTTTAGTTAGCTATTTCAACATTCAAGTTTTTTCTCAGATTTGCATATTTATTATCATCTTTTGATGATACCATTAAAGCCCTAAAGCTAGTGAACAAACACACTTTCGGGACTGGGTTTCCATTTGCTACATGTTTAGAAGCAATTGACCAAGGACTATTCTGGTGTACAGTAATGCCCCTACTTTTAAGCCAGGAAGCCTGGGTTCATATCTCACCAGTACCAGAGGTACGTAATAATACCTCCAAAACTGGTTGATTAGAAAATATCCAGAAGCAGGAGGCTAGCTTTTGACCAATTTCTAGGTTGGCAGGTGTAAAGACCTAGCTGAATCCACCACGGAGACAGTAGGAACTGCTGATGCTGGAGAATCTGAGATAACAAGGTGTAGAGCTGGACGAACACAGCAGGGCAAGCAGCAGAGGAGCAGGAAGGCTGACAATTTGGGCCAAAGGGTCTAGGCCCAAAACGTCAGCGTTCCTGCTTCACCTGCTGAATCCGCCACATACTTGCTCCATCACAGCCAGCAATATCCATTACTAGACCCCCAACAGCCCAGTAAACTGTTAAGGGTTGCATAATGACCAAAAATACAGGACTCAAACCACAAAACGAAATCTGAAAATATCTATGTTCCTGTTACATTTTCTACCATTTCTCCTCTGAACACCTGAAACTCGAGACACATCATGGGTTACAGTTCCATTGTCACAAAATGGCTTTCGATACTTCATCTCAGTATGAATTCCTTATTTACTAGTCTAGGCATTTAATGTCAGCTGTCTATCAGTTGATGGAAGAGTATCATGATTCAACGCTATTCAGTTTTCATCTATTGTGTGCAAACAAGCATTTTCTACAGTAAGGATCACTGAAAATCAGTCATGGCCGTTCGCTGGCTGATTTTTCTCGATGTAGCCTCAAACAGAAAACCAACTCTAGCTGACAAAAGCTATCACAGTGCACACAACTCATTAATCAGGATCTGTCATGCTGAATCCCACAAAGGACTTGACCATACACTGATCTAGGTGTGAGGTAGTATTGAGAAAGTCTGCACAGGATTCAACTTATTTATCAAGGAACTTCAATATTCAACAAGGGAAATGCAACAAGTTTAAGAAATGTAATTATAATTGTAATAATATAAATCATTCTACCACCAAGTTCCAGGAATGCACTACACTGTAAAGAACATATTATTAAATCAGCTATAACAGAAACATGCTAAAAGCATTCCACAGGTATAATGTTACAAAATGCTTAAAAGTTGGCCACTAAATTCTATTCGGTACCCCAAATTCACTTCAAAGTCTCAAACTGGTTAAAGCTCCTCCCATTCTTGGACAAAATTATCTCAGGCGATCCATGATTTTCAATGACATAATTGAAATTATAATACTTGTGGCTTAAACTTTCAAGCAATGTATCAGAGAACAGTTTGGCTTTTGAAGCCACACTATTTTAAAATAGCAAGATAAATCAATGGAGCAATAGTTCTTACCACAGTCTGAAATCTTCTTCACTGCTCATGCAATTGTGATAGTCATAGTCTGGCATCTGTAATATCATTTTCATTCACATCTTGTTCTTACTAAAAGCAAGATTTTGCAGTGCTACAAAATGTTACATTTTCAGATTCCAACTGTGTGTGTGTTTATATGTATGCTTATAAGTGAATTTTGCTTTAACTACTGTTATATAATACCAGCAGCATTCTCATTTCAACAATAAGTTTCGAGCTCAGTTCAGGAGACTCATTTCTGGGAACAGGGGCTTGCATTATGAAGGAAGGATGGTTCTTCAACCATTGGAACTTAGAAGAATGAGAGGTAACCGTACTGAAACACAAAAGATTGACAGGATTTGACATGTTGGATTCTGGGTGTTTCCCTTGGAGAAAGATTTAAACTAGGCAACACACCTTAAGAATAAGAGGCCTCCCTTAGAAGACTGAGAAAAGGGCTTGTTTTTGCCCTCACAGAGGGTGCTTGTCTGTAGAATCCCTCCCCCAGAAAGTGCAGACTGCTCACTGAATTTGTTCAAACTCAAGCTAAAACAGATTTTTAAAAGTCAAGGGAGTCAGACTTTTTGACGAGCAAACAAGGAAGTGGAGTTGAGGCCACAAGCAGATCAGCCACGATCATTTTGAGCAGCAGAGCAAGCTCAAGAGACCAAATGGCCTATCCTGCTACAAAGTCCTGTGCTCCTATGTAACAACTTACATTTATATGGAGCCTTTAATGTTATGAAATATCCGGAGGTACCTCACAGCAGGTGCAAAGAGTGGGCATAGACAAGCCAAATAGTCTACACGCAAGGTGAAACCATTCTCTGATTCTGTATGATACCAAGACACAAAGAAATATTAGGTCAGATGATCAAAGAAGTAGGTTTTTTGATCATAGCATGAGATTTTAACGGAATATCTTGAAAGAACAAATGGGGTAGAGAAGCAGAGAGGCCTAAAAAGGGTATTACAAAGCTCAGGGTCTAGGCTATTGATGGTAATGTGACCAAAGATGAAGAGATTAAAACTGGGGATGCACAGGAGGCCAATGTCAAATGAGTGCAGAAATCCTGGGCGATTGCTGAGATGAAGTAGACCAGGGAAAGGGAAGGACAAGGCCATGGAGAGATCTGAAGAGAAGATTAAGAATTTTAAAGTCAAGATGCTGCTGGGCCAAGAGCAACTGTAGAAAGCAAGTAGAGGGGTAACATGCGAAGGCAGCGTGGTATGAGTTAGAACACAGATGGCAATGTTTTAGATAACCTAAGGGTAGATGGTGGGAAGCCAACTGGGAATACAGTCTTGAGGTAACAAAGACATGAATGAACACTGCAGGAATAAACTGATTAGTGCACCAGAATAGCATCAAACTTTTATATTCAGACCATGATATATGGTGCTATAATTATAGCTTACTTTTCCATAGGAATATTTCATCGGCATATTTTAAAATTCTAATTATCTTCCTCTACAGAACTCTCATCAAATATCTCCTTCAAGCACTGCACAATAGAGACTACATTGGTCAATACATTGAAGGGCCTAGCTTAAACCACTTGTTTGTATTTGATCACCTAAACAACCTGTTGAGAGCTAGAGTCATTCTTCCACCGAGAAACTCATACAATGACATTTGTTAATGTTGGGATTCAAATCCAAATCTCTTTAGGTGTTTTTGGCTATTTATAGTATGAATAGCTTTCAATAACAATGTACAATTTCCTAGTTACCAAGCCCAGTAACTAACGAGTTAGTTTTTGACAAAACCAACTACCAGGTTCCCGGAACAAAAAAAGAACTTGGATTGTAGAAATCAGAAACCAAACCAGGAATTGCTGGAAAAACTTAAGTCTGGCAGCATCTGTGGAAAGAAAGCAGAGTTAACGCTTCAGGTCACCAAGTATCTTCTGTGTCTAAGCAAGCACACACTGAAGTAATACTAATGTCATTTACATTGGTCTTTGGTCTCTTGATGCAAAATGCTACACAAGTAACACTAGTGTACCGAGTTTAATTTTAAACAATGTCTATATTATTTTTCAATTAAATATTAATAATAATTTCAAACCAGTGCTAGATAACTCATTCCATTATTTAAATACTGATATTAAAATGAAAAATAGTGGTTCTTTCAACTTTTATGATAAATATTTTCAAGTAGCTATTCAGTTATTATTCAGTCTTAGGATGCCATCAAATGAGCTTTTCCATTTTTCAAATCATAAAGGAAATATCCCGCTTGCCGCTACAGATGACAAAGAAATATCAAATTCATAGGTTTTTTTTTGCCAACCCAGTACCTAGAGCCAATGGTCAGCATCTGGCAGACTTTTGAATATTCATCCAAGTTTCAAACCCTAACAGCCTACGACTCGCTTAATTCTACCTGACCTTTATCCTCTACGGATAAAGATCTCAATATGGCTAACATTGCAACACAGTTTTCTATCTGATTTCCAAACTGCAAGGCTTTGTACACATCAAATGGCACATTTGACAATAGTCTTTTAGAAAAGGAACAACTTATCCAATTCTTGACAGGTCTTTGAATGTATTAGACTCCCACTTACTTACAGCATTCATTATGACTACCTACATTCTTGCACAAGACTCTGTTTCGATATACAGTCTCTACCAAAAGGGCACATTTAATTAATATGTTGAAACCATAAGCATGTTTGCATTTATCAATGTCAGTTATGATAATGCCTAACATGTAGAGGCTACAAAAGATGATTGGTAATACAAAGAAAAGATTTGAAACAAAAAACACAATGTTATGTAGGTGGAGAGCATGTTTTGAAGTGTCAAGATCCTATACATTTATGATATAAAAAATTCTAAAATTTGAATATTTTAGTTGTAACTATAGAATAAATATCTGACAACTATAAAAACTTTCAAATAAGTGAGGGCCAAACAGTAATGTACACAATTCTTATTTCTAGACAAATTAATGATTAAATACCAGCTGAAGACATTACTTCCATCTCACATATTTCAAGCACTAAGTCAATGATTTTTGCAGGTGAAATACACCTCCACGTACAATCTCAGAATTGAATTCTTCTGCTGCCTGCATAATGCCACACTTGAAATATTTTTCCAACCTGTAATTACAAGCTTTCCAGTACCCATCATGTGGACTGCTGAATACAGATAATGTAACTGCCATCTCAAAGCTAATTGTCTGGGCTTCTCTCTTTTCTAAAGGGAAACTGAATACAATCCATTAAGGTTTTGCATGTTGAGTGCTAAAAGCCCCCATGCTGCGGTGGAAAAAACCTCAAGGTTCAACCTCTGTGTCAATCAAACATCAGTTATTAACATTTTTTTCTAACTGACTTAAATGCAGCACAGCAAAGTACTTGTACTTTATGAATTCATGATTTTCCACCTACACTAATATGACCCCACTAACCATTCCTTAACTTCTGATTCGCAACCCAGCGGTATGTCCTCTGTCAATCTATTTTTGTAGAATTGTTAGGTGAAAGCATAACTATTGGTTAAATTTTCAGAATATGTCTACGCTATCAAATTTTACACAATTTCAAAGAGCAGAATGTTATTGATACCATACCATTTTGATAAGTATTTTCATCAATGCTCTCACTGCTGGACTGCCCAAGAGGTGAGATACCTTTCTTCTGGCTGCAAGCATATCCTTTGGATTTGGCAACATAATCCCTGTGTGATTTTCCATAAGGACTTGTAACAGGTGTTGAAGTACCATCACGCTTTGAGAAAATACCACTAAAAAACCTGAAGAGTTTGTGCTCCTGGGAACTGGATCTCACAGTACCCGCTAAAAAGCCATCCTTCCCCATCTCTAAGTTTTCAGAAAGCTTGTGAATGTCACTGTTGTCTAAAGTCCTGTTCTTTCGTTTTCCCCGCTCCCATCGCCCAGGCTCAGACAGTGGATCAGTTTTGTTCAGCACTTCCCCAACATCCAAGGTGTTTCGCTTCTCATTTGCTACAGATTCCCCACAATAAGGCTCAAGCTTTTGATTGCTGAATTCGCGTCCAGCATCCCCACCAGACAGACAGTTGGAACTGCCATGATGTTTCTCCTTTGATAACGTTTTAAACCTCACTAGCTCCCCATTCCAGTGTCTGAAGCTGAAACTTCTTCTGAGTAAACATGGGTGCCTCTTGTCTGTCGCCATGGACATTGGAGGTGTTTGTTTGATGGCATCTACGCAGACACTCGAATAATCAGGTAGCAGAGATGAACCAACTGCTGGAGCTACTGACAATAAACCATGTTCACCCTTTGGAACAATGTGTTTAGAAAAATCACGCTCTGAACCAGGAGGGGACATCGTGATTAACTCCTTGTCTCCTAAAGGATTCTTTAATAAATCATTTGAGTTTCTCTTGATGGCTGTCTCGATTTTCTTCAAAGCCAACCTGCCACCTGTCCTTGGTGATTTCCTTGGATAAAGCTCATCTGCATTAGTGGACTGTAAAGGGACAAAGTGCTCCTTTACACTAACGGCTTTGGTTGCATCCCCTCTCCGATTGCCTTCAGTGCAAGCTCTGCCTTCTTGTTGATCCTTTCCCTGGTTTGTGATATTGATGGGCCTGGTATCACATTCCGTGGATTCAGGCCCTGTCACCAACCTCTCAGTGCAATGGGTCCAATTTTTCTTGTTTCTTAATTCCACATCCACAGTTGCAAGCATACTGCTTGGCCTAGCTGAAGTCCCATCTCTGCATCTCAGTGTGACCAGGTCTTTGGTCGGATTGTCCTTGAGCTTGAAGCCCAGATCATGGGATCGTCTGGCCACCTTCAACCTGCCCAGTTCCAGGTGGCCAGTGCTGAAGGTGCGAAAGCTCCGAAGATTCGCTTCTGGCTCAAATTCGTCCTCGGCTTCACCACATTCTGCCAGGCACTGGCTTCCAGGATGGTGGCTGTCACTGGGGCAACCTGGTCGCTCCAGAGGCCCCTGAGGTGTAGGGGAAGGCGAGGATTTGCTACCAGCCTCAGCTGTGGCAGCCTCCCGTTTGACAAGAGTGAGGGAGATTCGGTAGACAGTCTTCCTCTGAGGAGTTCCCCTCTTCAGCATTTCGGGATATGGCTCGTTGTCCAGCAGGTACATGGCTCCTGCCACCCTTCTCTGAACCTGAAATACCCAACAACAGACCACACAGCTGAGGAATATCCAAAGCTAGACTGCTCCAAAGGAAGAACATCCAACACTAGGCAATTCAACAGAGGAACACCCAACATGAGCCTGCTCCTAATTGTGTGTGTGGGTGTGTATAAATGGGGGAAAAAAATCACTATGTAGGATGCAGCAGAGAGGCAGGTGTGTGAACAGCCATCGATTCCCTCCTTCACTTGGCAGATGCAAACACGCAGCGGTGTTGGTTCAGGGTTGCATCGCCCGCCTTCGAGCACAGCGGGGGCACCGAGCTCCGAGAGCGGATCGTCTGGTTCGCAACGAGCGCAACATCACCACTGTGAGCAGAGAAGCGACTGCGTTCCGCCAGCCCGGCGTGTTGCAAGCACCGACACCCGGGGGCGGAGGATCAGACGCCGAAAGACAGAGAAAGCTGCAAATCCCGGCCTGGATTTCTCCCACACACGGAACCAATATCAAAATCACGACAATGCCTGGGGTCTGCTGCAGCGCTTTTCCTGACAGAACTTTAAAAATTACTTAATGGGAGGTTTCACACGTTTGCTGAGCCATCCCTCAAATCCTGCTGTAGTTTCTTGGTCTGCAAACTCACCTAGCCTCAACTCTGGCAGCAACCGAAAATTTACTGACTCGTTCAATTCACGAATCGGTTTCTCGTGGAGGCATTTACCACTTCATTTCAAAGTCTTCATTAGTAATGACAGTATTAACAACTGTCAACGACCTGCACGATTCTAACATGAATGATCTTTAAAATGAAGTGGAAACTTCTTCGCTGAAACTACGAATATAATTTCAAACTTAGGCAGACAGGTGATCAGAGTTAAGAACACTGCCAAATCAGACATAATTTGACCAGCCATTGAATGGTCAACAGACTTGATGGGGCCAATGGCCCATTCCTTCTCCAACTTCTTGTTGCATTACAATGTCATGTGGTGCGAAAGCAGTGAGTTCTGTAGGCAGAGCAATCAAGAACAACTTATATTTACATCATTCCAAACAGTTTATGAGAGTGATTATCAGACTTCTGGTCTCTTTGACAACTTCTTAGAATCAAGGATGCCTTAGTTCAGTGGATTCCACAATGGTTTATACGTCCAATGCATTGTCAACAGACTCTTCAATTCTTTCAAGTCCCTTCAAATACCACCTACCCTGCATATTGCAGAGTTGTTTTAAAGATTCGTGCACCATTGCCAACATTTCAACTTTACCTCTGCAGACTCCCAACAGGGTCTCAATGTGATAGCTTCTCAACTGAGCCTTCTTTATTTGGTCCTTTTTTATTTGGTCAGTCAAAAACAGACTCCCATGAATATCTCATCAGGGATTCTTTGAGGGCATCCTTAAAATATGTGCAGTCCTCCAGGGAGTGTCCTGCCCTAACCATGTTTCAAATGAATGCATTGGGACTATGTCAGTTATATGACTGACATGACCCATCCAGTAAAATTTTAAACACTTCAACGCTGGGGATGTTGGTTTGGCACTTCCTTTCCTGCCATTGAATTTTTGACGACTTTATGATGGCACTGCTGGTGTGTACTCAGAGGTTTCAAATGATTGATTTATTTAGCTGTCCAAATTTTCACAGGAAAACAGAGATCACTGCTGCCAAACTATGATTTTTGTCTTGGGTTTGAGACCCTAATCAGATAAAGTTGAGGCTGGACATTGGTAATGGTGAATAATTTTGTCATTTATGTCTGCCTGCGTTGAGTAGAGACTCTCACTGTGCAGAAAATGGTCCACACTTTCCAGGATCATCTTATTGGCCATTATCTATTGGTAGTGGTGTCTTGTTTTGGAAGTTGGCTGGATAAGCACTTCAGTTTTCTGGGGATTTCGGATCATAGAGTCATACAACACAAACAGACCTTTAGGTCCAACCCATCCGTACTAACCAATCAGCCTTAGCTTAACATATTATGATGTGTTTCAGAGATTATCAAACAAAAGTTAACATTAGGACATAGCAGGTCAGGTGACAAAATTGGATCAGCAGAGATCTTGGAGGGCAGGATAGTGTTACAAGATTGGGAGCAACAAGACCTTGGAAGGATTTGACAAGGATGAGAATTTTAAAATTGAGGAATCACTGAACTAGGAGTCAATGCAGATTAGCAAGAACTGATGAAGGGCAGCAGAGCTGACTCCACAACGAAACAAAGGCATGTTAAACAATGAAAGTTAGAGAGAAAACCTCAATCTTAATGCTGAAACAATGCTTGTACAGCAGATCATCACAGAATTAGAGCACTCTCTGATTTCTCTATGAAATCACTTGAGAAAACTTCAAGGATACAGCTTGAAAAGTGAATGAGTTTTACCTGACAAAGTCTATTTTTTATAATGTCCATCCTCCCTGTGCAGTTAAACATTCCCCAATGTATTTTTCTCTCTGTATGTGCAGTGAGAAGACCAAGAGTATCTCAGGGTGTTACACTGTGGAAACCAAGAATATCCAAGATATGCTCCAGTATTACAAAGCGAGTTACTTTAAGTGTCAAAGGCTCAAAACACATGGCTCTTGCAGAGTTAGTAGGAACTGCCGATTAGAGAGAATCTGAGATATCAAGGTGTAGAGCTGGATGGACATAGCAGGCCAAGAAGCATCAGAAGAGCAGGAAAGCTGACGTTTTGCGTCTGGACCCTTCTTCAGAAATGGCTCTTTCAGGAATTTTACACGCTACCACACATTCAGAAGCAGTGCAATGAAGTCCATATTGTACAGTCTTTAATATCATTTATAAGTTTATATACGAACATTTTAACCAACCCGCACAATGAGATTTAAAACTGTTAATATTAACCTACTGCTAAAGGAAAGATTTCAAATGCAAAAATAATGTATGGTACAAAAACTCGTGGTACACAGCTACTAGGAAAATAACAAATTTCCTTAATGTAATAAGTAACGATGATGAACAAAATGCTAGGATATGAAATATCACTGCTATCTCAAAGAAAATTAAATTTTTTTCACAAAATGAACACATTTCAGAGTTTAATGGGTCCCTTATTAATAGACTGAGACTCTTCTGCATTTATGGGACTACATTCATTCCCAAGAAATTCAAAAGAAAAAACAGATATATTTGTTACTAAAACCACTTGATATCTGTTGATGTTGTTGTCCAGATTGTACAGACCAACTGCAAATGTTGTGTATCACTGTGAAGGGAAGATTCCATTGAGATAACATTTATTACATGAAATTGAATGTAATGAATTATTAATCTTAGGGATGCCATCAAGGGACCTACCAAGCTACAAGGGACGAGGAAAAAGGATAAATCAAGTCAACTTGTATTCCTTTGGTAAATGCCCTGTTTGTTGACTCAAGTTAGAAATGGACTCAAACTAAAAATCTACTGTAAAATTTTCAGCCATTAACAATGACAATTGGAAAAAAAAGTACTAAATATCCAGTATTTATGGAATCTTTTTTACAAGAATTTCCAGCTTCCCAGGAATGGGACTGGAAATAATTAGATCTGAGTAAACAAAATGAATGCCTTTCCCCCTCTGTCTCTTCATCACTCTTGTTGGTTGTAGCTTTCTTTATGACAATGACAAAACCATTTTTGTTTAGTTTCGTAGATTGTACAACCATCAGGTTGTATAGAAACCAGATTGTCTTTATAATCTTCCAACAAGGCAAAGTATAGCAGCTTTAAAAAGGGTGGAAATGAATATATTAAAGGAGAATTGAGCTAGTTTTACAAACAGAAACAAAAATAGGAACTATTTTAAAGAACAAATATGCCTGGCATATGCTGAGAATGCTACATCATCCAGAGCCAAAATGCAACTAACTATCATCTCCAGAATATGTGGTTAATATTTATTTCCAAACAAAACATGTGCGGGGCAGATTTGGTAGTGTCTGGATCTTCACAACCCCATTAGCTAACCTCACCAGAAGGCAGTCAACTCATGTCTATTTCTTGCTATCTCATCCTCATGGGAAATTCCAAATACACAGTCTTTGATCATAAAACAAAACTGGTATACAGGACAAAGCATAATGCAATTACATAGAGCTGGACTGTAAAACTTCGTACATCCTTACTATCATGGACTTACCGTATTAATTCTGTATGCATAGGACAACCATAACATCACACCCTGACAGGAGATGTAATTATTTCCTTATTCATGTCCCACTCAGGGCCAACATCAGATCCCAACACTAAACACCTCAAAATTAAAATTCTCATTCTCACATTTGAATCCCAAATTGACTTTGTTCCCCTCTGTCACCTTCTGCAAACTTCTCCAGCCCTATAATCAGACTCCACACGAACTCCGAGTTCCTCTGACTGCTTGCACATCTACCCTTTCCTTTTGCTCCACAAGTGTTAACCATCTGTTTATCCAGGTAAAACCATGTGCTCGAATTCTTTCACAGTCTCTCTCTCCTCCTTTAATGCCTTCTCTTAAAATCAAAACTTTCTGTCACTCCCCAATATCCCCTTTGGTTCAGCAACCATTTTTCACTGATTACCTTTCAGTGAATTTTTTTTTAAAACAGCATTTCTCCATATTAAAGGGGCAATATTACTGTATTTTTAAAAAGTTCCAATGTAACATTAGTCTTCAGTTATTTTCCTTTCAGTAGTCATTTTTTCTGTGCTGAAATGAGTCTAACGTGATAGTCAATTGGCAAGTTCTAAAGGATTTACTTTAGATTTAGCAGTAAGTCTTGGCAATAGTGGAAGAACACAATTCTGAAATCGCACTGCTGAGTTACAAACAAAATGGCACTTCCACCTCGAGCATGCAGCTGAAAGTGGTTTTGTTTTACACTTTTCAAAGACACATACAGCCTAGTCTTGCCTTGTTCTTTAAAGATGAACCTCTATCAGAATTTTAAAGTTGCAAGACAAATGTTCATATTATCATCAGCACTCCAAATGGGGCTGATTCCAAAGCACTTTAACTATCACAAGGACGTTTGCTTCAATTTTGTTCCATTTGGTATTAAAGTAAACGTTATGACGATGTATGGAAGACAGGACAGAAAAAAGGATGTCATTTATATGACACCTTTTGTGATCTTACTTTAGTTACTTTGAGAAAAACTCAGTGTTCTAATACAGGAAACACATCAGCCAGATTGCATGCTGCAAAGTCTGATAAATGGCAATGCACAAATAACAAGATAATCTGTTTCAGAGATACTGGATGAGGAACATTGGTAATGGCACCAGGAGAACTATCCGACTCTTCTTCCGAGATGCAAAATTTTGGGTCCAGTATAAAAGGCAGAGAGGGCATCAGTTTAACATGTTAGCTAAAAGGTAGCATTGCCAACAGTACAGCGCTTGCTCGGTCGCACACTGGAGAATGGCAGCCTGGATTGAGAGATTAAGGACAGACATTTATGGGTTTAGCAGCCCATAAAAGTCCCCAGGTGGTCGTTCCTCCTCCTGCTGCCAACCACCTATCCATAACTTTACATGGGGTGAGCAAGTCACTCTATTAGTGCTTTGTTGGGAAGGATGCAGAAATTATGCTGCAGTTATACGAAGCCGTTGTTAGACCGAACTGGGAATACAGTGAGCAGAAATGGGCATCATACTTGGCCTTGGAGGAAGTACAATGTACGTTTGCAAGATGATATCTACATCCGTCCACTGCATTAGAGAAGCCAAACACATACTAGGTGACCGCCTTGCAGAACACCTCCGGTCAGAGTACAAGCATGATGGCGACCTTCCCGTAGCCAGTCATTTTAAAACAGCATCCTGTTCGCAAGCTAACTTGTCTGTCCTCAGCATGCACCAGTGAATCTACGTGCAAACTGGAAAAACAACATCTCCACCTTCAGACTGAACACTTTTCAGTCTTCTGGACTCAATATTGAGTTCAACACATTCAAATTGCGAACCTATTCCCACTTCTTTCCTTTCTTTTCACTTTACTTGTTATATTCTCTGTCACCATGTCCTCTGTCCCCATCCCCTCACGCCAGTGGGACCGTCTATTCTTCTGACTCTGGCTTTAGACAAACCATTGTTCTGCCATTCTCACATTCTGATCACTTAATTTGAATTATCAACATCTTTTCTCCCCCAGCACTCTACACCTGACCATGCACCACCCTGCCCCCGCCACCCGTCAACCCCCACCAAACTATAGCATAAATGCAGCGCCCTCCACGCTTCACTTCAGCTGTGAAGAAGAGTCATGTTGATTTGAAACATGAGCTCGCTCACTCTCCATGGATGCTGCCTGATCCGCTGTAGTCTCCAGCAATAGTTGTTTTCAGTCCAGCTTCCAGCATCTGCCATAAGTTGCTCACACAAGATGATATCTGTACTTCGGGGATTACAAAATGAGAAGAGATCAGCAAAATTGGGCATGTTTTCTGTAGAATTTAGTAGGTTAGAGGTGATCTGATCAAAATCTTCAATTTTTAACAGGAAAGCACAGGGCTGAGAATTAAGGCTAGACCACTTAGGAGAAATGTTAGGATGGTAGATGTTTGGAACACTTTTCCAGAATTGGTGGTGGATGTTGCATCTTTCTTATTTATAACTTTTTTTATTAAGAAATTGTTTATGGAGTTAGTTTACCAATCAGCCACAAACTCATTGATTGGTGGAACAGGCTTCAGGGGCCAAATGGCCTATTTGTTTGTTCCTACAGAACGAGAGTGCCTCTCTCAAGGGCCCTATTTCTACATTGTACATTCTACACAATGTAAGGCCTTCACCGTGGTGCTCCTCCATCACCTTAAACTCTCTATCAACATCTCCAATTTCCAGGCCTAATCTCACCTTCCTATCATCAGCTTTCTGTCTCCAGCTAGTTAGAGTCATAGAACCGCACAGTGTGGAAGCGGATCCTTCAGTCCAACTCGCCCACACTGACCAGATATCCTAAATTAATCTAGTCCATTTGCCAGCATTTGGCCCATTTCTTTCTAAACCTTTCCTGTCCATATACCCATCCAGATGCCTTTTGAATGTTGTGATTGTACCAGCCTCCTCCACTTCCTCTGGCAGTTCATTCCATACACACACCACCCTCTGCATGAGCAAGTTGCCCCTTAGGTCCCTTTTAAATCTTTACCGTCTCATCTTAAACCTATGCCTCTAGCTTTGGACTTTAACACTTCTTGGAGCGTTATATGGTTGTGGAGCTGCTGTGATTGGTGGCAACAAATTGTTCTTGACTCTTTGGGTATGAAAGTCTCTGAACTGGGTTTTGAATCCATAGAGTGCTTTGATTCAGAAGTAGGAATGCCACCCTCAGTTGAACCAGGTCACAAGGATTTGATAGTGGCCTGAAGAAAGAAAAGCAAAGAAGCAGCTCAGAATAAACAACAAAAACTCAAAGGCCCAAGTACAAGCAGACAATGACACAAAAACACAACAAATGAAGTTTTGTCCGTACAGAAGATCAGGTGTACCAAAGTACACATCAATGCTGAGATGGAAGTTTCAAACATTATGACGATCAGAATTTGAGAATGTCATATTTCCTCAGCTGAAAGATAAAACAAATTTTCCACAAACTTTCAACAGATTAGCTGTGACATTTCTGTGACAGGAAGCATCTAAGTTTTAACTGCCTTGTTACTGAATCCACCATGCCAACTCTATTTAACGGAGTCAATCTAATGAGGCTTATAGAATGCATTCTGCCAAGTATTTGTTGTCTGTTAGAGAACTTCAAATATTAGTCAACTTTATACTGTTGTTGGTTTATTTATACAGAGACTTGGGTTTTAGTATCAGCTCTGGTTAGGCAGCACGTGATTTATACTAGATCCTGATTATAATTCTAATGGTCAATACAGCTTTACTTTTGCACCCATGCTCTCTAAATTCTTAAAAGCAACTCCAGGCTGGTTTACAAGGAGTCAAAAAGACTTCCAGGCACTTTTTGAAGCTGGTTTATCCAAACTGAAGTTAATGAGGTTGAATGTAAACATCCTCACTTAAATCAGAAATCGATCGTAACTCAAAAGATTACATTGCACCTGCACACTGTTTCTCATAGTGAAAGATACCACAGCTGGAGTACTTTGCACTCTTTTGGTTTGCTTAATAAAAATAGTACAGTGGATGATGAAAATCTGAAAGAAGAACAGAACGTGGGAGAAACTCAGCAGATTGGCAGCATGGGTGAAGAGAGAAACAGAGTTAACATTTTGAGTCCAATATGATTCTTCCTCAGTACAGAAAGGGGCTGGACTAAAAAATATCTTCCAGCTTCTTCCAGTTATAAAGTCATATTGGACTCAAAACATTATCTTTATCTCCTTACCTTTATACAGAGCAGATTCAACAGGCAAAATAGCCTACTCCTGCTTTCTGTCTTATGATACAGTTATAGAAGTACCCTGACCAGTATGGTTATTTTGTGAGTGAGCAGACTAGGACTTATGTACAAGAAAACGGTTTCATTTTAAATATGATCAGAAGACACCTTCCAACTGATGCTGCATTTAATGAATATTAATTAAATTCTCACAAAGAGTAGATTACAAAAAAACAAGGTTTGTCAGTGAGCCAAGATTTCTTCATGGCGTGGAAAGCAATCCACAATCTGCAGCAAAGTAAACAACCAAGAACTAGGACATTTGGTTTTAAGTTGAACACTAACTTACAGGTTGTTTATTAGCTAATTGAATGATGTCACTAAAATAACTGAAAGGCTTACTAAGGATATTTTTTGAAAATCAGAATTACATTCATTGTTTCTGAAATTTTATATATCGAGTTGGCTTGTATATGGAGTTAATTGGCAGACAATTATTGACTCACTGAATGGCAGAATGGGTTCGAGGGGCTAAATGCCAGGCTTGGAACTGAGGTACACGGAGGCCTCATCACCAGGGTCTGCTGTGCTCAGGACAGGGTTGGGGACAAAGGTCTGTGATTTCTATCTCTGCCTCTGGCTAAATGTACCTATTTCTAACGCATGTGCTGCTTGAAGACCTCACTGTGAGGTAAAAGAAATCACAAATAAGATGCACAATAACTCCTATTATTAAAATGATTAAGTATTTATAATCCCATTCGTGGTCAATCCATAATTTTTTATTGAATGACTCAAATATCAACTATCAATTACCCGACGAAACCCACTCCTTCCTCCAGCTGCATACAATTTGT
Organism: Stegostoma tigrinum; assembly: GCF_030684315.1. Taxonomy (NCBI): domain Eukaryota; kingdom Metazoa; phylum Chordata; class Chondrichthyes; order Orectolobiformes; family Stegostomatidae; genus Stegostoma; species Stegostoma tigrinum. Next base: position 16,414,957 of record NC_081360.1, on the reverse strand, counting down.
ATGAATATTCTGTGGAATCTTTTGTCTATAGATCAAGTTATATTTGCAACCAAAAAGAAATCTATTTGCTGAAGACCGTTAATATTTATTCATTTTTAATCTAACCAGTCACTTTGGAAGTTTCACATTTCCACAGATCCATCTGCGGTATGATTCAACGAGTATCTGAAATTATCTGCCTGTATTTAAGTTCTTTCCTGGTTTTTCACTACAATATGACTCATCATTGCTTCCCTTCTTTCCTCACCATATGTTCTTCAGATAGGCACCCTGCTAACATTAGCAGAAGCTGACAGGTTGTAGGGAAAAAGTGTGTCGGCAAGGATTGTTGCAAGTCGGAAATATGCCAATCCACACATGCAACACAATGCAGAAAGTGATGGTGAAAGGCTGTTTTTACTGGGAACCTACATCCAGTGCTGCACTACAGGGTTTGGTGCTGGGTTCTTTGTTGTTTGTAGTGTATATTAATGAACGAGATGGGATTGTAGGAGGCATGATTAGTAAATTCACAGAGGATACAAAATTTGTTAGTGTAGTAAATAGTGAGGAGAAAACCCTTAAGCTACAGGACAATATAGATGAGCTGGCCAGAACAATGACAGATAGATTTTAATCCCAAAACGTATAAGGTGATGTACTGTTGGCCCTCCCAAAATCAAAGACAGTACGTGATGATTGGTAGGGCCCTAGGAAGTAGAGAATTAGATGGACATTGGTGTGCATATCAATAGATCATTGAAGTGAAGAGGACAGGTGTATAAGGTGGTTAAGGTAGCAGATGGGATACTTAGCATTATTAGTTTAGGCAATGAATACAAGAGTAGGGAGATTACGATAGGGTTGCATATAACATTACCTAGGCCAAAGCTGATGTATTATGTGCAGTTCTGTTGCCAAACTATAGGAAAATTGAGAATGCACTAGACAGAGTGCAAAAGAAATTCACCAGGATGTTGCCAGAATTGGAGCAATTCAGCCATATGAAGACAGACTAAATAGGCTAGAGTTATTTTCCTTAGGGCAGAGAAAGCTGAATGGGGACCTGATTAAGGTGTACAAAACTAAGAGGGGCATGCATAGGATCGACGGGAAGAAGCAGTTCTCCACAGTACAGAGGTTATTACCTCAAACATATAACCTCTGATAACAGGCAAGAGGCTTAGAGTAGATTTAAGGAAGAATTAGAATCAGCTTTATTGTCACATGTATTCACATGAGTGCAGTGAAAAGTTTACAAGTCACCACTTCTGACGCCATCCTAGGTATAAACGTACCTAGGTACAGACTCTTCAGTAAAAATTCTTAGGAAGAAATTAGAAAAATAAAAGTCCAGCATTACAGATCTTCGCACGATATTAAGTACAAAAACATAGGATTAAAAGGAATAAAAAATTTAGAATAAAATTTAGAATAAAAGTTCTTCAAAATTATAGTGTCACATAGCATGGAAACAGACCCTTCGGTTCAAGTTGTCCATGCTGACCAATTTTCGGCTCATATCCTTCTAAATCTTTACTATTCATGTACTTATCCAAATGACTTTTACATGTTGTAACTGTACCTGCATCTACTCTGGCCATTCATTCCAATAGGCAAATCACCCTGTGTAATAAAGTTGCCCCTCAGATCTATTTTAAAGCTTTCTCATTTCACCTTAAAAATATGTCCTATCGTTTTGAACTCCCCAACTTTGAGGAAAAGACCTTTGCTATTCACCTTATCTAAGCCCCTCATGATTCTATAAAACTCTGAAGTCACCCCTCAATCTCCTTTGCTCCAGAGAAAAAAATGCCAGCTTATCCAGCCTCTCCTTATAACTCAAACCCTCCAGTCCTAGTAACATCCTTGGAAATCTTTTCTGCACCATTTCCAATTTAATATCCTTCCTATAGCACGGCAACTAGAATTGTACACAGTACTCCAAAACTTATCAATGTCCTGTACATCTGCAACAGTGCATCCCAACTCCTACACTCAATGGTCTGAGCAATGAGGGCAAGCATGCAAAATGTCTTCTTTATCACTTTGTCTACCTGTGACAACTTTCAATGAACTATGCAGCTGAACCCCTAGATTTCTGTTCTACAATACTGCCCAGAGCCCTTTCATTAACTGCCTACGTCCAGCCCTGATTTGTCCTACCAAAAGGCAACACCTCATATTTATTTACATAAACTCCATCTGCCACTTCTCAGTCCGCTGACCCAATTGATCAAGATCCCTTTGTAATCGCAGATAACCATCCTTTCTACCACCAATTTTATCTGCAAACTTACTAACTATACTTTCATTAACTGCCTACGTCCAGCCCTGATTTGTCCTACCAAAATGCAACACCTCATATTTATTTACATAAACTCCATCTGCCACTTCTCAGTCCGCTGACCCAATTGATCAAGATCCCTTTGTAATCGCAGATAACCATCCTTTCTACCACCAATTTTATCTGCAAACTTACTAACTATAGTCTCATTCCAACCGTTTGTATAAAGGACAAACAAATTATTTTCACATCAAAAGAATGGATTTTATCTGGAACTCTGCTTGAATGACTAAAAGGTAGAAACAATTCTATCATTTATGATGTATCTTGTAAGTACAGGATGGCGGCAGAGTAGAGCACTCTGGTTGCAGCTCCTCTACTTGCGGATCCTTTACCCCTTTTACCTCTTTTTCCACTTCTCTCCACTCCCCACATGTGTGGAGTTGCAGAGGGCTGGAGTGAGCACAGGCTGAAACCCGTGGAGCACCGGACAAAGATGCTGAGACCCGTGGCAGGCCAGAACAAGCAGCGTGGCCTTGAGCGTGGGGAGCCTGCAGGCATGCCCAGTGAGCCCCAGAACACCATGAGGAGTGAGCCCTTAAACAGCACGTGGGCTGCAAGCCTGGCGAAGTGGCCTGCAGCAGCACATAGGAAGCAGCTCCCAGAGCAGCATGAAGGCAACAAGTCCTCAACAGAGACCAGTGAGAGGGGACAATCCTTACATTAGAACACTGTCATTTTAACTGCTTAATATATTCCTATTTTTAAACTTATTTTCAACTATGTAATTAAGCAACTACTTTTATACCTCTGCTGTATCCAAGAATTGTACCTAGGTACTTTTACCTAAGATGTCACCATAAGGAAGGAGACATTGTAAATTTTTTTCACTGTACTCCAACAATGACACACAAATGACAATAAAAGGATATTGCATTGTATTTAGATGATCGCTCAAAGTGGAATTGCACAGGAAGGTCAAATGTCAGGTGTGGGAAAACAGGACCACAGTAGTTAGGTACTTGATCATGCAAACACAATGAGCCAAAAAGTCTCATCCCTTCCTGTAAACTTTGACTATCATAGAGCTAGGGAAAGATAAGACAACAGTAGGGGTGCTGCTACTAAGTTTCATCCAATGCCAACAGCAGGACTAGAATCAGTTACCATGCCCATTGAGGTTCAGAAAGATACCATCACCCATAGTTGATTAATAGGTGGAATACAGAGGAATAGTCAAACTCCCATGTAGCCAAATCCTATCAAGGTGCCAGAGTTCAGGAAGGGAAAGAAAAGTGATGGGGCATTCCTTCTTTTTAACATTATTAGATACCTAGTTCACACACTTTCGTGGATTCATGCTGTATGATTTAGATTGCTAATGCCAGAATTCAAGACTATAGGAGTTTACACCTGCTTCCTACCAGAAGCAATTTTATTCAGTGGACGGCAGTTATAACAGCATGAAAACCAAAAGGTTGTATTGAACAAATACAAATCCAGCATTAACCATTGTCAACGTGTCATTCATTGTATGAAGCAAGATGTAACATGCAACAATTTGGACAAAGCCACACAGTAGCTGCACAAAGAAAACTTCTGCTTTTCTTTCCAAAATCTTAGCTCTTAACTTTCCACTAAACCACAATCACAACACCTGGGGATTTTTGTAGGCTGAATATCTGTTCAAAATTATGAGGAGTCTGGACAGTGGAAATAGAGAGAGATAGTTCTCATTAGGAGTGTTGTGGTACAGATCTGGATTTTTTTTTGCACTCACTAGATAGGTGCATCATTTATTATTCATCTTTAGTTGCTTTTGGTGGTGAGCTTCCTTCTTGTATGATGACAGTCTACATGGTGCATCAATGTCCACAATGCTGTTACTGAGGGAGGTTCATATTCTAACCTAGTGACAGTGAAAAAGTGGTGATAACGTTTCAAGTCAGGATGATTTGCAGCTTTGAAAAAAACAAAGTTGCAGTTTTTTTTATTCATTCAAAGGATGAGGGCAAAGCTGCTAGCGTTTACTGCCCATCACTAAAAGCCCAGATGGTCAGTTAAGAGTCAATCACATTGCTGCGCATCTGGAATCACATGTCTGTTGCCCTTTATTAATCTAATAATTCCCACATTTGTTGCTCTTTCCTCCAAAGTGGTAGCAGTTTTAAGTCTAGAAGGAGCTTTGGTGAGTTGTTGCAGTGCATTTTGTCGATAGTACAGACGGTTGTTACTAAACATTGTGGTGGTTGGAGTGAATGCTGATGGTATTAAATAGGGTGCCAATCACATGCATGGATGGTGTCAAGCTTTCAAATGTTGTTAGAAGTGCAGTCATCCAGGCAAGAGGACAGTACTTTATCACACTCCTGATCTGTACCATGTAGATGTAGGACAGACTTCCAGGAGTCAAGTGTTGAGTTGCTCATTGCAGAATTCCGAGCCTAGATATTCCCAGTGTCTACATAACTAATCCAGTTCAGTTCCTGATTAATGGTCACCACCAGAATGTTGACAATTGGGGATTTAGCAATGGTAATTTTATTGCATGTCAAATTATGACAACTCGTTTCTCTATGTTGGAAATGGTTGTTATTTGCATGGTGAGAATTTTATTTGCCATTCCAAGGTGAGGTGACACATTAATGGTATTATTGCTGGACTGTTAAGCCAGGTAAAGACCCTTTCTGAAGAAGGGTCTAGGCCCAAAACGTCAGCTTTCTTGCAGCTCTGATACTACTTGGCTTGCTATATTCATCCAGCTCTACACCTGGTTATTATCAATGATCTGGGGACCTGGGTTTGAATCCTGCCGCAGTGGATGGTGGAATTTGAATCAATAAAATTCTGGAATTAAGAATATAATGGCAACCATGAAAACTATTGTCTATTGTCAGAGAAATAAAAAAGCCTGTTTCACTAACGTCCTTTAGAAAGGGACCTGCCATCATTACCCAATCTGGCCTTACATGTGATTCCAAACAATGAATGCTGGCCTAGCCAGCGACACGCTGTGAATGAGTTTAAAAGAATAAAAAAAACCTTATCAGCCAGAGTCTGAATATTGTACAAGTCTTGGTGCATTTGAACACAGGCAGGCTTCAGTATCGCAGGAATAATAAATGATGCTGAGCATTGTTCAATACTCAGCACAACCCCCAATCTTAACCGTATGATGAAGAGAAGGTTATTGATGAAGCTCTTGCAGATAGCTGGGCCTAGAACTCTATATCTGGAATTAAGGGCTCTCGTGTGGTGCAGTGGTAGTAGCCCTATCCTGGACCAGGCAGCCCGAATTCAAGTCCCACTTGCTCCAGAGGTACATAACATCTCTCAACAGGTTGAGTGGAAAACAAGGTTAATTTTTTTTTTAAATTACATCTGGAATTGGGATTCTTGTGGTGCAGTGGCAGTGTCCCTACCTCAGAGCCATGAGGGCTGGATTCAAGGAACACCTGTTCCAGCAATGTTGATTGATCGATCGATCATCATGTGTACCGAAGTAAGTGAAAAGCTCCGTTTATGAGCAGTACAGGCAGATCATAGTACACAGGGATATACAGATCAAAAAGACTTAGGCACAGGCATGCAGGTTACATTACACAGGGCGTGCATCAGCTGAGATCAACCCTCGCAAGATCAACATTATTTGAGGCTAGAGAGTCTATTCATTAGTAAAATAACGGCCGGAAAGAAGCTGTTCCCGTATCTGCTGGTGCACACGTTCAGGTTTCTATATCTTCTGTCTAACAGAAGAGACTAAGGAGGAGATCATTAGCAGGATGTAACAGATCTTTGATGATGTTGGCAGCCTTTCTGTAGCTGCAAGCTGTATAAAAGGAGTCCATGGATGGAAGGTTGGCTTCCATGGTGGTTTGGGCTGTGCGTACCACCTTTTGTAGTTTATGGTCCTGGACACAGCAGTTGCCATACCAGACTGTTACGTAACCAGACAGCATGCTTTCAATTGTGTATCTGTAAAGGTTGATGAGGGTCCTTATGGACATGCTAAATTTTCTGAGCCACGTGATGAAGAAGACGTGTTGTTGTGCTTTCTTGACCGTCGCATCTATATGGGAAGTCCAGGACAGGTTGTCAGTTATCATCACTCCGAGAAACTTGACAGTCTCCACCCTCTCAACCTCAGTTCCATAGATGTACAGAGATGTTGCTGCACATCTACAAGTTGCTTAGAAATTACGTAAATCTGGAATTAGGACTCTTGGGATGCTGTGGCAGTGTCCCAATTTCTGTTGTAGCAGGCCAGAATTCAGGTCCCACTTCCAATAAAGGTAGAGTAACATCTCTAAACAGGAACAGAAATTGAGGAAATTACTACAGGCCTTGCTGAGCTTTTCCAGCAATTTCTGTTTTTGTTTCTGATTTCTGGAATTTGCAATTTTTTTGGTTTTTATTTAACATCTCTGAACAGGCTGATGGTAAAATAACATGTCAGTAAAACACATTTAGTTCATTAGTGTTCTTTGGGGGAAGAAGTGGGCAGCAAGTGGCTCAACTGTTAGCACTGCTGCCTCAGAGCTTCATGGAACTGGGTTCAATCTACCCTCAGGCAACTGTGCAAACTCCACACAGACATTCTCCTGTGTCTGTGTGGGTTTCAACCCACAGTCAAAAAGATGTGAAGGTTAGGTGATTTCAGCAATGCTGAAATGCTAAATAGTGTCCAGTCTGCTTGGGCTAGCCATGGGAAATGCACAGTTACAAGGGATCGGGTTTTTTTTGGGGGTGTGGTGTTGGTGTGCCTGGCTAAGATGCTCGTCAGAGGATTGGTGTGGATTCAATTGGCTAAAAGGCCTGCTCTGATTCTATGATTAAAGCTGCCGTCCTTACCTGGCCAGGCCTATGTGTGACTCTAGACCTATAGCAGTGTGTTTGAAACTTAACTACCTTCTGAAATGGCTGAGCAAACCATTCAGTTGTAAAACATGCTAAATACGTTATGAGGATGTAATGGTACAGTGGTAGAGTCCCTACTTTCTTGGGCAGAAGGCCCAGATTCAATTCCCATTTGCTGCAGAGGTATGGCACATGTCTGAACAGGTTGATTTAAAAAAAATACCTACCAAAGGAACTTTTGTAGTGACATTCAGGGACTGAGGTGATTGACTAACTCCTTTATGCCATGTAGAACTTCAGCCAGCAGACAATTCCCACAAGTGCACCAATTTAAACGATGCTAGAGGTAGTTTCAATTGTGGCTTTCAAACTACATAGGCACACAGAGAGAAACATTTTCAGAGCTCAGAAAAAAGTAGGGGAAAAAGATTTGGAATAATTATGCCATTCATACAGCCAGCCAGCATGGACGTAAATGGCCAAACAACCTCCTTTTGTGTTATACAATTGTATATGATTTTAGACCCTGGGCCAGTTCCCAAAGCACAGTGTAAGTGAGATAGAAGTATCAGATCCAATGATTGACTTCTTCCAATTCTCAAAGTGCTTTTTGCAGAACACTCGTCAACAGCCAACGGATGCACAGACTCACCATTGGGAATGCAGATAGAATGAGCATACTTGCACTGGCTCGACTCTCCAAAGGTAAGCAGAATGTTTAATCCTCAGAAAAATGGTCAAACATTTTGTTTTAATGATGGTTGTAGTCATCTATTAACATTCTAAATCACAACGTGTTATGCTGTCTTTACTTTCAGCAGAAATAGTTGCGGCACTTGCACTGAGGAGGAACTGCAATTACAGTTTGACATTTATATAGTTCATCCCAATATAAATTTGACATTTTAAAACATACCAGTATAGAAAAGGAGACCAGTGAACACTACATGAAACTGCTGGATAGTGAACCGTCCCTATTACAATCACTCAAACTTAAGGCAGAATTCATGGGCTCAATTCACCAGTACAGTTCTAGTTCAACACACAATATCAATATAAGAGTATAAGACAATAGAAGAACACAATATCAAAACAAAACACAGTCTGATGTACTGGTTGAATCAACATATATGTTGGATCACATAAAACATAGAACAGCACAGCACAGTACAGGACCTTTGGCCCACTACATTGTGCCTAACTTTTACCTTAATCCTAAATTCTATCTCACTCCATCCCTGCCTTATACTATCATCCATTTGCCTAGCTAATAGTCGCTTAAATGCCCCTAACAAGGCCGACTCCACCAGCCTCTCCAGCAATGCATTCCATGCCCTGACCACTCTGAGTAAAGAACCCAGCTCTGACGTCTCCCCTATATCTACCTCCACTCACTTTAAAACTACACCCCCTCGTAATAGCTACCTCCACCCTAGGAAACAGTCTCTGGCTGTCTATTCTATTTATACCTCTGATCATTTTGTACACTTCTATCAAGTCACCTCTCATCCTTCGTCGTTCAAAAGAGAAAACCCTGAGCTCTCTCAAACTTTCAATTTTTATATGGATCACCAAAATAAGAAATTTTGATACACTAGTCAGTAATCTGGTGAGCCTTTCATCAGATTTAACAAAGATTACAGGACGGAGAGTAATTTAGACCACTGAGCATATGCTTAGCAAAGTGTCTTTTCAAAGCCATCACTGTGCCTGCCTCCACCATGAACTCAGGCAGAGCATTCCAGATCTAACCAGTATATGCATAATTTTCTTCCCCCTCACGTCTCGCGATTCTTTGCCCGATCACCTGAAATTGGTATCTTCTGGTTCTCGAGACTTCCAATGGGAACACTTTAAATATCAACTCTGCCCACCTTCTTGTGATCCTGACCACCTCTAGCAAATCTTTCAATGTTTGCTTTTTTATGAGTATGGTCCTCACTTATTCAATGAGTAAATGAAATCCTTCATCTTTGGAATTCATTTTGGGAATCTCTTCTTTAAAATGTCTTTAAAATTGTGGTGAAGTAGAGAAATGTCAGTGCTGATAAATGGAATACTTCCATCTGAGCACCAGCATTAAGCAATGTAAAGTCATTTGAAAAATACGAACTAATGCAGAGTAAAACTTCCATCACCACATCCTAACAATTTATTTCAGCAGAACCTTGAAGTACTCTGATGCTCTAGGTTTCGTTTTTAAATTTCCCACTATCTTCAGGTTAATCCACTGCCACAGTTAATTAATGCAGAGAATGGGACAGGTTGTGCTGAAGGCCAATAACTAGGAACATAACAAAAACGCATTCATGTACTTTACATAGGACTGTACAACCAGCACACTATACAGCCAGCAACAGAGAACATAATTTCATGAACCGGGACAGAAGTGGAAAAAGATGATTTTCCAGTCAAATAATTTTCTGCAATATTTCAAATCCTGCAGAAAAATAATTAATTTCAAGGTCACTTCACTGAAGAATGTAAGAAATACTCAGTTCTTCAACTCTGTTTATTGACTTTCTCCAGTAAAACTTCTAATGCAAAAATACTTCTGACAAAACTCTTGCGAATAAAGATTTTGTGAAACACATCCTGCAGTTCCTTGTACAATGTAAGCCAAAATCCACTGCAGATTTTCCAGCAAACTTTTTTAGAGCTCTGTGCAGTCTCTGGCCAGTTACTGGAAGATACCATCTTTCAAATAAAAGAGGGAGTTCCTGAAGCTTTAGGTTAACTTTATGCCAAATCTGAATTCTGCAATGCTTTATTTCAAAATTACAAACAGATGAATATGAAGATTTACAATTTGCTGTAGATACATAATATACAAATACTGTAACAAAGTTAAATCTGTATCAATCCACACTATTATAGAGGATTAAGCATATTTGCATTGGACTGTTGCAATTCTCCAATATTCAGAGAGGACTCTAAATCTACCACAGGTAACAGATTTAAGGGTGAAACCTTGCATTGCTCTGCAAAGATAATTTATTCAGAATATATCCAACATGAAAACGTCAAATTTACTAAGTATTTACTGTAATTTTATTAGACGAATCAGCTAAAGGTGCCTAACATTAAAAGACAAAGCAGATCATTGCCACACAGTAACTAAGTGGTGTGATCTATCAGAACATGTTGTATTCAGTGTACTATCAAGGCAGAAGAATACAACATGGAGAAAAGGCTTTCATTTGGTGTTGCCAGTTTCACAGTAAAAAAAAGTTACGAAGCTGTATAGGTAGTGCATGATAATGCCACTATTTTACTCCATACCGTAAGATTGTGATAGGTTCTGCACAAATTAAGATCTTTCAACTTCCTTTCATTGTAAATCTTCCTGGAACAAATAAATGGTTTCCAAGTTCTTTTACATGAAGCACATTCCTAGAAATCAGTTAGCTCAGGGCTAAAGGTATCCACAACTGCATACATACACTGAGAAATTTGAAAATCATCACAGCTGTTGGCACTGAGCAGAAAGCAAAGCAGCTCTTCACATGGTGGGGGAGTGGTAAACAAACAATTTGTGGAAGTCTAAGACATAGTGCTGCAAAAAGGGAGTTAGTTACCTATGGCCTACTCTAATATACCCTGATTAAAGCTAGCATACAGCTGCAATGACAAAGGACTGGAAGCAGGTCCCCACCTGCCTAACAACCCATTCTTGGACACAGCAGATGCAAATCCTGCAGAGACAGATTAGTGAGAGAGAACGCGAGCAAAATTGCACACCGGGTTTGGGTTCCAATCCTTATCACATTCAAAGTTTATTCTCGAGGCAACTGACATATTTCTCGCCAACAACACATTTTAAAATGAGTAACAATTAATTTACTGTAAAACTGATTAATTAACAGATTCCACAAAAAATGTGAACAAGTGCAATGAATCAGCTCGCTTTGCAAATACAAGTATAGCGAGTGACTAAAAGGTTCAAATTTGCTTTCAAACCCATGAAAGAGATTATGTACTTTTTAAAGAGGAATACTGATTATTTCTACATTTGCTGATTGCCATTCATAATCTATATGTGGCATGCATTACAAATAGCATTGCCTGACTGAGGGAGAAACATAAAATTCAAAATCTCACTCAGGGTTTTGTTCGTGCTGGTTTAAAAGAAGAGCAAATTGCTTCAGATCACTATTTACTTAGGCCACAATTGCTCCTACATGACTTTAATAGGACAATTTTAAGCTACAAGCTCTCATCATAAAGCAATACAGAACATGACTGAAGAGAGAGAATAGTGCTTTAATCAGCTTGGCAAAGAAAAAGTAGTCACTGTGAATCTGTCATAATGATCACTTGTTCAAATTGGATGCATATTAACATAATACCATTTATTCACTATTGATTTTTAGGAATGGGCATCATGTAAAAGATTTTTGAGTCCATTTAATTGTTCCAAAAACATTTAATACATTAAAAAAGTGAAAGGTCTAAATTTGAATAGTACCTTCCACAACCTTGGAACATCTCAAAGATTTTCATGACCATTGATGTACTACAGAAGTAATAATTACTGTTGAAATGCAGTCAATTCACATATAGCAATCTTACATCAAAACAATGTAAAGGCCATCAGATCATGTTTTCATGCTGATTGAGGAATGAATATTGACAAAGTCATGAGGGAGAACCTTTGAACTAGTGCAACAACATTCAATTTTTTCCATGAAAAGGCACAAGTTCCCTCACACTTTCTCCGAAATATACTTGTATTTCCTTCAGTTCTCAAAAATGTGGGGGTTGAATCTCTCCAATGGGATCACCCAATTGCCCACTGTAACTTACATGGACATGGCAAAAATTACATGGACACTACAAAGAAAACATGTCCATAAATTGTAGAACAGTGCAGTACAGAGGTGGTCATTCACCCAATCACTTCTATACCAGCTCTCTGGAATAGCTGTCAAATTAGTTTAATTCCTCTGATCTTTCCCCAGAGCCCTGTGTTTCTTTTTACCCCACAAATCAACTACCTTAATTTGACTTGCCACTTTCAAAGATTTATGTATGCCCCCTTTAAAATTGTAATATTTTGTTCATACTGCTTCTCCTTATTCTCCCTATTAAAAAGTAGAACCTTGCACTTTTCAGCACTAAGTTGCATCTGCCATGTGTTTTTCCATTCCACCAGTCTGTTTACATCCTCCTGATGTCTGCTGCTCTCCTAAATGTTTAATGCATTTCCGAGTTTTGTGTCATCCGTAAACTTTGAAATTTAGTTGTTTCTCTGGACCTCTCTCAGTTCAGTGCATGCTCAGGTGAAACCTTCGTGCTTCCTCATGCACTTTCCAAACCTATTTAGCACATACGATATCTTCAATTTCAGTCCTCCATCTATCAATACCCTGAGTATTGTCATAGGCTCTCAGGTTGAACTCCCATATCCTGTACAACACTTAAAACTCTTCCAAAAAGACATGCTTCCTGTTTCAGCCACACATTTTCTGAACAGCTTTACAAATTCCCAATATCGTTCAAATACTTCACTTTTGCTCCTAACTTTGAAAATCAAGAAGCAATCTCTGCCTCACCTGCAGTTTCTGATTCTTCCAAACATTTTCAGTTGTGTTGGCAGTACTACAGTTGATACTCCAGCTTTCTGCACATGCCATTTGTACTCATTCATCTTCCTTCCAACCCATATATTGAAATCAAGATTCATAGAGACATGGGCTATGTTTTATGTTACATAGGAATCGGCACTTCAAGCCTGCTCTGCCATTCAAGATGATCAGGCATGATCACAGAATTCAGTACCTCGTTTCTGCACGCTCCCTATATCCTTTGATCTTTTTAGTCCTAAGAACTGTATCGATATCTTTCTTGAACATCTTCAATATTCGGCCTCAACAGTTTTTTGCGGCAGAGAATTCCATCGGCTCACAATATTCTGGGTAAAGAAATTCCTCCTTATTACTATCCAAAAATGCCTATCCCTTATCCTCAGGATGACCCCTCATTCTGGTCTTACTTAACCTGTCTAATCCTATTAGAATTTTAAAAGGTTGCTATAAGATCTTCTTCATTCTTCCAAACCCCAGTGAATATGGTCTGAGCCAATCCACTCTCTCCCTGTGCGGCTTTCCTGCCATCCCAGTTATCAGGCTGGTAAACCTTCTTGGCCTCAATAGCTAGAACATCATTCCTTAGATAAGGAGACCAAAATTGCATACAATACTCCAGGTATGGTCTCACCAAGGCCTTGTACAATTGCAGAAGGAAAATCCCCAACTCCTGTCCTCAAATCCTCTCACTATGAAGGCAAAAATGCCCCCTTTACCAACTGCTACAGGTGTACAAGGGAACGCAGGTCTTGTTGCACCTCCCCTTTTCCTAACCTCTCGTCATTCAGTTAATAATCTGCTTGCTGTCTTTGCCAAAGTGGATAACATCAAATTTATTCACTTTGTACTGCATCTACTACGTACGTACACACTTCACTGTATTCTCCTCATAGCATACCCTCCTCCCTGCAAATATGGAGATATGACACAATTTCCTCATCAAAATCATTAAAGGGCTTGTGAATAGCTGGGGTGAAAACGGATCCTGAGTACAGCATTAGTCACTAGCTGCCACTCAGAAAACGGCCCGTTTAGTCCTACGCTTCATTTTCTGTCTGCCAATCAGTTTTCTATGTCAGCATACAGTCTCCGATCCCAAATGCTTTAATTTTGTACACTTTTTTTTTATTCATTCACAGGATGTGCGTGTTGCTGGCCAGGCAGCATTTATTGCCTATCCCTAATTGCCCAGAGGGAAGTTGAGAGTCAACCACATTGCTGTGGGTCTCAGTCACATGTAGACAAGACCAGGTAAGGATGATAGTTTCCTTCCCTAAAGGGCATTAGTAAACCAGATGAGCTTTTTTCCCCAATCAACAATGGATTCATGGTCATTATTAGACTCTTTCTTCCAGATTTTTTTTCTACTGATTTCAAATTCCACTAACTGCCATGGCAGGATTTGAACCTAGGTTACCAGAATATTATCTGGGTCTCTGGATTAACAGTCCAGCGATAATACCACAAGGCTATCACTTCCCATATTGATAGCCTGAGCAGTCTCATATCTCAGATCATTCTTTCCAACAGTCAAAATCTGCGGATCTCCATAAAATCCTACATTATCCTGGCATCATATATTCACGCTTCATGGAAATAATCAGATTTTCTCTTTCATTCTGTTCAATTTTGAAGGATTCACTGTTTTCATTTTTACAAGGGGTAAGGCAAGAGAAATGTAGGGAGGTGATGTAAAGCAAGACTGAAAGGACAGATTTTGAGGAGGCGTTTGAAAGTTGGAAGAGAAGTAATGAAGTGAAAAGGCTCAGGAAGGAAATTAAAAGTTCTCAGTTTGTCAGGTATTTGAAAATAACAAATGGATATGGGGCCAAATCAATCCTAATTATTAAAATAGTTGCAAAGAAAAAGAAAATAATCAACTGCCTGCTACATAAACTAGTGTCTTACAGGAAGAGCTTTGCAAGAATTCCTTGAAAACAATGAAAACCCATGATGTCACTCTAAAATTGACTGCATTTCCCCATAAGCAGTACTCACCTAGGCTGCAAACATGGAGTTATGACAAGTAATTTAACATCTGAGTGTTAAAGGAGGTCAATGCTCAATTTAACAGGAGTGCAGAGCACAACAGTAATTTCAATTGAGAACTTCTGGTCCAAAAAGCTCAACAATGATGGACAGATCTTTTCATAATGGACATTGCTTTTTGTTATAATTTAGAAGTAGCTTCATGAAGACCAGTCATGTTAAATCTTCAGATGGGAAGAGACAGCATCATTAAACTCTTGATTTGTCAGCAGATACTCAATGGTTGCCCTCTTTTAACTTACATTAGCTCTAACTTAGGGCCCTCCTAAGAATTAATTCATATAGCGCCGCTTTAAAGCCTTTGTCCTCCCTATCATCAACTCCACGTGCACGTGACTGACTCCCAATGCATCAGGTTAAAACGTTACCTTTACTTTAAAATGTCACATGCTGCTTCTTCGTTTAGATCCCAATTGTTATGACTCCAGTAGATAGTAACACTGAACAAGTCAGAACCCAGAATGAAACCTACCAACTAAAGTTAAAACTAAACTCTCAACCTTAATTTTCTAACTGCTAAACTCAACAGCATAAATACTTCAAAGGTCTGCCAAACAGTTGACGCACATCACACACCTTCTTAGAAATAAAATATTTACACTGTTCTAATGACATTCTGAACTGTTCTAAAAAGTCTTTTTACAGGCTGAACCACATCATTTTACCTCATTGTTGAAGTCCAAATCCCAAAATACGTTATACACGTTTCATCATACCATAGGTACCCACCACATTTTGGTCAAAGATTTTTTGTGCTTTACTCCTCCTCTCCACTCAGTGAGACAGATAATTCACGCATTGTCCTGCTATTTTCAGTTCTGTTCCTAAACATTCCTACCCATCCCCCTATTCAATGTCTGAAAGGGCCTCCTCAAACCTATCCCTTTAATCTTATTTTTGCTCACTTCTCCTAAATCCTCTCCCTCCTCCTGTAATCGCACTCAGATGACTGGCAGGTTTTACTTTGGGGGAAGGTAATATACATGAGAGAGGTTGTCAGATTAGGCATTTAGCACGACTGTCACAAACAGATGACTAAGGTATACAGCAATCAGCATTCTGCCCAAGTGACTTGGTGGAGAGAAAGCGTCTTCAGGGGTTACCAACTCAGGGTGGTATTGCTGGGCAGTTAAGCTTATGGTCAACAATGACCTCCAGTTGGGAACATTGTAAATGTGCTGCCATTGAAAGCTGGATACACAAGATCTTTTCTCTTCAAAAATGGACAGTGTCTAACATTTTCATAGCACAAAACTCACCTACCACTTGTGAAGTCACAGCTAGTCACTGTGTATGGCCCACTATAGCTTGTCAAGGGTTGTTTATTTTGCAGCAGAGTCCAAAGATGTGCAGGCTAAGTGGATTGACCATGCTAAATTGCCCTTAGCATTCAGGGATGTGTAGATTACGTTGGTTATAGAGGGAATGGGTGCAGGTGGGATGCTCTGATAGTCAGTGTGGACTTGTTGGTCTGAAAGTCCTGCTTCCACACCTGTAGGGATTTTATGATTCTATTTGAATTGAATTAACAACTGAAACCTAGTGAATAACATGATTCCTAGCTGACACTTCATCAATGAAGTTGTTGCTGGTATCAAGTGACTGCTAGGATAGCAGATTTGTTGCATAAGGACAGATTGCTCAACTGGAGTAACCACTGGAATTCAGAAGAATGACAGGGGACCTTATTGAAATAAAATTCTGATAGGGATATAGACTGGATGCAGGGATGATGTGGCCCCTGGCCAGGGAATCCAGAACAAGGGGTCACAGCCTCAGCATATGCCACAGGCTGTTTTGAACTGCTATGGAGGTGCCAGTGTTGAACTGGGATAGACAAAGTCAGAAGGCACATTACACCAGGTTATGATCCAAAAGATTTGCTTCACCTGACTAAGGAGCAGCAGTCTGAAAAATTTTGATTTCAAATAAACCTGTTCGACCACAATCTGGTGTTGTGTGACTTCTGACTTTGTTTCGAACAGAGATGAGGAGAAATTTCTACACTTAGGAGTGTGGTAAACATGTGGAATTCTCCACAACAGAACTTGTGCAGGCCAGGTCACTGAACAAATTCGAGAAAGCACAGGTAGATTGAGAGTTAACAGCATCAGGAGGCATTGGGAGAACACAGCAGTAGGACATTGAGATTGATGATCAACCGTGATCATGATGAAAGGCAGATTGAGCTTGATGGCCAAACAGTTTACTCCTGCCCTATTTTTCTGTGTTTGCTTACAGTAAGGATGGTTTTCTTAGGATCTCCAACTGCAATGTCAAGGACCTCATAATTGACCACTAGAGCCCATAATCTCCTTCCAAGACAGGTACTGTTCCAGCCACTGAATTTACATTAATCGTACTGTTGTTTGGGCTCCTTGGTTCCATATTCAGTCAAATTCCGTGTGTGAGATCAACAGATTTTCTTACCTCTGTTGTAATGTGCAATTCTTTTGTGTATTTTTCACGTCAGAAACAAATTGATAGTGGCAGAAATTAAACTTTGTTTCAGCAAGGTTATGGATGAGTAGATATAGGGTGACTCTTCTGGATTCAAAATGTGAATTCTTTTTCTCTCCATATATGGTGCCGGACCAGTTGATTTTTCTCCAATACTTCCTGACTCTCTTTTTTTCCAGCATCTGTGATATTTTGCTTTCAAGTGCAACAATCTTCAGACAGAAATGCATCAAAAGATCTATCTTTGCTTCCCCTGGAGATATCCAGCATCACAGATGCCAGTCTTCAGCCAATTCGATTTAATCCATGAAACAACAGCTGACAGCACTGAATACTGTAAATACCTTTACAATATTCTAGCAATAGACCTGAAGAATGTGTGATTTAAAATTTACTGTGCTCCTAGCCAGTGACATTCCAGTATAGCTGCAACACTGGCATCTCCCTGACAATATGAAAAATTCCCCCAGATACATTCTGGACACTAAAAGCTGGACAAATTGTTTATTTTCATTCATCAGTAAAAGCAATAGAATGGAACATCAACAGTACTAAAACAGCACTTATTTAACAATAGGCTGTTCACTGCCTTTATGTTTGGGTTCTGCTAGCACCACTCGGCATTTGAACTCAGAAGTCTTAGTTCAAGCGTGGACACAAGCTGAACTCTAGAGACAAGGAGAGTTTGATGGCTCACAATACCAAGGCCACATTTGGAGAGCGACACCAATGGACCTTAGTCAAAGGAAACTGGGGAAATCTCTTTGGCGGTTAGAGTCATAACTGGCTTAAAGGAAGATGGTTTTGGTAACTGGAGGTCAGTCAACTTAGCTCTAGTACAGTGATGGTAGAGTCCCAGGCCCGAATATCTTTAGCTGCCTCATCAATGACTTCCTTTCATCATAAGGTCATAAGTGGAGGGCGTGTTCACTGATAATTACAGAATGTGAAGCATCATTCAAAGCTCTTCAGATATGGAAACAGTCCATGTGCAAATGCATAAACTGAACAAGATCCAGGCCTAAACTGACAAGTAGAGAGTAACATTTTGCATTTCAGAGGTGCCTGGCAATCACTATGTCCAACAAAAGAGCATCTAACCATTGCTCCTTGATGTTCAATGGCATTATCTTCCCCGAATCCCCCACTTTCAACATCATTAAGCAGAAACTGAACAGCACCAATCATACAAATATTGTGGCTACAAGAACAGGTCAATGGTTAGGTTTTTTTTTGAGTAACTCATCTCAACTCTCTAAAGCCAGTCTACCACATGCAATGTACAAGTCAGGAGTGAGATGGAATACTCACCGCTCTCCAGTTAACAATCAAGGAGCTTGACACCATTCAGGATACATTCATTGCAGGTTGATAGTATCGAGGGCTATTGCAGGCTTCAGTGAGACATTGACAGAATGCAGAGCTGGGCTGAGAAATGGCAGATGGAGTTCAACATGGATAAATGCGAAGTGATGCATTTTGGAAGGTCAAACTTAAATGCTGAGTATAGGATTAAAGGCAGGATTCTCTGCAGTGTGGAGGAACAGCGAGATCTTGGTGTTCAAGTGCATAGCTCCTCAAAGTTGCCACCCAAGTAGACAAGGTTGTTAAGAAAGCATATGGTGTTTTGGCTTTCATTAACAGGGGGATTGAGTTTAAGAGCCGCGAGGTTATGCTGCAGCTCTACAAAACCCTGGTGAGACCATACTTGGAATATTGTGTCCAGTTCTGGTCGCCCTATTATAGGAAAGATGTGGAGGCTTTGGAGAGGGTGCAAAGGAGGTTCACCAGGATGCTGCCTGGACTGGAGGGCTTGTCTTACGAGGAGAGGTTGACTGAGCTCGGACTTTTCTCTCTGGAGAGAAGGAGGAAGAGAGGTGACCTGATCGAGGTGTACAAGGTAATGAGAGGCACGGATAGAGTCGATAGCCAGAGACTTTTCCCCTAGGGCAGGATTGACTGCCACGAGGGGTCATAGTTTTAAGGTGTTAGGAGGAAGGTATAGAGGAGACGTCAGAGGGAGGTTTTTCACCCAGAGAGTTGTGAGCGCATGGAATAGTTTACCAGAGTGGTTGTCGTGGAAGCGGAGTCATTAGTGACATTTAAGCGACTGCTGGACATGCACATGGACAGCAGTGAATTGAGGGGAATGTAGGTTAGGTTATTTTATTTTTGGATTAGGAATATTCCACAGCACAACATCATGGGCCGAAGGGCCTGTACTGTGCTGTACTTTTCTATGTTCTAAATATTCCAAGGTTCCTTAGACAATACCTTTCAAATCAATAACCATTACTGTTTAGAAAATCAAGGAAAGCAGATACACAGGAACATCACTTGCAAATTCCCCTCTAAGTCATTCACCATCTTTAGTTAGAAATATATCACTGTTCCTTCACTGTTGCTGTGTCAAACTCCTGGAACATCTCCCCTAACAAGGTCCATCCATACACCAAATGAACGGCAGCAGTTTGAAAATGCAACTCATGATTACTTTTTAAAAGGGCAATAAAATGCTGACCCA
Source organism: Stegostoma tigrinum (assembly GCF_030684315.1). Lineage (NCBI taxonomy): Eukaryota > Metazoa > Chordata > Chondrichthyes > Orectolobiformes > Stegostomatidae > Stegostoma > Stegostoma tigrinum. The sequence goes on along the minus strand of NC_081360.1, from coordinate 16,395,213 downwards.
CCCAGTGAAGTTCTATCCCTGAAAAGGTTGTCAAGATTTAATTTTGCCTGGATTTCTATACAGGAGGCATATCTGGGAAATGTTCCGCAGCTACAATGGAATAGCCTGGCTAGGAGGCCAGAAAAGTGCATTATGAAGGGGCAGGTGGGGCTAACTGCAATTCAATTAAACACAATTAATACAAAATTATCAAGGTGGTGGTGTATGATTATACATCTTGTACTTTAAATTGAAGAAACTTCAGAACAATTTCCTACTTTCACATGAACATTCAGATTTAAATATTATGAATATAATTCACATTAAGTTTGACATTTTTGGATTTTGATGCAGTGACATCAGCTTTCGTGTGTCTCTGGAGGAATTAGGAATAAAATTATGGATGTTTCTGCAGCCATGGTCTTTTTTTTAACAAAAGGTTTCTGAGGGATAGTTTTCAGAACTAATGGGTTTTTGTTTACTTTAGTAGGATTTATGGCTGAGTGAAGTAAACAATTATGTTTTAAGATTTCAGTTAGAATTTCTTAGACTTTATTGAGCTCAGAGAAACAGTTTCGGACAGTTAAGAAGTTTTCACAGACAAAATTGCTTCTGCAAAAGTGAGTAAATTTGTTAATGCCAGATTAAGAGTAAGGAGTTAGTAATAGTCTGAAATCTAAGTGTTTGGATAAAACCCTGAAGAATTTATTTGAATCGGGAGCATGTAAGCTCAGGTGTATGACAGCTCCAAGAAGGATCTACCTAGCTTTCCAGACTAGGGAGGTGAAGTCAAATTAAATCCATCAAGGCATCGGAGAAAGGGATTTTCTGATACAAGTCTTGTACAAGGGGTGCTTTTGGGTACTCTACAGTTGTGTTCTGGGATCTGCAAAAGAGGGTTTTGACGATTAATGAGATTACGTTTCATTGTGTGTTTCAAAATCTTTCAATTTATATTACAAGTTAATAACCTACTTTATCCCATTTTATCTTCATTCCTTTTGCTTAATAAACTGAGTTAAAAGTAAATTAACAACATATCCATAGAACCCCTACAGCGTGGAAACAGGCCCTTCAGCCCAACAAATCTACACTGACCCTTAGAGCATCCTACCCAGGCCTATTCCCCAAACCCACCTAATCTACACATCCCTGAATACTATGAGCAGTTTAGCATGGCCAATCCACCTAGCCTGCACACCTTTTGACTGTGGGAGGAAACCCACGCAGACATGGGGAGAATGTGCAAACTCCACACAGACAGCTGCCCACGGGGGAATCTAACCCGGGCCTCTGGTGCTGTGAGGCAGCACCGCTAACCACTGATCCACTGTGCAGTCCTAAACAGAAAGTAGAGACTGCACCTCAAGCCTCCAATGCAGAAGCAGAGCATGCAACTAGTAGCAAGGCTCCGACGCACTTGGTCAGTATGGGGATCGAACCCATGACCTTGGCATTATTAGCACCACACTCTAACCAACTGAGTTAACTGACCACCACATCTCGTCCTTATGTTTCAATGGAAGATGACCTTGTTAAAGTCAAAATAAAACACGATCTAGTCAGCCAGATTTCAGCCTGGGATCTGATTTGTCCAGGAGTAACATCCGCTGGGATCATAATACTTCACAAAATCTCAAATTTTCAACTAAATTTCAACTGATAATCATAATTTGACTTCAATTTTCAGCAAGAAACTCTACTTTTGTGTGTAGAAAGGAACATTTTTAAATGCAGGATATTCTTGAATACATAATACAGGTATAGGGTGAATTATAGCTTTGCTCTGGAAGCTTTTCACACATCTACACAACCAAGCTTACATGAAATTGTAATTAATGTCAATTCTAATATTCTAATATAAAACAAGCAAATCCTCAGTTTTCCACGAAAGAACAAAAATTCTCTCACTGAAACAATGTTTTTCCCGTCTTTGCAGAACTGATTTGCCATTTGTGGCTGCTGGCAGCTCAGCAGCTCTGGCAGCATTTATGAAGAAAAAATCAGAGTTAACATTTCATGTCCAGTGACCCTTCAGCACTCAGACCCAAAACATTAACTCTGACTTTTTTTATTCACAGATGCAGCCACATCTGCTGAGTTTCTAGCAACTTCTGTTTTTGTTCCTGATTTACAGCATTCGCAATTCTTTCCATTTTTATTTGCCATTTGTGGCGTTAGGTTTTCTTATCACTTATAGAGGCCATTGCATTAATTCCCTGCATAATATAGCTTTTGAGGAAATGTTAAAGGCAGGTACAGACAGCATTACAAGTTGAAATGTGGCACAAATGGTTGACCTACCGGCCAGCAATGGCAAAAGGTAAAACCAATACAAGCAGAATGCAAAAAATTAGACAAATAGGAGATTTCCTTTCCTTTGTCTCATAAATATGCCTTCTTTTTAAACATGCTATTTCATGAGTTACCACCTGGTGTTTTGGAATACATCCCACATTCAGGAACCTGAGCAGATGTTAGATAAAACTAAATTTAAAGACGAACAAATCACATTACTGACCCACGGGGAAACAACTGCATTTGAATTATTTGTGTTAATTCTGATAAGATTTTATGCATTGCTTGTTGAGGAATAATGGCCAGAAAACAAACAGAGTGGAAGGTGATGGATAGCAATTGATTTGCTTTTAACTAGTTTTTTCAGATTCCCAGAACAATTGATATTTGCTTATTGCATCATGTTATTTGTAGCAAATAACTTACCATAGCAGTTTTTTTTTAAGTTTAATTAGAATTATGAAAATAAATTGTCTTAAGGCAGTGGACTAGTCAAAAAGATCAAAATCTCATAAATTGACCTAAAGGAAGTCAGTTTTCTATAATTGGAAATATAGTTCCGTTCTTGGCTTTTGCTGCTTAAAGCTAGTGGATAAGCAGTACCAGCTGTCCAGGAAATACCATAATACTTAACACAAGACTGTACGGTGGGAAAAAAGATTTTGGTCCAATAGTTTAGTCACTACATGCAACAGTGATCTTTAACCATTCATGGTACATGTGCCCTTAACATGCACTTCTCCACTCACGTTTTTTTTGGCAATTCTGGTTCTGTCAAGCAGATACTGTTTAGAAAGGGCAAAACTGAATACAGAATATTGATGCACAGAAATAAAAATCCATCATAACAAAATATAGGTGCACAGTGAATTGAAGATATCATAAAGGATTTTGGAGTAAATAAAGAAAAACTGCTCGAAGTGGATGAGCGGTTGGTAATCAGAAGGCACTTGAGTGATTAGCAAAAGAATCTAACCCAAGATAAGTAAAGTCCATAGAGGTCTGACAGGCTGGGACATATCGATTCAATTGTAGCAAGGCTGTTGACTTGCTGGCCGAGCTGGCTTGTTCTCATTCAGATATTCCATTACCATGCTAGGTGACATCATCAGTGGAGCCTCTGATGAAGCAATGTTATTCCACTCCACTTGGAATTTATACTGTCTGGTCCGTTATGGTGAGTAGTGTCATTTCTGGTTTTGTATATGGGGTCCAATTCTAAATGTTTGTTGATTGCATTACAGGTGAAGAACCATGCCTCTAGGAATTCCCATGCATCTGTGTGTATGTTTGGCTCGGGTTGCTATGGCTACCTTGTCCGAGTTAAACTGATGGCCTTCATTGACCAAGTGTACTGATATTAAGGAGCGTTCGTTGTGCCGTTTTGCTGCTACTTGATGTTCATGTATTCAGATGGCTAGTTTTCTTCCTGTCTGTCCAACGTAATGTTTGTGGCAGCCGTTGTGTGGTGTTTTGTAAGCCACACTCGTTCTGCATGTTGTGGGAATAGGGTCTTTAATCCTTTTGTGTTTTTGTTGATAGAGTTGCTGCGGGCTTGTGTGCTACCACGATTCTTAGTTGTCTTAGGAATCTTGTTGTAAGTTCCGATATGTTCTTGATGTAGGGCAGTGTGTTAAGATGTACTGGGTCCTCCTGTTGTTGTCTATTTAGTAGGCATCTGCAGCTGAAGCTGCAGGGATATCTGTTTATAGCGAGGACTTTGTATAGGTGCTTTTCCTCTTTCCTGCTCAGTTCCAGAGTGTTGCAGTGTGTCTGGCCCATTTAAATAGTGTCCTAATGCAGCTTTGTTTGTGAACATTGGGATGGTTGCTGTGGAAGTTAAGGATTTGATCAGTGTGGGTTGTTTTTCTTTATACTGAGGTTTGAAACACCGCGTTGGTCATACGCTCAACTTTAACATCCAGAAACGCAAGTTGATTGTTATTTCTTCTTCCCTTGTGAAGTTAATCCCTGTGAGTATTCTGTTGATGAGGTGGTCAGTGTCTTCTAATTTGTTGCGCTTAATAATGACAAATGTCTTGTTTATGTACCGGATCCACAGATTAGGTTGATGGCAGAGGAGGGTGGTATGTTCTAGTCTTTGCATGACTGCTTCTGCAATGAGTCCTGAGATGGGTCACCTCATTGGTTTACCATTGATCTGTTTGTATACTTGACCATTAAAGACGAAGTGTGTAGTGAGGCAGAGATCTAGTAGTTTAAGTATGTTGTCAATGCTGATTGACTAGTCTGCGTGGCTGCTCCAGTAATGTGGCCACTGTTTCTCTGGCTCGTGGGATGTTGATTGATGTGAATAAAGCTGTGACGTCAAGGGGTACCATAATCTCATTGTCACTGATTTTTATGCTCTTGAGAGTATTGAGGAAATCTTGGATTGAGTGGATGGAACGGAGTGATCTGTCAACTAGGTGTTTCAATCTCTATTGTAGGTTCTTGGACAGTTTGTGTGAAGATGGGTCTGATAGGAAAGCAATGGGTCTGAGGGAGATAGGGCACTATTATAAAAAAGGACCAGGACACACTACAACACTCCAGGACTACTACAGCGTCAGTGACACCACCCAGAAACTGGAGGAGCCGCACCTCATATTCCACCTTGGCAGCCTACAACCCACTGGTCTCAATGTGGACTTTACCAGTTTCAAAATCTCCCCAACCCCAGTCTCAACCTGCGACCAACCCTCCCTTTCATCCCCATCTCCTTGACCTGACACAACCTGCCCATCTTCTCTCCAACCCATCCCACTGACCAATCCTTACCACTGCCTACCTCCACTCACCTAACACCAGCCCACCTACCGTTCCGAGCCCTGTCTCTTCTGTCCTCTCTATTTACGTTGGAGCTGCCTGTCCATTCCCCCATTTCTGAAGAGACCCAACCTGAAACATCAACTTTCCTGCTCCTCTGATGCTGCCAGGCCTGATGTGCTTCTCCAGCTCCAGTGTGTTATCTCTGACTCCAGCATGAGCAGTTCTTACTATCCCAGTTCTTTGAAAGAGTTGGAGCAGAATCAATTTACTATAGTATTCTACATTTCCTTCATATCAAATGACAATATGCTGCATTCAAAACTTTGCCTTCAGTACCATTTGGTCAGTGAGTTTTTGATCACATCTACTGACTCATGAATCATAGGATGTTGGTGAGGCCACTTTTGGAGTACTGTGTACAGTTATGGTTGCCCTGCTATAATTAAAATTGACAGGGTTCAGAAAAGAATTACCAGTATGTTGTATCAGAGATAATGGGAACTGCAGATGCTAGAGAATCTGAGGTACAAAGTGTGGAGCTGGATGCACCTTCTCCCCCTGCCCCTTTTCTGAAGAAGGGTCTAGGCCTAAAACGTCAGCTTTTGTGCTCCTAAGATGCTGCTTGGCCTGCTGTGTTCATCCAGCTCCACGCTTTGTTATTACCAGGATGTAGATGCAGGTACAGTTACAACATTTAAAGGACATTTAGATAGGTACATGAATAGGAAGGGCTTAGAGGGATACAGGCCAAATGCAGGCAAGTGGAGTTAGTTGAGTTTGGGAAACTTGGTGGGCACCAAAAAGCGTCTGTTTCCTTGCTGTATGATTCTATGGCTCTGAAAATGTATATCTATATTAGACACAGTACTATATCTCAGTCTCCATTGTTGGTCAATGCTAGGTTATTAAATTTCAGACAACTGTGGCAGACACAGCCATGGGACTCAGTTCAGAATTCCATGTCTGATTATCACCCACATTCACTGTGGAAAACTGTATGTGGGGGCAAGAAGCGAGAACAGGGTCAGGCTTTGTTGTGACATTGCGCACACTTTAGTGGCCTGCCTGCACTTACCAGCCAAGTTCATCAGTTATCACCTGAGAAGTCAATACAAGTCTCAAGAGGCAACTTGGCGAAGTCTGATTTTGAACAAGATGGAAAACCTATGTACAGAGTAAACAAACAATCAGAGCTCTTACTACAAGGACAGCCAAGCAGAAACGATACTCAAAAAAAGGCTTAGCTCAGGTTAAATGTTTTCTTCTGCAATTGCCACGTTCCATGTCTAAAGGCCATCAATAATCAACAGAGCTATAGCAGAAATCCCCAACATATGAACTTACATTTCCACTCAATGTTAGTTTATCCCCAATAATGATACATTTCAAACAAACAGGTCAACACTTGTATTAAAATAATGGACAGAGAATGCAAGTCATAGAGCTTTAAAGCTTAGAAACAAAACCCATTGGTCCAAACCATCTGTGCCGACCAGTTATCCTAAACTGATTGAGTCCCATTTGCCAGCATTTGGTCGTATCCCTTTAACCCTTTCCATTCATGTACCCACTCAATGCCATATAAATGTAGTACACAAAGTGCCCTCTGCATGAAAGCATTGCCTCTCAGGTTCCTTTTAAATCTTTCCCCTCTCACCTTAAACCTACGCCCTCTAGTTCAGGACCTCGACATTTTGGGAAAAAGACCTTGGATATTCATACTATTCATGCCCCTCACAATTTTACAAACCTCGATAAGATCACAACCTCAGGCACCGACATTCCAAGGATAAAAGCCCGAGCCTATTCAGCCTCTCCCAGCGTCAAACCATCTAATTCCAGCAACATCCTTGTAAATCTTTTCTATACCCTCTCAAGTTTAACAACATCTTTCTTACAGCAGGGAGGTCAGAACTGAACACAGTATTCTAAAAGTGGCCTCACCAATGTTGAGCCGCAACATGATGCCCCAACTCCTACAGTCAATGCACTGACCAATGAAAGCAAGCATACCAAATGCCTTCTTCTTCTTCACTACTCTGTCTGCCTGCAACTCCATTTTCAAAAAACTATAAACTTGCACCCCAAGATCTCTTTGTTCATCAACACTCCCCGCGACCTTACCATTGAAGTGTACAAGTCCTGCCCTGATTTGCCCCACCAAAATGCAGTACCTCACATTTGTTTAAGTTAAACGCCATTGCCCTCTCCTTGGCCCATGTGCCCATTTGATCAAGGTCCCATTGTACGCTAAGGTGATCTTCTTCTCAGTTCACCACACCACCAATCTTACGAACCATACCTCCTATATTCACATCCAAATCATTTATATAAATGACAAAATGCAGTGGGACCCAGCACTGATCCTTGCAGCACACCACTGGTCACAAGCTCCAGTCCGAAAAACAACCTTCGAGCACCACCCTCTGTCTCCTACCTTCAAACCAAATTTGTATCCAATTGGCTAGCTCCCCTTAGATTCCATGTGACCTAACCTAGCTGACCAGTCTTTCATGCGGAACATTGTCGATTGCCTTGCTGAAAGTCCACATCGACAACATCTACCATTCTGCCTTCATCAATCTTCTTTCCCACCTCTTCAAAAAACTCAGTCAAGTTAATGTTAATTATTTCCCACACAAAATGCCATGTTGACTATCCCTAATCAATCCCTGACTTTCCAAATGGATGTAAATCCTGTCTCTCGGAATCTCCTCCAACAAATACAGATCGAGATCAGGCTCACCAGTCTATAGTTCCCTGGATTTTCCTTACCACCTTACTTAAATAATGGCATCACACTAGCCACCCTAGAGTCTTACAGCACTTGGCATGATAGAATCCACGATTTCAAAGTTTGCATGCTTTTTATACAGACAATAGTTAAAAATCGAAACTGAAAACTGACCCTCACAACTTCCAAGTAAACAAAAACCAAAACTTCTGGCACTGGGCCTAACTAATATAAAGGAGTGAAGATCTATCTGGGCTCAGTTGTCATAGCTGACAAGTCCACTGACGCTGTACTGGCAAGTTGGAAAAGACAGAGGCCGGATTCAGAAGCTGAGAAGCAGCCGATGTTTGGTTATTTGAAGGAAACATTGTTTGATTGACACCAACCAGACTTGAGATAAGAAGTTTCAGCCGACATGTGCCATTTTTGATGAATAGTTGTGAGCTGCAGTTGTATGGGGATCAGGCTAGTCTTCAGGAGAATAGGAGCCGAAATACTCAAGGTTGACAGAGTTTTGATGAACTTTGTGACTGAAATCGGCAATAGCTATGTTATGGGGTGATACAGATATCAGAAGTACACAAAAACATCCAAGCAAAAGACAGGATGTTCGAAACTATACTGAAAAATGGGAGACCTCAAAAAACAAATCTAAGAATTACAAACCGATTATCCAACTAAACGTTACTCAGTATTTATCTTTTAACACATTTCAAACAGATGAACTGTAGCGTGAAACATGCAAATTGCTTACATTTCATCTGTTTATACCAGGTTTAATCTCTACCTAATACTAGTTGGAGTATACTTTTTTAAAAAATTATACATTTCAGCAATTGCATTCAACCTCAGCAAATGTTGTCTTGATCTACATCCAAATTTGGACATTCAGAAAACTAAGTTAATTCAAGCCACCCTACAAAAGGGCTAATCCTGAACTGGATGTATTTATTTACCCGTTACTATGTTATCTCTAAACCCACAAAGCTTATCTTTACTTAAAATACAGAAGTTATATTTAAAAGACAGAGAAGACAAACTGAGCCCAGTATCAATACCCTACCACAGCTAATTGTGAACCATCAGAAGACAAATACAAATGCACTGCGAGTTGACTTGTGTCTCACAAATAACACTCCCTTCATGCTTCAGAACCTCGCTTTCAGAGAGACTTTTAAACTTTCATTAATTTTTACTTGTGAAATTCTTCAGTGTCGGGGCTTATCCTTACACTCATGTTTCATCAGGATTGAGAAAAGGACATCAAATCAGGGCAAGTTCTAGGCCCGAAACATCAGTTTTTGTGCTCCTGAGATGCTGCTTGGCCTGCTGTGTTCATCCAGCTTCACGCTTTGTTATCTTAAGTTAAAATGGTAGCTGCTGAGTCATTCCAATAGACTTGGTATCAGCAGTCACATAGTGTGCTACAATTACATCAACCCGTGGCAAATGCTGCAACAGTGTCATGCGTCTGTTTTGTTTGCTGTGTAGAACTGAACAGATGCATAACAATGCAGGTATAGGCCCCTAAATAGATTTTAACTAAAGGAAAACAGCAAGAGAAAATATTGATAGAAAAACGCAAGGCTGAAGTGAGGAGGAAGGGTCAGTCGATATACACATTATTTTTGTCCCTGTCAACATGATGACAGCAGCTAAATGACTTTCACAACATTTCATATTTGGAATTAGGAACAGAAGGTGGATAACTTATCAGTAAACCCCCAATTCAAAATCAAAAGGATTGGAGTTTTTACTATGACCCAAGTCGCAGCCTCATATCTCAGTCTTTTTCCTTTTGAAAGACTTGCAAGTCTTTTACCTGGTGCTAAGTGCTGATAGATGATTAAAAGAGCCAGAATCTTGTAGGAAACTATGTAAACTTTCATACACCAAGTTTGAGTGCCACAATATTTGAATTAATATTAGACAATTTACACAAAAATGTCCAATAGGAATTTTAGTCCTACTTATGAGATGCACCACACAACCAAAAAAGTGGTCAAGATACTATTTAATAGAGATAATGGGAACTGCAGATGCTGGAGAATTCCAAGATAATAAAATGTGAGGCTGGATGAACACAGCAGGCCAAGCAGCATGTCAGGAGCACAAAAGCTGACGTTTCGGGCCTAGACCCTTCATCAGAGAGGGGGATGGGGAGAGGGAACTGGAATAAATAGGGAGAGAGGGGGAGGCGGACCGTAGATGGAGAGAAAAGAAGATAGGTGGAGAGAGTATAGGTGGGGAGGTATGGAGGGGATAGGTCAGTCCAGGGAAGACGGACAGGTCAAGGAGGTGGGATGGTAGATGGGGGTGCGGCTTGGGGTGGGAGGAAGGGATAGGTGAGAGGAAGAACCGGTTAGGGAGGCAGAGACAGGTTGGACTGGTTTTGGGATGCAGTGGGTTGGTGGGGGGGGAGGCTGGGCTGGTTGTGTGGTGCAGTGGGAGGAGGGGACGAACTGGGCTGGTTTAGGGATGCAGTAGGGGAAGGGGAGATTTTGAAACTGGTGAGGTCCACATTGATACCATTAGGCTGCAGGGTTCCCAGGCGGAATATGAATTGCTGTTCCTGCAACCTTCGGGTGGCATCATTGTGGCACTGCAGGAGGCCCATGACAGACATGTCATCTAGAGAATGGGAGTATAGGTGGGGATACACCTCCGGATACAACGCATCACTCACACACCACCCTACCAACGTCCGGGTACAACGCATCATCCTCCGACACTTCCGCCATTTACAATCCGACCCCACCACCCAAGACATTTTTCCATCCCCACCCCTGTCTGCTTTCCGGAGAGACCACTCTCTCCGTGACTCCCTTGTTCGCTCCACACTGCCCTCCAACCCCACCACACCCGGCACCTTCCCCTGCAACCGCAGGAAATGCTACACTTGCCCCCACACCTCCTCCCTCACCCCTATCCCAGGCCCCAAGATGACATTCCACATTAAGCAGAGGTTCACCTGCACATCTGCCAATGTGGTGTACTGCATCCACTGTACCCGGTGTTGCTCCCTCTACATTGGGGAAACCAAGCGGAGGCTTGGAGACCGCTTTGCAGAACACCTGCGCTCAGTTCGCAACAAACAACTGCACCTCCCAGTCGCAAACCATTTCCACTCCCCCTCCCATTCTCTAGATGACATGTCCATCATGGGCCTCCTGCACTGCCACAATGATGCCACTCGAAGGTTGCAGGAACAGCAACTCATATTCCGCCTGGGAACCCTGCAGCCTAATGGTATCAATGTGGACTTCACCAGTTTCAAAATCTCCCCTTCCCCTACTGCATCCCTAAACCAGCCCAGTTCGTCCCCTCCCCCCACTGCACCACACAACCAGCCCAGCTCTCCCCACCCACTGCATCCCAAAACCAGTCCAACCTGTCTCTGCCTCCCTAACCGGTTCTTCCTCTCACCCATCCCTTCCTCCCACCCCAAGCCGCACCCCCATCTACCTACTAACCTCATCCCACCTCCTTGACCTGTCCATCTTCCCTGGACTGACCTATCCCCTCCCTACCTCCCCACCTATACTCTCTCCACCTATCTTCTTTACTCTCCATCTTCGGTCCGCCTCCCCCCCTCTCCCTATTTATTCCAGTTCCCTCTCCCCATCCCCCTCTCTGATGAAGGGTCTAGGCCCGAAACGTCAGCTTTTGTGCTCCTGAGATGCTGCTTGGCCTGCTGTGTTCATCCAGCCTCACATTTCATTATACTATTTAATATTTTTCTGCACAATTCTCTGCATTAGGGCTTAAGGAGTAAAGTTTAAATTATCAGAACGGATATTTAATATTTTAAAATTAACAACTTACATATACATTACTTACATATACAATATGGAATGAAGAAAGAAGAAAGATTTCCTTCTCGAAGATTGTTTTTATTTTTTTCATTAAAAGCATCCTCCATATAGCATTCATTTGCCCGTATGAGAAGTATAAGTGTTCTCTCAAACAGAAAGTGCATAATACTGGAATTGGGCACACAGCAACTCAAAACTCTTCTAAGAATGTAAACCTTCTTTGTGATTTGTATCAAATTCCTCAAAATGTGATTAGATTAAAACTGAATAGATTAGTGTTTTATTTAACAGTTTCATGTGTTCAATTTAATTTTATTTTTCTTCAAAAAAAACTACCAGCATTTGAATCAAACAAAATGTTTTCTTTCAGAATAATCAGTTAATATATTTCTGACAACACTAAGGATTTCAATTTAGTTCCTCCCATTCCTGCCTCCATTGTTCAGTCTAAATTGTATAGGATTCTTTCCCCCTAGATTACAAGAATTTTTAGCTTTTTATATCCTGATGCAACTAAGTATTTTCAGCCTTGGGCTACTTATTTTTGCCTTCTAATCAATTTTTTTTTGCATTTGATAACAAAAATTTTACTCACAAATCACACCCCCTCCTTTCCCAGTCTTTAAGTACAGTAGTACAAAACCAGTGATAATGACAGATTTATCTCAACATACTCTCACTATAGATACAATATTGCAAGGATAAAAAAGTATTGCCAAATTGTCCTTTATCCAAAATCTCTCAAACATCTAAATTCATAATATACATCACTGTCCTACACATATTAGCAGCTAAGAACTTGAACTCTTGCAAAAATTTAAATTAATCCGTTTACAAGATTTTTAATTTAGGTATATTGATAATTTAGCGTATACTCATTTAAGGCTTTAAAGTGAAAGACAGTTTAAGACAGTGACACAATGCAAACGTGAAATGGCAAGCTTTTGTCAGTCAAACGTGCTAATCTACTTTTGACTGAAATAAAGGATTGTGGTGAACATGTGGTACCCAAGTTCCACACCCTCCATTAACACCCACGCATGGCCACGGGCAGAGAAACTCTAACCAGTCTGCTTGCACCAAACAATGACATGATTTTACTAAGAAGGATCTTTGTACATAAAACTGAAGGGAAAACTCTCAGAAGTTTCTGTCTTTTTAAACTGCACTGTCAAAGTCAGGAAGGTTATTCCAACCACTCGACTTCCTCGCCAAAAGACACTATAAGATTACTACCACCTTAAAGAATTTCAGAATCTGATCCAACCATTGATGTGTTTTTGGTCTTCAGCACATTACCAACTTTCGATGTTTTTCTTAAAACCAAATACATGCATTTATGCCGCTCACAAAGACAGAAAATGCTGGAAAAACTCAACAGTATTCATGGAAAGTAACCAGAGTTAGTGTTTGGGTCCAGTAACCCTTCCCCAGAATTTAAGACAAACCAGTGCAGGACTTGTGCAATTAACAGTTGGACCCTGGGGAGTGTTGCATAGTTCCTTCAAAGTGGAGTCATTGGGTGGTTAAGATGGCATTTGGCACGCTTGCCTTCATTGGTCAGAACACTGAGTATTGGAGTTGGGATGTCACGTTACAGCTGTACAGACATTAGTGAGGCCATTTTTAGAATAATGCACATAATTCTGGTTGCCCTTTTATAGAGGATGGTGTTAAACTTGAAGGGTGTAGCAAAGATTTACAAGTATGTTGCCAGGTTTGAACAGTTTGAGTCGTAGGGAGAGTCGGAGCTATTTTCTCCTGGAGCTTCAGAAGTTGAGGAGTGACCTTATAGAGGCTTGTAAAATCAGGAAGGGCATGGATACGCTGCATAGCCAAGGTCTTTATCCTAGTGCAGGGGAGTCCTAAACTAGAGGGCACTGATTTGAGAAGAAAGGGGAAATATTAATAAAGATAACTTTTTCCATGGGTGTCACATGTATGGAACAAACTGCCAGAGGAAATGGTAGAGGCAGGTTCAATTACAACATTTAATAAGGATGAGTACATGAATAGGAAGGGTTTAGAGGGATATGAGCCAAATAATGACAAATGGGACTAGGTCAGATTGGAATGTCTGGTCAGCAGACAAGTAGGGCCAAGCATCTGTTTCCATGCTGTATAACTCCAAGAGTCTATGAGTGACATTAACGGAAAACAAGTGGAAAGGAGGAGAGGCTTAGGAAGGAAAATCCAGAGTTTATACCCTAAACAGCTGAAAACACAGCAACTAATTGTGGGACAAAACAGGTGAGGGATGAATAGGAAGCCACATTCAAATTTGGATGATTCTAGGGCTGGAGAAGTTAAGAAAGATTGGGAGGCGTGAGACCATGCAGGAATTTGAAAGCAGGGATAAGAATTTGACATCTGGAGTTTCAGCACAGAAACATGCAGGAACAACTAGGTTATTTGTTTCCATTTGCTTATGAAATCTTGTCAAAGTCTCACTACACTGCCAGACATTCATTCTGTCAAAGAAACTTTAATAGCATAGACAAGTTTTCCTGAAAAATCTGAATCTGCTGGAAAATTTAAACAATGGGTATCTATTTTCACGAAGCAACGTTTGTCAAATTTATCATAACTCTTTGGTAAATGCAAAAGTATATGGCTGAGGATATTACCAGACATATTTGACTGTCAAAGTATCTACTTTACTAACTGCAGTAGCAGCAATTTGTTAGGTCAGTGATTGAGTTAAATCCTGCACATGTATTAACCTCCAAGGGAGGAAATAAAAACAAAGTACATGTGGGAGGGATAGGTTGATCTAAACTGACTTTCCAGCTCTCACTCTTCAAGAATAAATCCTTGAGTATTTGATACTGCAGTTATAAATGAGTACTTTTCCATGTTTCAATATGCAACTTAAATTTCTGCTGCTTTGTATCGGTCTGCCCACTGATGTCCTATGCAATAAACTAGAGTACTTGGCCTCTGATCATTTCCTGTGGTGCATCAAAGGCACTAATATCATCTTCAGAGATTGCTTATCAACAGAAAACCAGCAGCACCCATGGGGTGATCTCCCAAGCTTACCTTTCTTTTCACAATTATTCCAACTAAAACCCTGCAGGAGCTATGGACCTGGGGTGCCAGTGCTAAAAGCAAGAGAATTCAAGTGTTTTCTTGAGAGTGAGGCCCCAAAAAATGTCTCTGTCTCCAAAAACCTTGAAGTCAGGTACACCCTTTCTCACCACAGAAGTGAGTCTTTAAGATAAAATACACAGGAAAGTTTTAATTGTCAGATTCATTCACAACTTGGTTTAAAAAAAGACGGCTTCCTTGATTTTATACGCAGTAAAGTTTTGCGAAGGTCTGTATCTTGAAAGGTTCAAAACATCCTGAATATTCACGTCCTGAGCATTCTGAGGAAGGGCCATCGAACCTGAAATGTTAACTCTGATTCTCTTCACAAATGCTGCCAGACCTGCTGAGCTTTTCCAGCAAATTCTGTTTTTGTTCCTGAATATTCACTCTTGTTTTTGGGATACCTGTTCCATCTTGACTTTAAAAGGCTGTCAATCTAGGAGGATGAAATAAGCAGGCATTCTTTCAGAATGTAGCCTAGTGACTGTCAACCCAGACAGTGAGAGGTAGACCAATTTGTTTTTACCTGCAAAGATCACATCTTAAAAAAATCTGGTCATAAACTCAGACATCAAACTCCCACTCAGTCAAAAGCTAAGACAGAATACACATCCAAGACTGCAACACAAGCATTTGAAATTGGAGCACATGGTTCACAACTTGTATCTCTACTAATAACTGAAACACACATGCTTGGTTTCAAGAATCCGTTTTTACATGGGTGTCTCCTGAGAGATGAGGGAATGAGTGGATTTTGCTTCATTTATATTCAAGGATACTGTATTAATAAACATGATCTTCTGATTTAAGCTTACCTAAAAGTTTGCTTCCTGCTTAATGTAAATTGCAAAAGAGAGGATTAACACTTTCCTCAAGTACAGGTTTCAGATATTGGAAGTGCAAGAACAAAAAGGGAAAGGTTTATTACCATTTCCCTCTCTTATCTGCAACACCGGAGGTTGACTGGTTTTGCCACAGACAGGAATAGATCTGCGACAATATCAACTGACTTAGCCTTGATCGATACCCCTTCTACTCAACTGGCTGACCAATAATCCAGAGTGCTGGGCTTAAATATTGCATGAAATCAAGGAAAAGGCCCCTAAAGTAGTGGATTAAGATCTGCAACATTTCTTTCTTCACATAGGGGTGGAAGATGGTTTCACCCAAGCCACAGAAGCTGCTGAGTTAAGGGAAGTTACTTACAGGTATGATGGCAGTTACTGCAGCCCAAATCCCCAAGGATGCAGGGAAAGATTTCTGCATAAATAGCCTTCTATGCTAGCTGTTTCCAGTTTGTTGAAATTAACTCAACTTAATTCAAGTTGAAATGGATTGTTTTTGAATAAATTGGATCCTTTGAACCAGTCGTGGACATCAACTCTAAGCCAGAGCGAGGGTAGTAACTTTCCAGAAGTGATATTTGGTGTTAAAATAGCCCGTAACATGTAACTAACTCTCACGACTTAAGCCACTCTCCTTTTTTCAGAATGACAATCTATTTTTATATTGCACTTGGTTGTTAGTCATGTTTGTACAGGACATCGGTTAATCTGCTTTTGGAATACGGTGCAATTCTGGTCTCCTTGCTACAGGAAGGATGCTGTGAAACTTGAAAGAGTTCAGAAAAGATTTACAAGGATGCTGCCATGGTTGGAGAGTTTGAGCTTCAGGTAGATGCAGAATAGGCTGGGCCTATTTTCTTTGACTCGTCAGAGGCTGAGTGGTAACCTTACAGAGGCTCATAAAATCATGAGCGGCATGGATAGGATAAAAGACAAGGTCTTTTCCCTGGAGTGGGTGAGTCGAAAATTAGATGGCACAGGTTTAAAGGTGGGAGGGGAAAGAATTGGAAAGGGACCCAAGAGGCATTTTTTGTTTTTTTTTAAGAAACAGAGGGTGGTGCGTGTATGGAATTAGCTGCCAGAGGAAGTGGTGGAAGCTGGTGCAATTACAATGTTTAAAAAGGCATTTGAATGGGTATGTGAATCAGAAGGGTTTAGCAGGATATGGATCAAATGCTGGCAAATGGGACTAGATTTATTTAGGATATCTGAAAACAGCTAGGAACACAAATACACAAACCTAGGTTAACTTTGCAGGAGTTTGAATGTGTTCAGCAGATGCTTTAAAACGACAGTGAATATTTTCAGCAGCTTTGCTATTGAAATGGTCGATGTAATTCAGTATAAAATGTTAAATTTTGCACATGGAGATACCATAAAATGATGATTATAATGGTATGTTAATAGAGGACTTAATTACAGTTAAGCATATCACCTTTTCAAACTATCACTGGACTCAAAACATTAACTATCTTTCACAGGTGTTGCCAGATCTGCTGAGTTTCTCAATTGTTTTAATTCTCAATCTCCAGCACACTCAGTTTTTTGCTTTTACTGTATATAATACATAAGCACAAAGCTCCATTAACTACAGGTAATTAAATACAAGATTGTCCCCGTAATGAAATGTACCAAAACAAAGTTTGAAACTTTTGTACCAATAAGGTGACCATCTAGCGCATTGGATCACAACGTTTACCACTCTGCAGTTGAATCAACAAGGCATTAGCTTGCCACTTACAGATCTATTTTAATCACCAGTTAAACAGCAACCAAGACACCAAAATGTAAAGACGGTCAAGTTGTAGACATGCTTGCATAGCCAGTGGATTTGATTGCAAACATTTCGTCACCCTGCTAGGGTCCAACCGGAACTCCATCAACAAACACATTGAATTAGACCCTGTGTACAAGCTACTGAAAAACAGAACCAGAAGCGGTACCAAACCCCCCAACAAATTGAGGCACATAAATAACAAGCGGGCCAAAACAGCGACGCTTCGCCGTAGTCACACTGAGGATGTTACCTAGCAGGGTGACAAAACGTTTGTAATCAAACCCACCGGCTCGGTGAGCATGTCGACAACTTGATCCACTGCCGAGTTACAAATCTTCTTGAAAATGTAAAGAGGGTTATTTCAACCGAAACTGATGCGAAATTTCATAATACTACTTTTAAGCCAGAGAGTGGAGAAATGAATCTACAATGCTAGCTATGTTGCAAGCAAAATGAATTCTGGGAGGAAGGGAACAATCCATTCCTGTGTGAATTGAAACTTAAAAACTTTCAGCATTCTTACAACAGTCACAGTGCATTCTTTCAAAGATGGATTCAACATAATGTTAAGGCAATTGAAAATTAAATCTTTCAAACTTACAGATGATCTTCATTATCTTATTACTGAAATTAAACTTCCATTTCAAGTCTTTGACATTAAATGTATCATATTTTACTGAAAATTAGTCCGACTAACTTCCTTTCAGAAAGACGTAAACAGGAAAATATGAAACAAAGTAGAAGAAAATTGGGAGAGAGGAGTGTTTTTCCTTACCTCTCAAGTATGCAAACCAGCTTATCAAAACTAATACTGGAACTTGAAGCTTATAATCATATCAAGAATATAGATTTAATCAAGCGTACTTAACTGATGGCATTAAAATGCTTGAATCAGTAGGCTTCAAGCAGATTGTGCAAACTGTTGTATTCTTGGCTTCATTGGCCAAAGGTAAAATTTAGTAATGAAGAGTCATTATACTTTACTAATCTTCAGATCAATGCCAAAGGCTCGGCAATCTCCTCCCTGGCTTCCCAGAGGATCTGAGGATAAATCCCATCCGGCCCAGGGGACTTATCTATCTTCACCTTCTGAACGATTTCTAATACCTCTTCTGTGTGAACCTCAATCCCACCTAGTCTAGTAGCCTGTATCTCAGTATTCTCCTCGACAACATTGTCATTTTCTAGAGTGAATACTGTTGAAAAATATTCATTTAGTGCTTCCCCTATCTCATCTGACTCCACACACAACTTACCACTACTATCTTTGATTGGGCCTAATCTTACTTTCGTCATTCTTTTATTCCTTAAATACCTATAGCAAGCCTTAGGGTTTACCCTGATCCTATCCACCAACAACTTCTCATGTCTCCCCCTGGCTCTTCTGAGCTCTCTCTTTAGGTCTTTCCGGGCTACCTCGTAGCCCTCAAGTGCCCTGACTGAGCCTTCACATCTCATCCGAACATAAGCCTTCTTCTTCCTCTTGACCAGAGATCTTTAACTCGTCATTGTCTACAGGAATAATGCCAGATGACTGGAGGATAGCAAATGTGGTTCCCCTGTTCAAGAAGGGGAGTAGAGACAACCCCGGTAATTATAGACCAGTGAGCCTTACCTCAGTTGTTGGAAAAGGTACTAAGGGATAGGATTTATAATCATCTAGAAAAGAATAAATTGATTAGGGATAGTCTGCACGGTTTTGTGAAGGGAAGGTTGTGCCTCACAAACCATTGAGTTCTTTGAGAAGGTGACTAAACAGGTAGATGAGAGTAAACCGGTTGATGTGGTGTATATGGATATCAGCAAGGCGTTCGATAAGGTTCCCCATAATAGGCAAATGTACAAAATGCGGAGGAATGGAATTGTGGGAGATATAGCAGTTTGGATCGGAAATTGGCTTGCTGAAAGAAGACAGAGGGTGGTAGTTGATGGGAAACGTTCATCTTGGAGACCAGTTACCGCAAGGGTCGGTGTTGGGTCCACTGCTGTTTGTCATTTTTATAAATGACCTGAATGAGGGCGTAGAAGGATGGGTTAGTAAATTTGCAGACGACACTAAGGTCGGTGGAGTTGTGGATAGTGACGAAGGATGCTGTAGGTTGCAGAGAGACATAGATAAGCTGCAGAGCTGGGCTGAGAGGTGGCAAATGGAGTTTAATGCAGACAAGTGTGAGGTGATGCACTTTGGTAGGAGTAACCGGAAGGCAAAGTACAGGGCTAATGGTAAGATTCTTAGCAGTGGTGTCCATGTACACAGATCCTTGAAAGTTGCCACCCAGGTTGACAGGGTTGTTAAGAAGGCACACAGTGTTTTAGCTTTTATTAATAGAAGGATCGAGTTCCGGAACCAAGAGGTTATGGTGAAGCTGTACAAAACTCTGGTGCGGCTGCACTTGGAGTATTGTGTACAGTTCTGGTCACCGCATTATAAGAAGGATGTGGAAACTTTGGAAAGGGTGCAGAGGAGATTTACTAGGATGTTGCCTGGTATGGAGGGAAGGTATTACAAGGAAAGGCTGAGGGACTTGAGGCTGTTTTCATTAGAGAGAAGAAGGTTGAGAGGTGACTTAATTGAAACATATAAAATAATCAGAGGGTTAGGTAGGGTGGATAGGGAAAGCCTTTTTCCTAGGATGGTGACGGCGAGCACGAGGGGGCATAGCTTTAAATTGAGAGGTGAAAGATATAGGACAGATGTCAGAGGTAGTTTCTTTACTCAGAGAGTAGTAAGGGAATGGAACGCTTTGCCTGCAACGGTAGTAGATTCACCAACTTTAGATACATTTAAGTCGTCATTGGACAAGCATATGGACGTACATGGTACAGTGTAGGTTAGATGGGCTCGAGATCGGTATGACAGGTCGGCACAACATCGAGGGCCGAAGGGCCTGTACTGTGCTGTAATATTCTATGTTCTATGTTCTATGTTCAATGCATTCTTCAAAATAGTACTTGCTTCCATTAGATAGGAAGCAAACTAAGAATTGCTTCATTTCTGTGCACACTGTACAGGTTACAGAGAATTTCCATATAGGTTACTAATGACTGTTCAACTCACAAGTAATAGCATCAAAGTGACTTCTAGTAGAATTTGGGGAGCTAGATATGAGACTGAAAAGCAGGACCTCTTGTCAAGATAGTATGCATATAAATAGGAACACCGAGTGATTCAAGACATGGCTAAAAAAATTGTGCAGGAGATTTGGCTTTATATTAATAGAGCATTGGGAGCATGTGGCATCTGGGCAAACAGCACAGGATACACAACAGATTGGGGATGGATATCCTAGTGGGGAAATTTGGTAGTGATGTTGGTGAGGTTTAAACTAGCTTGTTGGGGGATGAAAACCTCAAAAGGAAATTGGCACAGAATTTAAAAAAAGCTCATTACAGGAAATAGTTGTAAATGAAAATGGAAAACAGGAGAAATAAATCCTCAAATTAACCAAGCTTGAATTACGAAAGTGTTTAAAAAGGCAGAACTGAAAGCACTCTATCTAAATGCAGATACCATTTGTAACAGGATATGTGAATTGATGGCACAAGTTGAAGTAAAAGGGCATGATTTCATTGCCATTATTGAGATGTAGCTACAGTGTGATCAAGACTGGGAACTGAATATTAAAGGGTATTTGACATTTAGGTTGGATAGAAGACCAAAACAAGGATGTGAAGTAGTGCCTGTAATTAAGAACAGGATTATCACCGAAGGAGGATCATTGTTCATACATCAGGACATGAAATCTGAAGAAACAGCAAGGGATAGCAAACATAGCTCGGAGTGATCCACAGAGTACTAAACAACTGTACTAATAATGCATGGGATAAACCCCAGAAAAGTAGAGGTGCACGTAGCAAGGGGAATGCAGTAATTGTGGGTGATTTGCATATTGACTGGGTAAAACAGCACTAAGAATTTCAAGCGCCTACTCAAGATTTTCTGAAGCAAATGTTAAAGAAAGGGCTAATGATTGAATTACATATTTTACAAACCGAACAGTAAATTCTCTCTGATGCAAGAATCTTAAATCTAAACGAGGACAATTGTGAAAGCTTTAAGTGGACATTGGGTGTGGTGGATTGTAGAAAATATTAACAGATTTAGCTGTAGATAGGCAGTGGCTAGCATTTATGAATTAATGCTTGGTTATTTAAAAAATTAGTTCTTTCAGTAAAAAATACTTAATTGGAAAAGAGAGACAGCATCATGGCTAACAAAGGATGTTAAGGATAGCATTCTATCAAAGTAGAAGATAAATTAAAGTTACCAAAAACAGGTTGTGGTTTTGCGGACAATTTTTGGAATTCCCATCTCCACAAGGCTGCGGTAGATCAGTCATGAAGCAAGTTCAAGACAGAGATCTGCAGATTTCTAGTTACAAATAACATCAGAGAATAAGGGGATAACACAGGAAGAGAACTTTGAGGTATGATCGAGAATGTCAGGCTCATTGGGCTGAATGGTTTACTTATTCTGTGTTGCCAGTACTTCCTGCAATAAAATAAAACTTCTAAAACAAAAATCACTGCCCTCTACATATGCAGTTTACAAGAGAATTATCTGTTGCTGAAACACTCATTAATTCCTTTATTACACTTAATCATGATGATTCCAACACTTTCCCTGCCATCCTCCTACTTCCCCCCTACCTAAGCTTGAGGCCGTTCAAAGTGCTTGAGCTTGTGACCGACGCTTCACTGGAGGCGAACTTACAATGTTACCCTAAGCAGAGTTACAAAATGTTTACATCCAAACCCATCAGCTCAGCAAGCTTATCTACAACCTCATCCACAGACCAAGCCAGAAGTCTTCTCGAAGACTTCAATCACAAAAAAATGACCTGATGTGCAAAGTCTTAGTAAGGCCATTTGAAAAAAACCGAGGGTTTTAAATGATGCAAGTATGAACAGACGAGAATGCTTACAAAAGACTGCAAATTACTTACTCCATCTAGTTGCCTTGGAGACAAACTGAGAAATATTCTGCATATTGACTCAAAGTCCAGCCAAAACATTTACATAATTATATAAGTGACTGTCTAAAATGTTACACATTTGTGGTTTTGTTTAGGTGGAAAGCTAATGATCTACATACAATAACATCATGCCTTCTCTCTGAGGAGGCACATGCAGCAGCGAACAGGAGTTTTACAATGCTTTTCCTGCACTTTCTAGCTCGGTGTGGGCTTCAATTTGTTTTAGCTTTACCAGGAGTTCCGAAACTAAAAGGTACCAAATAAATAGCGACACAAAAAAAAATTCGAAATATAATTCCTATGAGAGTTGAATTAGCTGATTTTGACCAGTGTGGTAGCGTTTATCCAAAAGGCAGCAAAAATACCTGTCATTCATTACAAGACATTAAATTTATCCAGAACAAAATTAACGTTGCAAAGTCAATTATTTCAAATGCTCAACATGTGACATCTCACACAGCAATGTATAATAATAGCTTATCTGTCCAAACTGCTTTGATTGGTTGAATGTTGACCAGCAATCCCACGCACTAAGGCTTGACAGTTGGCTAAATGGCTATTTTAAGATTTTATGACAACAGTAAAGGTACCACATAAAGGTGATCTTAAATTCTCCCATTGATTTTCTCCCTCATGCACCACATCCCTACTTCACGAATGGAAAACATTTCATCTTCTAATAAATGTAGACCAAGAAATCAGAAAAGGAGAACAGCCAGGTTCAAAGGTGTGTTGATGCACATGTACTTGGCACCCATCTCCCCCCCAAAAAACAGCCTAACTTTTCTAGGAAGTTTAATCACTGCCTTGAGATGTAGCTGCTCTAACATGCTGTCAACTGGAGTTTGTGAGCCATCTGCACATAGCAATGATTGTGGGGAGCTAGATGAAAAAAAACTGGAAGTACGAAGAGGTCGATATCAAAATTGCCCTGATTGGAGTTATGGGAGGGTGAGGAGGTTGCAGCGTGGAAAGAATGGAAACTTGACAGCATGGGAGCTATGAAACGGGGAATGTGGGAGGATGGCATAGAATAGGATTTAATGTAGTATTGTTGCAATGAAGTTACTACTTTCACCACAAAAGGTTTTGCAGGTCTCTGTCAGTACAAAGTGCAAATGTTAGATGAAGTGAAAGTAAGTTCACTGCTATGGAAACACTACACACAATTACTAGCTCCACAAATTTACTCTGCGATTCAGGCGAGACACAATCATTAAGCTTTCTCCTTTCATGGCTTTGGGCCAAGATCTAGTCAATTTGATGAGGCCTATACTTCAGAAAATTGTCTAAATTCTCTAAATACTGTCCTCTTTTAAACAGTAAAGATTGGAAATCTTAAATGTACATTTCATTACAACAGTGACTATCCTTAGTGTTTAATTGATTTTGAAGCTCTTTAGAGCAAGCTGACATTACTAAAAGGTACTATGTAATGCAAATCTTGAGAGTTGAAGGCAAAACAACTGAAGTGAAGCTCTTCACACTGAACTGAAAGCTCTCCATGCCACTAGAGACTAATCCAAGTTGGAAGATTAGTGTGCAAATAACCAATAGTGCACAGCCCATTTGCTGCAGGAGTCAAGTCATTAATTCTGCCAGAGATAATGGGAACTGCAGATGCTGGAGAACCCAAGATAACAAAGTGTGAAGCTGGATGAATACAGCAGGTCAAGCAGCATCTTAGGAGCACAAAAACGTCAACTTTTGTGCTCCTAAGATGCTGCCTGGTCTGCTGTGTTCATCCAGCTTCACACTTTGTTATCTCATTAATTCTGCCATTGTGTATCAAGCCAAAATTGCACAGAAACGGGGACTGCAATCATCCAGGGCTTCAGAATGGAATACCTCTTAGAATGAAAGAACTGAGAACTGTGCACAGGTAAAACAGATGTTTGGGTATAAAAGCAGTACCTAGCTCGATACACCCTTAGCTCCAGAATATTGTGGACAGTAGTCAATTTCCATTCAATATCTAGCAAAAATTGATAATACAGCCAATCATGTAATATTAAATATGATATATACGAGGAAAATCTTTCAATGCAATGATTGTTTAAAATTTGAACTGCACCGACTGATAGATTTATGGATACAAATTCAATAGAAAGCACCAAGGTACAACTGGAAGAGCATTCAAAAAGGAAGATTTTGCAGGGATACAGGGAAAGGCAGGGGAATGGAACTAATTGGATTGTTCTTTCAAAGAGCCAATATAGACACATTGGGCCAAATGGATCCTTCTGAACATTACCATTCTATGTATTCTAACTTTGTTCTTTGAAACATAAATCAATCAGATCAGAAATCCTAAATTCTACTATATGGTGCAATATTGTAGTTCATTTTAATTGCATCTTCACATCGTAACAGTCTGAAATAACTTTGAAGGAAGATCTCTTGACTTAACTGAGAAGGATTATGGATGCATATGTACAGAGAAATCCACAACGGACGACAGCCCTCAGTGAATTCAAGGAAATAATCCAACTTCAAATCATGAACATAATCCCCTCAACCTCTGATCTTACAACTTTTACTGGCATCTGGACTGCTTGATTGAATTACTGTCTTTTAATTCATTGAGAGGTGTTTTCTATTCTCCATGTAATTGCAGCCATGATCGAAAACTAATCGGATTGAAGCACTTGAACATATGTTATTCACAAGCTGCCTTTATCTAGTTTAATTAATTCCAACTTTTACCTATGTAGCCTGTCCGAATCACATGGTTAATGTTGTATGTCAAACACATGAAGATGCATCGACATGCTGAAAAGTATGAAATGTTTGAATTCTCAAACCCCCATCAAAACATACATGGCAAAGTTCAAACATTCATTTTTGATAGCTCCCTGTAGAGCAATATTGTTTCACGAAACTGCTTCACAACAATACAGATTTGAGTGACTCCCAAAGCAAGATTACATACACAGATTACACTTAACTCCTTAACATAGAACATCGAACAATACAGCGCAGAACAGGCCCTTCGGCCCTCGATGTTGTGCCGACCTGTGAACTAATCTAAGCCCCTCCCCCTACACCATCCCATCATTATCCATATGCTTATACAAGGACTGTTTAAATGCCCCTAATGTGGCTGAGTTCACTACATTGGCAGGCAGGGCGTTCCATGCCCTTACCACTCTGAGTAAAGAACCTGCCTCTGACATCTATCTTAAATCTATCACCCCTCAATGTGTAGCTATGCCCCCTTGTAGAAGCTGAAGTCAGCATCCCCGGAAAAAGACTCTACAGTCCACCCTATCTAATCCTCTGATCATCTTGTATGTCTCTACTAAATCCCCTCTTAGCCTTCTTCTCTCCAAAGAGAACAGACCCAAGTCCCTAAGCCTTTCTTCGTAAGGCCTGCGCTCCAGACCAGGCAACCTACTTCACCAACACCTTCCACCCCAACCTTCAGTTCACCTGGGCCATCTCCAGCAGATCCCTCACCCTCCTGGACCTCTCAGTCTCCATCTCAGGCAACCAGCTTGTAACTGATGTCCATTTCAAGTCCACCGAGTCCCACAGCTACCTAGAATACACCTCCTCCCACCCACCCTCCTGCAAAAATTCCATTCCCTATTCCCAATTCCTCCGCCTCCGCCGCATCTGCTCCCACGATAAGACATTCCACTCCCGGACATCCCAGATGTCCAAGTTCTTCAAGGACCGCAACTTTCCCCCCACAGTGATCGAGAACGCCCTTGACCGCGTCTCCCGTATTTCCCGCAACACATCCCTCACACCCCGCCCCCGCCACAACCGCCCAGAGAGGATTCCCCCTCGTTCTCACACACCACCCTACCAACCTCCGGATACAACGCATCATCCTCCGACATTCCGCCATTTACAATCCGACCCCACCACCCAAGACATTTTTTCATCCCCACCCCTGTCTGCTTTCCGGAGAGACCACTCTCTCCGTGACTCCCTTGTTCGCTCCACACTGCCCTCCAACCCCACCACACCCGGCACCTTCCCCTGCAACCACAGGAAATGCTACACTTGCCCCCACACCTCCTCCCTCACCCCTATCCCAGGCCCCAAGATGACATTCCACATTAAGCAGAGGTTCACCTGCACATCTGCCAATGTGATATACTGCATCCACTGTACCCGGTGTGGCTTCCTCTACATTGGGGAAACCAAGCGGAGGCTTGGAGACCGCTTTGCAGAACACCTCCGCTCAGTTTGCAACAAACAACTGCACCTCCCAGTCGCAAACCATTTCCCTCCCCCTCCCATTCTTTAGATGACATGTCCATCATGGGCCTCCTGCACTGCCACAATGATGCCACCCGAAGGTTGCAGGAACAGCAACTCATATTCCACCTGGGAACCCTGCAGCCTAATGGTATCAATGTGGACTTCACCAGTTTCAAAATCTCCCCTTCCCCTACTGCATCCCTAAACCAGCCCAGTTCGTCCCCTCCCCCCACTGCACCACACAACCAGCCCAGCTCTTCCCCCCGACCCACTGCATCCCAATACCAGTCCAACCTGTCTCTGCCTCCCTAACCGGTTCTTCCTCTCACCCATCCCTTCCTCCCACCCCAAGCCGCACCCCCATCTACCTACTAACCTCATCCCACCTCCTTGACCTGTCAGTCTTCCCTGGACTGACCTATCCCCTCCCTACCTCCCCACCTATACTCTCTCCACCTTCGGTCCGCCTCCCCCTCTCTCCCTATTTATTCCAGTTCCCTCTCCCCATCCCCCTCTCTGATGAAGGGTCTAGGCCCGAAACGTCAGCTTTTGTGCTCCTGAGATGCTGCTTGGCCTGCTGTGTTTGTCCAGCCTCACATTTTATTATCTTGGAAACCTCCTGGTAAATCTCCTCTACACCTTTTCCAATGCTTCCACATCCTTCCTGTAATGGGGCAACCAGAACTGCACGCAATATTCCAAATGAGGCCACACTAGCGTTTTGTACAGTTGCAGCATGACATCACGGCTCCGGAACTCAATCCCTCTACCAATAAAACCTAACACACCGTAAGCCTTCTTAACAGCACTATCAACCTGGGTGGCAACTTTCAGGGATCTATGTACATGGACACCAAGATCCCTCTGCACATCCACACTACCAAGAATCTTTCCAATGAGCCGGTATTCTGCCTTCCTATTATTCCTCCCAAAGTGAATCACCTCACATTTATCCGTATTAAACTCCATTTGCCATCTTTCGGCCCAATTCTGCAGTTTATCCAAGTCTCCCTGCAACATTTTTCCACATTGTCCACCAATCCACCAACTCTAGTGTCATCTGCAAACTTACTAACCCATCCACCTATGCCTGCATCCAAGTCATTTATAAAAATGACAAACAGCAGTGGCCCCAAAACAGATCCTTGAGGCATGTCACTAGTAACTGGACTCTAGGCTGAATATTTTCCATCAACCACCACTCGTTGCCTTCTTATAGAAAGCCAGTTTCTAATCCAAACCGCTAAATCTCCCTCAATCCCGTGCCTCTGTATTTTCTCCAATAGCCTACCATATGGAACCTTATCAAAGGCTTTACTGAAGTCCATGTACACCACGTCAACTGCCCTTCCCTCATCCATATGATTGGCCACCTTCTCAAAAAACTCCGAGGTTTGTGAGACACGACCTGCCTTGATGAATCCATGCTGACTATCTCCAATCAATTTGTTACTTGCTAGATAATTATAAATCCTCTCTCTTATCATCCTTTCCAAAGCTTTTCCTACAACTGACATAAGGATCACAGGTCTATAATTACCTGGGTCATCCCTACTGCCCTTCTTGAACAAGGGCACAACATTTGCAATCCTCCAGTCCTCTGATACTGGACCTCTAGACAATGAAGACTCAAAGATCAAGGCCAAAGGCTCTGCCATCTCCTCCCTAACCTCCCAGAGAAGCCTCGGTAAAATCCCATCTGGCCCAGGGGATTTATCTACCTTCACACCTTCTAGAATTGATAACAGCTCCTCCTCACTAACCTTAATCCTTTCAATTCTAGTAGCCCGTAACTCAGTCATCTCCTCTACAATATTCTCCTGTTCCTCAGTGAAAACAGATGAGAAATAATCATTTAGCACCTCTCCAATCTCCACAGGGTCCACACACAACTTCCCAATTGTGTCTTTGACTGGGCCTATTCCTACCCTAGTCATCCTCTTATTTCTCACATACCTATAGAAAGCTTTAGGGTTTTCCTTTATTATACCTGCCAATGTCTGCTCATGTCCCCTCCTTGCTTTTCTTAACTCTCTCTTTAAATCCTTCCTAGCTAATCTGTAACTCTCCATCGCCTCATCTGAACCATCTCGCCTCATCGTCACATAAGCCTCCCTCTTCCGCTTAATAAGAGATACAATTTCTTTAGTAAACCACGGTTCCCTTCCCTTATCGCTTCCTCCCTGCCTGACAGGGACATACCTATAAGGACACGCAATATCTGTTCCTTAAACCTGCTCCACATTTCGATTGTCCCCATCCCTTGCATTTTGCTAACCCATTCTATGCCTCCTAAGTCTTGCCTAATCGCATTATAATTGCCCTCTCCCCATCTATAACTCTTGCCCTGTGGCATGTTCCTATCCCTTTCCATCGCTAAACTAAACTTAACTGAATTATGGGCACTGTCTCCAAAGTGCTCACCTACCACTAAATCAAACACCTGGCCTGGTTCATTACCAAGTACCAGACCCCAGTGTGGCCTCCCCTCTTGTCGGCCCTTCGACATACCGAGTCAGGAAACCCTCCTGCACACGTTGGACAAAAACTGATCCATCCGACGTACTAGAGTTGTATCATTTCCAGTCAATGTTAGGGAAGTTAAAGTCTCCCATAAATGACCATCCTGTTCTTTTCACTCCTGCCCAGAATAGTTTTCCCGATCTTCTCCTCTACATCCCTGAAACTTTGCGGGGGCCTAGAAAAAACTCCCAGCAGAGTTAACTCTCCTGTCCCGTTTCTGACCTCAGCCCGTACCACCTCAGTAGATGAATCCTCGTCAAAAGTTCTTTCAGCCACCATTATATTGTCCTTGATTCACAAAGCCACACCTCCCCCCTCTTTTACCACCTTCCCGGACCTTAATGAAAGATCTAAACTCTGGAACCTGCAACATCCATTCCTGACCCTGCTCTATCTATGTCTCCGAAATGGCCACAACATCGAAGTCCCAGGTACCTATCCAAGCTGCAAGCTCACCTACCTTATTCCGGATACTTCTGGCATTAAAGTAGACACACTTCAACCCAGCTTGCTGTCTGCCAGCACACTCCTGTGACAGTGAGGAACTGAACATGTCCTCCCTACGCTCATCCTCCTGTGTCCTAGGACTGCACCTCAGTTTCCCATCCCCCTTCTGATCTAGTTTAAATCCACCCGAATAGCACTAGCAAATTTCCCACCCAGGATATTATTGCCCCTCTGGTTCAAGTGGAGACCGTCCTGTTTGTAGAAGTCCCACCTTCCCCAGTATGAGCCCCAATTGTCATGTACCTGAAGCCCTCCCTCCTGCACCATCCCTGCAGCCACGTGTTCAGCTGAAGTCTCTCCCTGTTCTTTGCCTCACTATCACGTGGCACGGGTAACAAACTAGAGATAACCACTCTGTTTGTTCTAGCACTCAACTTCCACCCTAGCTCCCCGAAATCCTGCCTCACATCCCTATTCCTCTTTCTATGTCGTTGGTGCCTATGTGGACCACGACTTGGGGCTCGTCACCCTCTCCCTTCAGGACCCCAAAGACACGATCCGAGACACTACGGACCCTGGCACCTGGGAGGCAACACACCAACCGTGAGTCTCTTTCGTTCCCGGCAAACCTTCTATCAGTCCCTCTACCTATTGAGTCCCCAACGACTATCACTCTCTTCCTAAGCCCGCTTCCCTTCTGTGCAAGAGGGACAGACTCTGTGCCAGAGACCTGCACCCCTACTGCATGCCCCTGGTAAGTCCCCCCCCACAACAGTATCCAAAATGGTATACTTGCTTTTCAGGGGAACGGCCACAGGGGATACCTGCACTGACTGCTTTTTCCCCCCTTCTAACAGTTACCCAGCTTTCTTCACGCTTAGGAGTAACTACTTCCCTATAACTCTTGTCCATCACTGACTGCCTCCCAAATGATCCGAACTTCATCCAGCTCCCGCTCCAGTTCTCTAACGCGGTCTTGGAGGATCAAGAGTTGGGTGCACTTCCTGCAGACTTATATGGATGGGACACTAATGGCATCCCTCACCTCATACATCATACAGGAGGAACATTCCTCTACCTGCACTGCCATCCCTAAACTGGAAAGATATTTATCTTTCAAATATTAATGGAGATATTTCCACAAGCTGGGATGGAAATGTGTAATAACAGGTCACTGTACTAGATTTCCTTTCCGATTTCTCCTTATATGACTATTTAATTGCTGTCCCACTGGTTGTTTTATTTCTCCTGTGTTCTTATTTCCCTCTGTTGTCTTCCAGATCGCAAGTCACCCAACTGCAGCAGTTGTATTGTTCATCAGTGAAACAGAGGCTAAAGGTTTATTGTTTCACAATCATCATGAACAGATGTCTTTTGCATTATTGTCTGTTATCCAAAGTAATTCCACATGATGCAGTCTTTAATCACAATGTACCATTAATATCAAACATGAACAGATACCTCATGGTTGGGAGCCAAAGATAATATGGAAATCCACAGTAATCATCTAGCATGATGCTATTTCTTGGTGTATTTACAATGTGATATAAAAAGTTGAGGCCAAATGCAATGTAAAACTAGGTTTCCTAAACTTGGGCAGGTTTCCAACCACCAGCACACTATGCAGTTGAAACTACCCTTCAGGCCAGCGAGAAAGCCTGCATGTGTACACCTTTCTCTGACATTGGAGGAAGTCCAGCCAATCAGACTGCAATTATTAGACCTGGGTTGCCTAAATGTGCATCTCAGCTCAGGATGACATGCTGAGATTTAGGGGTTTCAAGTACCAAGGCAGCAACAGATGTCCTCTAGCTCAGGAGGTTGTCTGGAAGCCGAGATGCCCTCTTGCTTTTCTATTGTTGGTGGAGCTGCGGTGCCTAACTGACTGGTCCAAGGCTTGTCTGCTGCTGCAAAAAAGCCTACCATAAGGTATGTGTTTGATTTTTTTGGGAAAATGCTGCCTTTTCATTGATTTCAGTCACGTTCACCTCCCCTTTTCCAACCCACCCTGGTCAAAATCTAAAGCCCAACAATCTCAGTATTCCATTCTGTTCAAGCAATTTGGGAGAGATCATAAACCACGGTACAGTCTGCTTTTTAGCTGGATACCCAAAGATATCTCAGTACTATTCTGAAGAACAGCATGCAATTGTGTTCTCACGAATATTTCTCCCTCAACAAATATTGCAATGTAATCTTCACTATTACAATGCAGTTTGTGGGGGGCTTGTACGCAATTTGGTTGCCATGTTCTCTAAATAGCATAAGTAACTACACTTTAAAAAGTAGCTCTGACCTGCTTTAGAATGTCCTTAAGTTATGAAAACTGCTTTGCAAATGAATAAATCCAGTAAAGAGACAGCAAAATAATGACTCTTAATTTGTTTAGAAAATAACATTGCACCAGACAAATGGTGGGATAGCTAATGTAAGATCTATACTTAAGAATGGCGGTGGGGGGGAGAGGAGGGAGGGGGGAGGGGGGAGGGGGGAGGGGAATAAAACACGCCCATGAAATTTTGGGCCAGTCAGCTTAACATCAGTGGTTGGATGAATGCATCTCCAACAGCATTCAAGAAGCTTGGATGAGTGCAAAGTGGACATTGAAGAAGGTTATCCAAGATTACAAAGAGGTCTTAATCAAGTGGGTCAATGGGCTGAGAAGTGGCAGATGGAGTTTAATTTGGGTAAATGTAAGGTGTAGTTTTACCAAAATCCAAACAAGGGCAGGACTTGTACAATTGATGGTAGGGCCCTGGTTAATGTTGCAGAACAAGAGACCTAGGGATACAGGTACATAATTCTTTGAAATTTATGTCACATGTCAACAGGGTAGTTAAGGATTTTAGCCTGTTTGCCTTCATTGCTCAGAGTTTTGATATAGGATGTCACATTAAGGTTATACATGACACTGGTGAGGAGTACATTCTGGAGTACTGCATGCAGCTGTGACTGCCCTGATACAGGAAGGATATTATTAAACTGGAGAAGGTTCAGATAGAATTTACCAGCATATTGCCAGGGATGACAGGTTTCGGATATAAAAAGATAGCCTAGAAAGGCTGGGACCTTTTTCACAAGAACATTGGAGGTTAAATGGTAACCATATCGATATTTAAAACTACGAAGGTCATAGTTAAAGTGAACAGCAAGGGCCATTTCCTTACAGTGGGGGAGTTCAAAACTAAGGAGCGCATTTTTTAAAAGGTGAGAGGACTAAGACTTAAAAAGGATATGGGAAGGGGGCAACTTTTTTTAAAAAACAGAGTGGTTCACATGTGGAATTAACTGCCAGAGGAAGTGGTGGATGCTGGTTACAACATATTTGGATAAGTACATGAATAGGAAAGGTTTAGAGGGATATGGGCCACATGTAGGCAAGTGGGGCTAATTTGGTTTGGGAACATGGTCAGCATGGACTAGTTGGACCAAAGGGTCTGTTTCCATGCTGTATGACTCTGACTGTAACTAAACTGACTCGATTTCATGTGGACTACCTGGGCTCCATAATGCTCAGAATTTTTACCTAACAAAGGCTCTCAATCTCAATCTGAAAATTAAAATTTTCCATCGATCCCAAGCCTGAAAATCTTGGTAGAAATAAGTCTGGATTCCCAATACCCTTTGTGCCAAGTTGCCTTTTGTTACATCATCTGTGAACAACCTCGGTTTAAATTTTGAAGTACATTTCATGTTTTGTAGCATGAACTTACTTCTGCTTATTTTTCCCCAGTGGCAGCCTCTCTGCAGTAGTGAATACCTGCCGTGGCCGGTAGACTTGCAAGGCCCTGAATAAATAAGTAAACTCTATTGAGAAAATGGATTGGAAGACATTCTTGACAGCAAGAAGTCTTGCCCTGCTGTATCAGGAGACTTGAAAGAGCATGCGTAACTGTACCATAACATATCAGGCCAGTTATTACTTACTCGGCATTATATCATGCCATTGTACCTGTTTATGGAGATTGGTGTCTCTGCCAATCTGTGTCTTGTTCTAATGGCAGCCATGGTCTTTCTACTAAAGGTACTGGATGCTACTACTGACACTCCTACTGCTGGTCCTAAAATGGAAAGAACTCCCAGAGGTGGGTGCGGTCAGGAGTATCCACGACCAACATACCAAGGTCACTTCTGGGTTCAAGATTCAGAGCTTATACCATCAAGGCTCCAATTTGTCCACTAAAATTGAGCTCAATTTCTCTACATTATTTCCTAATAGATCCTTTCATAACAAAAAAAACTTCTATTAAAATCACTCCCACTTTAAACAATTTAAGTTTGCTTTTAACTTTCAACATTCAAGGGAGTGCAAGCCTAGTCTATGTAATGCATCCTCTTAATTTAACCCTTTTTGCCTTGAACCAATTTAAGCACAGAATCACATTTAAAGGAAAGAAAACTGGTTTGTCCTTTAACAAGTTCTCAGGAAACAACTGTTATGCATCATTCTATCAGATCTCCATTCCTTGCAGAACTTGCACAACTCTGAAAACCCAAACTTTTGTAGCATATTTATACAAAATAGCTTGTTTCATTTGATCCTTAAATTTTCTCGAACTCCTGAAGACTTAACATAGAATTAATAAAGAAAAAAAATGCATAAATGTTGCACCTTTTACCACCATCAGATATCTCAAAGTGCTCTATTCTTGATGTTGTGATCAGTATTTGTTCATTCAGTCACAAAAATCATTATCTGGTCATTATGGTCTTGCTGTTTGTGGAAGTTTGCCATGTGCAAATTGGCTGCCATGTTTTCTAAGTTACAACAGTAATTTACACTTCAAAACTGCCTAATTGGCAGTCACATGCTTTGGGGGTGCTGTATAAATGCAGGTATCACTTTCAACCACTGTAGAACACCCCTTTCATTTCTTTGAATGTTCAAAGTCTGCTTTATTTACTTTCACTATCATGCCTCAAATGGTTGATGGCTGTTGTTGATACAAATCAACATTAGGTAATACCAGAACCTCCACTTTAACCTACATCACCTGATACAGAAATGCTCATCTGAATATTTCATCACACAGGTGGCACGTGGTACAGCAATGCAAAATATGGAAATAGAATCAATAATAATAAAGCTTAGCAACAATCAACATGCTAAGGCAAGGTGCATTAAGCAATTGCAACAAAACAGCTGCTAGATCAGGGCATCCTTCATGCCATTTACAGACCAACACTTTACAAAAAGATGCAACAATACAAATGTTCTATTCGAATACCAGTCTGCCTTTCACAGCTGGCTCCTAACTTAGGTCCTGAAACTAGACTACAGAAAACATTGCCCTTTTGACAGAACAATGCTATAGTGAAGCTGGGAGCTCACGAAACAACTTGAGTATGTTTCTCCCTGGAGCTCTGTCCCACACTCTCACATTTACATTTGGCCTGGAACCATCCCAGTTTCTCCTCTTCCCTAGAGCATTCCCTCATGCTCCTCCATCTTTCCATGGAGACCCCTGTTCGCTTGCTACCCACCTCTACTCTCTTGCTCCAGAGGTCATCAGCTTGCTGCCACCTGCCATCTTTTCCTCTCCCCTAACTTCACCAATGACCTTTCACCTTCTTTCCCACACCCACCCACCCTTAAGGATGCATTACTCCTGTTCACCACAAAAGCAGCAATGAGGCCATGGTAGAGATCGTCATCACAATCTAACAGCAAATTCTCACAAGCATGGCAAATACGCAACACAAGATTGTGCAAATGCAGATATTTCTTGCCACATACAGACTGATCTGATCTGATCTATGTTTGTATATTTGGAATACATATTATCCCACAGACAGATCTTCATCCCCTTCATAATTTTACTCAACACATTTCCAAACTATGCAGATATTTTGAAAAACCTATGACATGAAGTATGTTGGCAAATGTGTGTCAAGATAATTCTGTTTTGGAAAATATGCTATACCTTTAAACAAAGTTCCAGAGATTAAATCAACAGCTCTTGCATTCTTGATGAATATAGTATGCATAAAGGAGAATGTAGGAAGGCACAGAGAGCTTGAGCCATTCAAGCTTTCTTCTTGCCCTCACCAGATGGATCTTTTATACTACATGGCTCAGCTAAAACAGGGGTAAAAAAGGACTTTGCCAGGATAGTGAAAAGCGACACTACTTTTGGACAAGAGATAGTCAGAACTGCCGATGCTAGAGAATCTGAGATAACAAGGTGTAGAGATTGGATGAACACAGCAGGCCATGAAGCATCAGAGGAGCAGGAAAGCTGATGTTTTGGGTCGAGACCCTTCTTCAGAAAAAGGGGGAGGGGAAGAGGATTCTGAAATAAATTAGGGAGCGGTGACAGCGAATAGAAGATGGATGAAGGAGAAGATAGGTGGGGAGGAGACAGACAGGTCGAAAGGGCAGAGTTGGAGCCAGTAAAGGTGAACGTAGGTGGGGAGTTAGGGAGGACGGCCAGGTCAAGGAGGTGGAATGAAGTTAGTGGGTAGGAGATTGGGGTGGGGCTCGAGGTGGGAGGAATGGTTAGGGAGGCAGGGACGAGCTGGGCTGGTTTTGGGATGCAGTTGGGGGAGGGAAGATTTTGAAGCTTGTGAAGTCCGCATTGATACCTTTGGGCTGCAGGGCTCCCAAGCGAAATATAAGATGCTGTTCCTGCACTACCTTTGGACAGGCATGTTTCCTAACAAAGTGGGGAAGAGAAAAAGAGAAAATACATGCCTAAAAGTTTCTTAAATTCTTATGCAAGCAAAAAATAGACCTACATATTATTCTCAGTTGTGCAATGACAGTAAGGAGTGAGAATTAGTGATCATAATCTGGCTAATCCATTGATATCCCACAGTAGTGTACACTAACCTTCCTCACCATTAGCATGGTTCAAATTTCATTCTAACTGCAAAACTTAAAATACTGGCCCCTATTGTCAAGTCTAAACACGGGCAAAATACCACAAATAGCAAGGGAGAATCCTACATGGAACAAGTTTCTGGGCACAAAAGCAACAATCCAGCTATGCTCTTTGCTCCTACCACAAAGCCTAATTTGGATCCAATTCACAATTTTCCCAAGGATCCCACGAACTTTTAATGATCTGACCCATCTTTCATAATGTTTCTTTATTGTGCATCACTCCCACCTCCCCTCATCCAATACCAGCAATCTCCTGAAATTCCTTTACTGGTAACATTCTCTTCCAATTGGAAAACAATTCTGCTTTAGCTATTTTCTCAGAGACAGAGAGTACTCTATTCATATTATGGAAAGCTGATTAGCAGCAGAGACAGGAGGGTTTGGACAGGTGCCCAGGCATTATGCCTTTATCTGCAGTTTCCATCAAGGCAGAAATACAACAAAAAATAATTATATTAACACATGTGTATCAAATGCAAATTCATACATGAGTTTAATGAAATTTCCCGACATACCAAATAATTCACATACAAGTGACATCCCTTGGATTACAGCTGTTACAATGGAGGCACATCAATACTTCATAAACAATGAAGTGAATGACTTGGTAATCCATTTCCTGCAGGTAGTGGTTGAAAGAAGAATGTTGACCAGGAATCCAAACTACAGTCACTCAATTCGAGGTAATTTTCAAGATAATCCCAGATATCTGCATGCTCATCTGATGTGCTTATGCTTCTGACTTTAGCATTTTTGTTCTGTTTTTATATTAGCATACAGCAAATGTGCCAATAATTGCAGGAAGTCTCCTACAGACAACAATCCAAGCACCATTACCCTTCATCTTAAAACTACACGGAAGCAAATACAGATTATGGTCATAATTTCCTTCCCCAATATTACACCCAACATTGACAATAAATCATCCTTAAGCAGTGTTTAAGAGTGGCCCATTATCCCTCTCTTCTTTACAGAATATTCCAACAAAACAGATAACAAATTGTTTCCTAAAACTTAAATGAACAGCTTTCCATATAATACATGTATAAAGATATTGAATACATTTTTACATACCAAAAGCACTTAACGATATGCCAAATCAGGCCATTCAGAAAGAACATCTGAAAGTTGCAGTTCTAAAGAAAAAAGTATTTTTTCCTCCAGAGATAGTAGGAACTGCAGAAGTTGGAGAATCTGACGTAACAGGTGTAGAGCTGGATGAACACAGCATGCCAAGCAGCATCAGAGGAGCAGGAAGACTGACGTTTCAGACCTAGGCTCTGATTTCCTCTACTGCTGAGCACTGGGGACGCAGTTTGTGGAATGTAACAAAGCACATTTAGGTTGCATTGCATATAAAGAGATTGTAAGTTTGCTAAGTCTCAAAGACTTTTAGCTTACTTGGAACAATTAATTTTGGTTGTTACTTCAATTAATAAGGATGCAATTTTACACACTGTTGGAATAATGAAAATCAAAAGGATAAATAACCTTGCCCCGTTTACACTATCCTCTGTTCACACTGACTGCACAGCCACAAAAGCACCATAAATACTATATATTAGAATACATGCTCATAGAACAACCACATCATTGACATGGAGTGTGTTTTTGGGAAAAAAAAATACATATGAGGTATATCACTAGCTAGGCCACAATTTGTTATCTATTTCTAACTGCCCTCAATAAAGTGGCATTTGAGTCACCTTCCAGTATTGCTACAGTCTATGTGGTGCAGGTACACCCATCATGATGTTACAGAGGAAAGTCCATAACTTTGACAAAGAAATAGTGAAGGAATGTGACATGTTTTCAAATCATGATGAGGAGAAAATAGGAAAGGATGGATTTCTCTTGCATCTGATGCTCTTGTCCTTCTGGGTAGTAAAGCTCATGGGTTTGGAAGGCATTTCGTAAACACCTTTGTAAATTGCCACAATACATTGTGCAGACGGCATACACTGCCGCAGGCAGTGGAGTGATCGAATGTTTAAGGTAAGATGAGGTACCAGTCAAGTAGGCAGTAAACTACTTCACACTTCAGAGCAGATTTAACATTTCTTCCAAGTTATACTGGCTTACAGTAGTCATAATAATTGGGCATCCAGGGGAGTCATAAATGCACTTTGTGGAATTATAACAAGGTAACCCATCAAGGAATGCTCTGTGCTCAGACATGTCTTTTCTCAAGCAAAGCTACTGACAGATACTCTCACAGGCCAGTCTCTTTCCATAACAAAGAGGAGATTGAAAATGACACAGCATCTATTCCTGTCTGGTTTCCAAGTCTTGACCATTTAAGGGATTAGACAGGAATGTCCCTTTTCAAAATTAGCTTCTGCAGGAAATCTCAAACTTTTGGGTGGGGTAGGGAGTGTATATTTTACAATGGACAAGGTATTGCAGGAATGTGAAAGAGACAGGGTGGACCAGTGAATCTTTTGAATACACCTGATTTGGACAATGAATAAGAATAGTTTTGTTAGCAACAAGTTGCACATCTCCTTTAAACAAATGGTCAGCAAACAGAATCAAAGAATAATAAGTCATTGGAGGCAATTTGGTCAACTCTGTCTCTATCAGAATTATTCAATTAGGTCTTTCCCCTCGTTCCTGCAAATACTCTCTGCCATAATGCCCTGCTCTAACCATTTACCCAACTTACTTCGGGAAGTCTCCTTTAAGTGTGCTTGCACCATACTTTCAGGCAACACATTTAAATCAGCATAACTCAATGTTGAAAAAAATTCTTCTCAATTCACCTGTGTGCCAAATACCTTTCATTCTGCCTACAGCCTTTTAATAAGGAAACAGTTACACGCTATTTACTCCGTCCAAACAATTCATGATCTTGAGCAACTTCATCAAGTTTTCCCTTCATCTCGTCTGAAAAGACATGCCCAGATTTTCTCAATAATATTCTTATTTTTGTGAACTTCTCCTTAACCTTATCTAATGCCTTGATAGTCTTCCTAAAGCTTGGTACCAGAATTGGACATCTTGTACCTTCTCAAATCAGTCCAGCCACCTTCAAGATTAGTATATATAAATTCGCTACTCCATCTTCTTTAAAGTTGCACCCATTGATTTCTAGTGTTTGTCCTTATATTTCTGACCAAAATGCAGAATTTCACACATTTCTATATTCAGGCTGCATTTGGATGAGTCTGCCCTTTTCTCAAGTCTGTTTCCTTCATGACCTTGTATTCTCTGCCTCATTGGGTACTCCACTAAGTTTCACACCATCAGTAAACTTTAACAGTTTTCCTCTGTATGTCTGAGTCCAGGTCAGTAATATAGCTATCTCTGGAAAATACTGTACACTTCCTTCAGAATAAAAAGAAGTTCAACATCACTCCCTTGCTTTTTTTCTTTTGGCCAATTTAATCTTACTGCTGCCACTGCCTCTAATTCCCTGACTTCAATTCTGCCAAAAAAAGTCTACATTTTAAAAAACACCTTTTTGAAAGTTCAGAAACACAATAGCAATTGCACTACCCTCATGTACCGACTTTATCGCAAAGAATCAGTTAGTCAAATATGATCTCCTTTCTTCAAAACCAAGATGTCAGTCATTTATTAACCCATACTTTTACAGGGGCAAGGGTTCTGTCTCACATTCTTCGTTCTGAAAATTTCCTCAATGGTTCGGCTGTTTGGCCAGTAGTTTCTAACTTTTACCACTCTTTTTAAAAGCAGGGCAACATTTTCAATCCTGTACCACCCTGGCACACTACTCTGCCAGCAAAATGAGATTTTGAACAAACTTGCTGCTATTTCCACCCTTACTTCCCTCAGATACCTAGAAAGCATCTCATTCAGTCTGTGTACTTGTTCTATTTTGAGTATTGCCAACCTCTACGCAACTCCTCTTGGTCTAAGCTCGTCCCCTCTTTTACTATGAGCAAACCTCATCCTCTTCAACAAATACAGATGCAAAATACTAGTATCTCAATGATGGCTGTCACATCCAAGAGAAAATCTCTTTTCTAGTCCCTTTGCTGAAGGCTCAGTGGGTCAAATGATGTTTCCCTGCGTCCTACAATTAATTACTTGCACCCTTTCTTTGATTTCCCTCTTAGTAGTTGTATATTTATAAAAGTCTTTTGGGTTCCCCTTTTACATTACTCTGTAAACTGTTCTCATTAGGACACAACAGTCAGAAGTGGTAATGTCATCAATTAAGAGGTCCTGGCAAATCCCATGGGTTCAAATCCCACCAAAGCAGCTGGTGAAATTGATGGTCAATTAATAATATCTGGAATTGAAAGTTACTTTCAGTAACGATGATCATGAAATCAACATTGTTAATAAGAAAAAAACTCATCTGGTTCATTAACTCCCTTTTGACATATCTGCAATCTCTATCTGGTCTATACTATTTTTATAGTAACCACAGTAACGTGATCAACTTTTAACTATCCCAATACCTACAACCCATGAAAAGAATAACTGAAAATAAAAGCAATTCCATTTCTGTTTCATTTTCCTTTTCAGCTCCCATCTACAGACATTTATCAGTTTCAATGTTATCTTTATATTTTCAGTCACCGCGAGTTTCAGCTTTGGATGCTCTTCATTTTCATCTGGTAGCTCATATGTGGAACAACATTCATAATCAGACCCGGTTCCCAATACAAGTCACATCTTTAACAAGAATACAGATTGAAGGGAAGTACTGACACAGGTAATAGTGGTATCTAACAGGAAGCAATTGCTGCATTTGGTAATGAGTTGATTTAAAAGAATTCACTATTGCTCAGCATAATAACCCACAGTCTGCTTCCTCATCACTATTAACTGGGAGTAGGTATGTATGGATCTGGACAAGGCTGTCATGCCCCCTGCAATTCA
Organism: Stegostoma tigrinum; assembly: GCF_030684315.1. Taxonomy (NCBI): domain Eukaryota; kingdom Metazoa; phylum Chordata; class Chondrichthyes; order Orectolobiformes; family Stegostomatidae; genus Stegostoma; species Stegostoma tigrinum. Next base: position 16,353,999 of record NC_081360.1, on the reverse strand, counting down.
GGACACAACACTCAACGGTGATGCTCATTAAGGTTGCCACAGCTCCAAGAAAACCTGCAAAGCCATATTCTAAGCAAAGATTCATCGTCATCAGAGACTAGGGGGGAAAGTGTGGCTGACAAGAAAATAAAAGTACATTTGTAAGTTGGTGAGCAGGTGCATAACAGAAAGGCTTTTCAACATTTGTACCACAAAGGAAGTGTTGTGGTGGACGTTCAGGAATTGAGATCAAGTTCAGATGACTAACATAAACAAAGATGAATAAGTTACTTCGTCACTTCAAGTAGGCTGACTGAATAACTTTCCAACTTTCAGCCAAACAAAGAGAGCCGCTATAGGATTTGAAGTGGTCGGTCAAACCTGATTAGTCAGCTCTTCAAAGAAACATTGGTGACTGGGCAAACAGGTATGGATGTTATTTATATAGACTCTTGTCAAATGCCATCTGGAAGTCAAGAAGTGACTTGATTGACATTTCAGGATAATAAATGATAGATAAAAGAATAATATTTCCATTGAATGGGGAGTCTAAGACTAGGGGACTAATGACAAACTTCAGTGAAAACATGGGACTCTTTTACACAAAAGGGCTCAGATTTGGAGGTGGGAAAAGGCTCACCCCTATTCTGTTGTTCCCATTTAAACACAGATCATCATTTCATAGTGTTCCAGCAACCAAAATCAACCAGAGTTTCAAACACAACTGAAATCACTTCTTATTTCTGCACTGGTGAGTTCCACTGTTGACTAGAACATTTCCATCACCGTTTTCTTGTTCAGGACTCTGAAACATATCTTAACTAAGTAAGACTGAAGGAGATCAGTAATGATTGGATCTAACTGTTAAAGCTGTTTTTTTGTATTTGAGGCCCAATGGAAACTTATTGAAAACATTTTTTTTGTTTTGGTCAAGCGCATGCACAGAAAAAAGTGACTCGTGGGAGCACAATCCTGCTCTTCTAGCCCATTGCTCATTCAAATTCTCACAAAGCAATTTTCTGCCACAAATGTGAGAAATCAGCAATTGGAAGCCTACAGCACACAAGTCATCTCCAGAAGTCTTGTTGGGGGCTGAGCATGCTCATGGATAATGGTCTGAACTTCCCATCAGGAACTGGTCCTTTTTCTGTTTCAGCACAACCTATCAGTATCAAACAATACAAGCTAAGTTTGAATCAATGCAGTGTGGAGCTGGAGGAACATAGCGGGTCAGGTAGCATTAGAGGATCAGCAAAGTGGATATTTTGGATGTTTTGGGTCGAGACCCTTTCACTTGCTTGCTCATCCTTGTCCAATAATACTCCAATCATAATAATAACTCATCTCAATTACAGTCACAACTTCCATTTCTATTGTGGTATTATCAAATGTCATGGCAGTTTATGGGAGGAACAGGTAGGAAGGCACAGAAATTTGGGGAGGGTGTCACACTCAGAGGAAGGATGCTTTGAAGATCAATAAAAAGAATGGAGGGAACTGTGCAGTGCAGCAGTGTTAACAGAAGAATAACTAGAATGTGAAAATCTGTTCCATGTTCTATTCGATTTTTACCTTGGGTACAGAGTTAGTTACAAACAAAAAAATCTAGTCAAAGAAACTGGATACTTCAGGGAAAGACATAACAGTCAAACCCTTAGAAATGCAATCCTGTCAAAAAGCAAATTATTGAGGCTGTGGCTAAGACCCTATCTGCTCCTCGCGTAACAGTATTTTTGACTCTTCTTTCACAGAAGTCTTACTAAGATTATTTCGGCCCATGCTGATCAACAATATATCCAAGAAATTCTACCATCTCTCATATAGGTCATATGTACATTGGAACAGAGTTTGCTAGAATTTTGGTTCCTCCATCCCAAATGAGTCAGAATGCCGCATATGACAGTTTAAAGTTGTAAGCAGCTAAATGAAATGTCAATATACAAGGTAATGATCTGGAATTTTGAGAACATTTTACATTCATAGTGAGAAAAACCGATCCCAGCCTGCTCGGTTATCTCAAAACTACACGGTGTTCTGCTATCACAATTCAAAAAGAACTTTTGCATCTTTGTAATTTGGTTAGATTGCCGAAAATATTTCTATTAGCCAACATAAACAACTACAAAATCCAATGCAGAGGATTCCATTAAGACGGTGCTCCCATATACTGCTTGTTCTGTTTTAAAAGCTTTGCCCATTACCGTATGTTTTCTTATTTACTATTCAGTGGTGCTGCAGTAGTTTGTGTTACTGGATTAGTCATCTAAAAGGCGAATGTTGTCTCAAACTCATCTTGTTCACTAATACTTTTTTGGGAAAGTAGACTGTTGTCCTTACCCAGTTTGGACTAAATGTAACTCCAGATCAATGACTCTTAGTTAACTCTTAACTGCCTTCTGAAATGGTTTATCAAGTCACCAGCACAGCTCAGGACCTCCTGAAGGTCATCAGGGGTAGCAAACAATCTTTCTAGTGACATCCCATGAACGAATGGATTGCAGAATTACTGAACTCAAATCAAGAAAAAAACTCCAAGTAGAGACCTTCACAATTCATTTTTCACTGTAGAAAAATATCAATATTCAGATGAAGATAACACAGCAAGTGTATGGGAAAAGAATAGAGGGGTGGGATTAACTGCACAGCTCTTACAAAACAGCTGGCTCCAGTATGATGAGCTAAATGTCCTTCTACTGTGTTGCATCATTCTTGGATCCAGTCACAAATTAACCAACATGACAAAGAAATCACAATACAATACAAGCATTTCATACCAGAGATGCAATCAATCAGTTTTCTCTAAATACCTCCTCAGTGACTGACTATCTGACTATACACAAATATACATTGCTGTTCTCTCAAACATTTAAGAATCAGGACATTTTAATTTCTATTATCAGCTATTTTTTAAGCTGATGACACCATAACTCAGGCTGATTTACATTCCTTCATTGGTAGATGAAGCTGCACCTCTTCTGCTGCTGTTGCCATGGCAGCAGGTCCCAGACACCACCACCATCTATTATTTTTCTAATTATTTCAAATGAGGCATGGATATGCATTCTCTTTTAGCATTTGTCTGAATAATGCATGAACACTGATGTAATAAAACACTGTAGAGATCCACCGAATACAAAGAAAAACTCAGATTAAGTCTCATTGCAATACCCGTGACAAATCTCACAATTAAACAACAATCCTGAACAGTAAATCCATCCAAATATTATTCATACTTCAGCACCACTAATGGTCATCAACTGGAATAAAGCCAAACTCAGATAATGTAAAACCCATGTGCTGCGAACGATACTGAATTGACAAGGTACTCTTTGCCTATGTCAGCCAGCACTGGAATTGAATTGACAGTATTTCATTAACTACAAAACCTTTCACTGCACAGTTTCTAGGTATCCTGCCTGAATTTTTCCTGTCCCTCTCTGCGTAGACAGATAAAACCACATTAAAATTCAATGTGCAAAAATAAATCTGGACTGCTAAACAAAGCTACCACAAAATCTCTTTCATTTGCATAAGGAAGGTTTCATAAGAAGTTTGTTCTCTTGGAAATTGTACCCCAAATTATTAATAAAATTTGCCTATGTCAAGGACTAAGTGTCAATAGCATTGTGAGCTATTTGGTACCTGGTCAAGACAAGCCAAATAGTCTTTTCTGATTTCAAACTTTATGTATACGCTTGAAAAGAAAAACCTGCGCAGGATTCAGGGGAAACAGCACAGAACTGGGACCAATTCAAAAGTTTTTTTTAAAATGAGCACAGCCCAAATTGTCAACTTCTGTACTGGAGGATTCTGTAATCCTACGTCCTGTTGTATTGTCTTTTAAAACAAGTTTAATAAAGTTATTCCAAAAGTCCAAACAGAGGTGAATTCATTTCTGAAAGTCAGCATTTCAACATTGATTGCAAAGAATATCACTCACTTTTTGCCTTTCATTTTCAAAAATTATAAGTTATTGAACCAAATTACCTAGAGTTTTTTCTTCAATTTCTGCACTCAACACAATGTTACAGGTGCCAACTGTCTCTTCAGCGTAAGCCTGAAATTCCAGATACTATGAACTCCTATCCATATTTACAGATAGAAATGAGCACCTTGCTCAAATTCATCCCTCATTCTATTCTTGAATGTGGCGTGATTTGAAGCCAAACTGACAGAATCCAGATGAAAGATCATGGATTCTGCCCAAATCTGATCTGCGAACCTCAAAACAAGAGAGTCATGGGGTGGGGGACTGGGGAAAATGAAAAATTGAGTCATCACTGTTAGTTGGATACAGAGAAAATTAGAGATAATCCCACCATTAGCTTGGGGAAGTACCAGTGGAAAAAACAATGAGGGTCATGGCGAACCGGCAGAGAACAATAATCCTGGAGTGGACTGATGTAGAAAATTGAAAATTGAGGGAAAGTACACATTTGGAAATTTTGGGGACGTGGAGAAAATGGAGAGAGAGAGAGAGAGAGGAGAGAGAGAGAGAGAGGGAGAGAGGGAGAGAGGGAGAGAGGGAGAGAGGGAGAGAGGGAGAGAGGGAGAGAGGGAGAGAGGGAGAGAGGGAGAGAGGGAGAGAGGGAGAGAGGGAGAGAGGGAGAGAGGATGTGAGAGAGATGTGGTGGGGAGATGAGAGGGAGGAGGAGGGGAGAGGGGGCAAAAGTAAAAATGTTGTCCATGTTAAATTGCTACGTGGTATCACTTATTTGGCAGTATTTCAACTCAGTGCTAGAATAACCAAAGCTTTCTCGGCAATAAGGAAAAAAACTGGAACTTTTCCCCCATAAGCATTGACTATGTAAGTGAGGAGTATTTAGGCCAGGTTCACTGTGCATAACTACGTAGCAGAGCCAATTAGGTGCTTCCACCTTCTGCAGGATTTGTCAACTTCTCCAAGTTAGTGGTCAGCATTGCTTTATTTTCGCGATTGGCATGTATGAAATACAAAGTAAACATTTATATGAACACAAGCCAAGCATTAATTGCATTGTGCACAGAAACCTCAAAAGCATGGATAGAGAACAAAGCAGCAACCAAGAGGAGAGATTTAAGAAATTGAAGTCAATTTGTGTTTTTATATTTCGGTTGGAAGCATCACTGAAACAACATGAACAGAAATTAGGAATCATTTGCTTTAGTGGTATGGTGGTGTGATGGAGGAAATTGAGAAATTCTCAGCTTGGTTAGCTTTGGGTCAAGAATCAGCTGTGAAAGCCTAAGCTCGATGAAGTATTAGGCTGAAGATCCAGATTCTGCAGGCTATACATGGTCAATGGAAGGAGCAAGCTGACAATCTTTTCCTTAACACGAAAACTCATTCTCTGACAGCAAGGAACCTTCAAGAATCTGAAGGTAGAAAGGCAAATTCTTCAGATTCTTTGCCCTTCAGTCATGTTTTCTAGCATGTCTTTGGCAGAACATGGCTGCCCTGCGCAGAGAGGTTTTAAAAACACAGCAGGAATAGGAAATGAGTTCATCCGCAATAATGAGGCTAACAATCTGTATGATTGAGAGCACACCAGGTGTCAAAAGGCTTTGGAAACAACAGATGCACCAAAATAATCCAATGAGCCTACAGGAATGGTATGTCAATTTGCAATAAAGTATAACAATATAAATCAATGTTTAATGGTCAAGAGGGAGAAAACGTACAGAGCAATTGAGTTTGATCAGATATCTCATTTTTTGTTCTTCTGAAGTCAAGCAATATCCATGACGTGTAATTGCACACACCTTAAAACAATTCACTATGTAAGGAAGCAAATGCAAGATTACAAAGTCCCAACTCTCAGAATAATACAGCACAGAAGAAGAATCTATACCAGTTTAGAGTATTGGCAAAGGTCTATAGCTTGGGTTGTGGATGAGGTTGTCAACTTGCTCACCAAGCTGGCTTGTTTTTGCTCAGATATTTCGTCACCATGCTAGGTGACATCATCCGTGGAGACCCCGCTGAAGCAATGTTACTCCACTCGGAAATTATATTGTCCGGTCCATTATAGCGAGTACTGTCATTTCATGATTTGATCTGTATGGGTTTTTATATATGAGGTCCAATTCTATACATTTGTTGATTGAAGTATGGGTGAAGAACCATGCCTCTAGGAATTCCCGCACATGTCTATGTCTGGCTTGGGCTACTATGATTACTTTGTCCCAGTTAAACTGATGGCCTTCGTTATTTAAACGTACCGATATGAAGGAGAGTTCGTCATGCCATTTTGCTGTTAGCTGATGTTCGTGTATTCTGATGGCTAGTTTCCTTCCGGTCTGTCCAATGTAATGTTTGTGGCAGTCATTGCATGGTATTTTGTAAACCACGCTCGTTCTGCATGTTGTGGGAATGGGGTCTTTAATCCTTGCCAGTATTTCTCAGAGTGGCTGTGGGCTTGGGGGCCACAATGATTCCTAGTGGTCTTGGGAGTCTTGTTGTCAGTTCCAAGATGTTCCTGACGTAGGGAAGTGTGGTAATTATGTTAGGTCATACAGTGTCCTCCTGTTATTGTCTGTGACACAGGCATCTACAGACGAACTTGTGGGGATCTCTGTTTTAGGCGAGAATCTTGTATAAGTGTTCTTCTTCTGCCTGGCATATTTCTGGACTGTTGCAGTGAGTGTTGGCCCATTTAAGGGCATAATAGGACACTATTTAAATGGGCCAGGACACATTGTAATTCTGGAGAGTTGCACCGGAAAGAAGAAGAACACTTATACAAGATCCTTGCCTTAAACGGATATCCCTGCAACTTCATCCACAGATGCCTACATAACAGACAACAGGAGGACACAGCATGACCTAACACACTTACCACACTTCCCAACATTAGGAACATATCAGAACTGACAAGACTCCTGAGGCCACTAGGAATCATTGTGTCTCAGAAGCCCACAGCCATTCTACAACAAACACTCAAGGATTAAAGACCCTATTCCCACAACATGCAGAATCAACGTGGTTTACAAAATACCATGCAACGACTGCCATAAACATTCCATCAGTCAGACAGGAAGGAAACTAGCAATCAGAATACACGAACATCACCCAGCAGCAAAACTGCACGAGAAACTCTCCTTAATATCAGTACATTCAGACAACAAAGGCCATCAGTTTAACTAGGACAAAGTAACCAGAAGTAGCCCAAGCCAAACATACACACGCACGAGAATTCCTAGAGGCATGGTTCTCCAACCATAGTTCAAACAAACATATAGAATTGGATCCTATATATAAACCTATACAGATCAAAACTGGAAATGACAGTATTCATTATAACGGACCAGACAGTAGAAATTCCAAGCGGAGTAGAGTAGCATCACTTCTTTGGAGGCTCCATTGATGTTACCTAGCATGGTGACAAAACATCTGAACAAAAACAAGCCAGCGTGGCGAGGAAGTCAACAACCTAATCTATACCAGTTCTTACAAAAAGCAAGTCATTTAACAAAACAAAGAACAAAACAGTACAGCAAAGGAGATAATAGGAGCTGCAGATACTGGAGAATCCGAGATAACAAAGCGTAGTGCTGGATGAACACAGCAGGCGAAGCAGCATCTTAGGAGCACAAAAGCTGACGTTTCGGGCCTAGACCCTTCATTAGAAATGGAGGAGGGGGAAGAGGGTTCTGAAATAAATAGGGAGAGGCAGATCAAAGATGGATGGAGGAGAAGATAGGTGGAGAGGATATAGATAAATTAAAGAGGTGGGGATGGAGCCAGTAGAGGTGAGCGTAGGTGAGGAGGTAGGAGCGGGATGGGATAGGTCAGTCTGGGGAGGATAGACAGGTCAAGGGGGGCAGGATGAGGTTAGTAGGAAGAAAACGGGGTTGCGGTTTGAGGTGGGAAGAGGGAATAGGTGAGAGGAAAAACAGGTTAGGGAGCGGGGGGGGGGGGGGGATGAGATAGGCTGGTTTTGGGATGCAGTAGGGGCAGTAGGCCTCCTCCACATCAGGAAAACCAAGTGGAGGCTTGGGGACTGCTTTGCAGAACACCTACTCGTGGCACTGCACCTCTCAGTCACGAACCATTTCAACTCCCCCTCCCATTCCCTCAACGACATGTCCATCCGGGGCCTCCTGCAACGCCACAACAATGCTACCCAAAGGTTGCAGGAACAGCAACTCATTTCACTTGGGAACCCTGCAGCCCAATGGTATCAATGTGGATTTCAAAAGCTTCAAAATCTCCCCTCCCCCTACTGCATCCCAAAGCCAGCCCAGCTTGTCCCTGCCTCCCTAACCTATTCTTCCTCTCATCAATCCCCTCCTCCCACCTCAAGCCACACCCCGTTTCCTTCCCACTAACCTCATTCCGCTCCCTTGACCTGTCAGCCCTCCCCAGACTGACCTATCCCCTCCCTACCTACACTCACCTCTACTGGGTCCATCCCTGCCTCTTTAACTTGTCTGTCTCCTCTCCACCTATCTTCTCCTCTATCCATCTTCAATTTGCTTCCCCCTCTCTCCCTATTTACTTCAGAACCCTCTCCCCCTCCCCCATTTCTGAAGACGGGTCTAGGCCCAAAATGTCAGCTTTTCTGCCCCTAAGATGCTGCCTGGCCTGCTGTGTTCATCCAGCTCCACACTTTGTAATCTCTGGTACAGCAAAGGAAACAGGCTCTTCAGTCCACCAAACCTTTTTATATTCATTCGTGGGATGTGGGCATTACTGGCTTGCTGGCATTTATTGTCCAATCCTTGTTGCCTTTGAGAAGGTGGTAGAAGGCTGCCTTCTTGATGGCTGCAGTCCACCTGCTGTGGGTGACCCACAATGCCATGAAGGAAGGAATTCTAGCATTCTGATCCAGTGACAGCGACAGAGAAGGAACAGCAATATATTTCCTGCACCAACACATCACGCCTTTAAGTCCTTCTCCATAACCTTGCAGTTTTGTTTTTCTTCAAGTGTTTATTTAATTTATTTTCATTCATAAGATGAAGAAATTGTTGGCTAGGCCAGAATTTATTGCCATCCCTAACTGCCCATACAGTGGATAAGAGTCAATCACATTGCTATGGATCCAGAGTCACATGTGGGCCAGACCAAATCAGGAAAGGGTAGCAGTTTCCTTCCCTAAACAACATTAGTGAATCAGATGGGTTTTGCTGACAACTGCCAATGGTTTCATAGTCATCATTAAACTCATAAGTCCAGTTTTTTTTTAAAAATGAATTCAAATTCCCCCATCTACCATGGCAGGATTTGAACCCAGGTTCCCAGAACATTACCTGGGTCAACAGTCCAGCAATAATATCATTAAGCCATCTCCTCAGGACAACTGATCCCAGATAAGCCCAAGTGCAAAAAGGTTAAGTGAAGCGCCTCAGCATCTTCCCAGGGTGTGGAATAACAGCATAAACTTGGAATAACTAAGTTCCTTGTCAAGACAGGAGCTGCCACTGTCACAAACCTAACTGTTTATTCCCTGCCCTTAGGCGAGCTAGATTTACAATTTTCTGTGATGTGGAGGTGTTGGTGTTCGACTAGGGCATACAAAGTCAAATTTAACATGACACCAGGTTATAGCGCCCTTGCTCCTTTCTATTTAGTTTATGAATGAACCGTTGAAAATATTCATGTAAATATGGAGAGCAAGCCCCACACATGTGGATTCTGGGAATCCATCTTAACAAGACAGCCCAGCTTTATGTTGGCGACTGATCCTTTACAATAGAATAAGGAGCAAGTACAATCTCTACACAATGCTATGCTGAAAAAAAATGCTCAAAAAAAAGGCAAACAAACGTCATAGTGATGATCAAGATTAAAAGACAGATCACCCTCCCCCAAAATCAGGAAAGATGTGACAAATAGTTTCTCTGTTGGAATAAAGTTTTGCTTTAGTGAGGCTAGAGAATGTTCTGGTAATTTTTATTCTGACAAAGTAAGTCACAAAATGAAAATAAAATGACAATGGAATGGACAGACCAAAAGGGACAAAAATACAGCAATTGCTCAGTCTCAAATTACCTACCAATGAAGTAGCAGCTGCAAAGCACAAGCATTGCCAAGAGCACGGCGAGTCCAAAGCTTGTTCGACTCCATGAAGTGAAGCCTTACTGTTGCAACACACAAATTATCATAATCAAAGATCCATCCCAACCTGGTTATACTCTCTTCTACCCTCTGTCAGGTAGAAGATATAAAAGTTGTTGAGATTGGTTGGCTCGCCAAGCTTGTTTCTTGAATTGCAGACATTTTGATACCATGCTGGGTAACATCCTCAGTGCAGCCTGCGATGAAGCATTAGTGAGTTTTCCTGCCTGGTTTTTTAAACTCTGGAATCCGTTCAGCTGGACTGCCTCACTGCTGGTTTTTCTTCGTGATGAAATGTATATGGCGTCGAGTTCAATGTGTTTATTAATAGCATGCTTCACGGAGTGCCAGGCTTCTAGGAATTCTCATGCCTAGCTTGTCCCAGGATTTTGGCATTGTCCCAGTCAAAATGGTGCTTCTCCTTGTCCATGTAGATTGAGATGAGTGAGTATTGGTTGTGTCTTTTTGTAGCCAGTTGGTGTTCATGTACCTTTGTTGTTAGTTTCCTTCCTGTTTGTTCGATGTAGTGTTTCTCAGTCTCTGCAGTTGTTCGCAGGTTGCGCTCTTTTGTTTGACATAGTTATCCCATTTTTTTGCCAAATTGATCGAGTTACACACATAGGTCTGCGATACAAGAAACCAGCCCGGCAAGCCAACCAAGCTCAACATGAGCTACAGATCTACGCCAAAACCTTAGGGGCCTACAGACGTAACACGTTCAAATTGGCAAAAAAATGAGAAAACTACACCAAACAAGAGAGCGCAACCCGCGAACAACTCTACGTCCTACATGGATGCCTCAGGAACCAAGTATTACCATACAGTGTGAAGTACAACCCACCCATCATCAAACCACACGGCCAGAAAACACCAGAACAAAAACAGCCACAAGATGGTAAGGGTAATGACAAACGACGCACACAACTGGCTCCACAAACACAACAGAGAAATTACACGCCAAAAAACGTTATTCCTGGAAGCTACCAATCAAGATTGGACAACGGACATGGAATAAGCCATTAACGTCAGCCGACAGACCCCAAGAGCCAAGACGACAGTCCCTTCAGGACAAGCTAACTATGCTTACCCACAAAAACGACAACAAAACAGACACACAGATAAGAAATCTCTCCGACAGGAAATGGTCAACAGAAGAAAGCCGTTCTCACCCGAGGACTGAACTACAACTGCAGGGACACCAACAAAACGGAATTCCTAGCCACACTAAAGACCAACAATATCAACGAAGAAACACAACAAACGATAAGACAGACAGTAATCCCGACACTAACCAGAAGGAGCGAAATCAATACCCTCAACACACAGGAAAGACAGGCCCTGTACGGATTAAAGGAGGACAAGAACATCACAAGACTAACCGCAGACAAAGGGCACACGACAGTGATACTAAATAAAAGGGATTACATCTCCAAGGCACAAGCACTGCTCTCCAATGAGAACACAACGGCCAGTACAAACTGACCCAACACCACAACCAGGCAACAAAATCCTCTAAGCACTAAAAAGGCTTAAACAAACAGGACAAATCAACAAAGCAGACTTAAGAATGAAACCTGAAGGAACTAACACACCCCAATTCTACAGCCTCCCGAAAAGTGCACAAGCCGAGTACCCCTTAGACCCATAGTCTCCCTACCAGGCACTCCATCACACCAAAGAACTACAAAGGAGACTCAAGCACCTAGTCAACAAGTCACCCCACTCTATTCACTCAGCCCAAGAATTCCTCAACTCCAAAGACATAAGGATAGACAATGAAGAGGCCGTAATAGTGTTTGATGTCACTGCCCTATTTACATCAATAGACATACCACTAACAAGGGAAACAATGACAATACTGCTGGAACAAGAACAAGACCCCAGTGAAACCATCTCCAAGGACAATATGCTCAAAACATTGGACCTATACCTCACCACCCACTTCACTTTCAACAACCAAAACATACGAGCAAATCAACGGGGCACCCACACAATCGTCCATCTCCAGACTCATAGCAAAGGCAGTGATGCAAACTTCTGCAAATCTAACCAAAACTATGGATACGCTACATGGACAACACCTTTGTCATCATTAAACAGATAAAATTAGAGGAAACACACAAACATATAAGACAGCCTCACCGGAATAAAATTCACCAGACAGGAAGAGAAGAACAAACAGCTCCCGTTCCTGGGCATCATGGTAGAGCACAAGACAAATGGGAAACTGCAAACCAAAGTACACAGAAAAGCCACACACACAGACCAGGTACTGAACTTCAACAGTAATTGTCCCAGCGCACGGAACTATGCCAAGAGGAAGAGGAATACCTCCTCCAGGTTTTCAGGAATAATGGATATCCAAAAAACTGGGTCAGAAGATGCCTACACGAACAACATCAGGAAGATACTACATGCCCCGACACACTCATCACACTACCCTACATCAGGAACACATCGGAACTCACAAGACAGCTACGACCACTGGGCACACAAGCCCACATCAACCCTAGGACAACTGCTCACCTGAACTAAAGACCCACTCCCCATCATGAACAGTACCAATGTCATCTACAAGATCCCCTGCAAAGAATGTGAAAAACACTACATCGGATAAACAGGAAGGAAACTAACAACAAGGGTACATGAACACCAACTGGCTACAAAAAGACACAATCAATACTCACTCATCTCAATCCACTTGGCAAGGAGAACCACCACTTCAACCTGGACAACACCAAAACCCAGGGACAAACTAGGCAGAGACAGGCGCAAGAATTCCTAGAAGCCTGGCACTCCACTAAGCATGCTATTAATAAACACATTGAACTCGATCCCATAGACATTCGGCTACAAAGGAAAACTGGAAGTGAGACAATCCAGCTCAACAGACTCCAGAGTTTGAAAGCCAGGCAGGAAAACACACCAATGCTTCATTGGAGGCTGCAGTGAGGATGTTACCCAGCATGCTAACAAAGCATCAGCAATACCAGAAACCAGCTCGGTCAGCCAACGAACATTAACACCCACAACCCGAGCTACAAATCTACTCCAAAACCTTAGGGATTAAAAAAAGAGTTTGAAAACGCACAAGCACAAATTCAAGAACGACTTCTCCCCCGTTGTTATCAGACTTTTGAACGGACCTCTCAAATGCTAATTCTGATCCCTCTCTCCACACCTTCTCTGCGGCTGTAACACTGTGTTCCGCACTTTGTTCTGCTACTCTGTTCCATACAAATGTATCAATCTGTTTGTACAGCACACAAAACAAGGCCTTTCACTGTCTCTCAGTACACAGACAATAAAATGATCAAAATAAGGTAACAAATTTGCACACAGCAAGATCCCACCAAAAGCAATGAGACAATAATCAAACAAACCGTTTTCATGAAATAGACTGAGGGATAAGTATTGACAAGGACACTGAGGACACTTCTTCAAAGTAATGTCAATGGATTTTGTTTTTATTTCCAGAGAAAGCAGATGGGACTCATTTTAACACATCTACTGAGTAATGGCACATCCAACAGAACAAGTAGAATCTTAGTTTAACACTTAAGCCAAAAAGACAGTACCTCCAAAGCAACACTCCCTCACAGTAGTGCCAGAATTTGTGCCCTCAAGGTCCGGCACACAACTTGAATCCACAATCTTCTGACTGGAGGCGACACTCAGGGCAGAAAAATGAATTCAACAATGTCTACAAATATAGAAATATTGTTAATATACTACACGTGTATCCTTCTTGAAAAGTGCTTTCCAGCCTAATAGCACTACAGATTATAAAACCAAGTGTATTTTCGGGCATTTTATTCAAAATGAATCAAGGTTTTATACCTCAACCATCTTTTCAGGAAGTTGGTTCTGGGCCTCATCCACAAGTTTGCTTCTACAAACAAACAACTGTTCTGAACATTAATATTTTCAGCGTGAGAAACTGGTTCTAATTTTAAAAATGGAAAATTCCTTTCAGCATCCAAAACATTGTAATACTTCTTTAAATAACACTTCATATAGTGGCTGTAATTCATTGTTAAAATCATAATATTTGTGCATTTTTCTAGTTAACACCACTCACCCCATTCTGCAGTAAAGTGCATATCTCAATATGCCTTTTGTAATTTTATATATGCACAGGGCAGTGAATGTAATGAGATATTTCCCACTTTAAAGCACATTTTAATAATGTGTTTTTGGTTTAGTGTAATTAGAGAAGAGACATCATACATGATTTCTGAAGAGTGGTCTCGACCCGAAACATCAGCTTTCCTGCTCGGCTTGCCGTGTTCATCCAGCTCTACACCTTGTTATCTCATACATGGAAAGCTTTATTGTAGGCATTGTGCATGTGAACATCACTACTGAGGCTTTGGCAAGTACAAGCTCCGATTGTGTCAAAACATGCAGCAACACTACAGGAACTATATTCAATGACGCTACTTAAAAATGACTCAGTTAAAAATTAAGAATGAGTACACAAATGCTATATTCAGCAAAAAGTATTTCAGTTAGAAATATTATCTATACAATACTGCACAATACCAGTATTAATTCAGCTTATTAAAACACACTATGAAAATTATGCATTTATGCTGTGTTGTAGAGCAAGTAGTCTGTACAATACATTAAACCAATACATAAATATAGGTTTTTAAATCTTAAAAGTGGCACAGCAGGAACATAACCAACCCTTAATACATGTTTTCTTATAGGAAAGTGATTTTGTGTAGCACATTCAGGAATATACAAGGAGGACTTAAAAGGAGGGATGGCTGTGGTTAGAAATTTGAACTTGGGCAGAAAAAGAATTTGTCACTCATCAGCTACAAAATTTGCAAATTACGATGCATATAACTAAAGACAAAGTATCTATTTTGCTCAATCATTCAATCAAGTAGGGTAAGATATGAGCACTGTATAATCTTTATTCCAGATTTGTAGTGAATTCATTTCTACCATCTGTTATAGTGGGATTCAAACCCACGTCTCCCAGACCGTTGGCTTCGGATTCTGGATTCGTGGACCAGTGACATTACCATTGCACTTCTAACCCCCTGCCACCCTCCACAACACCACCACCACCCCCCCCCCCCCCAACCCTGCTAAGACTGGAAATATGGAAGCGGACACCATCTGCTGAGGAGCAGTTTACGTAGAATACGTTTTTAGAGTACTCGAGAGATAACAGCTGGGGATGATGATGATGATGATCAGGCTGAGGTAGTATAAATAAGAGTAGGACCAAGTTACGACAATCCCGACCTACGCATTACAGAAAAACTGACTGCTGGAAGTTGAACAATAAATTTTGTTTATGTGCTATACCATGCTTTTTTAACACATGATGCACAAATGCTTTGGTAACTGATGAGCCCACCGAACTATGGAAATTACAGAAAAGAAAAACCCATTTCATAATAGTTTATTTTGCTGGATAATTCAAGGTTATTGCCCCGAGATCCAATTACAAAATCTAGGACTCTCAGCTGACATGAATTATTTAGCCTAATCTATTGGATTTGATTATGCACATATATTACACTCACAAAGGGCATCTGGGTTCCACTCCAATATTGCTTTGTTGTATGTGATAAACAAAGAAATCACGTCAAATGAGGATAAACACTGTATTAAGCACACTTGCCTTGGACCTCCCCACCCCCACAAACAACTCTACCAATAGCAAACACAGGGTTCACAGCAAAATAAGCAAACCAACTGCAAACTATCACAGCATAAAATCAGCACAAGGTAAAATATATAACACATCAGTCACTGCGTACATTTGCCCATGACTGCCCACCGCAGCCATTAGGTTATGTCTAGCAGTCCCTCCTGAATATTAGTATTTTCCATAAAGAATTCTGGGAGCTGACTTGGAACGTCTCAAGTCTGCAGCAATACAAAGCCACAGGGTCTGTAAACATAGGCCAGCAGTTTAAATGGTGACATGAACTGCAAACCAAAGCGTTTGTACATTGTGTTACTACTGGTAAATTATGACATGATGCCCAAGGAGCAGATGAACCCTAATATTTTTCATAAAAACACGGTGCAGTTAACCCAAGCACCACCAATACAAGACAAAATGAATGGCAACCTAAGAAGTTTGAGGTATTTCAGTGTGCTGCAAAAATGGGTCATTTCCAAAAATTCCTGCAATTTTCACAGTAAATTACTCCTGTTCAACCCAATCAAAATGTCCATGTATGGTCCTACATCTTTCTCTATGCAAAGAGCCTCTATTATATAGTCATCAGGGAAGAAATCTGGGTCCACATAATTTTCTAAAAAAAAGAAATTCCATGATTACATACTGGATAAATGAGCCTCTCCTTTTAAATTCTCACCATAAAAATTTCAGTTGTAATTCAATACACAGGGCTGACTAATTCAGTAAATGTGAACTTGCACTCTTTAAACCAACATGACTGTCGGAACTCTATGAGACCATTACTGTTTAGAACATAGAACACAGAACATTAGATAGGCAGTTTAGTAGAATATTGCTTGGAAACAGAAAAGGACAAAATAGGAAAAGTTAATGACCACAGAATTACAAGTTAATTTGGGATTACACTGTTCATTTACATTATATTTAATTCAAGCATCCATTTCTGTGGAATTTTCTTCTGAACTCAGTAAATGAAAATGGACGGTGGACATTAGCAGATTGATAGGTCATTTTGTTTATATTTCCTATCTCCTTAGACAAAACAGTGAATACAAGGTAATTAGCTGCCCATACGTATCACTCAATTTGCCAATTTCAGGTTCAGGGTAAAATGATCACTGCTACTAGCAACATTTCCTTCCTTTCTATTTTAAGTATATTCAAACAAAAGGTTTTCCCATCATCCAACGCACCTCCCCCCCTTGCTTCGGTGGTAATGAGGGTACACACATACAGTATCAATATTTCAACTTGGAGTCCAGGTGCATTGACTGAAGTTTGGTCAATTAGTAACCACGGGGGATGGATTTGGCAAATTAGTATGCAAATCCAAAAAATCTTTTGGAAACACTAAACACAGCAACTACTCAGCACACCAGTTCCCTGGAGACTGCTGCATCCAGACCAGGTTAATCTGAATTGATCAATCTATCAATGGTCACACATGGCAGCTGTCCTAATTCAGTTAATCTGCTAGCATTAATTTGTTAGTTTGACATTTCCACCATCCAGTAAAAACACGAGTTCACACAGACTCCCAAATGAAAGAAATTGCTTTCATGTAAACTAAATGCTGGGAGGCTGAAAATGAATGCATCAGAAGAGGTGCTGAAAATAATTTCTGAAGCTTTGAACAAACTCTAGCTGAGACAAAAATGTATGCAATATGATATTTTATTAGGCACTTTAGTTTTCATTATTTACTAAAGAGTTTTGATCCTAATCTTTATGCAAATTCACTCCAAAAATCTTTGCTAATTCCCACAAATAATTAATAAACAATAAACTCAGTCCAACACTGGAGTAATATACCTTTAATAAAAGACACAGGTATGAGAAATAGGGCATTGGTTCATTTTGTTTTTGCAAACACTGGTGCAAAATAGGATGGCAATTACAGACTGACGCATTAATGTTCTGCAAAAAATGAATTCAATTACATTCACAGAAACAGTTATTCCTTCAATCAGAGCAACTGACTGAATTCAAAAATCAGATTATGCAGTCTGTGACATGGTTTTTTGAATCAAACAACTTTGCCAGCATGCTACAGTCTGAGTGATATCCTTTCCGCCAGCTCACACTATATACCTCACATATCTGGCTTCTTATTAAAACAGGCATCTTGAAATGTATTTACAACACTGCTTACATTACCATAATCTGTCTGGGTTGTGTGTTTATTGATGTTAATAACATCAATGTACATTGTTATGACGCCAGCTAAAATTATTCCCAGACTGAAAAATCTATTCTTGCCCCTACTCATCTGTGGGATGTGGGTGTTCCTGGCTAGCCAGCATTTCTTGCCCATCCTTAGTTGCCCTTGAGAAGAAACAACAGATAATAGGTGCAGGAGTAGGCCATTCGGCCCTTTGAGCCAGCACCACCATTCATTATGATCATGGCTGATCATCCACAAATCAGTATCCTGTTCCAGCCTTATCGCTATAACCCTTGATTCCACTATCTTTAAGAGCTCTATCCATCTCTTTCTTGAAAGTATCCAGAGTGTTGGCCTCTACTGCCTTCTGGGGCAGAGCATTCCATATATCCACTCTCTGGGTGAAGAAGTTTTTCCTCAACTCTGTTCTAAATGGCCTACCCCTTATTTTTAAACTGTGTCCTCTGATTCTGGACTCACCCATCAGCAGAAACATGCTTCCTGCCTCCAGAGTGTCCAATCCCTTAATAATCTTATACGTCTCAATCAGATCCCCTCTCATCCTTCTAAACTCAAGCGTATACAAGCCCAGTCGCTCCAATGTTTCAACATATGAAAGTTCCGCCATTCGGGAATTGACCTCGTAAACCTACGCTGCACTCCCTCAATAGCCAGAATGTCCTTCCTCAAATTTGGAGACTAAAACTGCACACAATACTCCAGGTGCAATCTCACCAGGCTGCTTTGTCTTGGATGGTGTCAAGTTGAGTGTTGTTGTGGCTACACTCATCCAGGCAGGTGAGGAGTATTTCATTACACTCCTAACTTGAGTTCTAGATGGTGGACTGGCTTTGCCGAATCAGGGAGGTGAGTTAATCACCAGTGTTCCTAGCTTCTGACCTGCCCTGGCGGCCACTGTGTTTGTGTGGTGAGTCCAGTTGAGTTTCTGGTCAATGATAATCCCCAGAATGTTGACAGTGGGGGATAAAGTGATGGTAACAGCACTGAATGTCAAGGGGTGGTAGTTAGATTGTCTCTTATTGGTGATGGTAATAGTCTGGCATCTGTGTGGCTTGAATGTCACTTGCCACTTGTCAGCCCAAGCTTGGATATTGTCCAGGTCTTGTCGCATTTGAACACAGACTGCTTCAGTACCCGAAGAGTCACAAATGGCACTGAACAATGCACAATCGACAGCGAACATCCCACTTCTGGTCTTATGATGAAAAGAAGGTCATTGATGAAGCAGCTGAAGATGGCTGAATTTAGAACACTATACTGAGGAACTCCTGAGGAGATGCCCTGGAGCTGAGAAAGACAACCATCTTCCTCTGTGTCATGCATGGCTCACCAGAGAGTTTGCCCCTTGATACGCATTGATTCCAGTTTTGCTAGGGCTCCTTGATGCCACACTCATTCAAAGGCTGTCACTCTCAATTCACCACTGGAATTCAGTTATTTTGTCTATGTTTGAACCAAGGTTGTAATGAGATTAGGAGCTGTTGGGCCCTGGTGGAACTCAAACTGGGCATCACTGAACAGGTTATTGCTGAGCAGGTGCTGCTTGATAGCATTGTTGATGACACCTTCCATCACCTTACTGATGATTGAGAGTAGACTGATGAAGTGGTAATTGGCCGGGTTGGATTTGTCCTGTTTTGTGTACACAGAACATACGTGGGCAATTTTCAACATTGCCAGGTAGATACCAGTGTTGTAACTGCACTGGAACAGCTTGGCTCGGGGAGCGGCAAGTTCTGGAGCACGATTCTTCAGTTCTATTGCAGGAATGTTGTCAGGGGGCGTAGGCTTCAGTATCCAGTATCCCAAATTTCATGATATCACATGCAGTGAATTGAAGTGGTTAAAGACTGGTATCTATAATGCTAGGGACCACTAGAGGAGGCAGAGATAGATCATCCACTTGGCACTTCTGACTGAAGATTACTGTGAATGCTTCAGCCTTACCTTTTGCACTGATGTGCTGGGTTCTTCTACCATTGAAGTTGGGGATATATGTGGAACCGCCTCCTCCAGTGCACTGTTTATATGTCCACCGCCATTCACGACGGAATGTAGCAGGGCTCCACAGCTTAGATCTGATCCACTGGTTGTGGGATTGCTTAACTCTATCACTTTCTGCTTTCGCTGTTTGGTGTGCAAGTAATGCAGTTTGCTGGCTTCACCAGGTTGATACCTCATCTTCAGGTATGCCTGGTGCTGCCCCTGGCATGCCCTCCTGCACTCTGCATTGAACCAGGGTTGATCCCTGTCTTGATGGTAAAACTTGAGGGGAAGATATGCCAGGTCATGAGGTTACAGACTGTGCTGGAGTACAATTCCGCAGCTGTTGATCGCCTCATAGATGCCCAGTCTTCAGTTGCTAGATGTCTACAAGGTCTGTCCCATTAGCACGGTGATAGTGCCATACAATACGATGGAAGATATTCTCAACGTGAAGCAAAATCAATTTGGCTTGATATTTAGGTTTTTTTTTGTTTTAATAAGATGGCCTTTCACAAACACAAAATCACAATATTTCAGGTTTCATTCTAACAATAAGACAGAAGTTTATTATGCACTAGACTGAAATTAACATAGAATAAACTAAACTCTTTACATTCAATACAGATTTAAAGATTTTTAAACATATGGCAAAATACAATCCCAATAATCCGATCAGCACTCACTCCAGAGAAGGGAATTCTCTATCACATTCCTAACAGTCTTAAGAATCTGACAGTCTCATCCTTGAACCTTCACATAACTGTGTTTGAAAACTTTCACAGCTTCAAACAACCGATTCAGAGTTTTAAGCAAACACCTCTGATCTGGAACAGTCCTCAACTAAGGCAACCTATTTCTCAACAGTTCTAAACTATATCCCTTCTTCAAAAGCAACTATCACTCACATCCAGCTTCAGCCTAGACCCTCTGCAAATGGAAACAAAAAGGGTTTTCTTCAAGCTATGGGTGCTTTCCCTCATTCCAACACCAAGGTCAAAAAAATTCTAGAGCCTTCTACCTGAAACCTAATGAACAACTGCTTACTCTATCTGCTCAAAATTCACCCATTGAAAACAAACTCCAATACTCTCCACGAAGTTTTTCTCTTAGGCAGTGATATAAAAGAAATAAACATGACTAAAGAAGTACAAGCATATCATTAAACTCTTTCACAGGCATAGAAAGCCCACATGCTACTAATCCATAATCCAAAATAAATGATATTAAAATACAGATGGACCTCACAGCTTATATCATAATGTAACCAACTGACTGAACCCTGACTACACCGCATCTGAAGGTAGGCTGGATACTTTCACATCTGAAAATCACATGTTGTCATTATATGTAACTGTCTTTAAAAGGTATAGACCTATCTGCTCTGAAATCCATGCAATAGAGTAACAAGCATTACAAACCCTAACCGTTGTTTACGGATAAAGATGTACATCAATATTGACCAAAATGTCCCGAACGCAGAGGATGATTTTAGGTCAACAGATAGAAAGTAAGAGTCACAAATACATGGCCAAAAGAACGACAAATATGGAAAAGAGAAATACACACAAGGCGGCACTTTAGGCTCAATTTTGTCTCTTCATCCAAGTCCTCCCAAAAGTTTTCACATCAGATTTTCTATCTCAAGTTCTGCATTCTCACACTGCAGAGTTAAACTCTGGAAAGAATAAAATTGGGGAATTTAGATTAGATTAGATTCCCTACAGTGTGGAAACAGGCCCTTTAGCCCAACAAATCCACACTGTCCCTTGGAGCATCCCACCCAGACCCATCCCCTATAATCCACACACCCCTGAACACCACGGGGGATTCAGCATGACCGATCCACCTAGCAAGCACATCTTTGGACTGTGGAAGGAAACTGGAGCACCCGGAAGAAACCCACGCAGACGACATGGGGAGAATGTGCAAACTCCGCACAGACAGTTACCCGAGGCTGGAATCGAACCCAGGTCCCTGGGGCTGTGAGGCTGCAGTGCTAACCACTGAGCCACCGTGCTGCCCATCAATTTGATAAATTTGATCCAAATTGATTTGTGTTGGTAACACATGGTAGGTAAACCCATATTAGGGAACATTAATTTCACCTACCTTATCAGAGGTCAGCTTCATTTGAAGTCTGCCTCTCAAAGTAGAGTGGAGATCAAGATGTTGTCTGATTTTAATAAATTGATAGTTTTTCAAGCTTTAAAATTTAGACCACACAAGGTGACACAGGCCAAAAATATGTTGTTGGGTCTTCATTCAAAGCTGTCAATGGCAAATCCCATTATACAACAGTGTTTTCATTCAATGTCATATTGTTTTCTTTCAAAACAGTCAAACAACGGGACAGCACGAGGGGTATGGAACAAGGTATGTGATGGCATGGAAAAAAGCCGTGGGATGGGGATGATATTAGATGGATGAAAGGAATGGCATAGGAAGAGTAAAATCGGAATGTAGAATTTAAAGAAATACTTTTGAAATAATAATACAAATTTCACTGCAACAGTTATGCACATCTATGCTAGTAGTGAATGGAAGACAAGGCTTCAGTCTCAGAGACTACTTTTACTACGGTACTTTGATTTCTCTTGATCTCCAACACTTCTTACAAAATAAGTTAACAAGGAAAAGTATTGAGGAATAAACTGGCCCAAAACACAAGTGGATTTTACAAAGAAAATGGCCGAAGGATGTGCTAGGCAAAGTAAAAATAGATGATTCTCTGGGGGGTACTGGCTTATTGGGTTAAAAGGCCTTTTATATTTCTATGAAGAATGACAAACTGTTGTGGTTTGTTAGTATTGGGCGCCAAGTGTGCACATGTTCTTTCTGTCCGCAAAGAACAGATTCATACAGAAGTGTGCAAAAATTTGGGCCCAACTGACAATCTTCATCTGGCTGTGCACCTATTTCTTCATGCACTCACGATTACATTGCAAATATCCAACTGCAGAATCATATCAAATGTCAGACATCGTGTTGGGGGCTTTGCAAGTGCAGGCTAGTTAGGTACAGTCAGTACTTTGTTGTGAACAACCAAAGGAATATGCTGTTTGACACAACCCCCCAATTTTTGGGCACAGCCAACCTAGCTGGATCACACCAACAATGAAACTCATATCCCACATTATTCATTTGTTTGATGTGTAGAACATCTTTTTGAGTTGATGGTAGGATCCTTTTCGTGGAGAACTTAGCTTGTGTTGATATTGCATACAAACACCACAGAACAGCTAGTTTCACCTGCTGCTCAAACTTGAGATATTTACCCCTGCAGAGCAATTGGAGTTAAGTGCATACTTTTAAGAATGAAAAATTATGACATTAGACTCAACCATGAACTTGCTTAACAAATAGCAAGAAATTCCCTGATCAAAATAGCCATTAAACTACAGATTAGCTTTAATGCGCTCAATTTCAGCCTCAGGTTTGCAAAGTCGACATTTCCTGGGCCCTCTTAATAAGGTTGACGATAAAGTCAGCTTTAAAAAGAGTGTGAAACTGCAGAAATCCCATGCCCATATTGACTTGTGAAGGTAGGTTTTCAATAGATGAGAAGAGAACCACTGGCCAATTTCTCAACTAGGGCATCAATGAAAGGGATCTTATTTGACTGCTCCATTTCAATGGTGGAATGGAGTCCTTTGTTACTTACAAAGAAATTCTTACATGCAGCTGCAGATTCATAAAAGCAGCACCATTATCTACACTTGAAAATTTGCAAGGGATAAGGTTTGCTGTCATTCTGTCAAATAAACAGTTCTCATAGCATCCAAAGACATTTAAAAGAGCTGGGCCAAGTGGAAATCCCACAGCAACACTTTTGCTTTGGGCTTACTGGTGTTGTTAAATTGAATTCAACTGTGAAAGTTGCTGAACTCATAGGTTCAATGAAAACGGATTAATACAACAGTGGCAGATCTAGATTGCTGTCACACAGTCCTACAATACAGTTGTATTTGCACTTTCTTGAACAGTACATTGATGAACAGGCTAGTAATGTCAAAAGAGAACATGTTATCAAAATGCAAGTCCTGTATGGCCTTTTCAAAAATGAAAGCATCATTCACTACGTATGTGGAAAACTTGGTCAAAATCAACTGTGGCAAAGATACCCCACAACCATGAATTGTATCAAGCAGTACATCCCTTCATCAGTCCCAACATGCAAGTTACTTATCAGTCAGCTAGTCCATGCTTAAATCTTACAACAGTATCTAACATCAGATGATATTCAGCAATTGGAAAACAGTTGCTAGATAATCCTGACTATGAAAAGAATTATGCTGGATCAATTTAAGATTATCAGTCAAACTCAAAAGTATGACACTTGTGCAGCATACAGGAAGCTGAAACAGTCGAACCACAACACTGTTAGTACAAGCAACTGAACATAGCACGTACATTAGCAATTACCATGTCATTAAATGTCATAGTTTAGACTATTCCATCTCAAAAACAGTTGAAATCAAACAGTTTACATGAAGTAAAATAATAGCACTGATTCTAAAACAACTCGTATCTCTCAGATATCTCACTAGCATTAATTCACAATGAATGGCTAAACCAGTGAACCTTTTTCAGAACATATCGCAAGAACCATCAAAATACCAAATTTTGCCACAAAGCTGTATTCACCCGCCATCTTTCAGCACACCATAGATTTGATTCACAGAATCCCGTGTGTGGAAACAGTACAGTTGGTCCAACACATCCACATCGTCCCTCTGAACAGCATCCCACCCAGGCCCTGTATTTCCCATGTCTAACACAATTAACTTAAACATCTCTGGGCACTATGGGCAATTTAACACCTACCCTGCACATCTTTGGACTGTGCAACAAAACCCAGAGCACCCTGAAGAAACTCACACAGACACTGGGAGAATGTGCAAATTTCTCACTGCCAGTCGCCCAAGCCTGGAATTGAACCCAGGTCCCTGGCGCTGAGACATCAGTACTAACCCCTGAGCCACCGTGCCATTTCAACTACAAAATTTTTGGATTGGACAGAAGCCTAACACTGCCAGAAGCAGGAATGAATAAATATAAAAGAGCATAAACATTGGCTACTCCACGAGAATCATAACAAAAGTGAACAAGGAAATTTCCAATCCATATATGAGCCTTTAATGCACAATGAACTCGATAACACGTCTAAATTTGAGAATCATAGAATAGTTAAAGCACAGAAGGCCATTCAGTCCGTTGTGTTCATGCCCAAACTCTACAAGTGCAATTTGGCTAGTTCCATTCCCCAGTCCTTATCGCAGAATTTTACAACTCATTTTCTTTTAAGCAAAGGCTATCTCTCAACGAAAGCCACAACTGAATCGACCTCTTCCAAATTTTCAGACAGTGTTTTCCAGATTCTAGTCACAAGATACATGAAAATACTCCTTTCAGTTACAAAATGGCATCCATACTGTATGTGCCCATTTCTGGTGCAAGCTGCCCTAGATGGCACTTTGGGTACGTTCGCAGGGCAGACACTGGGAATACGTGTGTGAACTGTGCAGAACAGGCAGATTTCACTTAAACCACGCCATTTGACTTCCACACTCCAGCTAGCACTTTCTCTCAATCTTGCTTGGTTATAAGTTTATTCAGCTACAGGAACAACTAGTTGCTACCACTATCTCAGGCTGAGGGGAATCATCAATCCCTTTGAAGTGACATCTAGAATTCCATTCTAATGTACTGCAAATAACTTGGACTGTGCTTGGTCTTGAGATATAAACAGAGATAACAGATTATAGGTTTAAAAATTCCAAAACTATTACAATACTTGTATTGGAGCTACGATGCTGATTACTGAACCTTATATTGCAAAATATTCACTGATTAACAAATCGCTCACTAGTGCACACTGTCAGCTGCCTCAATGACGTCTAATTTCATAGTACCAACAACTTATGCTGCACTGCTGCCACCTTCTGGAACTGATGTCAAAAAGGAAAAGTGCAGTGACATCTTCGAATCTTCAAGCGCTGGAGTGTTTTTAAATCGAGAAATTGCCATTATACCCAATTTTGCACTGGACATTTCTGAATTTAAACCTTATTCATAGTTATTTAAAAAAACAGGAAAGGCACCTCAAGCCAATTCCATCATTCAATGAGGTTGTGTCTGTCTATATCCTAACTCCATCCATCTGACATCATTTCATATCCCTTATCTCTAAAATAGCACAGCACAAGAGAACATTGACTGGCCAAGCTCCAACAGATTTAAATTAACTTAACTAGCACAACATAATGCAGGAACTCAAGGAGACCACATGGCCCATCAAGTCTGCACCGCCATTCAGTACAATTGTGACTAAGGGGAGGTGGTTGCACTGTAGTAGCGTTGTTGGACTAGCAACCCAAAAGCCCCGACTAGTGCTTCGGAGCAGCTGGCGGAATGTAAACTAAGCTAAATCATATTATAACTGAAAAGTAGCTTTAGTGCTAACGAACATGACAATATTCATTTTTTAAGAAACATATTAGCCATGATCAAATGGTGGAGTAGACTCAAAAGGGGCCAAATGGCCGAATTCTGCTCCTAAATCTTAACAGTCTTATATCTAACCTCAGGCTTCAAATCCACTTATCAGCCCACAAGCCTTACCACTTAATTTCCCAAGACACCAAAACTGTTTTCAACAATGCAACATACTATGGAGTAGGAAATTTCAAAAAGATTCCCAATACTTTGAATCAAGACTTTTTTCTTCATCTCAGTCCTAAACAATTAAACTATACATCATGAGGCAATGCCCATGTTTTCCATTCTACTTTTTTGTGCTATTCCATTTTCTGTGGAAAAGTTCCTGACTTCTATACTGTTCGTGTGTAAAATATTTCCTAATATCTCTCCTGAATGACGGACTCTGACTTGAAGATTACGTCCACTTGGCCTTGGTTTTCCAAACCACAAGAAAAGTCCATATCAAATGCTAAAAGGTTGAATCTAGGCAACCCTTAACCCTTGTATCTTCCAAGAATTCAAGCTTAGTCTATGTACGAGGTAAATCTTTTATAATGATCTCAACATAAATTCAATAAGTACCATTGGTGGTGCAGCTAAGGCACTGAACAACTGTCCGGGAATTAGATAGCAAACAAAAGAAAACCGATTCAATCCACCATGAAATTAAGGAGGAGTTGCATAAACATAGGGCACAGGTCCCCCGTGGCTGCAATAGTCTATATTGTACACAGACCTCCACATGGCCAAAAACTCAGCGGAATATAAAAGTAAGGTAATAAAATGTGAGGCTGGATGAACACAGCAGGCCAAGCAGCATCTCAGGAGCACAAAAGCTGACGTTTCGGGCCTAGACCCTTCATCAGAGGGGGTTCTGGAATAAACAGGGAGAGAGGGGGAGGCGGACCGAAGATGGAGAAAGAAGATAGGTGGAGAGGAGAGTATAGGTGGGGAGGTAGGGAGGGGATAGGTCAGTCCAGGGAAGACGGACAGGTCAAGGAGGTGGGATGAGGTTAGTAGGTAGGAAATGGAGGTGCGGCTTGGGGTGGGAGGAAGGGAAGGGTGAGAGGAAGAACAGGTTAGGGAGGCAGAGACAGGTTGGACTGGATTTGGAATGCAGTGGGTGGAGGGGAAGAGCTGGGCTGGTTGTGTGGTGCAGTGGGGGGAGGGGACGAACTGGGTTGGTTTTGGGATGCAGTGGGGGAAGGAGAGATTTTGAAGCTGGTGAAGTCCACATTGATGCCATTGGGCTGCAGGGTTCCCAAGCGGAATATGAGTTGCTGTTCTTGCAACCTTTGGGTGGCATCATTGTGGCATTGCAGGAGGCCCATGATGGACATGTCATCTAAAGAATGGGAGGGGGAGTGGAAATGGTTTGCAACCGGGGAGGTGCTGTTGCTTATTGCAAACCGAGCAGAGATGTTCTGCAAAGCGGTCCCCAAGCCTCCGCTTGGTTTCCCCAATGTAAAGGAAGCCACACCGGGTACAATGGATGCAGTATACCACATTGGCAGATGTGCAGGTGAACCTCTGCTTAATATGGAAAGTCATCTTGGGGCCTGGGATAGGGGTGAGGGAGATGGTGTGGGGGCAAGTGTAGCATTTCCTGCGGTTGCAGGGGAAGGTGCCGGGTGTGGTGGGGTTGGAGGGCAGTGTGGAGCGAACAAGGGAGTCACGGAGAGAGCAGACAAGGGTGGGGATGGAAAAATGTCTTGGGTGGTGGGGTCGGATTGTAAATGGCGGAAATGTCGGAGGATGATGTGTTGTATCCGGAGGTTGGTGGGGTGGTGAGAGAGAACGAGGGGGATCCTCTTAGGGCGGTTGTGGCGGGGGCAGGGTGTGAGGGTTGTGTTGCGGGAAATGAGGGAGACGCGGTCAAGGGTGTTCTCGACCACTGTGGGGGGAAAGTTGCGGTCCTTGAAGAATTTGGACATCTGGGATGTACGGGAGTGGAATGCCTCATCGTGGGGGCAGATGCGGCGGAGGCAGAGGAATTGGGAACAGGGGATGGAATTTTTGCAGGAGGGTGGGTGGGAGGAGGTGTATTCTAGGTAGCTGTGGGAGTCGGTGGGCTTAAAATGGACATCAGTTACAAGCTGGTTGCCTGAGATGGAGACTGAGAGGTCTAGAAAGGTGAGGGATGTGCTGGAGATGGCCCAGGTGCACTGAAGGTTGGGGTGGAAGGTGTTGGTGAAGTGGATGAACTGTTCGAGCTCCTCTGGGGAGCAAGAGGCGGCGCCGATACAGTCATGTGTGTAACGGAGGAAGAGGTGGGGTTTGGGGCCTGTGTAGGTGCAGAAGAGGGACTGTTCCACGTAACCTACAAAGAGGCAGGCATAGCTGGGGGCCATGCGGGTGCCCATGGCCACCTCCTTTGTCTGTAGGAAGTGGGAGGAATCGAAAGAGAAGTTGTTGAGGGTGAGGATGAGTTCAGCCAGGCGGATGAGGGAGTTGGTGGAGGGGGACTGGTCGGGCCTGCGGGACAGGAAGGAGCGGAGGACCTGGAGGCCATCTGCATGCGGAATGCAGGTGTATAGGGACTGGACGTCCATGGTGAAAATGAGGTATTGGGGGCCAGGGAATCAGAAGTCCTGGAGGAGGTGGAGGGCATGGGTGGTGTCACAGACGTAGGTAGGGAGTTCCTGGACCAAAAGGGGAGAAAATTGAGTCCAGATAGGTGGAGATGAGTTCGGTGGGGCAGGAACAGGCTGAGACAGTGGGTTGACCAGGGCAGGCAGGTTTGTGGATTTTGGGAAGGAGATAGAAACGGGCCTTGCGGGGTTGGGAGTATAAAAGTAGGTTGCCATTGCAAGCGTGGAAATATTTGATTAGGCAATGACAGTGTGCCACAAGTTATGAGCTATGTTAATACCCAATACCACAATTAGATGTGACTTTGCTCGCTGAGCTGGAAGGTTAGTTTTGAGACGTTTTTGTCACCATTCTAGGTAACATCATCAGTGAGCCTCCAATGAAGCGCTGGTGTTATGTCCTGCTTTCTATTTATCGGTTTAGTTTCCTTGGGTTGAAGATGTCATTTCCTGCATTGGTGATGTCGTTTCCTGTTCTTTTTCTCAGAGGATGGTAGATTGGCTCCAAATCAAAGTGTTTGTTGATGGAGTTCCGGTTGGAATGCCATGCTTCTAGGAATTCTCGTGCATGTCTCTGTTTGGCTTGTCCTAGGATGGATGTGTTATCCCAAAGTGGTGTCCTTCCTCATCCGTATGTAAGGATACTAGTGACAGTGGGTCATGTCATTTTGTGGCTAGTTGATGTTCATGTATCCTGGTGGCTAGCTTTCTGCCTGTTTGTCCAATGTAGTGTTTGCCACAGTTCTTGCAAGATATTTTGTAGTTGACGTTCGTTTTGCTTGTTATCTGCATAGGGTCTTTTAAGTTCATTAGCTGCTGTTTTAGTGTGTTGGTGGGTTTGTGGGCTACCCTGACGCCAAGAGGTCCGAGTAGTAGGAAATGACACCACCAACCCAAGGAAACCTAAACAGATAAATAGAAAGCAGGACATAACACCAGCCCTTCATCGGAGCCTCACTGATGATGTTACCTAGAATGGTGACGAAACATTTGAAAACTAACCTTCCAGCTCAGCAAGCAAACTCACATCCAGAAACTCAACCTGAGCTACAAATCTTCTCAAAACTCACTACCACAATTCGAAATTATTCATTTCTCTCTGATTTAGAGTTAGAGGTTTACAGTTGATTGAAAGCATTCAATTTATCTAAAATAAATCTAAAGCAATTTCAAATGACCTGACTAAACTGGTTCAGTTCTCAGAATTAACTTAGAAGTCAGAGTGCATCTCATTATCAGGTTAAAAGTTAACAATGAAATAGCCAAAAAGTTCAAAGCATTTAGGTGAGTTCTGTGGTTTAAAAAAAATCATACTATTTTGATGTGGCTGACACAACCACTGGTGCTTCCTCCATTTTGAAGACTCCTGACTTGGATTACAAACACAGGACGGAGATTGAAGAGCAAACACTAAATTAGCCAAGTTTTCCTTTAATTTTTTTTTAATGACGCAAATGTCAGAAACATGATTCCATAACCTATGCTGATATTTTGAATCTTTAGGAAGTTACACCTTTCAAGTAAGATGTTAAACCCAGAGGCCTCGCTAGATTATGCTGTGGATGAAAAAAAAGTCCCATGACACTATTCCAAGCAAAGAAAGGGAGCTCTTCCCAGAGTCCTAGGCTAACACCTCTCTCTCAACCAGCATCAGCAAAGCGGGTTATTGGGTCATTTATCCCATAACTGTTTGCTTGAGATGGTTTTGCCCAAGTTGGCTGCGGCATTTTCAACAGTATTGCAGGCTATTGGCTGTAAAGCACATTGGGTTATTCCAAAAACCACTAGGTGAAGGCAAGCTTGTTTTCTTTCCTATCAAGACACATGACAAAAAGGTTCAACAGGCAGAGTGACAGTAACAGTTTGAAGAATCCTACTGATTTCTGGGACAAAACAGATGGTGGAAGTCCGCTTGGTAATAAGTCTGCTCCTCGCTAGGTTATACCAGCGATGAAAGGAAGATTACAGACCTCAAATGGGGGCAGGCTGAAAAGGCCTTCTATAGGGGGCCTAATCAATCAGCATGGAGATGCGTCAAGGCAGGGTTTTCAGCCACCTCCATCCTATCCAATTTGACGCTTTCCTCACCTCCAACCTTGCCAGAAGGAAGGCATTAAATACTGCCTAATGGATTTACCCAGGCAAAGTACAAAATCTAAAAAACAAATCAGATATGATACAGTAGAAAAGCAACACTAAACCCAAAAAAATCAGTTCCACATCCAACTCCAAAATTTAATTAGTTCATATCCCTTCATTTCAAAAAGGTGGTGAATATTTTTAAGGTACAGGTACATAGATTCTTGATTAGCAATTGGTGAAAGTTTAGCAGGGATAGGAGAGAATGTAGAGTGATCAAATCAGCCACAATCTTACCAATACTAATGCAAACATAAGGCAGTTATACAACCTGAAGCATTTTAAAATTATCAAATGCAATCAAGGTTGTAAACCTCAGTTCAGGTGTAATTCGAAACTTTTTGTGTGATTTGGATAAATTAGAATAAAAACTAACGCTGTAGAAATCAGCTTTTTAAAAATAATCCAGACAAATATCTGATTAAAATAGGCATAGGAATACTAGCTGACAGAAACGTGTTCAAATCCTGAATCCAGTCCAATGAAATCAGAGTAAGTGTCACATCTGGAATATCGATTCCCAGCATTTTTCTGATTCTCTCCTATTGGAAGTTTACTCATGGTTGTTTATTTATGACAGAAACTGTAGGATCTCAGAAGATTGTCAACATACACTATTGGGAAGTGATGTGGGTACTCCTCTCTTTCAATCTGTTTAACATAGTTGAACCTGAACTAGCCAGCTGTTCTAGACACAAGCAATTCTACCTTGAAATGAATAGGGTCTTCAAATACCATACTGAATATCCTCAAGGTAACCACTGATCAAAAAGTCAAATTTGGCAATGAAAACTCCAAGACTGGCTTCCTCTCAAACACCCAACTTGCTCTGCATGATGTACCCCTGAGCCATACACGCCACCAACCCAGACAGGGTTGCTAGTCTCAGCTGAGCATCAGTGATAAAAATACATATAGAACAACAGAATTGTATGATGCTTACTGAAAATCATCCCACCATTTGACCCAGAATTTGTGTTTGGTTTCTGCAAGAACACTACGTTAATTATATTCTGTGGGCTTGCCCTACAG
The DNA here is from genome assembly GCF_030684315.1 of Stegostoma tigrinum. Classification (NCBI taxonomy): domain Eukaryota; kingdom Metazoa; phylum Chordata; class Chondrichthyes; order Orectolobiformes; family Stegostomatidae; genus Stegostoma; species Stegostoma tigrinum. Next base: position 16,321,888 of record NC_081360.1, on the reverse strand, counting down.
CCCACAATTCTTCATTCCATCAGTCACTTATCCAAAATTCCTTTTGAAGCCACTGTTGCATTTGTGTCTCCACTACGCTCTGGGCCCTAACTGTTTGTTGCATAAAAACAAAATCTCATGCTATCCTGAGCATTTTTGGATGGAATTGGATGTGGAGAAAAACAAAAAACAAGTAAAAAATTTCCTGGTTCCATTTTTATCCCTTGTCAGAAGTTTGCTCTGTCGGAGTCAAGTGAGGGGCAGATCAGGGTAATCCACAAAGGCTGCTGTTGTCAAGTAGCCTGCCAACACAATGTGCAAACATAATAATTAAGAATTATCATCCTGCAGAAGACCAGTGAGCAATGCTCACAGAAGCGAGCCAGTTGTCATCATCCTTGAGAAAAGAAGGGTAAAATGGAGAAGGTTAATGGAGAGAATTCTTAAAATGACCCTTGAGAGAAAAAAAGGCTCTTTATTCATAATGGGCTTTGCTGGAAAGCTTAAGTTATATCATAAGCCTGTATTACTTCAAACATACCAACTGAGGGCAGCATTTAAACACTTGTACAATGTAAACTACAAGCAGCAGCATCGTCACCCCTGTTACTACAAAATAGGTACAAAAACTAACAAATGTATGAGGCAGCTTCAGTAAGCTTGGATAAGTGAAGTGCACTCAACACAAATAGCTCAGTCCTGTGTGTCACATCAGCTTGCTTTTCTCATGTAGTATTGAACAAAAATTCTATGTACCTTCAAACCAATGGGCAGTTTGCTAATTCTAGGCTTAATGTGGCAACTTCCACGTTAAGTGATTTACTGGGCATTAAAAGCACCATGTGCAATAATCAAAAAAAGTTTCTGTTAATCTAACATGTATAATTTTTGGCAGGTTCACCTGCCATGAATAAAACATTAAAATGCCCTTTCCATAAATGCATTGATAATCAAAATTCATGCATTGCCAGATGATGGGTGAGCCCAGACAGCTACAGTAGTCTTAAATAAACTTTGGCAGTTTTAAATCATTTACAAGTGGGCTATTTATAAAGTGCTCCTAGACTTTTTAAACTGGCAAAATGCTGGCAAAAAAAGTCAAATGTAATCCGTTAGTGCCCAAAAAACTCAATGGCTTAATATCCATACTCTCTGGGGACAATCCTCTGAGTAATGTAATGTCTGCTTACTTCAGTCTTAAATATACAACTCTATGTTGAGACTGCAACACTAAGTTCTGGATTTTCTAACTAAGGGAAATAGCCTTTCAGCATCCAGAGTATCAGGTTTTCCCGTAATCTTTTATGGTGAAAAATGATCACCGCTCATTCTTTCAAACTCTGCGGATATTAGCCTATTCTACCTTATCTTTCCTGTTAGAATAGTTTGTTTCTATTGGTAGTACATTTTCCTGCAATAGCTTGTATGAGTGTTTTTTTTGAAAGACAGTTTTTCCACTGGAAATAGCTTCTTAAATATATTCTGTGTTTAATTGTGTTTAAAGGGGTCATGACATTTGGTGTTAAATGTTCTGACGTGAAACAACAACATTTGAAAATAACTATCACACATTACATAAAGATGATAAAATACTTCAGAGAAATGGAATGGTAATATTAAAAGTTCATGCACTGATACTGACAGCTATCCATAACAGAAGATGGCTGATGATGTTATTTATTTCTAAGTTTTGTTTGTAAAAATTGCTTTTCTTCAGATCTTGGGTGGCAATGTGCTGCCACTCCATATTAATGCTGAGTATTACAACAGATGTGTTTTCAGTGTTAGAAGCCTCATCCACCAATTTGAATTATTCAATTAACATACCACAGGCTCCTGTGAGCTTTGTTCAGTCAATCTTATTCAAGACACGAGGTTTGAGTGAAATGGGAAGTTATGCTGGAGAATTAGTTCATTACGGTCCAGATAGCAGTTACAGAGTCATAGAAATGTACAGCACACAAACAGACACTCCGCTCTAATATCAAAACAGATATCCTAAATTCATTTCTGAAGAAGGGTCTCGACCCAAAACGTCAATCTTTCCTGCTCCTCTGATGCTGTTTGGCCTGCTGTGTTCATCCAGCTTCACACCGCGTTATCCTAAATTCATCTAGTCCAAGTTGCTAACATTTGGCCCACATCCCTGTAAACCCTTCCTATTCACATACCCATCCAGAAGTCTTTTACCTGTTGCAATTGTACCAGCCTCCTCCACTTCCTCTGGCAGTTTCATTTCATACATGCACCACCCTCTGCATGAAAACGTTTCCCTCAGGTCCCTTTTAATTCTTTCCCCTCTTATCCTGAACCTATGCCCTCTAGTTTCTGACTTCCCTACTCTGGGGAAAAGACCCTGAACATACATCCTATCCATGCCCCTTATGATTTTATAAACTTCCATAAGGACATCCCTCAGCCTCCAACGTTCCACGAAAACAGCCCCTTAGCCTGATGCTCCAGGGAAAACAGTCCCAGTCTGTTCAGCCTCTCCTGAGAGCTCAAACTCTCCAATCGCAGCAACATCCTCGCAAATCTTTTCTGAACCCTTTCAAGCTTCACAACACCTTTCCAAGAGCAGGGAGACCAGAACTGAATGTATTATTCCAAACTGGCCTGACCAATGTCCTGTGCAGCCACGACGTAACCTCGCTACTTCTATACTTGCTGTATTGACCAATAAAGGCAAGCATACCAAATGCTTCATTACCAATTCCACCTGTAAATCCACTTTCAAGGCACAATGAACTTACACTCCAAGCTCTCTGTTCAGCAATACTCCCCAGGATCTTACCCTGAAGTGTGCAAGTGTTACCCTGATTTGCCGGTCAAAAATATAGCACTGCATATTTATCTAGGTTGAACTCCATTTGCCACTCATCTGATATAAGATCCCATTGTACTTGGAGGTAACAGTCTTCACACCCACTTTAGTGTCATCTGCAAATTTACTAAACATACCTCTTATATTCACATCCAAATCATTTATATAAACACTGGCACAATCTCTTTGAAGATGACACTCTGTTAGATTGCATGATAGGAAAATTACGCGGTGCAGAACACCAATTCAACAATAATGCATTCCACCCTTGGCATTCCTTCCCCTTTAAGGCCACCTACAGTCATCACTTGGTGCAAGACACCAAACAAATTGCTCTTAACTGTGCTACACTCTGACGTGTTTTGTCTTCTTCAGCCAGGCCTAGAGTCTGAAAATAAAATATATTTTGCTATTTCCAGCTTCAAATCATTATAACTCAATGAAAACACAGGAGTAACCATCACAAAACATGTGAATTAATCAAAATGCTAGTATTAATCAATCCCATACATCTGAGGAAATGTTGCTCACTTAACTGGTTTTAATGCTGACTGAACAAATATTTATTGATATCCAATTTATACATTCTTTGCGCAGAAAGTATTAGACAGGCTAAGCGGAAGTTTCACTTCCTTTGTATCCATATAGATTCATCCAAGACTCAACTTCCAATTCTTAATCAAGTTCAATTGTGCATTAGTGTTGTGTGTGTTGGCATGTTAATTTCCAATGTACAATCTTCATATTTAATTGTCAATTCACTTCAGCAAGACACAGCTACAAATGTAATAATAATGATTCTGATTCATTCTTTTATACAAATGTCAATAATTGCTAATGGCAAATGCAATGTTGACTACTTTCAGCAATGATAAACAAGAGACATTACAATCATCTTTAATGTCACACATCTGTTTCACAAGAACAAATCACTGATATTAAAGAGAGTGTTTTCAAAACAGTCACCAATAAAACATTAAAAATTACAGGGGAAAAATAAGAATAACTTTTTATCGTCCATAATACTTTTAAAAATTCACTTTGCACAACTGTGCTAGGAAACACCTGGTAAGGGTGATCATATTCCTTTATGGTTTGACTAATAATAATCCCTCAACCAACAAACATCCTGCACATTAAAAAACTGAAAGTTTGCTGTGCTCAAACTGATCAATGTGTTTCCTATAACACAATAGTGACAGAGAGCTTCAAATGCTTCAATGACTGTAAAGTAGCTTGCGAATGTGCAATGCTCATGAAAAGTACTATAGAAATGCAAATCATTTTCTTAGAATTAAATAAATTCCACAACCATGATGTCTAATCATTGATACCACACTATTTCACTCACTACAATTCTGTGAAATCTCAAAATATTGTACTTGACCTCCTGCAGGTGTTCACTACAGAAACCAATAGGAACATTTTAGAACAACGAGTAACTAACCAAACTGCTACATTGAAAATCTTGCAAAGACTGTAAAGTAATGTAGACAGCTGGGCTGAACTCAAAACTGTGCTTAACAATGTCCAAAGACATAGGTCCTTAAGTTAAGTCTGTAACTTGCTAGCTCACAAACGGACAAATGGATCATCTCAAAATACATGCCATGGCTCTTTCGGACATGGAGTACAAAATGCAACCACCGAATGTCGGAAACTTACCACTTTAAATGCTTTCAATTGGAAAATGGCAGGTTTGTTCATTTGCAAGTGGCTGACCCTGTCGTTTTCAAACTCTTACCACCCATTATATAATTGCCTGATGCCCATTTCCAGCCAGAATGTTCAAGGAAACCTAGAAAACCAAACTTTCTGATCATTCAAGGTGGTCCCAAATAATTCCAATGGTCGGAAATAATCAAGGCTGGAACTGACAGATGGTTCTTGTTTCCCATTTTCATTAGCCTTTGACTCCCATCAAATCATTTTCCTTCAAAATAGCGGCCTACTTGGAATGTTAAAACAAAAGCAAAATACGAAGGTAATAGAGTCATGACTTGAGATACACGGCACAGCAACGGACCCTTTGGTTTAAATCATCCTTGCCAGCCAACCAGATATCCTATATAAATCTCGTCCCACATGTTAGCATTTGGCCATATTCTTCTAAACCCTTCCTATTCATATATCTATCCAGCTACCTTTTAAATGTTGTAATGGTACCTGCCTCCACCACTTCCTCTAGCAGATCATTCCATGCACACACCACCCTGTGTGTGAAGAAGTTGCCCCTTAGGTCCTGAGGTATTTGACACCAAACAGCAGAGAAAGTAGTTGTGAAAGTTCACTCCTGGGTCAGATAGCAGTGTAGGTTTCTTTCTCCACTGATTCAACTATCATCATGTGGTCACTGCCTTTATCTCCATTCCTCTTTTTTTGAAAAAAAGTGCTGTTATTTTCATTTTCCCCCTCCTACACAGTTCCAAAACAATGCAACAATTTATAAAAGAGTAATTACTGCACTTTTCATCAGAACTGGTTCTATTAACCCCATCAAAAACATCTGGTCTTGCTTCTTCCTGTTTTTCTCCCCCAAGCCCATATCCAAAACATTGTTCACTTCAGTCACTTGAAGCACTTCCCAATGCAAACAGAACAGGTGTAAAATCTATGTGGGGCTCTCCACAGCACTGTCAAAAGCCCATCAAACACATCGGATGGAGGCTGCACAGCCCCTTCTCCAATCCAATTTTTCACTATTTCAACTATTGATATGTTTATGAACAATACTTTTCCTGTTTCAATTTCAAGAGAATCTTGGCTTTTTGTTAAATTAACAAAGATACAAAAAAAACGTGGAGATCATGAAGAAACAAAGAATCAAACTGAAAAGTCAGCAGGAAAGAACACTTGCAGCTTCACTCAAGATATTAATAGCTCCTGCAATTCCTGGTATTATTCACAACTGTGTTATTTGGCTTTGCTCAAAAAAAAGCAAGAGCTATCAAGACAAAAAAACTTGTTACATCACATTCATCACAAGGGCCAGTCCTTAAAAAATACAAGCGTTTACCAAACCTTAGAAAACACTAAACGAGTGACTTTGGGTTTACAGACAACAGAAACAAACTGAATTACGAATGCATAAATCAAAGCTTTAGAACAATACGGCTCAAATTTCTAGGTTACATCACCTTTGATAATGTAAACCAAAAGAACTGCAGATGCTGTAAATCAGGAACAAAAACAAAATTGCTCAAAAAACTCAGCAGGTCTGGCAGCATCTGTGAAGGAAAGAAACAGTTAATGTTTCAGGTCCGGTGACCCTTCTTCATTTATATAGATGTGTGTGAAACTACCATCAGCTTGGCTCATCTCGTTTGCCATAACTGTCTATCTTCTCTTTGATATTAAACATACTGAGTCACAGGTATGGTTAGTAAGTTAGCAAATAACACTAAAATTGGAGGTTTAGCAGGCAGCAAAGAAAGTTACCTGAGTGTACAATGGAATCTTGATCAGACGGGCCAATCGGCCGAGGAGTCGCATAAGGAGTTTAATTTAGAAAAACGCGAGGTGCTGCATTTCGGAAAGGCTAATCGGAGCAGGACTCTTACACTTAATGGTAAGGTCTGAAGGAGTGTTGCTGAACAGAGACCTTAGTGTGCAGGTTCATAGTCCCTTGAAAGTGGAGTCACAGGTGGATAGGATACAGGTGGTGATATTTGGTATGCTTTCCTTTATTGGTCAGTCCATCAAGTACAGGAGTTGGAAGGTCACGTTGTGGCTGTACAGGACATTGGTTTGGCCACTTCTGGAGCATTGCATGCAATTCTGGTCTCTCTCCTACATGAAGGATGTTGTGATACCGGAAAGGGTTCAAGATAGATTTACGAGGATGTTGCCAGGGTTGGAGGGTTTGAACCAAAGGGAGAGAGCTGAATAGGCTGGGGCTACTTTCACTGGAGAGTTGAGGCTGACGGATGACCGTGTAGAGATCCATAAAATCATGAGGGGCATGGACAGGGTAAATAGGTAAGGCCTTTTCCCTAGTGTGGGGGAGTCCAGAACTAGAAGGCATAGGCTTAAGGCGAGAGGAGAAAGATTTAAAAGTGGCAACATTTTCACACAGAGGGTGGTGCATGTATGGAACGAGTTGCTACAGCCAAGTGGTGGAGGCTAGTGGGATTACAACACTTAAAAGGCATCAGGGTGGTTATGTGAATAGGAAGACTCTGCAGGGATATGAGTCAAATGTTGGCAAGTGGGATTAGATTTATACAGGCTATCTGGTCGGTGTGGAAACAGGCCCTTCAGTCCAACTCGCCCATGTTGTATACTGCTATAACTTTATAACATGAACAATCTAAGCAACTTTTTAAAACAAAATCACTGCAGCAACTAGTGAAGATTAAAAAGTGAGTATCAGCAACACAGATAAAATATATTTTACTCTCTACTAATTGTTATATCATTAGTCTACTCTGGGTCATTACCTGTCCGACTGAAAACAATGAAGACAATCTACAACAAAAATAATGCACCTTTATTCAAGGCTCTGCAAAGCTGCTGGCAATGCTTTGCTTGTTCAACAACTTAACAATTTTAATCTTTCAGAAGGACAGCATTATATAAAAGATTGAATTATGAAAGTTATAAAATAATAGAAGCCATTTCCCAACCAATGTTACTGAAGCCAATTAAGAGACTCTATGATAACCTGGCTCAAGCTAACTAACCCAGTACACGTCAGATTGTGAGAGAACAAGGTATAGAGCTGGATGAACACAGCAGGCCAAGCAGCATCACAGGAGCAGGAAGGATCATTTTTCGGGTCTAGACCCATCATCAGAAATGGGGGAGGGCAAGGGGGTTCTAAAATAAACACAGAGAGGCGGGGGGTGGATAGAGGAGAAGATAGGTGGAGAGGAGACAGACAAGTCAAAGCGACGAGATAGAGCCAGTAAAGGTGAGTGTAGATGGGGAGGTAGGGAGGAGATAGGTCAGTCCAGGGAAGACAGACAGGTCAAGGGGGCAGGATAAGGTTAGTCGGTAGATGGGGGTGGGGCTTGAGGTGGGAGGAAGGACAAGTTAGGGAGGCGGATACGAGCTGGGTTGGTTTTGGGATGTGGTAGGGGGAGGGGAGATTTTTAAGCTTGTAAAAGGGCTCACCTTTGTCCCTCTCCACCCACACATCAACGCATACCTGTCACATTTGGACATCGAGCAGTTTTTCTGCTGCCTCCACCTCCATGCTTACTTCTTTAGCCATGAACCGAACCCTCCCTCCACTAACCTCTTATCCCGGCTCGAAAACAAGCCCTCCTCCTGGACACCACCCCAAGGCCTCTTACCCTCCCTCAACCTCTTCATCTGCCGTCGAGACATCAATCTCCTCAACGTCTCCACCCCTCTCACACACTCCAACCTCTCCCCAGCAAAACGTGCAGCCCTCCGCACCAATCCCAACCTCGCCATAAAACCCGCGGTCAAGGGAGGCGCAGTTATAATATGGCGCACTGACCTCTACATCGCTGAGGCCAGGCGCCAGCTCTCCAACACCACCTCCTACCACCCCCGGATCATGACCCCACCCCAGAGCACCAAACCATCATCTCCCAAACCACCCACAACCTCATTACTTCAGGTGGCCTCCCACCCACAGCCTCCAACCTCATCGTTCCCCAAACCCGCACCGCCCGCTTCTATCTCCTTCCCAAAATACACAAAACTTACCCCCCTGGTCAACCCATTGTCTCCACCTGGTCCTGCTCCACTGAACTCAGCTCCACCTATCTTGACTCCATTTTCTTCCCCTTGGTCCAGGAACTCCCTGCCTACGCCCTCCACCTTCTCCAGAACTTCCAATTCCCCAGACCCCAACACCTCATTTTCACTATGGACATCCAGTCCCTATACACCTGCATTCCCCATGCAGATGGCCTAAAGGCCCACTGCTTCTTCCTGTCCCGGAGGCCTGACCAGTCCCACTCCACTGACACCTTCATCCACTTAGCCAAACTTGTCCTCACCCTCAACTACTTCTCTTTCGATTCCTCCCACTTCCTACAGACGAAGGACGTGGCCATGGGTACCCGCATGGGCCCAAGCTATGCCTGCCTCTTTGTAGAGTATGTGGAACAATCCCTCTTCCATACCTACACTGGCCCTAAACCCCACCTCTTCCTCCGTTACACACATGACTGTATCGGCACCACCTCATGCTCCCACGAGGAGCTCGAACAGTTCATCCGCTTCACCAACACCTTCCAACCCAACCTTAAGCTCTCCTGGGCCATCTCTAACACCTCTCTCACCTTCCTGGACCTCTCTGTCTCCATCTCAGGCAATCACCTAGAAACCAACATCCATTTCAAGCCCACTGACTCCCACAGCTACCTAGAATACACTCCTCCCACTCTCCTTCCTGCAAAAATGCCATCCCCTATCCCCAATTCCTTTGCTGCATCTGCTCCCAGGATGAGGCATTCCACTCCTGCACATCTGAGATGTCCTAGCTTTTCAAGGACCACAACATCCCCCCCAACCCGCAGTGGTCAAGAACGCCCTCGACCTTGTCTCCTGCATTTCCCTAAACTCATACTTCACACCCTATCCCCGCAATAACAACCAAAAAAGAATCCCCCTCGTCCTCGTGTACCAGCCCACCAACCTCCGGATCCAACGCATCATCCTCCTACAGTTTCACCATCTGTAATCGGACCCCACCACCAAAGACATTTTTCCCTCCCAACTCCTGTCTGCTTTCCGGAGGGACCACTCTTTCCGTGACTCCCTTGTCCGCTCCACACCCGGCACATTCCCCTGCAACCACAGGAAGTACTACACTTGCCCCCACACCACCTCCTTCAACCCTATCCCAGGCCCCAAGATGACTTTCCATATTAAGCAGAGGTTCACCTGCACATCTGCCAATGTGGTATACTGCATCCATTGTACCCGGTGTGGCTTCCTTTACATTGGGGAAACCAAGCGGAGGCTTGGGGGCTGCTTTGCAGAACACCTCCGCTCGGTTCGCAATAAACAACTGCACCTCCTAGTCATGAACCATTTCAACACCCCCCCTCCCATTCCTCAGACGACATGTCCATCATGGGCCTCCTGCAGTGCCACAATGATGCCACCCAAAGGTTGCAAGAACGGCAATTCATTTTCCGCTTGGGAACCCTGCAGTCCAATGGTATCAATGTGGATTTCACAAGCTTCAAAATCTCCCCTCCCCCTACTGCATCCGAAAACCAGCCCAGCTTGTCCCCGCCTCCCCAATCAGTTCTTCTTCCCACCTATCCTCTTCTCCCATCTGAAGCCGCACCCCCATTTCCTACCTACTAACCTCTTCCCGCCCCCTCGACCTGTCTGTCCTCCCTGGACTGACCTATCTCCTCCATCTCTACACTCACCTTTACTGGCTCCATCCCTGCCTCTTTGACTTGTCTGTCCCCTCTCCACCTATCTTCTCCTCGCCTCCCCTTCTCTCCCTATTTATTTCAGATCCCCCTTCCCTTCCCCACCATTTCTGAAGAAGGGTCTAGGCCCGAAACGTCAGCCTTCCCGCTCCTAAGATGCTGCTTGGACTGCTGTACTCATCCAGGTCCACACTTTGTTATCTCGGATTTTCCAGCATCTGCAGTTCTTATTATCTCTGACACATCAGATTAGATTGCTTGGTGTCACGTTCGCAATGGTTTTACCCAGTGAGTTAATAAGGGCAGACATTCTGGATGCTCTGTTAAATAAGAACCGCCTGGAAATGGTACATTCTCCAATTCTATTCAGAGAGATCTCAGGACAGTAAAATCCCTTTTCTCAGGGCATTGCTATCTGTGCGTCATTAGCAATATCCACAACGTGACGGGGGGGGGGGGGGGGGGGGGGGGTGTTTTAAAAAGAAAGTGCAGTGACTCCCCATTTTCTCCACCTGACACCTGCAGATTCTTCCCACCAACTGCAAGTTTCTCAATGGAGTTACCAAAGCTAACAGAATGAGAAAGCTGAAAAGGGGAAATGACAGTAATTGAAACGTCTCTTGTGCCAAGGTCTATAAACCTACTGACAGATAGCTCCGTGCTATTATATACCAAAATCAGAAATGTCTGTCATCTGGTGCGTCATGTTAGTGACTACCACACATCATTCAATTTCAGCATCTTAATACAGCCGATTCACTCAATTATGTACCAATGGTTCATTCAATAAACATGGTGTGATAGCTACCAGTTATCCAATCTGGGAAATTCCCAGCTTCAGTCTGGGTTTGACGGCAGTAGAGAAATAGGATGCGACACAACTTTTGAACTGGTCTCACTGTTCCTGGGGGAGGGCAGTAACATTAATTTCTCCTTTTTCTACATTCCAAGATTCTACTGAATTAAAAATAAATCAACAGTAAATCACTGAACATACAAAGGAAAGTGATGGACTCTCACTGCACATTCCATGTGCATGAAAATTAAATCTGATATCATTTAATCATCTGTGCACATGACTTTGGGGGCTTGATTTTGTTGCATGTTTTGGGACCCCAACACAGAAACCAAATGGGGTCTCAAGGTTGCAAGACCAGCATTACAATCTTCTGGGAGTTTGACTCAATGCTGATCTATTCAAGGAACCACTTTCTCTGCAGTCCCATTGGAGCTGATGGGGTGCTGCTGAGAATAATCAAGAAACATGAGGGTTCCTCTTTGACATGGAGACACTCTCACTGACCAATACAGGCGACCCAAATGAGGACTCCCCAAACCAATGAAGTCACCAGAATCGAGAGAAAAATCACTCTAGACATATTTACTGATAAGGTGTGTAACCCTATTACTGGGTACAGAACTTCCAGCCTGCCATTCAGAGGACACCTCAATTGAGTTGGTGTGCCAGGACATGGCATAGTTTAGGGACTAAAGCCCCAACCAAGTGTCAGTGGAAAAACCAGCATAATATGGACCTTCAGGTAGGGCCTTAACTGGACTAACTGACAGCCCATTTCCACGAATAGGCACCCGCTCCACCCAACAGACAAAATGGGCCCAGAAACCATAACCACTCTCCCCTACATCAAAGACATTTCCGAAATGACTGCCAGACTACTCGGACCTCTTGGCATCAGGGTAGCCCACAAACCCACCAACACACTAAAACAGCAGCTAATGAACTTAAAAGACCCTATACGGATAACAAGCAAAACGAACGTCATCTACAAAATACCTTGCAAGAATTGTGACAAACACTACATTGGACAAACAGGCAGAAAGCTAGCCACCAGGATACATGAACATCAACTAGCCACAAAATGACATGACCCACTATCACTTGTATCCTTACATACAGATGAGGAAGGACACCACTTTGATTGGGACAACACATCCATCCTAGGACAAGCCAAACAGAGACACGCATGAGAATTCCTAGAAGCATGGCATTCCAACTGGAACTCCATCAACAAACACATTGGCTCCAAATCAATCGACCATCCTCTGAGGAAAAAGAACAGGACATGACATCACCAATGCAGGAAATGACATCATCAACCCAAGGAAACCTAAACAGATAAATAGAAAGTGGGACATAACACCAGCGCTTCATCAGAGGCTCACTGATGATGTTACCTAGAATGGTGGTGAAACGTCTGAAAACTAACCTTCCAGCTCAGCAAGCAAACTCACATCCAGAACCTCAACCTGAGCTACAAATCTTCTCAAAACTCACTACCAGTAATCTATGTACTACATAAAAGTTAAATGAATGACATGTTTACAGGCTACCTAAACTAGATGAGTTATTCCACAGAATCCTTGATGATATATCAGCAAATTAATGTTTCAGCACAGATAACAAAGTGCGAAGCTGGATGAACACAGCAGGCCAAGCAGCATCTCAGGAGCACAAAAGCTGACGTTTCAGGCCTAGAACTTCTCTGAACGGGGGGTCTCGGCTTGAAATGTCAGCTTTTGTGCTCCTGAGATGCTGCTTGGCCTGTGTTCATCCAGCTTCACACTTTGTCATCTTGGATTCTCCAGCATCTGCAGTTCCCATTATCTCTAATATTTCAGCACCTCTTCATACAAGAGCTGAAACCTGCAAATGTGACCTATATATTCAAATAAAGGAATGGAAAGCTAACCACAGTGGTTGACATTAACAGCAGGCCAACTCAAGTTTTATTGCAGACCGCTGATGTCCACCTGAGTTGTACAAGTTGGGCAAGTCAGGATGGTTTTAGGAAACAGATGTTGTTGTCTCATTTAACAAATGGAATTCATTGATTTCTTCAAGTAGCAGGCAAGGCTCATTCTCAACACAGAGCAACACCAATTTCTAGAAGACATTAGTTGAAGTTCTATTTGATATTTAGATAAAAGAAACTAAACACAAAGAATCGAAAGTGATGTTAAACTAAAACAGTGTAACCTCGCACGGCTTTCTGGAGTGATCCCCTTGATGAAGTACTGTATTCTTGTTATATCATTCTTTAACTATCATTTTAACAATCATTCCTTTTGAGGTGTCATTGACCAAGTCATTTACTCGTAAAAAGGCCAAAGCTATTAAGCTTTCTTTTATTAACTGCCTCTTGTCACTGAAGATGGGAAAAAGTAATGTTTTCACTTGTCAGTCTGTCTTATAAACAATATTCTCAAAAACTAATGGACGGACTTCAAATAAACATGGCCCATACATAGGGTATGGTGAAAGAAAGAGCAAAATAGTATTATGATCCCAGTTGATAATAACTCTGGAAAAGTCAGATCCCGGAGTGAGATCTCACTTGATGGGCCACGAATTATATTTTTCATTTTGTTTACTTTGGAAGGCAAGCACTGAACTTTTTCACAGAAGGCCAGCAATGTATTCTTGTCAAGAGAACATGAAAACTTAATACGTGAAAGAAAATCACAAACCATATGATACTAAATAAGAACTACTGAAGCTACCTCACAAACATCATAAAGAAAAGTTCATCCTCATATCTCAGAAATACCCTTATCGACACAAAGGTCGCCCCTATCCTATGTTGAAGCTTCTTGCTCAGATGGGGTGGGTGTAATTGGTTTCATTTTACAAATTGCTGTGTAGAAAGGCCCTTAAACAAACTTTACCCTGCTTGCTTATCATTGGTTCTCTGAACTCATGTCTCCGACAGTTTGTTAAGACATCTTTCTCTGACAACCTTCGGCTTCTGGAGCTCTCTTCTCATTGTCTCCAAGCATTTGGGCTTGGGAATCATTGATAAAAGCAGATCTGCCAATAATAAGACCGTCTCTCCGTTTCTGGCACCTGTCTCTCTTTGGTGGTGATAAAATTCAATTTGGCAAACCCCATATCATCGCCCAGATGAGTTGCTAGTCTTTAGTCAAAGTCATAGGATTTCTTGTAAAAACTGTTTCGAACTCAATGTTGATTACAATACTTTTATTTTGATTAAAAAAGTAAAATCTTCACATTACTGAAAACCTAAAATTTATATTTCCTCTACTTTGGGCCCAAGGTCTCAAATAATAAAATATTATGGACTTTCATTAAATTGTTTTCAGCAAACACGACAATCTGCAAATTGCATTTTTTGTAGGTTAATAGTTCATGGATAATAAATTAATGCTGGGTAATGGGAAAAATTGACTGTCAAGAATGGTCTGTGTGATTTCACTCAAAAAGTTGATTGTCCTACAATATTGTACCATTTGTAATTACTGCCAAAACCGGAGAGGAATTTTCAGGGGGAGGCTGCTGGATGAGGGCTGGCCTGAAGGGGGATGGAAGGTCTTAAATAAAAGATTTATTTTTACAACTTTGTGGTTAGAGAGCAATCAGACAGGGAAAAGTCTCAAAGAAATGAATCATTGTATTAGCAATGTAATAACACATTGTGGTCAGTAATTCCATCAAAGCTGCATGGTTGTGTGTCTACCAAGTTTGCGGACATGTCAATCAATGTGTTAGTCCAGTGACTTCCAGTCCCATAAGTCAGTCCTGTATTGGGCCTCTGAGGTCTGAGCACTAAAACATAATGAGTGTGAGAATGGATTGTGGCAAAGGTACATACACTACTGAGCATCCTTGTTCTTCTGTGCATGTTCAAGCAGCAAGTGATTAGGATCTAAATTGGACTGCCTGGGAGTATGGTGGATGCAGGTTTAATAGAGGCTTTCAAAAAGGAATTGTTATCTGGAAAGGAAGAATGTCTGGGGCTATGTGGAGAAAGCAAGGAGCCAACACTTGGTAAAGCAGTTCCTTCACAGAGCCAACACAGTGACAACGGTCAATCAGCCCAATTTACAATTCTACAATTTAAAGATTCTTCGATTATGTACTATTTCCTGCTGATTTCTGCATGCATTTTTCCCACTGAAAATTAAGAGAACCAGCCGCTCTTTAAATACACAAGCAAGGTCAAGCTAGACAGTTTTCCTGTTTATACATTTATTCTGAGGAAATGCTTATTTTAATTAAGTGTCACCAGTCTTGCATGAGTTGTTCCCAATTTTGTGCAAGAATGGAGTTAGATAAGGGTTTAGAATTTGCAGTTAAGGTTTTACATACATATTATATATGTGTGTCACCCGCATAGGCTGCGCAAGGGAATTCACCAGACACAGTGTTCAACAGCACAGACATCTCCATTACATGAACCTTGGAAAAACAGAGTAGGAACTAAGTGAGCTAAAAATTCATTCATGCAAGGACAGTACACAGTAAGTTCCATTTTAACTGTCTCATGTGGTTTTACTGTTAGATATAAGCATACTGTAAGATAGGCCTGAAAAATGTCTATTTCTCTCATTCAGTTCTTTAGCTCCTTTCTTCTGCCTTGGAGCCAAGCCAGTAAACCCAAGAAGAATGTTTGTCCCATGAATACCCGCTAGTCTCTTTGCATCTTCACGTGGAGTAATACATTCCTGATAAAATGCCTCATGAAAAGATGATCATTGCTGAAAAACAAAGAAAGCTCAGTACTTTTTCATGGGGTGGGGGGGGGGGGGGGGAGTAGTTTAGTAAAAATAAATATTGCACAAATTATCCTTGAATTTACAGGCAAAAGAGGATCCACAAAGCTGGTGCACTTGCAGGAAATTACACAACAGGAGAGCATAGGAAGCTGCTTTTTGGATCATCCAGTCTACTCCAGCTCTTTCAAACAAAAATCAGGAAAAATGCTGGAGAAACTCAGGTCTGGCAGCTACTTTGTAGAGAGCAACAGAGCTAACATTAAGGGCAAGACACCCCTTAGGAATCTGAAGAACAGTCACTGGAATCAAAATGTTGATTGTTTCTCTCTCCACAGATGCTGCCAGATCTGTTTGTTCCACCAGTATTTTCTGTTTTTATTTCAGATGAAGCATCCATAATACTTTGCTTTTTTTAAAAAAAATCCAGCTTGTGACATGCTATCCTCATTTCCCTGTAATTTTGTTTTTCAAGTTATTTATGTTTTAGACACTATCTGGGCACATAATGCTTGCAAGTGGAGTTAGAAATGTGTAAGCACACTTAAGATAGGATGTGGACAAGGCAACATCATGGCAGAGAGGAATACGTGCACAAACCTAATAACAATACTCTTGCAGAATTTGTAAGTTTATTCTGTTGATGTACAGCACTGCTTTAACATGGTACTTTCAATTTTAAACTCTACATACTCACCAATACACTTCCATCTAAAGGGATCACAAAATACTTAACAGGTTTGTTGCTAGCCGCTATTGCTTGTAAGTGCTTTCTGAAAATTCCTTGTACTTGGTTGAAACTGGAATAGTCTACAGG
This sequence comes from Stegostoma tigrinum, assembly GCF_030684315.1. NCBI lineage: Eukaryota > Metazoa > Chordata > Chondrichthyes > Orectolobiformes > Stegostomatidae > Stegostoma > Stegostoma tigrinum. Next base: position 16,305,366 of record NC_081360.1, on the reverse strand, counting down.
ACGAGGACTAACTGGTGCTGAAGTAATTTTCTGTTAACTTACATGTTTATGCTGAATGTCGTTGCTTCCAGATGGCTTGTTTAGGGCTTTCATCTGGGAATTCTGCATGACTAGGAGAATGAACGGAGGCCACACAGCACACAACACATAGCTAAAAGGAGACAGATGAAGGCTGGCGGCAAAAGCTTGAAAAGGCTTCATTTCACAAGAGAAATCATGACTGAAATCTGTCAAAGGGCACAGAAGTTATTTATTGAATGACAAAGGTTATCTACTCACAACATGGTCATGCCTGCAGTATGCAACAGTTTTGATTATAATAGAAACAACTCCAGTGTACTTCTGACTCATGCAGTGGATGCTCAGACTGCTGTCACCAAGGCCAAGAATAATACTGTTCAAACAGACTTCCAGGATATCACAACAATCCTTCAAAAGTACTCTTAAAGCACTGGCCAGCAGCAATAGCCTTCTTTCTATGAGCTCCTACCACAGATAGATCACTGTCAATCCTATTCTACAATCACCTAGTCTAAGGCGCTGAGCACAGTTAAAATGAAATTAAATTTCCACTGTCAAGAAAGATGCAACCAGGTTCCACTCTGTACCTCCCCTCTCTAACCCGTCAAGTCAACGTTGTTAAGGTCAGGAACTCAACACACGAAGACTTGCAGCCACAAGCAACTGCAGGCTTTGATGTGCTAATACAGTTTCCAACAGGTTAGAACAATTAAGCACTATTGATTTGGAAAGAAGCCATTATTCATTGAATGCATGGCTCACCATATGCACAAATTTGAAATAAACCAGAGCAATTTCATGAAATCTATTTCTCATCCTGTAATGCATATGCCGTTTTGCCACTCACCTTTGCAATTATGAACATATTTTAGAGATAGAGATAATATTTGAATTTAATGTATTTGTTCTCATTCCTGGCATTTAATTTCCTTTGATGTGTTGCTGGTGCTCTCCAACAAGGAATTGACAATTGGTCCAAATATTTGAACCCAACCCTCATTCGGGTGACATTTGGTCCAAACAGAAAGATTGGTGATCATCAATTTTGGTGTGAATAATTATTCTTTAAACCACAAGTATTCTGACAAGAACGTAATTAAATTAATAAATGTCATTAAATGTCAAACAAGAGGCCATCGAATTTAAAGATCACCTGTTTATCTCCACAAATGCAGCCTGACCTGAGTGCTTGCAGTATTTTCCATTACTAATTCAAATTTCACTTTTGCTTTGTCATTAAATGGCAATCCATATGCAGAACTACAAAAAAAGGTGAGGGATTTCATTAATTATTTCAATATCAAGAAATAAAGAGTTTAAAAATGTTTTGATCATAACCAAGTTATTAATCATCCTAAGCGGAATATATCCATAATTGCACCACTTCGCTTTAGAGGAAGGCCGTTTAAGTTTATTGCCAGTAGCCACTTTGGGACCAAACCTGAACAGCACTGTAGAACGTATGACTTTGCAGATCTGTACTGGACAAACATGAAGTGAAGAAATTCTCTTTCCCTCAAATCCCTCAGAGATTTTAGCAGTGAATTACTCTGGCTCCAGCTTCAACTGAAACTCATCCAACTTCACCAAAACACCTCATCTAATTCACAACCAGCTGGTCTGTAGAACTAAACCAGTGCCATTATTTCCTAGGAGTAAGTTAAAGAAAACATTTGTGCAGACACATTTATTTAAAGGATATTGACATGACTTGACCAACCAATATTGTTATTTGTAAACCTTGTAGGACAGACATTTAAATCCAATTTGACAGTATTTACTCCCAACTTTATTTGATCACTGATGTTTTAACAAAAAGATCTTTTTCAACATGGAGCAGTGATAGCCCATTGTCTATTTTCACTGTGTAATATAAATTCTTAGTTTGCAGTAAACACAGTACAGTCGCATCGTGGAGCGGGATTGCTAAACTGAGCAGCCCAGCTAGTCACAGAATGCCCATATTTTTCAGTGTCACTCTGGGCTGCAATAGAAACCAAGTAACATTTGTATGAATTACCATACATACGGGCCTTGTTGGTCACATCTCTCAGGTGGTTGCTTATGTAGATTTCCATCCACCTCTATCAATAGGTCAAATAATCTGATGGTGCGGATCTTGCTGCTCTTTAATGCACAGTAAGTTGAAAAACACAGTCTCAGTAACAGGTTTATTCACCCTTATCAAGCTTGAAGCTAATTAGCTTCCTCTTTAGTTATAGCTCCTGTTCCGTAAGATGCTTTTGTCTTTTACTCTTTCAAGACTTCTTAATGAAAGCAGCACACTTAATTAAAACTCCAAAGAAATGAATGAAAACTAAACATCTGTAGTTAGAACAGCACATTATTTCAGTACTTCCCATCACTTGAAAACTCTCACTTAAAAACTTTGCAAAACTTTCTCACAAACACTACAAAATCACCTATATACTTAGCTCATCAAGAAGCATTTTATAAAATGCTTTTCTTGTGCAGGTGAGGGAAGCAATTGCTAATTTACCAATCTTTCTTCCTTTGCAGCTGCTTTCCTGACAACTCTGCTCGATAAATAAGAAAGTGCTTCACTATAGTTGTTTTTGGATATGCATTACACCCACATACAACCAGTAAATCATGATGAACTAGGTGATCTCATCCCCAGGCCACTTTTCTCTTGCTGTGTGTTCATCAATTTTCATTCCCCGCATGATTTGCTCTTCCAGAAACTGTACAGCTGTGAAAAGTGCATGCTGTCAGCAGGCTTTGCCAGCTTGTTGTATTGTGTTTCAGTTTGGTCCAACTGGACATTATTTGCAGGGTAGAACAAGTTCCGTGGTGGCAAGGTAAGTAAATGAACAAGTTTGATGTGTGAAGCCAGTATATTTCATTACTGGAAACATTAGGGTGTACAGCTCGTGGTGTCCATGCAGACTCTCTGCAAGAGCACCTCAGCTAGTCCCATTCCTCTGCCCGTTCTCTGCAGACCTTCAGTCTTTTCTTTAAATTCAGCTGCCTCTTCAATAGGTACATGCAGGCTGAAAAACAGTCACAGGGAACATTGCATTACTCAGATATTGAATATGGGGCATGGCAAAGTGACTGGGGCGCTGAAAATAAACTGTTTCCACAGAACTGGTCTTCTGTGCAACCACACTTACATCTTTACGGATGATCTAGAACAGTGGATCTACAGGCCTGCAGCATGATCAACTGCAGTGACATCACAAACTTGAAGGTGAAGCAATAATGATGAGAGGTGAATGTGGACCAACTAAAAGTAAATAAAAGCAAAAAGGTGGAATTTGGAATGACAAATGACACAACACAACAATTAACAAGTTCAAAGATAATTATCCCTCAAATACAGCACACTTTGGACAAAGAAAGTTGATGAGTTCTTTGCAAAGTTCAAGTCATTTTTTTTCTAAACCAGCAGCAATAAAAATCGCTGGAAAACCCCAGGTGTGGCAGCATCTATGGAGAGAAAACTATATTAACATTTCAGGACTAGTGAGCCTTCTTGAGAAGGTTCTGAAGCAGGGTCACTGGTCCTGAAACATTATCTCTGCTTTCTTTCCACAGATGCTGTTAGACCTGCTTAGATTTTCAAACAATTTCAGATTTCCAAACAACTACATTCTTCTTTTTTAAAAAAAGAAGATAGGGTCTGCAGTGAAGCATCATTCCGCATTTGTCGTCTTCTGGCGAAATGCAAGAATCATTCACAGACGCAAAATAAATAAAGCAATGACATGGCTTTTTATTCATCTAGTTCTTTATTCAAAGAATTTAAGAACAAAAAAAATGATGGCAATCAACAGCATATTATTTGGTGTTTTCACAGAAGTAGGTCAAGTGGCACCTTTGTCTGAAGATGTCCTTCAGCAGCTATAGCAGGACCTGAAGGATTGTGGTGAGAATCCTTCACTATTTGATAAATCCTTCGACAGGACTGACACAGCACAGGTGATTGATAATTAAATAGGGTCTTCTTAACCTTTTTCCCTTTAAAATGAGAACATAAGGATATGTACAACAAATTCAAACAATAAATGCTTGAGAAAGAAAAAGTTCCAAACAAGAAACTGATGCAGACTCAGTTGCTTTCTCCAGAAATAGTCTTGATTTCCCTTCTTTTGTCAACTACCACTATATAATCCATCAAACATTAGCAAGTTAACTTATTGATTTTTGTCAAGTAACTCCAACACCAGCATTTAAATCCTTATTTGACAAACTCAATGCTACCAATAGTGAATTAATCCTCCATGATAATGTGAGGTGGTTATGTCTAGGGAGTGTCTCTCAAAATTATTTCATCTGATGCTTGAAGTCATCATTTTTCTTAAATCAAAGGATGACATGTGCAGTGGGCACTCAGACACTCAATTTCAGGTTCGTCATCACGTCAAAACTGAACAAGCTGAACCATGAGCTATAGGGAAAGGACAAGACTGAGCACGTGATCAGTGCTGTAAATGCATTTAAAATAAAAATTGAGTTTGTGGTCCACTCAATTTTAACAAAAAACGCTGCGACATTTCTAGAATCTGAAGAAAACTGGAAAAAATACAAGACAAACAGCTCCACCCAAAAAGTCTTTGTGCATACCTGAGGAAGTTGACAGAGGGATTCAATCCGCAATTTCAGGAATTAGATGCGATGGAACAAAAGGTCATTCCTTCAAGCCAAATCTGGTTGATTAGCCACCAAATTTAATTGAGTGTTTGGTTTTACAAAATAGTGGAGGTCATATGGAGACAATGCAAAACGATATTAAGCCGAAAGTCAGATGGAGGGACAATAATTTGGGGGCTTGTAAACAGAGAAAAATAACCACTCCCATTATCCTGGGCTTTTGAATTAAGTGCATACTTTGACTCAACATGCCTCTGTAAGGCAGTATTTCCAGAAAGGAAGGTAAGCAAGTCCAAATACTGAACTCGCCTCTCAGGTACTCATTTGATGGATGTCTATGACTAGCAGTCTCAGACTCCAACCTAGACTTTAAGGAAGTTGGTGTTAATGAGATTTAATGTGTAGAGGGCAAAATTAATAATTGTATTTATTTTGCTTTTGATTTACATAGTATTAAAAATAAACTGGCTGTTTTGTATTTTCTTCACAGGAGACCACTACACTACATAACGAATACCCAGGTCACCACCTCTTAAAAGTTGGCCTGCACATATCCAACCTGGCTTGCTTCAGAGTTACTATTATTGTTGTACTTGTAAATAGAAGTTTTATTCACTGAGCTATTACAGGACAATCACAATCACAATAGGCTGCCATTGAAATACAACTACTTGTTGGTCAGAATATGCAGTAATTCTTTGATTCCCTTTCTTGCTCCAATCTTTAACTTCTGTTTGAAAATGTTAAATCCTGCAAAGTATATATGATCCCGCTGAAGTGAAAAGTGTTTTTTTTTCATTTGTTAAAGCAAACATTAAACCGGTTTTGTGTTACTGGTGATGTTTCTTTCAACCAATTTGTGAAACCAGTTACAGTCCAGATGGTTGAAGTCACTCAACTTTCTCCAATAGCTCAGAGTTCAACAAACAATCCTGCTGCAGTTTGTTAAACACGGTCACTGGACCCAAAACACTAACTCTGCTTTCTCCTCACAGATGCTGCCATACTTGATGAGTTTCTCCAGCAATTTCTGATTTTCCTGCAGTGTGTGGTGCCTAGCTGCAGCACCCAGTCAAGTTTGCACTCATGAACTTGGAATTAAGTCAGAAGCAAGGTCAATGGTAAGAGCACCATACCCCCCTCATGCAGATCAAAACAACCTAAAGCTCACTCTGCTCTATTAAATATCAGAGAATGACAAGTCAAATTGAAACTCTAAGGTACAGTATTTATAGCAGAAACTACAGAAATCAGGAGGTGGGAAACAGAAGGTCTCCAATTTTTGAAGATCAGATTCAAAACAAGAAATGCATTGGAGAAAGACAAATTGATGAACAATGCTCTGTTTAAACAATGAGAATCAAGATGACATCATCTTTTCCCACATGACTAATTAGGTATTTGGGGGTTGGAGGAGGAGGAGAGGTGGACAGGGAGAGTTTTAAATCAAGTTTACACTCCAAAAGAAGAAATACACCTGTGCATAATACAAGTTGGCTCATGCAAGAAATACAAAATGCTTCCTCAGAAATGGGCATTGAACTTACAAAAAAAAACTTTTTCACGTCAAATTATCAATCATGTCAAGTTACAACTGAAAATTCCTGGTTCCTATCTGGATGGATGGTCACTCTATACCAGAAGCAAATGCTCAGAGGTATGAATTTTAAAAACAAGATGAAATAGTAGTTTTGTACAGTTCAATAAAACGCAAGTGAACCTGAAAAAAGATAAAAGATTGAGTTGATCATAAAGCTATAACTTTTTTCTGAAATGAACTTTGGTAATTCCACAATAATTACTGAACTGCCCAGTCTTCGAGGAGGGTGGTTATTAAAAGTTCCAAGTACATACCATTTGAAGATTAATTGAAGCTTTTCAGGTATATTGTTTCGTGGGAGCAGAATTTTGATTGTCTTTTATTAGTATTAACTAGCAAATGACAATCGCCTACAACAACTCAGCTGGTAGCACGCTTACCAATGAATGGAAGGGTTTTACGTTCAAGTCCCACTCCAGAATAAACAGCACCAAGTGTCAAAGTTGCTACTTAAGGGGAGTAGCAACATGGATGCAATAGATCTGATAGCACTGTGAGAAATATACAGGGGGCTGTGCTCTGGCCCAATATTTATCCCTTGGTTTAAAAAAAATCACAAGAAAATCCTGTACTATCCTAGTACTGCTCACAGAAGTTTGCTGTGTGCAAAACAGTTATGCATTTCCTATGCTGCATCAGTGGTTACACTTCAAAAGTCCTTTGTTGGCTGTAAGGCAGCTAGAGATGTCTTGTGGTCATGAAAGGTGCTAAATAAGTGCAAGTCTTTCTTTTTCGATTTTGTGGTCAGTTGCAAAGTTTGCCACCGACCACAGAGAAAGCAGCCCACAAAAATCTAGCCACTTCTTTGGGATGGATGCCATATTTCCTGACATTACTGTGAAGACGGTGACAAGTCAAAGGAATCTCCTCCTTCTTAGGCAGTCATTCAGGACTGAGGATAACCGTCTTCCACTTTGAAGTTGTGGGTCCTGAAATGGCTATGCAGTGCAATGCTGGATTCACAGCCTGCCATAGACGAGGCAGTGATGGGTGATTGGTACCCTCAAGTTTTCGCTCACTCGTTCTGCTGTGTGCTCGGCCTCCACCTGGGCCTGCTGGAGATACTCCAAACGGTCAATATCTTTAGAAATGTTCCTTACCCAGCAACAGTGACGCTATTGAGCGGGATAAGCAGTCAATCACCTCGAACAGTTTTCATCGACAACAAAACCAAAGGTAAAATTAACCGACCAACATTCAAAAGTTTAAGCTTTAGAGAGAGCAAAATACAGATTCAGGCATCAGAAGTTGCTATATCATAGACTATAAAAAGTCAAATAATTTTTGGAAAATCTGACACTACTACTACTCACTTACGAAACTAGCTTTCCAGGGTGTTTCAGTATGACATAGCACATCAGATGGGACATGTGCAGAATCAATGACAGCAAGTTCTGAACTTGCATATTTAACTGCAAACATGCAGACTTCAGAAGTTACTGTTAGCAGAAAAGGATTAATAATGGTAAACATGGGCATTTTGGGGGTCACGACTATTAAAAATCCAGGCCACTGGCTGCTTTGTTAATGAGTGTTTTGTTCAGATTTTGAGAGACTGGAACCTTTCATTGCCTTGTTTTTTGAGCCAGTCTGCTAAACCTTTTATCCAGGGATAAATTAGTTAACATACATGACACTGAGTCTATGAAACTGCTGTCAGAGAAAACCTATCAAATGTAGTAAGGTCAGAATCACTCTCCAATAAGCCAAAAAAAAATCCACTTTGCTATAACAGCTAACATACATTAGGGGCTGCCCAGAATAACCACAATGTGACTGAACAATAAATACCTCAGAGATCCTGTGCAGCGTCAGCACTTCAAAATCTACTTAACCATAACTCTCCTTCCAACTGAAGTGATTTATATTGCATTTTCCAAAATGCAAGTAAAAGCAGCAAATTAAGGTAGATACTGAGTAGCTTAGAAAAATGCATCTCAACAATTAGGATTTTGCTTTTATTTGAGATTTTGTTTGTCACAGTTTTAACAATCCTATTTGCGCACTCTACCTCAGAAGTGAAGACATTGGAGGTTTATCTGCTATTTTCATCTCAGGGTTTAAAAAAAATGCTGTAAGGAAGACAGGTAAAGATGATGCTGTTCCAAGACACTGTAGTACAGAATAGTATAAAAACAACTTGCAGTATACAACAATAGACTGAAGAGGTTGGAATGTGGGGCAAGGCGAAGAAAGGAAAACAAGCAACATACTCTACCCTCATGATCTTCCTGGAAAACCAACTGTCAGTCACTTTCACCTGTGCTCTCACTGGGTAGATAGTACAGGAGGAGGGAGATAAACCACCATAGTTAGGCTCTAAGAATTTACTATTTGTGGGCTCAGCTGTGGCCACGTTTGCACTCTGAAGGGGTCAGAAGTCAAGCAAAAGAGATTAAACCAAGAACAAGTCACCTTCTCCACAACACATTCAAAAATTTGAAAGAAGAAAAGTGGGGGAGAAATTGGGCAGCCATTATAATCAAGAACAGAGGAGTAAGAAAGAATTTGAGGATTGTTTGATGTTCATTGTTTCATAATTGATAAGGAGATGCCATTAGATGTGGACTACTTGAAGTGCCAGACAGTTCACAATAAGGTCCTTCAAAAATTAGCAAGATTAAAATGCCTGAAATTGGAGCAGCATGTCAACATGGAAAGAGAACTGTTGTAGAGAGTCTGAATAAATAGGTCTTTTTCAAAGTTATGGGCAAAAACAAGCAAGGTACCGTAAGGATCAGTACTGGACCCCAGCTATTGACAGTATATATTAATTATATTGTATTAATTATATTATATATTGTAGAGGAGGGAACTAAATGTACTAACATCTCCAAGTTCACAGATGACTCAAAGCTGGGTGGAAGGGTGAACTGTGAGGATGCAACAAAGATGCTTCAGTGTGATTTGGACAAGTAGAGAGAGTGGGCAAATGCAGTATAATGTGGATAAATGTGAAGACACCCACTTGAGGAGCAAGAACAGGAAAGCAGATTATTTGAATGGTGATAGTTGGGATTGGGGGGCCGGGGGGGGGGGGGGGGGGGGGGGGGGGGGGGGGTGCAACAAGACCCAGGCATCTTTTATAAATCAGTTGCTGGAAGTAAGTATACAGGCGCATAAGAGATGGCAAATGGCATGTTGGCCTTCGTAAAGGTAAAGATCAGTACAAGACCAAGGATGTCTTACTGCAGGGCCTTGAAGATACCACCTTTGAAGTAACATGTGCTATTTTCCTTTCCTTATCCAAGGAAGGATGCTCTGGCCATGGAGGGAGTGAATCAAAAAGTTTTACTAGACTGATTTTGGGTTGGCAGGGCTACTGTATGAAGGGAGTATGATTAGTTAGGACTATATGCACTACAGCTTAGAAGGATGAGGGATGATCTCAAAGAAATCTATAAAATTTAACAGGGCTAGACAGGGCAAATGCAGAAAGATGCTCCTGAAGACCAGAATGTCTAGGATTGGAGGTCACAATTTAAGAATGTATGGAGTAGACCATTTAGGAGTGAGATGAAGTGAAATTTCATCAGTCGGAGTGGTGAGCTGTGGAATTCTCTGCTGCAGAAAGTAGTTGAGGCAAAAACATTGAATATTTTCAAGGAGAAGTTAGATACAGTTCTTAGGGCTAAAGGAAGCCAAAGATGTGCGTACCGCGTTGGATGTTCAGGCATGATCAGATTAAATGGTCAAGCAGGGCTCACCTGGCCAAACTCCTGCTCCTATTTTCTATGCTTTGAAAGGGGCAGGAACAAAACAAACAGAGGAGAATAGAATGGACTATGCAGAAGCTCAAGAATAAAATAACAAAACAAAGCTTTCTTTTCTTCCTCATTTCCCCATCTTTCCCATTTCCAGGGAGTAGCATGGTGGCTCAGTGGTTAGCACTGCTGCTTCAAAATGCCAGGGACCTTGGTTCGATTTCAGCCTTGGGTGACTGATTATGTGGAGTTTGCATGTTCTCCCTGTGTCTGCGTGTTTCCTCCGGGCACTCCGGTTTCCTCCCACCGTCTAAAGGTAGACTGGCCACAGTGAAATTCTCCAAAGTGTTCAGGGATGCGTGGGCTAAGTGAATTAGCCACGGTAAGTCTGAAGTTATGGGATCCGATAGGGGGCTGGGTCTGGGTGGCATGCTCTTTGGAGTCCCAGTGCTGACTCGATGAGGCAAATTGCCTCCTTCCACACTGTAGGGGTGTTATGATTTATTATCTTCCTAATTTACATGGAATCACAGTCTGTGAACAAAGACAAAAACAAAAACAAACATTCTCCCCAAATGTGCTCAGGAATCAACATTTTCTTCAAATAGTGTTTGGAGGAGATAAATTGGAGAAATTGGGGTTACTCTCCTTAAAGGATAGACAGTTAAAAAGAGATTTGATTGAGGTGAGAATACACCTCCTCCCACCCACCATCCTGCAAAAATTCCATCCCCTATTCCCAATTCCACCACCTCCGCCGCATCTGCTCCCACGATGAGGCATTCCACTCCCGCACATCCCAGATGTCCAAGTTCTTCAAGGACCGCAACTTTCCCCCCCACAGTGATCGAGAACGCCCTTGACCGCGTCTCCCGCATTTCCCGCAACACATCCCACACACCCCCCCAAGAGGATCCCCCTCGTTCTCACACACCACCCCACCAACCTCCGGACACAACGTATCATCCTCCGACACTTCCGCCATCTACAATCCAACCCCACAACCCAAGACATTTTTCCATCCCCACCCCTGTCTGCTTTCCGGAGAGACCACTCTCTCCGTGACTCCCTTGTTCGCTCCACACTGCCCTCCAACCCCACCACATCCAGCACCTTCCCCTGCAACCGCAGGAAATGCTACACTTGCCCCCACACCACCTCCCTCACCCCCATCCCAGGCCCCAAGATGACTTTCCACATTAAGCAGAGGTTCACCTGCACATCTGCCAATGTGGTATACTGCATCCACTGTACCCGGTGTGGCTTCCTCTACATTGGGGAAACCAAGCGGAGGCTTGGGGACCGCTTTGCAGAACACCTCCGCTCGGTTCGCAATAAACAACTGCACCTCCCAGTCGCAAACCATTTCCACTCCCCCTCCCATTCTTTAGATGACATGTCCATCATGGGCCTCCTGCAGTGCCACAATGATGCCACCCGAAGGTTGCAGGAACAGCAACTCATAGCTTGGGAACCCTGCAGCCCAATGGCATCAATGTGGACTTCACCAGCTTCAAAATCTCCCCTTCCCCCACTGCATCCCAAAACCAACCCAGTTCGTCCCCTCCCCCCACTGCACCACACAACCAGCCCAGCTCTTCCCCCCCACCCACTGCATCCCAAAACCAATCCAACCTGTCTCTGCCTCCCTAACCTGTTCTTCCTCTCACCCATCCCTTCCTCCCACCCCAAGCCGCACCTCCATCTCCTACCTACTAACCTCATCCCACCTCCTTGACCTGTCCGTCTTCCCTGGACTGACCTATCCCCTCCCTACCTCCCCACCTATACTCTCCTCTCCACCTATCATCTTTTCTCTCCATCTGCGGTCCGCCTCTCTCCCTCTCCCTATTTATTCCAGAACCCTCACCCCATCCCCCTCTCTGATGAAGGGTCTAGGCCCAAAACGTCAGCTTTTGTGCTCCTGAGATGCTGCTGGGCCTGCTATGTTCATCCAGCCTCACATTTTATTATCTTTGACTGAGGTGTTCTAAGTTTTGAATTGTCCAGTCACCTTTGAGAGAGAAACTGTTCCCAATTGCAGAAATTAGTGCAATAGGCAGAGGGAATGTCAAGCGGAATGAAAAAAATCTCAGCAAACTAGCACACAATGTTTACAAACTAGGTAAGAACTCCGTAATGGCTGATGCTAGCTTTGGTTCAGTGGTACACTGATTTAATGGACTGAATGGTCTATTTCTGTGTTATAATGACTCCTTGAAACTCAAAGCCATAACACCTAGGGTGTTTGCGGCTAAGCTACACTTCACCGACAATTAACCTTGTCACAATGTCCTGAGATCATGATACACCTCTAGAAATGGAAGCTCCCTCATTGGCAACTTGTACAAATTTTTCTATTCATTACTATCACTGGAAACAATAAGAATGTATTAATGTGAATGAATTACCATGGCCTGGTCAAAACTTTAACGTGTGAAGCAACTGTTGCAACAAAAGCTTTTAATGCGATCATTTTTACGCTCACAAACTTCAAAGTTTTACCATAGTTCCAATCCTAACTTCAGCATCTCTGTTCTCAACTGAGACCTGTTGTGTATGAGGTGCAAAAAAAACTTGGAGGATATATCAAAAGCGACATTAAAGATTTTTATAAATACACAAAAGGGTGGAATGTTTCGGACTGATCTAACTGGTTGATCATTGCCAGCATTTGGTGTTTTTATTTCAGATTTGTCTCATCTGCCATTTTTGAAGATATGACAAACCTTCATAAAGTACCGGTCAAACTTTTAGTATTGAGTCAATTCAGAACACTTTACAAGGAAGCTTGTGAAGGTAAAACTTCTAAGAGAGGGTGCAAAAAAAAAACCTTTTTTACAAGAACAGTTACTTTAAAGTTTTTTCTCTATTTGACACAGACAATATAGACAAGGAGAAATGGTTTTCAATGGTGGAATGCAGATATGAAGAATCTTGTTTTGTGCAGTAAGTTGGAAAGATCTGGAATGCAATAGCTGAATGTGTGGTTATATTCAAAATAGGATAAGCATCTGAAGATGATAATGTAGCAGGCATGGGCATAATCGGCCAGTTAGCCTCCTCCTGAGTTATCACTTTACATGATTTTCTGGTGGACAATTACAGGTCAAAAATGATAGAATAAGAATTAGTTCAGAATGAATTGAAGAAGCACTTTTTCACACAAAGGACAGTGCAGAGCTAGAAATGTGCCCAAAAACCTGTGGATACTAGACAATTTGAAACGTTCAAGACTTGTGCAGATATTCCTTAGATGAGGTTCTCCAAGGGGGGGGGGGGGGGAGAGAAGAGAGAGAATGTGGTTAAATGGAGTACAAGTCATTTATGATCTAACTGAATGATGAAACAAGGTTAAGTGCTAAATGGTCAATTTACATTCCCAGAGCATTCAACCATCTTAACAACATTAAATACATTGTTATGTTTTCAATCAGCTAAATGATACAACTGCAACAATAAATCAATGGGCAGGGTGGAAGGGAGAAACACTTAATGGCCTGGATGGTCAAGCTGCCCAAATTTGCAATTGATCTCTATCACATGAATTTTTGCCTCTTCCAAAGGCATTTTTAACCTAGCAGCAAATCCAGGTGAGCTCCAATTGTGCAACAGCAGAGATATCATCAGCCAGAGTGGGCAGCGAATCATGAAGGAATTCAACACAGCAAACCAGGAAAATAAATATATTTCAAAATTATCACTTGCAATTCAAATTTTCAGATAGTGTAACAAATAATTACGACTAGACAAATATAGAGGTCAAATGTTTTTTTAAAAAATAACTTTAAAATGAAATGCTGGTATTTTTCATTATAAAGTGATTAGACATGCCACAAACACAAAATTAGCTTTTCAGGTCAGAGGAAGTTCAACATTATTTATTGACATGACTTTGCTGTTAAAAATCCAGTTACATTTGGTTTATGAAAACAGACTAAAAGTTACATCAGTGAAAAGTCTCATCAGCTCAAGATTTTCCTGAGAGGTGAAAAGGTGATGGTGCAGTGGTAATGCCATTTGGACTAGCAATCTAGAACTCCAAGCTATTAGTTTGTGAACATGGATTTGATTCCATTACAGTTGGTAGCATCTGAATTCAATAAAGACCTGGGATTTAGAAGAAAACTTGTCTTAATGGCGACCATGGGACAACTGTCAATTGTCATTAAAACTCATCCGGTTCACTAACATTCTTTCGGTGAGGAAATTTGCCATCCTTACTTGGTCTGGTTGACATGTGCCTGGACCAACAACAATGTGGTTGTCTATAATTTGCTTGCTGGGCAATTAAGGATGGGCAAGAAATGCTGGCTTAACTATTGCTGCTTAAAACCCATGGAAGAATAAAGAGAAAACAACAGCGTACTCTCTCTGGAGAAGCACAAACTCACTGACTGCAGCCTCTGGAATTCCATGTCATTCTATTCATGTCTGCAGGCTCCACAAATTGCTGTAGGTTTCAATGGTAGTGAAAGCTTACCTGTTTTTCCAACCCTACTAGAGCAAAATTCAGGCCATTGATGAAAACCGTACCCCTATCTCGATTTTAGGATGTAGCCTTGTGAGATGATCTTTACTGAAGCTGGCATCAACACCAATATTGAATAGTTGAGAGTCAGACCCTAATTATGAATGGTCAGCATAACATTTAAAAAACATATGTCAAATCAGATTTTTCTTAAATAATTCATCTAAATGCTCAGGAGTTTTAAGAGATTCCTGTGGTCTCACCCTTTTGCCCCAAAATTTATGTCTATAAGAGATGACCAACATGCACTTTTAAGACACTCTGGGACTTTAGTAGTTTGTGAGATTGCTTTCCTCATCACCTATCCAACAAATTTAGGTGTTCAGCATCAGAATCCCTACGGTGCCAAAAGACCATTCAGCCAATTGAGTGTGCACCGACTCTTTGGTCATCCCACCCAGACAGTTTCCCCACCCTATCCACATAACCCTGCAATTTTTTTTAAACCACGGCTAAACCACCCACCCTGCACATTACAAGGCAATTTAGCACGGCCAATCCACCTAACATGCACATCTTTGGACTTTGGGAGGAAAACGGAGCAACTGGCAGAAACCCACAGACATGGGGAGACATGCAAAAATCAACACAAACAGTCACCTATGGCTGAAATTGAACCCAGACCCCCTGGCACTGTCAGGCAGCAAGCGAGCCACCATGCCGCCCCATTGTTTGGAGCAACAGAATAGTGACCATTTGCTACTGCGATTAGTTTAAGAAATCAAGCAACACCACAGACTCAAGTGAATATTCAGTGGCATGTCCTCAGCAATAGCTCTGGCACATTTGTGTCAACCATCAGCTAGCCTTAAATAAGCCAGGGACAATGGGGGGGAAAAACAAACATATCAAAATTGTTTTTAAACACTGGAAAATTAAGATGATCTGCAAATTAGCTACGTACAAGGCCATTAACTGTTCAAAAAATACACCAGTTGAATACTCCTTTAACATATAGTGTAACTTCTGACATTGGAGACGATTCCTGGCATCCTTAACAAGGCATTTCTTCAGACTTCTCTCCAGTTGTCCGAGCTTATTAAGGGAAAGGTCAGAGCCTCTGTGCATCTCAGCCATTTCTTGCAATATAAGCCTTCCCAAACAATGCTATTCACATGACCACTTTAATGGTATACAAAAGCATCTATCAAACTGAATTCCTGCAGTCATGTGCCTTTTGTGTGACTCTGAATGGCTGATTAAACTTTGGGCATAGTGAATGACTACACTGCAATGAAGATCTTCAACAGAGGCTGAATGCACATTTTGTACCCAGTCAACTAGCTGCCAGAAAATACTGAGCTCAGTTTTAGGAAGAGATTGCAAGTCATTATTGTCACAATATAGGACCTGTGCATGTCGGCACTCAGATTCTTGGTTCGGTTGAGAGTAGTTCCAATTCCCCAAGGATGTAACACACTTTTTTTTAAAAAAGGTTGCTGTAAAGTTCATTTCTTTTATCTTTGCATTTTTAAAATTATAGACCGAAATGAGAAAGGCACTGTTTTAAAAAAACAGGGATTGCAAAAATGGCTGCAAATATTGAGCACAATAATCATTTTCTGTACAGTTGTGGGTTTCAGCAGTGTTTATTAACATAACTGGAGCTGAAAGATTGTGGACAAATTGGAGTTTTGGTTTGTAACAGTTAGCAGATTGGTTTGTGGACTAGTGATCAATTATCAATGACAAACGTCTTTTGGCTGCCAACAATTACGTGATTCATTCTCAGGAAGCCAAATAGCTTGGGGTTGTGAGCAAGATACAGTGAAGCTTTTTGGCCAGCTTCAGCACTTCTCCATTCCCTGAATGAATAAGCCACATTAACACTTAAGAAAACTAAATTTCTC
This sequence comes from Stegostoma tigrinum, assembly GCF_030684315.1. Classification (NCBI taxonomy): domain Eukaryota; kingdom Metazoa; phylum Chordata; class Chondrichthyes; order Orectolobiformes; family Stegostomatidae; genus Stegostoma; species Stegostoma tigrinum. The sequence goes on along the minus strand of NC_081360.1, from coordinate 16,289,043 downwards.
TTTCCTTCAAGAGTGGTGTAAACTGACTTTTAAGTGATAACTCAAAGACCTTATTAGAAGTGAACCAACCATCCTGCACCTTTTGCAAACCATTGGAAATATCTGCAGAAGGACTTCAGAAAACTATTGCTCTGTCCAGAAAAGGATCATAAGATTCATCTCAGTAATTATGAACGGGAACTACAACTGTTTCGCCCTGCAACTGTACCCAGTGTCAATTTTCCCCTGGTTATTCCTGATCAGTTAATCAATCAGTGACAAAAGGCTTTCTACATCCAACAATAACATTACTGGTTCAAGTTACTGAAAAGCTCAGAGCTGTGAGCAAGATAGCAAGAAGCCTTTAAATGTCCACCAGCTCAGGAGCTTTCTTATTTCCCTGCAGTAAAAGATACCACAGGCCTACAGAATACAAATTTATTTTTCCTCCAGCAGTTGCTCGGACATCTAAGTTAAACAATGCTGAATTAGATAAGCTGGGCAGGGCAGCAATAAAAACTGTCATAAATTTCTCATCCTTGCTTGTTATCTGGTCACCTGTTTCAAGAAAGAATGCATTTGGATCTATGCCATATTTCTGAAGAAGAGCCTTTAAGATCAGTATATGAAGGTTGCTGAATGTCACAGATTCAAATGTTCAGCTGAAGAGTCTTAAATGAAGGCCAAAACTTGAGCAAGGCTTCACCCACTTGCTAACTATCACAGTTATACTGTCTACCTAGTTCGAATCATCTCATTCAACACATCATGAGACCTCATCCATCTGTGGAAATTGGTTTAATCAATTCTTTTTTAAAAACTTGAGAAATTCTTAGACTTTCCATCAGAGGAGTAACATTTAAAAGTAAAACATTCAAAAAATTTTAAAAAGTATGAAAACTAGCATAACTCAGGCAGAGCAGCAGCACTACCTTGACGCAGCTCCGAGAACATCAGTCCAAATTATTGGCTCAAGTGAAATGTAAAAACCCATGACCTTCTCAGTCAGAGGTCAAAGTACTGTCAAACACCTAAAGCTCTCCTCAGAAATGCTGCTACAAAAAGTGATATTGTTACTGCAGTAAATGTTGGTCTCTCAGCTAGGTATGGAGCAAATGCAGCTACAGCTACCACAGCTAACCCATGACAATGCAGGGTCACAACAGTTTTCTTGTGTACAGTCCTCCCAATAATAAACTTTGCGCATATGCACAATGCATTTAACTTTGGTGGCAAGAATTATCCAGGTTTTATTGTCCCACCAGTACAATGATTGATCAGCAACCATATTTCAATGTAGGTTTTACCAGACTTTACATATTGATAATTTTTTATAACTACTTCACAGTAAAATGAGAATCTCAATGACCTCCACAACTGCAGTCATGAACTGTGCATTTTTTCTAGTCTGTCATGCAGCTTGACTGTAAGCTTTTTTTAAACCAACATTCCTCACTTTTGTAAGCCTCAGCAATACCATAAAACCCAACTTCTAATAAACCATAAAATTTACTCTGGGTTTTCACTTCCCATATTTTACAACTGAACTTGTGTCTTTTTAATTAAAATATCTGAACAGAATCATATAAGCGCAGAGAAAGGACAATTTTAAATGGGTCATAAAAATTTAATTTTTACAGTATTTGCTTATTCATGCTGTTCTGTATTTGCCACACCATGTATTTTCAGATTGAGCCATCAGCTGGATGTTAAATGTCGAAGTGCCCTAATACAATGGCAAACACTTGCGAAAACTTCTACCAAAAGTCGCAAAATTTACAGATGTTGGCCCATATTGTAAAAAAAGGGATAGGGGCTATTCCAATTTTTAAAAATGATAGACCAACCATGCTGCAAATCCATCTAAACCAGCAATACCAACGATGTTTGTTTAATGATATTTAAACCACTTTAACACAACCAGATATGGAAATCGGATAAAAAGGTGTAAGTACCAAACTTCACATTCTGGCAACTAAACAGAAAATGGTGTATGTGAACAGTTCTAAATGCCCACACAGCAAGGCACCTGCAAAATAATTATTACAGAGGCTAAATTCACCTGGTCAATTACTCTGCCACATTGAACATTTAAGAATTTGTCAGCATTGCACTAACCATGGATTGAGAACAGTATTGGTGAATCAAACTACAGGAAACAAATTAAACACATTATACCCAACACTATAGGCCTTCATCTTTATAAGTTAAGCAATTGAGGCCAAAGACAGGGATCCCTGCAAACATCAGCATAAATCCAGGTATGCACTTCAGATTTTAAGGTAACTCTACTGCACTACAAACATCCCAGCCAACCTCCACCCCGTACACACACTACTGTTGAACAACTCAAAAAACCAGGCTAAAATAAAAACCATCAGGATTCTGCGTGAGAAGCAAACAGCATGGATTTCCTGGAGGAAAGACTGCCTAATACAAGGATGTTAAATATACTTTTCTGACCAATTTAAGTACAGTGACTTTTTGAAAGAAAAAAATCACAAGATGTAGACGATGCTGACTAGACAAGCATTTGTCACTTGATTGATTCCAGAGGTGAGTTGATTTGTGTTACAAAAACAATTGAGGCCTGTATTTTCTGGAGTTCAGAAGAATAAAAGAGATCTAATTGAAGCATACAGGATGTTAAAAGGGATCCATGAAGTAGACGTGATTATGGATATTTCTTCATGAGGTAACTAAAATGAGGTCATATTTTTAGAATAAGGGATGACAGATTTATACACAGAGAAGGAAAAATTACTTTTCTCAAAGGTCATAAATCTGTGGAATTGACTAGCCCCACAGTGAGGGAGAGGGGAAATAGTTTTTCTTTAAAATTATTGATGGGCTGTGGAGAGTAGACAGGAGAACAGAAATGGAGTTGAGTCTGAGATGAGACCAGCCATGATTATATCAAACGCAGACAGACTTAAGGGAATGAATTGCCTACTCCTCCTCCTAGTCCTTATGTTCTTGTTGCCTATTCGTAATTGCCTCCAGGAAGTCCATTTTAAGCTGCCGTCTTGAACTGCAGCAATACATGTGGTCCAGGTATAGTAGCCAGTGCTGTTAGAAAAGGTGGTTCCAAGCTTTTAACCCAACAATGAAGGGACCGTGATATAGTTCCAAATCAGAATTGGCTTGAATGGTGGTGCTCCCATACATCTGCTGCCTTTGTCCTTCTAGGTGGTAGAGGTCACAGGGTTGCAAAGAGATACTGAAAAGGCCATTTGATGTTGCTGCAATGCATCTAATTTTCATTGGCAGTCCCTAGCAGACGAGGATGACTCTTCTACTCTCAGGGCGTGTCTGTGGTGGGCTGTCCAGACTGATACAGCTATTGCAGCCTCTGTTACCCTTGGGGTAGGTAGGGATCCCAGTAAGGGGTGGGTGGGGCTCCCTGCGCTGCTTTCACCTGGCTTCTGCTTTTACCCAGCAGCAAGACTCGAGATGCTTAATGCCTTCCCAGATGCTCCTTCTGCACTTTGGACAATCTTGAGCCAGTGATTCCCAGGTGTATGTTGTTGCAATGCATCCCATTGATGTCATACACTCACTTCCCCACTATTTTCACATAGTGGAAGCAATAATGAAGATGATGAAAGGGATGCAAATCAAGCTAGATGCCGTGAATGGTGTCAAACTTCAGTTATGTTGAAGCTGCAATGACCAAGTAGTGTGTTTTCAATTACATTCCTGAGCTTGTAAATTGTAGACAGGTTCTGGAAAGCCAGAATGTGAACTTGCCACAGGATTCCCAGCCCCTAACCTGTTCATAGTCACAGTATTTATATGGCAGGCCAATTTAAGATTTTGGTCAGTAGCAACCCCTAGAATGCTGATAGTAGGGGAATTTACTGATGGTAATCTCATTTAGTGTTACGGAGAAATAATTAAATTCTCTCCTGTTGAAGATGGCTATTGCCTAGCAATTGAGTAGCACGTCACCGGCCACTTGTCAGCCCAATACTGGATACTGTCCAGGTCTTACTGCACATGGGTATGGACTGCTTCAGTACATGAGGAGTCTCAATTGTGCAATCGTCAGTGAACATCGTGCAATCGTCAGTGAACATCGTGCAATCGTCAGTGAACATCGTGCAATCGTCAGTGAACATCGTGCAATCGTCAGTGAACATCGTGCAATCGTCAGTGAACATCCTCACTTCTGGCCTTGTTATGGAGGGAAGGTCATTGATGAAGCAGCTAAAGATACTTAGGTTAAGACATTATTCCAAGAAACTGCTGCAGCGATGTCCAGGCCGAATCTATCAGCCAACTCCTTGAGAACTCGGGCAGTTCAAACAGTTGTGATATTACAGAGCCACTCCTGAGGATGAACATTGAAGTTGCCAACTCCAGAGTACATTCAATGTCCTTATCACTCTCAGTGCTTCCTCCAACTGGGCAGGTGACAGTAATTGCATAGTAATCAGTGGATTTCCTTGCCCATGCTTTACTATTACAAGACTTCATGGATTCTGGACTAAATGTTAAGGACTCCCAGGAGTCTCACATCTGAATATCAATTGTGCTATCATGCCTGGTGATGGAGTCTTGCAAGTTTATTTTTCATTCATTCACAGGATGAGGACATCTCTGGATAGGCCAGCATTTGTTGCCCAGCCGAGACGCAACCAATTGCTATAGGTCCAGAGTCACATATCGGCCAGTAAGGTAAGAATAACAGTTTCTTTCCCTAAAGGGCATTGGTGAATCAGACAGGTTTTTCCAATAATCAAAAAGAGTTTCATGGTTATCATTAGACCCTCAATTCTAGATCATTATTGGAGTAGGACAATTCGTGCCCCACAATTATGTTGATGTCTGGGACATTGTAAGGAATGATTTTGAGTGTGATTACATTGTCTGACGAACAGTTTTCCCAATTTTGACACAAACCCCAGATATTCATAATGAAGACTTTGCAGGATTGAAAGGGCTGGGATCACCTGTGTCATTTTTAGTACCTCACTTAGTGAAGGGAGATCTATCTGGGTTAAGTTTCTTTTCAAGCTTTCTGTAGCAGCTTGATATAGCCGAGAGAATGCCAGGCTATTGCAGAGACACCAAGCGTAAACCACATTGCTGAGAATCTGGAATCATATCTAGCCGAGACCAGTAAAAATTTCCTTCCCTGAAGGACATTAACTGAAGTAGATCTTTACAATTGTTTCACAGTCACTACTACTAAGACCAGCTTGATTATCCAATAATTGAATTTAAGTTCCACAGCTGTTTTGGTATCGTTTTTAATCTGCATCCCCAGAGGCCTGAGCCTCTGGATTACTAGTTCAGTCACAGCACTATACAACACAGCCTAGTGCTACACTGCCTCTGCTTTCTAGGCTGTGTATCCACAACTGCCAGCAAGTCCCTATTACCTTACCCAAGCTATCTTTGGCTGAGAGTTTACAGGGATCACCAACTTGGATTGGGGCTGCAGAGTTGAGACAGGAGGTGGAAATCTGCTGCAGCAACTTGGGATGAATTTAACTTTCTGTTCCTATTTCTGAAACAAGAAACTCTGGAAACAAGGGCCAGGAGCACTCCTGCACTTCAAAGCCAAGTTCTGCAGCTAGGCCAAGAATATTCTGTGGCATTCTATTCTTTGACAAAGATAAATTTATATTCTAAGAAGAACCTAACAGGATATTGCTTCTGGATTGGAAAAAAAAGCAGCCTAATTTTAAAGAACGGTACTTGAAGTCTAAATTTAATTAGCAAGGAGAAGGAGCCAGAGAGTGGCAATAGGTCAACAAACCAGAACCTATGAAGAAATTTTACGGAGCCCAGAAGGCCAGGAAACAGGGCATGCAAAGCAACTTAATTAGAAGTTTTGACTTCCCAAAGATGGGTTGAGGTGTGAAGACAAAGATAAAGCCAGCGTGCGTTTTCAGCATGTTGAGCATTATGCTAGCCCCTGGTGGGTTTATACTTCCCATGTGTTTGCATTTGGAATATTCATTGTGAAAGAGGTTACACATAATTCTCCTATAATGCAATAGTTGCATTTTGTGACCTCACTGTAGAAAATCACCATAGAAATTCACATTATAGGAAAATCATGATAGAAAAATCATGATAGAAAATCTCTGTGTATAGTAGAAAGTTTGTGTAATCCAAACAGCACCCACTATTCATTAATCATGTTACAACCAGTTTGCATCAACGAAACACAGATTATTGCCCAGTGGTTAGCACTGCTGCCTAATAGTGCCAGGGACGCGGGTTTGATTCCACCCTTGGACAGCTGTGTGGAGATCGCACATTCTCCGCGTGTCTGCGTGTTTCCTTTGGGTGCTCTGATTTCCTCCCACAGTCCAAAGTTGTGCAGGTCAGGTGGATTCGCCATGCTAAATTGCCCATCATGTTCAGGGACGTGTAGGCTAGGTAGATTAGCCATGGAGGATGGGTCTGGGTGGGGTGCTCCTCAGAGGCTTATCAGTGTAGACTTGTAAGGCTGAACGGTCTGTTTCCACACTGTAGGGGTTCTATGGAATCTGTGCAATGAAACTTTCAAGATAAGTCAGCGGTGCCCAAAAATCTCATGACATCCAGATTACGATTCTTTAAAAGTAGTGTACGTTACTTAGCCTTGTGCAATGTGTGAAACTCGTGATTCTCCTTGTTTTACACTTGGGCATAAGAGTGGGGAGCAAAAAAAAAAATGAACACTTGAATGGGGGTTCAGGGCTTGCAATTGTGCGTCAGTGATGAGGTGGGCTGTAGTGTGACACTAAGGCACAGAAGGCTGAAAAAATGATCCAGGACAGAATAGAGGATGGGGTCAGGAGTACAGAGGAGTGGTGGAAAGGAACGTTTTGGTAAGAAATTGAGAGGCCTAGTGTCAGTACTGGCCACTCAAGAAAAAGGAGGCATATGTCAGATACAAACAGCTAGGGTTGAGTGAATCCCTACAGGAGTATAAGGCGGAAGGAATATACTTAAGAGGGAAATAAGGAGGGCAAGAAGGGGACCTGAAATTGCTTTAGGTTAATAGATTAAAGGAGATTCCAAAGAGATTCTACAAATACATTAAGGGCAACACAGAGTAACCAGGGAGAGAATTGGGCCCTTAAAGATGATTGAAGCCACCTATGTGTGGAACCACAGGAGAGTGGTGAACTACTAAACAAATATTGTGTGTCAGTATTTACTGTGGAGAAGGACACAAATTAGGGAACTTGGGAAACTAAACAGTAATGTCTTGAAAAATGCCCAAAAAAACTATAGACTGGTGAGCCTGACATTAGCCAGGGGTAATTTGTTGGAGGGGATATTGAGGGACAGAATTTCCATGCATTTGCAAAGGCAAGTACTAATTAGGGATAGCCAGTATGGCTTTGTGCATGGGAAATCATGTCTCACCAACTTGATTAAGTTTTTGTTTGAAGAGGTGACAAAGAAGATTCATTAGATTACATTAGGCCCTTCGGCCCAACCAGTCCACACCGCCGCTTGAGGCATCCCACCCAGACCCATCCCCCTATAATCCACACACCCCTGAACACTACGGGCAATTTAGCATGGCCAATCCACCTAACCTGCACATCTTTGGACTGTGGGAGGAATCCGGAACACACGGAGGAAACCCACGCAGACACGGTGAGAATGTCCGTGTGGAGTTTGCAGTCATCCGAGGCTGGAATCGAACCCGGGTCCCTGGTGCTGTGAGGCTGCAGTGCTAACCACTGAGCCACCGAGCCGCCCTATTGATTAAGGCAGAGTGGTAGACTTTGTCCGTATGGACTTCAGCAAGATTTTTAACAAGGTTCTGCAAGATAGACTGGTTAGCAAGGTTAGATCACACGAAAGCTAGCCAAATGGATACAAAATTGGCTTGAAGGTAAGAGACAGGGTGGTGGTAGAGGGTTGCTTTTTGGACTGAAAACCAGTGACCAGCAAGAATCAGTGCTAAGACCACTGCTTTTCATTATTTATTTAAATTATTTATTTAAATCATTTAGAAGTAAATATAGGAGGTACAGTTAGTCACTTTGAAGATGACACCAAAACTAGTAGAGTAGTGGACAGTGTAAGAAGGTTCTCTCAGAATACAACGGAACCTTGATCAGATAGACCAAAGGGCTGAGAAATGGCAGATGAAGTTTAATTTAGGTAAATATGTGGTGTTGCATTTTGGAAAAACCAACCAGGGTAGGATCTGTACTGTTAATGATAGGGCTCTAGGCCGTGTTGCGGAACAAAAAAAAAGACCTGGGGTGCAGGGGAACAGTTCCATAAAATTAATGTCGCAAGTAAACAGGGTGGTGAAGGCAGTGTTCGGCACGCTTGCCTTTATTGGTCAGTGCACCGAGCATAGGAGTTGGGATGTTATGTTCTGGCCGTACAGGCCATTGGAAAGGCTACTTTAAGAAAGAGCATTCAATTCTGGTCTCTCTGCTATGGGGAGGATGTTGTTAAACTGGAAAGGGTTCAGACAAGCTTTACAACGATGTTGCCAGTACTGGCGGTTTTGAGGCTGGGGCACTTTTCCCTCCTTGGAGCATCAATGACAGAGGAGTGGCCTTATAGAGGTTCATTAAATCATGAGGGGCATGGATAGGTTGAATAGCTATGGTCTTTTCCCTGGGGTAGGGGAGTCCAAATTTAGAGGGCACAGGTTTAAGGTTAGCGGGGAAAGATTTAAACGGGATGAAAGGCAACTTTTTCACGGGTGGTGCATGCATGGAACGAGCTGCCCCAGAGAGATAGGTACGATTACAACATGTAAAAGGCACCTGGATGGGTACACGAATTGGAAGGATTTAGAGGTATATCGGCCAAATGCTGGCAAATGGGACAAGATCAGTTTTGGATATCTCGTAGGCACAGACGAGTTAGACTAAAGGGCCCCTTTCCATGCTGCATAATTCCGTGACTCTAAGTGGGGGATCATCTCGGGGGTGAGCAAGCAGAGTCTTTACTGGGCTTTAAATTCACTGCAATCTCAATTACCTTGAGTGAAGATTTCTCACAGACAATGGTCTTGCCAAAGCATTGAATGGGCAGCTGATTTCCCACAGGGTGGTGCGCACAGCATTGAACACAAGTTCAAATATTCAATAAAGACTGAACACAAAAACACAACATTGCTTCTTCCACAATAAAGGAATTGCTCTCAACTCCCCCATAATCAATACGAGCCAGCGATGAGGCATGTTAGCTCAGTTAGCCCTCTGACAAAGCTAGTTTCAACAAGTAATAAAGCACACATGAATAAAGCAAAATTAAAGTCACTGAAAATATCTGCAAGCAAAATTTAGTTCGAAAAATACCCATGCCACCCGTGCTCTCAACAAATCTCATGTTAACAGCACTGGACTTGGGGAGAAAGTTATGGCTCCGGTGTACAGCTAACCTGCTTGACCACAGACTCTTCAGCAGGCTATGCGTAGACACAGTATTCACTGCTGTCAGTAAGTTTCACCAATGATTAGCTTCTGCTGCCACAACTCAAACTAATTTAATTCAACTCGAATTTGAATTCTAATCATGTGAGAAAACAGAGGAAGTAGAAGCGGCATACTATTCTGATTAGAGTGTTGGGAATGGCACACTGTTGGAGAAGGCAGTCACATCCCAATCAGAAGCAAGGGGCTCAGATACATCAAGATTTGACAGCAGAGTCAGTAGGATCATCATCAGGAACTGCAAAGCAAGACAGGTAATCAGAATCAGATAGATCTCAGCAGAACATAAGTAGAGGTGACAAAAGCAGAAAGGACATAGGGAAACGGGGTATGAGATTTATAAAGTCAACACATACAGGAAACCCTGTATTTAAAAGGTAGCCTTGTTGACAACCCAAGATTTCCAGAACAAAGACTATTTTCTTTCTCTCAATCATTTGTGGGGCTCATTGTACTCTTGCCAGAGTCACAAGGTTCCGGCCTAAGTCTCAGTTCAGGGCTTTTGCACGAAAACCAAGACGAGTTTTCCAGAGCTGTCTTGTTGGAGGTGCCAAGTTTTGGATAAGGCATTAAGCTAAGGATCCATCACCCTGTTTAGATGGATGCTAAAGACCCCATGGCACATTTCAACAAAAAAAAGTTACTTATAATGTCCCTGCCAAGAAGTATTTCCCAAAAGACATTTAAAAATATATGGCAGTCACCACATTGCTGTTTGTGGCTCTTTGCTCTGTACAAATTGGCCGCCATGTTTCCAATATTACAATAGCAGCTATGCTTAAAAAAGCATCATCAGCCCTGAAGTGTTTGAGATGTCCGCTGGTCGTGAAACATACTATATAAAGGCTCTACTTTCATCTCCAGCTTCTACTTTGGCTGATTTCTGGATTTCAGTTCTGTAGCAAGGGACAAATTCCACAGCCACTTGCACAACCACATATTCACAGAGCATGAGGAAATTCAGAATATGTCAGGAGTCTCCTGCCATGCTCGCTTAGCAACATTTCATATTGCACATTTATCCACAGGAATGAACTATTCTTATCCAGAGCAAAGCAGTCACATCAGTTACTGGAAGACACAAAGTACATTTTCAAGGTTCACTTTTAAATCAAGGCCTACACAAGAATAAAACAGATTCACTCCACCTGCATGTGAATTAATCATATAATTTAGTGATGAAAAAAACAAAGATTATCCCCCTCTCTTTCCAAGCCTAAAATCTAGAGGTTCAGAAATCAAGATGAAATGAAAAGTCACAAGGTTTTGTCAGTTCACTTGCTGAGCCGTCCCAGTTTTAATGGAGTTGAAAGACTATTTCAATATAAAAGTACAGCAACAAACAGCTCGTTAGTTTTGAAAAGGGAGCACAGGTGTCTTATTGTTTAGTCATTGACCACATAAGCTCACATTCAGCAACCATTATTGCCCCTTGTATACATATGTCACATAGCTGTAATATAAAGGCATTTCCAGCCTTAGATAAATTTGGCAGGACCATGCCACACAGTGAATAAGTACAGCCACATGCATAGTAACTACACAATGCAGCAGAAACAAATACACATCAAGTGAAACAACTCACTAACAGGAAAGACAACCAGCTGTTTCCCATAACACAAACCTTTGTGTCCAAATTAAGGAAAACATCAGCCACAGCCAAAGCAATGATCATTGTTTAAAATATGATTAAGTATAAAAATAACAGGCTAATCATATTTCAGACCAGATGAGATAAATCATGCGATATCTGCCCATGGTCAGAGCAGAACATTTCCTTATGCTGGCTTTTTTTCGTCATGAGCCATGATTTCTGCCACTGAATTTTCCCCTCACTAAAAATTAAGTATGCCTGTGTAAAGAATCTCTGGTTCTCACTGAAATTTTAAAAAAAGCAGTTCAAACCTCCTTAATGCTTCAGTCAGATTTTTCTAAATAAAGCCAGGCCACAAGGAGAAAGCAATTACTGTACATCACAACAGTATAGAAACTCCACTCTATTAGTTTCAAAGAACTCCTGCCTATGCAATTATCTCATTCACGATGGGCCATTACACCATCTACATCTGTGGCAAAGTCATGGTATGCTTTGGCACAATACGCGTAAAAATATATCCATATACTAACATGCAATTGCACCACAGTGATGTTACTAAGCTGATTCCATCTAACTTGTGCCTATCTCTTCTGAAACATTTACAGGAATATCTCTCAGCCCAAAAACTTTTTAAAACATTAGAAAAAGGCAGCAGCATTGAATAAAAATGTGTAAGATTTTGGTGAAGACAGCAAGGACCTAAGACTAATTGGACAGCTCTTTCAAAGAGCTAATTCCTATATGACGTCTTGTATGATTCTCCTTTTCAACACATCAGCGTAGCACTTTTACTATTGAAACTTTTATTCTAAGACATGTAAAAAGGGAAAAACTATTTAACAACTGACTGAAAAGGGAAGATCTAACATCTCCCAACTATTCTACAATACAGTAGAATTCCAAACAGCCAATACAACAAGTGTGTGCTAAAGGCTGCAACGTCTACATTTAAATGCTGTAAATTTCCACAGCCTCTCGTCTTATAACATGGTCAACCAAATCATCCATGGATTTCTTCCAAGAATCGGGATGCATTTTCCATATAGATCCACTGAGAATGAAAAAAAATGAAAAACACCAAACTAACTACAAGAAGACAAGAGGTGAAAAAAGGTACTGGTGGCACTAGATGACAGGATATTCCTTTCCACAAGAACAAAGGATTTCAATGTAAACCACGATACTGTCGGCTTTATTGCAGTCAGTACACTACAGTTAGATTACTTTATGGGTCTAGAGGCCATTATCTAATGTTGGTTGCTTTTTCTGGCTCTCCCAATGAGGGAGATCTGTTCAAAACATGAAGCGATGAGAGTGACAGAATAGAACTGTATCATTTCCATGCTCCTCTTAGTCAAATGTGTGCCTGGGGATTGAGAATAACCAAGGAGCTACAGGAATGGAAGAAAATCTTGCATTTCTGAATGCCACAACCAGTGAAAAACCCTATTTTTTTTTCTATTCAACACATTAAAATTCTAAACACTTAAAAACAAGTCAAATTATGATATTCCTCTTTGCTTCCTTACTTTTAATATTAGCTTTATTAAACACATAATTAAGTCCCAGTTTGGACCATTTGGCATTAAATTTCACACAAAACTCCAAAGAAAAATATCACAGATTCACTGAAATTTTCACTACTATTGAAAAAGGAAACAACAAAATAAATCAAATAGAAAAGTGCCTTCCTCAGATCAAAGGCTTTATTGAGATTTTCAGTTATGTTCTGAGCTGTCAGCTATTAAACTGAGCAATGTATCACTTGGCACCAAAGATTGACTTGTCAGAGCAAAATGTCCATGACCAAATCCCAATCTGCTGGGTTCAGAAAGCAAACTACAATCATACTGCTTTTCTACAGTCAGGCTTCACTGGCATGAAATAGTTTGTGGGCTATTCTCAATTCCAGTCAGTATAGCAGAATAAGCGTTCCCAACAGAAAATGTGATACAAGGTCATACAAACATGGAGTGAAAATGTGGTGCTGCATAACTTGCAGCTGATAGCCAAGATCAGCTGACACTGATAGCTATAGGCTCTTCCCATGCAATTTCCCAAAAGGTTAATTTTGACAACAGGAACAAAACTTTTCATACTGAGGGAGGATAAAGTGTGTACTGAATCAATCTGCAATGACGGTTTCAGTGTGCATACAGATGTCAGCACACCAAATTACTGTATCGGAAATGGAGGTCTGAAAAAGCATAAAAGTTTTGACAGAGCTCTAAGCTGCTCGATAAAAGGCTTGGTTCGCATGATGTACAATCCCCAAGGACTCAATGTGAAAAAGACAAAAAGAAGCTTGTGAATATCAAAGAACAATGCCAGTAATTTGCAGCTCACAGCATGGGAAATGGTGCATAATTCTGTGCACATGTGAAGTTGAATGCAGGATGAATTGTTTGTTTTTCTCATTTGGAATCCACATGTTGCAGCAACCTGGTTGTGGCCACCCAGTTACTTTAAGATCAGGATAGATTTCATCAGTTGACATATCAGCTAAAATAAAATACATCAAACTTACATTATACACTAAAACAATTAACTGACCAATACCCAAAAGAGCTGATTTGAGAGATTTTGGAATTATGGATCAGAATGATATTAAAAAGTTACACTGACTTAACAAAGCAAACAGTTTCTTCTTGTTATATGACAACAAAGTGTAGAGCTCGATAGACACAGCAGGCCAAGCAGCATCAGAGGAGGACAGATGACACTTTGGGTCTGGGCCTTTCCTCAGAAATGGGGGAGGAGAAGGGGACTCTGAAATAAATAGAGACACAGGGGAGGCAGATGGAAGATGGGTAAAAGGAGTAGATAGGTGGAAAGGATACAGACAGGTCAAAAGAGGTGGGGATGGAGCCAGTAAAGGTGAGTGTAGGTGGGGAGTTAGGGTGGGGATAGGTCTGTCCAGGGAGAACAGACAGGTCAAGGAGGCAGGATGAGGCTGGTAGGTAGGAGGTGGGGGTGCGGCTTGAGGTCGGGATGAGTGGATAGGTGGGAGGAAGGATGGACAGGTTAGGGAGGCAGGGACGAGCTGGGCTGGATTTTGGGATGCGGTTGGGGGTGGAGAGATTTTGAAGCTTGTGAAGTCCACATTGATACCATTGGGCTGCAGGGTTCCCAAGCAACATATGAGGTGCTGTTCTCCTGCAACCTTCAGTTGGCATCACTGTGGCACTGGAGGTGGCCCAGGATGGACATGTCATCCAAGGAGTGGGAGAGGGAGTTGAAGTGGTTCATGACTGGAAGGTGCAGTCGTTTGTCGCAAACCGAGTGGAGGTGTTCCACAAAGCGGTCTCCAAGCCTCTGAGATAATGGGAACTGCAGATGCTGGGAGAATCCAAGATAACAAAGTGTGAAGCTGGATGAACACAGCAGGCCAAGCAGCATCTCAGGAGCACAAGCGCTGACGTTTTGGGCCTAGACCCTTCATCAGAGAAGGTCTCTGATGAAGGGTCTAGGCCCGAAACATCAGCTTTTGTGCTCCTGAGATGCTGCTTGGCCTGCTGTGTTCATCCAGCTTCACACTTTGTTCTCCAAGCCTCTGCTTGGTTTCCCCAATGTAGAGGAGGCCACATTGGGAACGGTGGATGCAGTATGCCACATTAGCAGAACATCTGCTTGATGCAGAAGGTCTTCTAGGGGTCTGGGATGAGGGTAAGAGGGTAAGTGTTGGGGAAGGTGTAGCACTTGCTTCAGTTGCAGGGAAAAGTGCCATGGGTGGTGGGGCTGGTAGGGAGTGTGGAGCGTACAAGGGAGTCACGGACAGAGTGTTTCTTCTTATTGTTTCCTTCTGAAGTACACCTTTAAGAAATTATATAATAGAATCAACATTAAAAAAAATGCCCCTTATACCAGGCACAATATACCAAATGCAGTACTTTCATGGAACTTCAACAAAGCATTGGAAAGGGTGCACAGGAGATTTACCAGGATGTTGCCTGGTATGGAGGAAAGGTCTTATGAGGAACGGCTGGGGGACTGGAGGCTGTTTTTGTTAGAGAGAAGAATGTTAAGAGGTGACCTAACTGAGACATACAAGATGATCAGAGGATTAGATAGGGTGGACAGTGAGAGCCTTTTTCCTCAGATGGAGATGGCTAGCATGAGGAGACATAGCTTTAAATTGAGGACTGATAGATATAGGACAGATGTCAGAAATAGGTTCTTTACTCAGAGTGGTAAGGGCATGGAACAGTGTAGGCTTCAGTTTGGTTTCACAGGTCAGTGCAACATCGAGGGCTGAAGGGCCTGTGCTGCGCTGTAGTGTTCTATGTTCTATCACAAAAGCAATATAATTACAACTGCCATAGGCGATGACTAACTTTCCACAGCAGAAGCATCAACCACTTCACCAGATCACACAGGCCATTAATACTTTATTCCCATTTGCACGTTGCCCCCTCAGCCACATCAATCAAAAAGCACATTCAGTGCATGGTCATGACACCCAGCTGCAGTTCACTTCATCTCCTCTCCTGACCCTTTCATCATCTCAAACATATCAGGCTGTTGATTGACACCCAACACTGAATGGGAATTTTTTTCCAATTAGACAGATCAAAACTATCGCTTTCACTCCTGACAAACTCCTTTCCAACTCCATACTCCTCACTAGCAACTGCCAGAGGTTGAATCAGACCATTCACAACCTTAATAGCACATTTCACCAAGATGAGCTTCCAACCATCTAAGCAAACTGCTCACATCTATACAAAGTGCTAAAACTGATCAATGTTATGGCAATGGAAATGAGCAATCTGTTCCTGCCTCATTTCACATGCCACCAAGGCACTCATCCACACCTCTGTTAACTCGAGATTTGACAACTGCAATGCACTCTTGGTTGGCATTCCTCGGTAAACCTGACATCATTCAAAACTCTGCCGCCCACATGAAGATTCAGGAAATGGTGTTTTTAAAATTGACTTTCGCGAAAGATAAAAACATGAACAAAGTAAAAATTTGAGGTTCCAGTATATGCTAGCCACCAGAGATTGACAAAGAAAAGACTGCAGAATGCAAACATGTGTGGTCTCTCAGCGCTGGCTTTGAAAGAACTGAAGTAAGCAGCTAAAATCTGTACATTATATTTATATTTAATGAAATGCATTGTTTTTGAAAAAGCTGGAGAAAAAGTAAACAACAGCTTACATTTATACAGTGTCTTTTACATTCTCAATATATCTCAAAGCACATCACAGGTAATGGATAACATTTCTATTGCAGCTACTGCACTGCTGGTCAATTTTCAACCTGCCAACTTCCACAAACTATTCCAAATGACCGGCCACCCAGATTTGTAGGTGGTAGAAGTGTTCTTATATACATACTTAAGTAGCAGGTATGACAGTTCTTTCAGAGATGATATTTCCAATAATGATTTTTCTTCAGTATCACACAAATGGACAGTCCAGATTTTGTGCACAAGGTAGCACACACTCAAAGCAAAGTCAGCAGATCATAAATTCAAGATCAACTCCAATGATTTGCTCACACTTCGTAGTATTGAGGAAACATTATATTAACGTTTGGATGAGATGCTAAAACAATGTCCAGTTCACCTATTCGGATAGGTGCAAAAGATCCTCAGGCATTTTTTTTTTTTTAAGAAAAGTGCATGAACTACTGTGTCCCTGCCAGCATTTATAATCGTTAATCAACAAAAACAAATTAACTTTTCATAAAATAATTCTCTTAGCTGAAGCGTTCTGAGAAAAAGTCACAGGTCAGCTCTGTTTCTCTCTTCACAGTCGCTGATTGATTATTTCCAGAATTTTGCTTGGATTTCTGTTACTTTTGGCTGCCTTGGAGCATTTTGTTTTGCTA
Organism: Stegostoma tigrinum; assembly: GCF_030684315.1. Taxonomy (NCBI): domain Eukaryota; kingdom Metazoa; phylum Chordata; class Chondrichthyes; order Orectolobiformes; family Stegostomatidae; genus Stegostoma; species Stegostoma tigrinum. The sequence goes on along the minus strand of NC_081360.1, from coordinate 16,272,210 downwards.
ATTCAATTGTTAAATGATCATAATTTTTGCGTGGTAAGTGCACTGGAATGTCCTCAGGATGTGAAAAGCATTATTTAAATAATCAAATTTTACTTCTATCCTAGTCTTAGAATGGGGATTGAACCATGGCCTTCTGACCAAAAAGTTAGTACAACCACTGAGCCACCCTGTCATTTATGCTGTGTTTGTTACTGTGCCAGGAACATGCCTCACAATAGAAAGCACTGCGACCATAAAATCACATTCTTAAGGGCAATCGTTCTCCAAAATCAGTCTGTCACAATAGCATACTGAATGACTTTTCAGCTTATTTCAACTGTGTTTTGCCCTCCAGCACTGTAACGATGAAAGCAAACACAAAGTACTGATGACAAAAAGCTGCCACAATAAGCAGGTGCTGTACAAGATGGCAACACACTAACAACATGTTTAGAGGAGAAGGTTAAAAACTATGTTGTTGCCTCCACTAGTAAGAATCTTGGTAAACCTCTTTCAAATGGAATTGCTGTTCATGTTATCACAATTAGTTGCTACTTCCGCTAGAATAATTCTATGTTGTCGTTAAAACCTGGTAGTGAATAGCTTATTAAAATTGTTAGTGCCAACTCCCGCTGTGAGATAAGAACTATTTTACCATATGACTTGGCAAAATGAAATGCTCCCAGCCAGTTAGCTAAGAAAATTATGTTTAAGTAATTAAGATTTTAATGCATTTTTTTCTTTAGGATTACTATAATTAAGTCTGAAACTATTAAATTAATTTACAGTGATAACATCATGCACCATCTGCACACGAACCACTTACTTTGTGGAGGTTTTACTAAATTGAGGAGGTAGAACTACCACCTGAAATATGTAACGATTTGTAGGTCGTCAATGTATTTATCATGGATGGCTTCCAGTTAAATTAGGTTTGGACAGAGTGATTTGGACGTCCAGTTTTCTGCCAGCGCCAGTGATATAGCAACTGTGGTCACTGGAACCAGGCCAAGTGGATCTAATAATATGAGATTCTTGAATGGGAGTGTCAACCTGAGCCAACTGGGGAGCCCTGGCTGACAGCTATAAACAGGAGATTCAGAAGGTCTCTTCAGTCTAGGGACCGGCTTTGAGCTGACTGGTCAGAGCCTATGTAACGTGCACACATAATGGGTGACTTGATGACAGATACTGGCCTCTGCGCAGTTATTTTGGCAACTAAATGGTGAGAATCAATATACCAAGTTAGGTTGTTAATGATTTACGGCTGAAACCTATGCAATTACAAAACAGGGGTAACATCTCAAATGGCTCTGGAGACTAGATTTGAGGCTTACCATTAAAATTTATCAAGGCCCACTGTTCATACTCTATTAAAAATAGAGCGGAGGTCACAACCAACTTTGATTCCAAGCTATTTAACAATGCTTTCCCGATTATTTTTGGGTATGATTGTACAGGTTCAGGCTATTCTCGACCACCTCACTCTCATGCCCACTTTCTATCTGCAAGCCTGGTCAAACATCAATGACAGGAATATCCAAATTGCGTCACTGAAACTTGTTCCCCATTAGTCCATTTTGAGGTTTGGGCAATTCGGGCAGCACAGTGGTCCAGTGGTTAGCTCTGCTGATTCGCAGTGCCAGGGACCTGGGTGCAAGTCCAGCCTCTGGCAACTGTCTGTGTGGAGGTTGCACACTCTCCCTATGTCTTTGTAAATTTCCCCCAGGTACTCCAGTTTCCTCCCACAGTCCAAAGACGTGCAAGGTTGGTGGATTGGCCATACCAAATTACCCATGGTGTTCAGGGATATGCAAGTTAGGTGCAATAGCCATGGAAATGCAGGATTACAGAGACAGGGTAGGGGGATGGGTTTGGGTGGGATGTGCTTCGGAGGGTTGATATAGACTCATTGGGACAAATGGCCCATTCGCAAGTTGTGGGGGTTCTGCTAAAACAAAATCAATCCTTTCTGCACTAACATTTACTACCAGCTGACCTGTACTGTTCAAAAGACATTGCCACAATAGTTTTAAAATAAATTACTCTTAGCAGTGTTGTCATTTTGTGGATTTAACCCTTACCAGCAGTAATGGAAACATAGATTAAAGGGCATGGATTTAAACTTATTGCATAATTCCCATCTACAAAGACCACAAGAACAACTCCTTTCGTAGGATATTTTTCAGCAAATTATAATGTCCTGGCAGAGAATGGCAACCATCACTGATTTTGTCTCTTACAAGAAGTTTGCAAAGCTCCATCAGCTGAGATCACAAATCATGATCTGACTTACTACTTTGTGGGAGACAGATCACAAGAACACATTACAACACAATGCCCTCTGTGGTATCAGCTGTATTTCAATCTTATCATATAAAAATTCTCTCAAAACGTTGTGTTACAAAACAAAATGCATGCCCAAAATACAAACCTAGAAATAGGGAAAGCATACACGCAACGGAAACTCTGAACGTATTTTCCCCGACTACAGCCAACAATGTTCCACACACTTATCCTGCAACAACATATCACCCACACTTGATAAAGATAAACTGTCATTCAACTGAGAACGGAATCACTGAAACAAAGTCAAAGTCAATATCTGCACATTTATTGATAGCACATTGCATTATCATTTTCAGCAAAATAAACATTTTCGCAACGCATAATGGTTCAGATTTTCCAATTCATCAGATGCATGAGGTCAACAACATCTGTGGGGAACCAAGGAAATCTTTATGGAAATGGATATTTTTGCATAAATTCAGGGAAGCACAATTTTATGGTTATCACAAAATCGACGATTGGAAAACCACTCTTTTCTGCTTCCAGTTTGCAGTGAAAATCTGGTATTTCAGGAAACAGTTCTCAAAAACGGCCACCCTAAGCAGAACTCTCTGCAATAGCTTTATTAAGACAAGGAGTTCCTGATTTAAAAATGTCAAACTTACAAACGCTTGGAAGGATCAATCCTTTACAGGATTATAATTTGAGGTCAAACAGGTGAGCATCTCCTCATACTTAGAAAATAGCTAGTTTACATTGTCCTGCATGGTGCTCTGACTTGCAAACAGACTGAAGATATAGAAGGAAACAAATCAGGTAGAGAGAGATGACTTTTAAATTTAGAAAAGTATCATGTGTCAGCATAGCCTTAGTGGGCTTTAAAGGGTCTGTTCCTGTGCTGTACAGTTCTTTGGTGACAACACTGCTAAGAGTAATTTATTTTTAAACTATTGTGGCAATGTCTTTTGAACAGTACAGGTCAGCTGGTAGTAAGTGTTAGTGCAGAAAGGATTGATTTTTTTTTAGCAGAACCCCCACAACTTGCGAATGGGCCAGTTCTTTGGTCTTTTTTATGATATCTCTAAGCCAGTCAGCTCAAGCGTTATTCAGGAATACTTTTGAAGACAATTATCTGAAACAGAATAAGGCCATAAGACACAGGAGCAGAAGTTAGGCCATTCAGCCCATCAAGTCTACTCTACCATTCAATCATGGCTAATAGGTTTCTCAACCCCTTTCTCCCCATAATCCTTAATCCCTTGACAATCATCAATCTACCTCAGTCTTTAAGTACATCCAATGACCTGGCCTCCAAAGCCTTTTGTGGCAGTGAATTCCATAGATTCAGAACTCTGGGTGAAGTACTAGTTTCTCCTTGTATCCAATCTAAAAGGTCTTCCCTTTACTTTAAGGCTGCGCCCTCGGGTCCGAGTCCCTCCTATGTCTTCCCAACATCCAGTCTGTCCAAGCCATTTGGTATTCTGTAATAATGACTGTCACTTGAGAAAATACAGCTTAATAAGTGACAACCAGAATACATTTGTTAACAACATGTTCCGTGATTAACTTGAGAGTTCTGATTCTAGTAACCCCAATACAATTAGTGGCAACATGTCAGACGTACATCATTACTGAGGTCAACCAGCCTTTCAGCAATGTTTCTATCCAATAAACAGACCTTCTTCATTCAATTTGTCAAATTCTATGACAGGTTTATTTGTGTTGTGGTTCACTCTCTGTAATACCCATGTATTAGGTTCAATACCGTTTGTGATCAGCTTCTAAGACAGCACCATCGGTTGAGGTTCTGATAGGCCATCATGTCCCGATCAATCTGAGGATGAGTCATCACTTTCAAAAGAAGAAAAAAGACTGCAGCTCAAATTTAGTCACCAAGAGTCCATGATTAGATTAAAGATTGGATTTACTACCTTACTTCAATTTCCTCACCATACCAGAGTTTCCAACAGGTGAATAAAGAATTACGTAAATTACATTGCATAAATCCAGACATTTGAATTGGGCTTCAAATATGAAAGTCCTTTGTCTCACCCTGAATTCGTCATTCCAGTCCATGACAAATTAAGCATGCTGATATGGTGGCATGGCAGGTTACACAGGAAACCAAACATGTTAGGATTGCCAGGTTACAAATCTGGTACTGTGAACACGGCACTATTTAATGCACTTCATTTCACCTTGAAACTGCTGTGGTGTGACAAATAAAATTAAACTTGCTAAGAAGGGGTAGTAGAATATAATTGCATATTAGCCTAAGACTACTTTCACAAAGCTGTGGTTACAAAGCAAAACCAACTAGACCTGACCAAAAAATACATGGCACAAATCCTCCTGCACCATACCGCAGAGGCTGAACCGCTACCTAAGTCTCCCAATCACGATCCACTATCGAGCAGCCACAACTATCACTAACCTCATTTCATCAGGCATCTCACCATCCCTCAGGGTCCCAAGCTCATAACCACCTCACTCCCATACACAAGACCATAAAGCAAAGGCACAAGACCATAAAGTAAAGGCACAGAGTTAGGCCATTTGGCCCATCAAGGCTGGTCTAGCTTTCTATTATGTCTAATGTTTCTCAACTCCATTCTCCTGCTTCTCCTCATATCCCTTGAGCCCCTTACTAATCAAGAACAAATTTACGTCTCAAAGACTTGGCCTCCACAGCATTTTGCAGCAATGGGTTCCATCGATTCACCACCCTCTGGCTGAAGAAATTCCTCCTCATCTCAGTTCTAAAGGGTCATCCCTTCACTCCAAGGCTGTGAACTTAGGTCCTCGTCTCTCCCAACTGGTGGAAACCTCTTCTCCACATCTACTCAGCCTTTCAGTATTCATCAAGTTTCAATCAGAATTCCCACAAATCTTATAAACACCATCAAGTACAGACCCAGGCTCCTCATCTGCTTCTCGTACAAGCAGCTCCTAATCCCCAGATTGTTTTTGTAAGCCTCCTTGGGACTCTCTCCAATACTAGTACATTCTTCCTAAGATACAGGGCCCACAACATTCCAAATGCAGTCTGACCAGAGCCTTACACTGCCTCAGTAGTACAACCCTACTCGTGTTCTCAAAATGAATGCTAGCATTGCCTTTTACTTCTTCAGCTGACTTCCATCTTCTTCCCAAAATCTACGAGCAGGACTGCCAGGGCTGGCAAATTTTTTTTCTGCTTGCTCCCATCTCTCTGAACTTATTTCTTCCTACCCGGATTCAATGTTTTCCTCGCCTTCTCTACTCCCTTCCCACTTACAGCCATGATTGTTCTGACACTTTACACAGATTTCAAAATTTCCAGTTGGCAGGCACTAGCTGTCTCTCTTCACTCTAGATACGCAATCCCTCAACACGTTCATCCCCTATTAGGATGGTCTTGGGGTTTGCAGATTCTTCTTTGAAAGAAGGCCTGAATCACCACCCTACTCCACGAAGCCAAGCTCATCCTCACTTTCAGGAACTTCTCCTTTAACTCCTCACAATTTCTTCAGGTCAAAGATATTACTATTGGTACCTCCGTGGACCCTAGTTCTGCTGATTTTCTTGTGGAGTATGTAGAATACTCCTGGCTCCAGTCCTACTCAGGTCCCTCCCCACAACTCTTTCTCCAGTACACTGCTGATGTCATTGGTGCTGCCTCTCGTTTCATTACAGGCAACAAGTTTCATCATCTATGCTTACCTTCATCTAGAGCAGACTTCCAAGATGGAAAATGTGGACTGTTTTCTACAAGATCTCATCACTAGTTTTAGTTGATGAGGCAATGTGTTGTGCTGTCAAGGTTGGTTGACCTCAGGTTACCAGATGTTTCAATTTCTTCACTTTTGAGTTCAGAGCAAAGAGTAATTGACCACTAAGTTATTCAAGCAGAAACCATTGTCTCTGCATAATACACGAATATTTAAAGCATGGGTCAGATGGAACTAATAGGAGAAAAAACAGGCAGTATAAAGCTTCTTTTTACGTAGTACCTGCAGCACGGAAACCCACCATTTGGACTAAGTAGGTCAGAGTAGCATTTATGCCCTTTAAGCATCCTCCTAGCTACCTTCATTTAATCCCATCAACATACCTTTCTGCCTTGTACTTATCCAAATTTCTCTTAAACGTACCTAGATGCACAGCCCACCCATCGATTATCAAGGAACACATTCTTATCATCATTCTCTGGATAAACAGGTTTCCCTTTTGGGTTTATTAATAGTGATCTTATGTTTATTTACAAAAATTTGAGCAGACATGGTACACTGAATGAAACGATTCCTTGCTTGAAACACTAACAGTTCAAGGGAACAACATTCAGCCATAAATTGTGCATATGGTTTCACAGAAAGTAAAAGTAAGAAGTTAAAATAACAAGCCCAATTACACCAGGTGCTGCCACGTGGCTTCCAAGAGTACCACAGCTGACCTCTAAATTTTATTTTCATCCAGTATCAACTCCCGTGTTAGTTTTCATAGCAATAACTGGATAATGACCAAGACAGAGAATCCAACCCAACTCTACCAATCCATTCGAACTCTGAGACTTGGAAGCTATTAGAGATCATCTATCAACATAGACCTAGAATCATATTCAGCCAGTCTTGTCTATGTAGGTGAGAAATACACGAAACAAAAACCAGGTAGGCCAATATTTTATTTTCTTTGTTGTTGCTGCTGCTAAAAAACCTGCCTTAACATCATTTATTGAAGACAAATGCCCCCGTCAAAAGGCCAAGAAAACGTAGTGAGTCATATGTTTAACGAAAAAATGTGGAATGGGCTGAACATTCTTCCAACTCTTTGTGGTTTGCACCTTTCAGCTGATGGCCTTAAAACAATGTACTCAACTCAAATACCAGGTGACTAAATGCAGAGGACTTCTTGGCAGCAACAACTTTCAATATTTCAGAACAAAAGCACAACTACATCCTGGATTTAATGTACAAACTCACAACAGCTAATAAAGGATCAGTGACCTCATCAGCAAACAGATGCCAACTACTTTTCTCAGCTTGCTTTTTACCATACAGAAATAGGATTGGAAATGAATTACAAGCATAACACAATTGAAAGGTTCTGGTGAGGTCAAAAAGCACCAGAACACAGCTGAGCTGGTTAATATAGTTAATCAAAACCTGAAATAAAGAACACCCATAATTCACATTGATATTTCCTTGAACGCCTCTTTTCTGCATGAACAACTTCCTTGCGTTGCTGAAACTGTCCTTTTGAGGACAGCAATTTTTCCTCGGATGGTGAGGCTTTCTATTGCATTAAAGAAGATTTCAGTATACAGATTTACATTAAAGTAAAATGACCACATTTCTGTGGTGCAAAGAGAATAAATATACTATTATATCCCAATACATTTACTTTTTGTTTAAAGTTACTAATTGAAGCTTAATTTTTGAGCAGTGTACTATTGCAACTAGTGCCAATACAGAAATAAAGGTAAATCATCAGGAACATTGCAAAAGACTAAAATCATTAGGCTGGGGTGCCCAAGCTGGTTGGCTTTGTGGGTTACTCAGGTGTGAGACACAGATGCACAGATAAAGTTCCAAATCACATTCCAATCAATTTTCGTACAACCAGGTCTTTCTGTTCAGATTTAGGATTTATTCCCAAATGAATTACAGGCTTCTCCAAATCTCTGAACCTATAGGATCGAAAATAGGCAAACAAGGAACTAAGAAAGAAGAAAAATGTTTTTCGGTTATTACAGTACTTTTGGTGTGCAGTGAAGCTGTAACACTGAAAATTTTGCAGCCAACTTGCACTAACCATTCCCAAAACCAACAATATTATGATCTGTTATAGCAATATTCGTGGATGATGTGTGTGGAGACACCCAGACACCCCAACAGATTTTTTTGCAAATGCAAAGTAATTTGTAGTGGTGTTCCTTAGGGCTCAGTGTTGAGATCGTTGCAATAAATATTAATAATGTACTTAAATGTGGAAGGTTTGAGTGGGAAACTTACAGATGATTTAAAAACTGACCGTATAATTGAATGGTGAAGATGATGGTTGCTGACTGCTGAATGATAAAGGTTTGACTAAGTGGACAGTAAAGTGGCAAATGGAATTTAATCTGAAGTGTGCGGTTATGAACTTGGTGAGCAACAAAGCAAGGAATACACAATAAACTGGAGGATACTGACAGGGGGCAACAAAATGAGAAACCCTGGAGCTCATGTACACAGGTTCCTTAAAGTGGCAAGACAAGTAGATAAGCATGTAGTGAAGGCAGCATATGGGATGCTTTCCTTCATTGACCATAAAGAAATAAGAACTGAGGTATGCTATTTGGACCCTCAAGCCTGCTCTGCCATTCACAGAATCATAACTGATCTGATATTCCTCATCTCCACTTTCCTGTCCTTTCCCTGTCACTCTCCATTCCCCTACCGATCGAGAATCTATCCATCTATCTCAGCCTAAAATGTATGCAAAGACTCTGCCCCCACAGCTCTCTACAGCAAGGAGCTCCAAAAACTTACAACATTTAGAAAAGAAATTTCTTTTTATCTTAGTCTTAAAGTGGCACACCTTTATTCTGAGACTATGCCCTTTTGTCTTAAACTCTCCCTCGGTGGCGGGGGGGGGGGGGGGGGGGGGGGATCCTGTCAGCATTTACCCTGTCAAGCGTAACGATCTTACATATTTCAATGAGGTCATCTCTCATTCTTCTGAATTCCAGAGGGTAAAATCCCAACCTGCTTAGTCTTTCCTCACAAGACAATCCACCCATATCAGGAGTCATCCTAGTGAGCCTTTCTGAAGTGCCTCCAATGAAATTATACTTTATTTAAATAAGGGGACCAAAATTGCGCTCAGTACATCAGGTGACTCAGGTATTGAATACAAAAGCAGAGATGTGACACTGGAACCACGTACAAACATCAGTTAGACCACAGCTGAAATGGTGTATGCTATCCCTATCACATTACAGGAAGGTGGTAGTTGCCCTAGAGACAGAACAGAGGATAGTTGCAAGAATGCTGTCAGGGATTGAAAATTGCAATGAGAAAAGACTAGCGAAGTGAGGAGGCTAAACGGAAATTAAGTTGAGGTATACAAGAAAATGAGGTCTTGGATAGAGTGGACAGGGAGAAGTCAATTATCAGGGGCACAGATTTAAGGCAATAGTACAAAGTTTAGAGAAGTCTTGAGGAAAAATCATTTTCATCCAGAGGCTGGTGGGAGTTTGGAATTTGTTGTGTAATTTGATGGATGAAGCAGAAACACTTAGCTCATTTTAAAATAATTTTAGTGGTATAATTTGTAAGGCTATGGACCAGGGTGTTGAAGAGCTGGATTAGAATGGGTATTCAGCTGGCACAGGCATGACAGACTGAAAGGTGTCTGACAGTGCTGAAGTTTTTCTCTAGTTCTATGATTGAGCAGGCAAATGAAGCTTCAGTTTAACACTCCTCTAAAAGAGGGTACCAAGAGCCGTGTTTCTTCAGTACTGGCACAGAATGAAGTTGAACAGAAATAAGAGGCTAATCACTAGGAATATTGAGCCAACATGCAGCGTTGTAAGAACAGATTCCTTCCAACTCATCAATCCACATTAAGTGGAAGTACTAATTAATCATAATTTAAGCAATCCTTTTAACTACCCAAAAGGCTACAATTAAGCACATACAAACCCTTGGAAGAAATGTTTTGATTTATCCTGTACCAGCCAACTCTCCCACAGGACTTAGATAGTTGCCCAGATCCATGTTCTTCTGTTTCGTCAGCAGCAGCCAAAATTGCCAAGTCCCATATTATTCAGGGTCCTGCAATGCAGCCGAGATTTTGACCTCATGATTCAAAAGGTTTCTTAAGTCATGAAAGGAATTATGGAAAATACTCAAGTCATTTCTTATACCTTACAGGAGGTCAACAATTTTAGCTTCTGAAATGTGCTCGTATGTCATGTTGATACTGTGCAGCACTCAGAGGCCTCCCAGCACAAATTGAAATGGTATGATGCAACTCCTTGAATACAATGCTGCCAAAAGCTGGTTGGAGTCTTAAATGAAGAAATCTTGCACTTGCTTTCAACTGAAATTGACTCGAGATATTCACGAAGCTTTCAAAGCTACAATGACCTTGAATGGGTAAAATTATGAATGTGGGGACACATTTAAGTTGCTGACAGTCAACATGAAAAGAAAGGAAGTATATGTTACTTCTACTTAAAGCTCTAACAGCAAGTAATCAACTGAAGGAATAAGGTTCCACCCTCTCAACAATTCATTTTCTGAGCCGGTGAGGTTTAATGATAGTCACTAGAAGGATACTTCTACTGTTGCTAATTACTGCATTTAACCTTCTGCATTTTGGAAGAAGGGAGAAAGGAATTACTTGAAATTCAAAGTCAGGATTTCCCACTTACATGACAACTAAGCCATGGTACTACTAGGTCGATTTATTTCTGTGTTTACAATAATGAGCAATTAATAAGAAAAAGGAAAGAACTTCATGTATACCAGAAAGGTTAAAGAAAATTTTCAAGCAGCTGAAGGCGGGTATGCCTTTCTCACTATAAGCTGGTGCACATTAATAAGGACATGCACCATTCACACTGTACTGTATCAGCAAATTCCAGCCCAATATTGTATACTTGAACTATACAAAAGTTATATCCAGACCTTTTGAAATGAGGACCTAAGGTAGTTTGGATATTATATATGTGTAGACTTACCTTCTAAGCAGTTATTCCAAAGGAAAACTTACCCACCTGCAAAGAGTCAACACAAAAAAGGAGATAAATCTGCATACTAACAAAATAAACATAAAAGTACCACCAGGGTAAGAAGAAGTGCTGCTTTTAAGGATTATAGCACTCAGTTACAGCTGATTATTGAACATATTTGCTGATTCCAACGACTAACATGGAAATGTTTAAAAACAGTGCGGGTGGCAGCTTGTATACTATCTGAATAATTAAGCTTGGTAACATTGCCAAGTGTTGGGGAAGTAGAAAATACATGGTTCCACATTAAATAGAGTTTGACTCTACATTTGAACTGCAGTGTCAATCTGAGTGGCAGAAATCAGTATCCACAGTGATTCTCAAATCGCTTTTCTCTGGAATCAGATCACATCCTCATTTCTGATTTTGGCCGGTGTAAAGGTGAACTCCGTTTTGAAGTGCAAATATACCCATTGTGCACTAATATGCCCTTAATATGGCAGTAATTTTAAAACTACTTTCCCTGGATTAAGACACAAGAGGCTACTTATGACTACAGTTGCATAATGGCTGGAATCACCGACATTAGAACTGGTGGTTTGAGGAGGTAACTGTTGGTGTTTGTGTATTCCACTGCAATTAGTTTTAACAGATGAGAAACACAAATTGGTGATACTTAACAAATTTATGTTGACATAAATCTGGTTTCATTGTGTCTTTCACAACACAATGGTCAAGGATGCCATAATTATATACAAGGTTGTATACAATGTCAAAGCTAAATTCACTGGCAAAAGGAACCTTAAACTAAACGTAGTATCAGAGATAATGGGAACTGCAGATGCTGGAGAATTCCAAGATAATACCGCAGGAAATGCTACACTTGTCCCCACACCTCCTCCCTCACCCCTATCCCAGGCCCCAAGATGACATTCCACATTAAGCAGAGGTTCACCTGCACATCTGCCAATGTGGTATACTGTATCCACTGTACCCGGTGCGGCTTCCTCTACATTGGGGAAACCAAGCGGACGCTTGGGGACCGCTTTGCAGAACACCTCCGCTCAGTTCGCAACAAACAACTGCACCTCCCAGTCGCAAACCATTTCCACTCCCCCTCCCATTCTCTAGATGACATGTCCATCATGGGCCTCCTGCACTGCCACAATGATGCCACCCGAAGGTTGCAGGAACAGCAACTCATATTCCGCCTGGGAACCCTGCAGCCATATGGTATCAATGTGGACTTCACCAGTTTCAAAATCTCCCCTTCCCCTACTGCATCCCTCAACCAGCCCAGCTCTTCCCCCCCACCCACTGCATCCCAAAACTAGTCCAACCTGTCTCTGCCTCCCTAACCGGTTCTTCCTCTCACCCATCCTTCCTCCCACCCCAAGCCGCACCCCCATCTACCTACTAACCTCATCCCACCTCCTTGACCTGTCCGTCTTCCCTGGACTGACCTATCCCCTCCCTACCTCCCCACCTATACTCTCTCCACCTATCTTCTTTACTCTCCATCTTCGGTCCGCCTCCCCCTCTCTCCCTATTTATTCCAGTTCCCTCTCCCCATCCCCCTCTCTGATGAAGGGTCTAGGCCCGAAACGTCAGCTTTTGTGCTCCTGAGATGCTGCTTGGCCTGCTGTGTTCATCCAGCCTCACATTTTATTATCTTAAACTAAATGTGCTTTGCACAGCAGGCGATTGATGAGAAAGAACTGCTTTCACTTTCCATGGTCACATGGAATGTTAAACGAGGCCAAGAATGTGAAGTAGGAAGATCCCAGCTCACTGCACAAATGTTAAAATGCCAGACATTCTCAGCCTCCCATATAAACAGCAAATTGGTGGGAGATGTAGAGAATGTTGGCCTTTTTGATGAGACACTTAGAATTTCAACAGCAACAAATCAAGTGTTTTTGTGGCACTGTCAGAAGCCTGGACATAGGTTAACAGCTCATCTGGAAAGTGATTCATCTGCAAAGGCACTCCAAAAGTAAGGTTGACAAAAATAGATGAGGGGGCAAGAGAGTTACAGTTAAAAGATACCCTTGCAAACAAAACTAACAAAACACTATTGCTTTATTTCCTTTAAAAGAAAACTAAATACTAAAACTTTAACCTGATGGTTATTGCTTTCCCCACAAATTTTATTCAATCCACCCAATAGTCTAATAAAAGGACTTCTAAGGGATAAAATGCGTTTCAGATTTTCAACTACTGTTACTTAACCTGTTCTACTGACAAAGAGTCAATTAACAATCATGAAATGTGATAACCCCATAGTACTGATTTAGAAGAATCTTGGATATGCAAGTCACAAATAGGCTTATTGACAAGCTTCAGAAAAATTGTGGTCAGAAGTGACACAAAGCTTACAATCGGGACAGTAGCAGTCACACAACAGAGAAGTACATTCATCAGCATACCTAGTTTATTGTCTATCAAGTCACTCGAGAATGAATTACATTTCCACAAGTAGAAGTCAGCTTGCTCAAATATGAGGATCAACAGGCAGGAGATACAACAGCCAACCGTCTTCCTTCATCCCCAATTTAAGCAATGGCTCACAGCTGGGCTTACACGTTGAGGCCATGTTCTGAACAGTTTCCAATGCCTATCTTGGGTAGTGACATTAGGCAACTGAACTAGTAAAGACAAAATGATTAAGAGAAAGGATAATGCAATGAAAGCAAATAGGAGAAAACAGCATGGGGAAGTGACAATTAAGTCTCAATGGCTACATTGATCTCAATTCACCAAGTAACAATTCTAGGGGTTTTGTGGTGCAGGGGTGGTGTCCCATTCATTCTAGTAATGTGCAATAACACATCTGAAGATTGTTGTTTAATAATATCTGCGAGTTATCATTAGAACATAGAACAATACAGCGCAGAACAGGCCCTTCGGCCCTCAATGTTGCGCCGACCTGTGAACTAATCGAAGCCCATCCCCCTACACTATCCCGTCATCATCCATATACTTATCCAAGGACTGTTTAAATGCCCCTAATGTGGCTGAGTTAACTACATTGGCAGGCAGGACGTTCCACACCCTTACCACTGAATAAAGGACCTGCCTCTGACATCTGTCTTAAATCTATCACCCCTCGATTTGTAGCCATGCTCCCTTGTACAAGCTGAAGTCAGCATCCTCGGAAAAAGACTCTCACTGTCCAAACCTATCTAATCCTCTGATCATCTTGTACGATTTTCAGATGTTCAACAAGAAACATGATTTAAAGACCACTGATAGGCAAGTGAAAAGAACAATGTGTCATTATAACGATAGTTAATTAAACCAGTTTCAAGTAAAAATATCAAATACTAATACAGAATTTTCCAATGGTTCAGTTAGTAGCAGATCCAGAAAGACATTTAGCTACTTGATGATATCACCTTTAGCAGTGGTAGAAGTACTTTAATTTGGTCTCAGTTCCCTTAGGTTGGGGTGACATCATCTGCTAGAGCTTTCTCATCCAACAGCTCTCCAGCACACTATCAAAATTGTATGTTTGCCAATGCAGTCACTGATGAGCTCAAGTTTAACAGAAAAGATGTTGATACATGCACCATCCATCTTTGAGAAATGGGACAGGAAAGAGGATCTTTTTTAACCAAGGAAAACAATAAGCAACAAGGGAGACTTCCAAATTCCAAAGCATTGTGGACAAGACCTAATCCCCTCAAAAACATGGCCCTAACATGTTCTTACTTTAAAGGCAAATGCCAGGTAGTGTGTTCTGGATGCAATTTGACTGGTCAAACTACCAGGTTTGACAAAACACACTTTATTCATACACTATAGTTAGGCGTCTTCTGGATACGCATTTTGTAGTGTACAAACATATAATATTAGGCTGGAATCTGCTGATACAGTACAATGTGAACAGTACGTCCTTACTAATATGCACCAGCTTGTAATGAGAACTGTGCGCAGTTCTAGATGCCCTGCCACAGGAAGAATATTAGTATATTGGAGAGGGTTCAGAAAATATTTACCAGGATGTTGCTGGGAACAGAGGGCTTACAGTATAAAAATAGGCTGGACAGGCTGGGACATTCTTCACTGGAGCGTAGGAGGTTGAGGGGTGATCTTACAGAGATTTACAAAATAATGAGGGGCATAAATAAGAGGTGAATAGCAATGGTCCTCTCCTTAGGGCACAGGAGTTCAAAACTATGAGGCATATTTTAAAGGTGACAGGAGAAAGTTTGAAATAAAACAATGGGCAACAGAGTACAGTTTGCCGGTTTAAGTAGTGGATGCAGGTACAGTTAGAACATTTAAAAGGCATTTGGATAAGTACATAAGCAGGAAAGGTTAGGAGGGATATGGGCCAAACACAGGTAAGAGGGACTAGTTTAGTTTAGGAACACGATCTGCATGGACTGGTTGGACCAAAGGGTGTTTCCGTGACACATTACTTAATGACTCTGGCTTTAACTGGCTTAACTGTAATTTTATCAAAATAACAAACTACACATTAATTGTTCCAATATAATAACATCCCATAGACCCTTGGCAAAGTCAGGAAACATGATTGCATCAAATGCAATTCTAACAGCAGGGCGAGAACCCCCACTCATAGTTATAACAAAGGCAGAAAGCATCCACAAGACACCTCGAGAGCACACGAGATGGAGATATAGAACATAGAACAGTACAGCACAGAACAGGCCCTTCAGCCCACAATGTTGTGCCGACCATTGATCCTCATGTCTGCACCCTCAAATTTCTGTGACCATATGCATGTCCAGCAGTCTCTTAAATGACCCCAATGACTTTGCTTCCACAACTGCTGCTGGCAACGCATTCCATGCTCTCACAACTCTCTGTGTAAAGAACCGGCCTCTGACATCCCCTCTATACTTCCCACCAACCAACTTAAAACTATGACCCCTCGTGTTAGCCATTTCTGCCCTGGGAAATAGTCTCTGGCTATCAACTCTATCTATGCCTCTCATTATCTTTTGTGGGAGCTTTTACAGCCCCAACAGCGACTGAAAGTTAAACTAAAAATCCTCGTTCTGTTGGAGTTTGACCTCACTCATTTAGGCTGCTTCTATTGCCATCTTTAGAAAAACCCAAGGCATCACAAGCTGTTCACCTGACTGGCTTTGAGCAGACTGCATTGCACCTGTCTCAGCCTCTCTTAGTAATTAAAACCAGGGACAAAATACACCTCTTAAAGCCATTGTATTGTATCAAAAAAACCTAACTTCGATATCAAGCAGAAACAGATTACAGTCTTTTATGGCTAATGTTAAGTGTTATTTTTGAATTTGCCTTACTGCAAACTAATCCACTCAACTGTAGACAGTGGCCAAGGAAAAGAATCGAACTGCTTCAATGAAGTGGTGTTGGTAGAAAGGCTGATTACAATATTCAGAATTTCCTTATTTAACTCAAGGCCTATAAGACTCAGTCTGAACTCTGAACATAAGGTCTGAGAGCACAGAACATCGAGGGGTTAGGAAAGGTAGCAGAAAAATAGAACTATATGGAATCAGAGATAACAGGAACAGCAGATGCTGGAGAATCTGAGACGACAAGGTGTAGAGCTGGATGAACACAGCAGGCCAAGCAGCATCTTAGGAGCAGGAAGGCTGATGGAGGGTCTAAGCCCGAAACGTCAGCCTTCCTGCTCGGCCCACTGTGTTCATCCAGCTCTACACCTTGTTATCACTATATGGAATCTGACAAGTAGGAGGGAACTGACTGGCCTCGTCAGGAGACACTGCCATAGGGCAGTACGCAGATTAGCTGACATACTTAATTCTAAATTATCAGGTTGAAAAATATATAACAGCAAATTTCTTAAGAAATTTCCGAAGAAGGGTCTAGGCCTGAAACGTCAGCCTTCCTGCTCGGCCTGCTGTGTTCATCCAACTCTACACTTGTTATAACAGCAAATTAAGCTTTATTTTCAGCAAGTGGTCAAATATCGAAGGAAAAGTAGATTTGTTCATGAGTAAGTGACAGTTGTTTGCATGTGAGGCCTGATACAACCCAAAAGAGAAACCCAGCTTATAGCAATGTCCAGAATCTAAATTTTTGAATACAGCATTTTAAAAAATTTCAAAAGTAAATATCTTCTAATTAATGATGCAGCCTTGCTTGTGTTTACAGCACACTTTGTAAGATTTCTGGTCTCCAGTTTCTGAATTATTGCTTTCTTCACTATTAATCAAGTGTCTTAGAGCTATTGTTCTCTACTGAAAGAATACAGTTTCTGCAATGATCGTACTGTTTTTGTTCGTATAGATGAGACCTAGTCCTTTAGTGGTTGAGGGCATCAGCAATTGAATGTAATATTCCAGAAGAGTTTAAAAAGCACTACTTTGGATAGATTATTAGCAGGTTTCTGTTTCACTGTAAAACACAATCATCTTTCAATGTCAATAAATGAATACTCTACAGCCACAATGACCTTGCATTCAAACGACACCTCACTCAAGGGAGCTTTAGAGAGGGAAGAGGTCAAACAGAACGCAGGATGTGATGAAATCAGGTGAGGGAGAGGACAAAAAGACTTGAAGACAGCAACAAAGGCTGAGAATCTGAGACACTATTATTTTGTTTCTCCGAATACAGTCAAGCTATAACATGAAGAAATTTACGAAGATGCTGTGGGTGGCAACCTTTTCTACTGAAGCTTATCATATGAAAAATGAGACTAAAAAGGTGATAATGGGGTTTGTGGAATTGTATCAATGGAAGCAAAAAGCATGAAGGGTAGTGGTAAAAAACAAATTTTGAACAAGGAAGTCCTTTCTTCAACACAAGATAAAAAAGGAATTAGGTTTAATTTGATCAGTCTCCTAGGCATTTTTTCATCCTTCCAACCTTAATAATATTTAATGACTTAAATCTGAATTATCACCCCACACCTGTTGCCCAATTTCTTGAGTGTTACCAGTAATACCTGTTTTTATTTTGAGTCTATAATGCCTTACAGACAGAGTCAGTAATGTGCAGAGAGTGGACATTAGAGTTAGTAACACACATTTTGCGACAGCAACATATTAGTCATGGCATCAAAAGAACACAATCTTTAACATTGTTGCCCTGTGATCTAATTACACAAAATTAATTTGTCTCCAAGCACAGGTTTCTCATGAAAATGCATAGGTCATGTGCACCAAATCCCAAAGGCTATACATCCAACCTACCTGAGAACACTGTACAGTTGCCTACCAGGGTATGAATATATACTTCTCTGTGGCCATTTGTAGTAGGATGTAAAAGTCACTGCCTTGAAGTGACTCCTGAATTTGCTGTGTGAGCCAGACAGAAATTTACAGCTTGTTCAGCCTGACAGCTGGCCTCATTAATGGCTGCACTCAGTACATCAAATTAACACTTCGAAATCCTAGCATCAAACTATTAGGGTCCATCTACAAAGCTCTTTTCTGAGAACATTATGGTGTCACACTGCAACACAGCCTAGTCTAATCTGCAACCAGCTGAATTACTTTTGAAGAAAACACAGCTGATTTAACGCCTGCACTGTCAACAAAATATACCCACTAAAATTCTTGCCATCACCAAAATCAAAATTCCATGTGTGACAAAAGAACTGCGGATGTTGTAAGTCAGAAACAAAAAACAGAAATTGCTGGAAAAGCTCAGCAGGTCCGACAGCATCTGTGAAGAAAAAAAAAAATCAGAGTTAACGTGTTCAGAGATTCTACCAGACCTGCTGAGCCTTTCCAGCAACTTCTGTTTTAGCTTCATATGCAAAATAATCAACTCATGCCAACTTCACAAAGTGGTATTTATAATTCTATGCTTTGTTTCCACGCTTATCACTCAGTCAAATGAATGTAAACTTCCGACTGGAGTTGATTCGGGGGCAATTCATCTCTAACAGAGGGCAGGATCCTGCATTCTCAGCACTTCACTTGACTTCAACAACTCAATGTTGGTTAAATATTTAAACTCAGTATTGATTCAAGACTTAAAAAGAAATACAAATCCTGAGATTCGACCTGGCTATATTTCATTGAGTGTGGCATCAAAGATCCCCAGCTTAACTGGAATCAATGGATATCAGAGGCAAACACTTCAATAATTGGAGTCAATCCTGACTGATAGGAAGATGGCCAAGGTTGCTGGAGCTCAGTCTTCTCAGCTCCAGAACATCTCAGCAGGATTCCTCAGCACAGTGTCATAGACCCAAACATCATCAGCTGCTTCATCATTGATCTTCCCAACATCATAAAAGGTCAGAACTGGCAATGTTCGCCCATGCTTGTGTAATGTTCAGCACCATTCACGAGTTCTCAGAGACTGAAGTAGTCCACGTTCATACGCAACAAGATCAGAACGATATCCAGACTTGGACTGACAAGCGGCAAGTAATGTTTGTGCCACACAAATGCTTGGCTACTACCATCACCAACAGAAGACAACATAACCACTGCCCCTTGACAGACAACGGTATTACCAACACTGAATCCCCATGTCAACAGCCTAGGGGTTACCATCAACCAAAATCTCAACTAGACTTGCCACACAAGCAAATGGCCAAGAAAGCAGGTCAGAGGCTAGGAATACTGCAGCAGGTAACTCACCTCCTGACTCCCAAAAGCCTATCCACTATCTACAAGGCACAAGTCAGGTGTGTGGTGGAACAGTCCCTACTTGCCTGGATGGGTGCAGCTCCAAAAACACAAAAGCTTGACACCATCCAGGACAAAGCAGCATGCTTGACTGGCATTATATCCACAAACATCCACTCCCTCAACCATTGATGCTGAGTAGCAAGTGTGTATTATCTACAAGATGCACTGCAGAAATTCGTCAAAGATCCTCAGACAGCACTTTCCAAGCCCTCAATCATTTCCATCTCGAAAATGAAGGGCAGCAGATACATGGGAACATCACCACCTTCAAGGTCCCCCTCCAGGCCAACCATCATCCTAGCTTGGAACTATCTCGCCACTCCTTCACCATCGCTGGTTAATATCCTGGAATTCCCTCCCTAATGGCATTGTAGGTCAACCCACAGGTGATGGACTGTAGAGGTTCAAGAAGGCAACTCACCACCACCTCATCAAGGACAATTAGAGACAGGCAATAAATGTTGGTCAGCCAACAATGCCCAGGTCCCACAAATGAATTTTTATAAGTTTAAAATAATAAAGTGCAAGAGCCAAGCATCTGCTGTTCAAATCTAGTATTGGTTCCCACACCTCTCAAGAACGTCATTAGATATTAGCTTTCTCTTTTGTCACTTGTGTTCATTGATTTTAACAAGAAGTTGTAAAATTGAAAGAACCAGAATTCATAATGAAGCTTAAGTAATAAAGCATTCTATGTGCAGAATTTCAAATCTTGACAGGTACAGTGTGGAATACTTATGCTTGGAGCTTAGTTAGTTCAGTTGGCTGGATGGCCAGTGATGCAGGGTTAGGCCAACACCATGGCTTCAATTCATTCATCGGCAGAGGTCACTCTCTTTCAACCTTTCCCTTTGCCTGAAGCATGATAACCATCAGTCATCTCTCTATCCAACGGGTGAGCAGCCGTATGGTCTGGTAGGACTATAGTGACTTTACTTTTATACAATATTTACATTAAGTGTCAGACAATATTTATAAATAAACAATGTTTCTACCTCAATTCTGGATGTGAATTTGCTCGCTGAGCTGGAAGGTTAGTTTTCAGACGTTTCGTCACCATTCTAGGTAACATCATCAGTGTCCCTCCGATGAAGCGCTGGTGTTATGTCCTGCTTTCTATTTATCTGGTTAGGTTTCCTTGGGTTGGTGATGTCATTTCCTGTTCTTTTTCTCAGAAGATGGTAGATTGGCTCCAAATCAATGTGTTTGTTGATGGAGTTCCGGTTGGAATGCCATGCTTCTGGGAATTCTCGTGCATGTCTTTGTTTGGCTTGTCCTAGGATGGATTTGCTGTCCCAATCAAAGTGGTGTCCTTCCTCATCTGTATGTAAGGATACTAGTGATAGTGGATCATGTCTTTTTGTGGCTAGTTGATGTTCATGTATCCTGGTGGCTAGTTTTCTGCCTGTTTGTCCAATGTAGTGTTTGTCACAGTTCTTGCAAGATATTTTGTGTAAAATATATAAAAAACCTTGCAAGAACTGGGACAAACAGGCAGAAAGCTAGCCACCAGGATACATGAACATCAACTAGCCACAAAAAGACATGATCCACTATCACTAGTATCCTTACATACAGATGAGGAAGGACACCACTTTGATTGGGACAACAAATCCATCCTAGGACAAGTCAAACAAAGACACGCACGAGAATTCCTAGATGCATGGCATTCCAACAGGAACTCCATCAACAAATACACTGGTTCCAAATCAATCTACCATCCTCGGAGAAAAAGAACAGGAAATGGCATCACCAATGCAGGAAATGACATCACCAAACCAAGGAAACCTAAACAGATAAATAGGAAGCGGGACATAACACCAGCGCTTCATCGGAGGCTCACTGATGATGTTACCTAGTATGGTGACAAAACGTCTGAAAACTAACCTTCCAGCTCAGCGAGCAAACTCACATCCAGAAACTCAACCTGAGCTACAAATCTTCTCAAAACTCGCTAGCGCCTCAATTCTGGTAACATCAGCCTAAATCTGATGTGATCAAGATCTTCCCTGACAATTTCCATTATTTAGAGATTTTTGCAGGTGAAACAATCATACATTCCAATGCAAAAACAAAAACAGAAATTGATCAAAAAGCTCAACAGGTCTGACAGCATCCGAGAGGAGAAATCAGAGTTAATATTTCGGGTCTGGTGACCCTTCCTCAGAACAGCTCGACCTGCTGAGTTTTTCCAGCAATTTCTGTATTACAGCATCTGTAGTTCTTTTGGTTTTGGTACTCTGCAATGGCCATATTTATGTAGTGTTTCTACAAAATAACCAAATCAAGTACTTTGCAAGGAATCAGTGCAATCGAATATAAAGAAGAAATGTTAAGCAAAGGCAAAATCGAAAAGATTAAATTTCAAGAACCCCTAAAAAGCTGAGGAGGAGTTGGGGTAGGAAAAGCCAAAAAATTTTGCAAGTGTCCCACAGCATAATGGAATTATAGTTTTAGAGATTGGTTTCTGGCAATACAGATGCATGGGAAAACAAGCAATCATATTTCCCTTAAACCCTGAGCTTAGAACTCCAATTTTTACGCTGAGCACATTCGACACAAGTGGATTGCAAGATGCCAAGTACAGCCAACATACACCAGCATGTAAAGCCAATGTTGCCGTGGGAAGGACAAAAAAATTTATTCTTTCCCAACACTTGTTATAAGTAGTTGCCGAAATATTTGTTGATTGTCAAAGTCTCTTCACATTGTGGCCAATACTGCTTTATCAAGCAACATCAGCAAAAATGAAATGAACAATTAACTGGTTATTCGCCAGCTTGCAGAACACCATTATGCACTGAATTACTTCTAAGTTTCTCTATAGGCCAGCAGTGAAATGACAATAATGCAAAATAATTTACTGGAATCTCACCATCAAACCTGCAGACAAGGTGGCACAGTGGTAGTATGGCGCACTAACCTCTACATCGCCAAGGCCAAACGCCAACTCTCCGACACCACCTCCTACTGCCCCCTTGATCATGACCCCACCCCCCGAGCACCAGACCATCATCTCCAACACCATCCATGACCTCATCACCTCAGGGGACCTCCCACCCACAGCCTCCAACCTCATTGTTCCCCAAACCCACACGGCCCGTTTCTATCTCCTTCCCAAAACCCACAAACCTGCCTGCCCTGGTCAACCCATTGTCTCAGCCTGTTCCTGCCCCACCGAATTCATCTCCACCTATCTGGACTCCATTTTCTCCCCTTTGGTCCAGGAACTCACTACCAACATCCGTGACACCACCCACACCCTCCACCTCCTCCAGAACTTCCACTTCCCTGGCCCCCAATACCTCATTTTCACCATGGACGTCCAGTCCCGATATACCTGTATTCCTCATGCAGATGGCCTCAAGGCCCTCCGCTTCTTCCTGTCCTGCAGGCCCGACCAATCCCCCTCCACTGACACCCTCATCCGCCTAGCCGAACTCATCCTCGTCCTCACCCTCAACAACTTCTCTTTCAATTCCTCCCACTTCCTACAGACAAAAGGGGTGGCCATGGGTACCCACATAGGCCCAAGCTATGCCTGCCTCTTTGTAGGTTACGTGGAACAGTCCCTCTTCCGCACCTACACAGGACCCAAATCCCACCTCTTCCTCCATTACATTGATGACTGTATCGGCGGCGCCTCTTGCTCCCCAGAGGAGCTCGAACAGTTCATCCACTTCACCAACACCTTCCACCCCAATCTCAAGTTCACCTGGGCCATCTCCAACACATCCCTCACCTTCCTGGACCTCTCAGTCTCCATCTCAGGTAACCAACTAGAAACTGATGTCCATTTCAAGCCCACTGACTCCCACAGCTACCTACAATACACCCCCTCCCACCCACCCACCCTCCTGCAAAAATTCCATTCCCTATTCCCAATTCTTCTGCCTCATCTGTTCCCAGGATGAGGCATTCCACTCCCGCACATCCCAGATGTCCAAATTCTTCAAGGACCACAACTTCCCCCACGCAGTGGTCGAGAACACCCTTGACCGCGTCTCCCGCATTTCCCGCAACACATCCTCACACCCCACCCCTGCCATAACCGCCCCCAGCGGATCACCCTCGTTCTCACACACCACCCCACCAACCTCCAGATACAACGCATCATCCTCCAACACTTCCGCCATCTACAATCCAACCCCACCACCCAAGCTATTTTTCTAACCCCACCCTTGTCTGCCTTCCGGAGAGACCACTCTCTCCGCGACTCCCTTGTCCGCTCCACACTCCCCTCCAACCCCACCACACCCTGCACCCGCAGGAAGTGCTACCCTTGCCCCCACACCCCTATCCCAGGCCCCAAGATGACCTTCCGTATCAAGCAGATGTTCACCTGCACATCTGCCAATGTGGTATATTGTATCCATTGTACCCGGTGTAGCTTCCTCTACATTGGGGAAACCAAGCAGAGGCTTAGGGACCGGTTTGCAGAACACCTCCGCTCGGTTCGCAACAAACAACTGCACCTCCCAGTCGCAAACCATTTCTACTCCCCCTGCCATTCCTCAGACGACATGTCCATCATAGGCCTCCTGCAGTGCCACAATGATGCCACCCGAAGGTTGCAAGAACAGCAACTCATATTCCGCTTGGGAACCCTGCAGCCCAATGGTATCAATGTGGACTTCACAAAATTCAAAATCTCCACTTCCCCCACTGCATCCCAAAACCAGCCCAGCCTGTCTCTGCTTCCCTAACCTGTTCTTCCTCTCACCCATCCCTTCCTCCCACCTCAAGCCACACCTCCATTTCCTACCTCTTTGACCCATCCATCTTCCCTGGACTGACCTATCCCCTCCCTACCTCCTCACCTATATCTTGTTTTCTCTCCATCTTCAGTCCGCCTCCCCCCGCCTCCCTATTTATTCCAGTTCCCTCTCCCCATCCCCCTCTCTGAAGAAGGGTCGAGGCCCGAAACATCAACTTTTGTGCTCCTGAGATGCTGCTTGGCCTGCTGCGTTCATCCAGCTCCACAATGTTTCTGGAACGCTTGGGAAATGTTAAAGGTGTTATATTATTGCAATGACAGTAGCGCAGAATTTGGATGCACAACTATCATGATCCCATTTTTAAAACTCAGCTCATGTTTCAATTGAACACGAATCTACAATGTGGAACCCCATTAAAATTTCATATGGCACAATATAACCCAAAGCAGAAAGAGGTATCCAAAATAGTTTGACTTACTATCCATCATCGACATTATATCTATAAAACTAAGTCCTCCCCTCAGTACTTAAAACTACTAAAGTCTAAAGAAATAATGGTAAGATTGTATTAGCACATGCATATCATACCGTATTTATTTATTATTTTTGCATCATTAACAGAGCCCCTATGGTTTTGTATATGGTTAACAAATAAACATGCTGCAGGCCCAAAAGAAGAGTGAAGTGCTATGCATTTGTAACAAGCAGATCTGTGCAGAGAAAGAATGGCTCAGCTGGTGCATCCTAAAAAAATCTGCAAACTCACAAAGGCCATGTCTGGTGATGGAGAAATAAACAGCTATAGAAGTGAAGGCTATGAAAGAGCAGCTTAGAATTGCGAACCTGAAACATGTGTTGAAGGCTGATCATTCAGGTTCAGAAAGGGCCAGAAGACGAGGTCGTGAAAACAAGTATCGGCCAAAGGAAAATGAGACATGAGGAACCTGAAGGATATTGGTACTTAAGAGTTGTTTGCAATATTCAACACATGGAGAGGATAGAAAAATGCTTTTGTTAAGGCACTGAATGAGGAAGAAGGAAATGGAACTGCATCCCATGACAGTTGAGGTAGAGCCAGTCAGTACTATGGACGCAAGGTAGACAATAGCATGCATGCGGCTAGGCCTTCGGCAACGTCCATTCCATTTCCTATACTTCGAATCTTACCTATTCCTGGGACCAGGATGGAGCTACCTTTGTCCTCACTTTACACATCCATCATTGATAATTCCGTCAGCTCCAATGTGATGACACCAAAAACTTATTTTCCATCCCACTTCCCTTTCAGCGTTCCTAATGGTGACTTTCTCCCTGCGCCCCCCCACCCCGATTAATCCCTTTAATCTTCAACATTCCCTTCCCACAACATCATTCCACAAAAGTACAGAAGATGCAAAACCTGCCTTTTTACCCCTTCCTTTTTCACCATCTAGGCTTCTAAACACCTTTCAGGTGAAACAGTGATTTATTGGTACTTCATTCAAATTCACATCCTACACCTGCCAGTCACAACAAGGTCTCCACCACACTGCGAAGATCAATATGAGGTTGAGCAGCTATTTTGCAAATATTTCCACTTAGTTCATAAGCATAACTTAGAGTCTCTGGTCATTTGCCACTTTAATTTCCAGACCACTTCCGCACTGATCTCTCTATCCTTGGGATCATTTGTTTCCCCAATGAAGCTTAGTGTAAAGTTGGCATACAGCCCCTCATCTTTCAATTGGGTACTTTGTAAACCTTTTGGACACCGAGTTCAACAATTAAAGAACATAAACTTAGCTTCTATTTTTTTTGGAAAGCAGCTGTTAGGATCTCCTCTTACACCTCCCCCAGACCCATATTTTGTTCCTTGTCACTACCATCAAAAATTTTTGCACACCTTAAAATCAACTACATTTTGCACTTTTCCCAGTTTTGATAGAAGGCCATCAACTTAAAAAACACTAACTTTGCTTCACTCATCTGCTTGCCACAAATGCTGCATGACTTGCTCATCATTTCCAATATCTTGTATTTCTAGGCTAGATTGCAAGAATCTGCAGGGTTTTGCTTCATATAACCTCCTTGCCTGCAAACGAAGAAGTTACTTCAGCAAACCATAATGTCTACACCAAAGGCAAGTTCAATCAATAGGTAGTGCTCCTGCCTCAGTCTGAATCTACAGGACTAAGTTGCGCACCAAGGCCGAATGGCCATGAAAGCAAAATTCAAGTTTCTAAAATCCTTCTAATGCTTTCCTACTATTTTACAAAGAAGAAGTCCAAAAATGTGTCAAATGAACAAATTAATCTGGTTAAACAGCATTCATCCAAACAGCAGATCAAATATCACAAGGTCACTTTTTACCAGCTGTCAGTTTTGCAAAGAACAAGCTCATAGGAAAGTAACTGTACAACAAAACTTGCAGGGGAATAGCAGTCCCAACTCAGCTGATTAATGAGTCAACTGATTCTGCAACTTAGATATTTTCATCACAGGGCTGCAAAATATTAGATTACATGCCACATAGCAAACCGAACACCCAATGACAATAGCTAATAGCAAGATTTCTACCACAAGCTGAATGTGTGATCTGAATGACAATATATTCCTCTGCATTTCTAGAACCATTTCTCAATTAGCAGATGTGCTAAAAAGCTGTGCAGGTAATTGCATTTCTTAGGAATATTCAAATCTGGGATTAAGGTTCAGGCTCGAAGAGTGAGAAATCATCAAAGTACTAGGGAATACAGACTATGTTTATCAAATGAAACCTTTATGTGGACCAAAATTCTGGTAACCGTCTCTGATTTATTAGATAATAAACAATTTCCCAAATATGCACATTAGCCTCCAGAGGATAACAACCAAGGTGTGCAGTACTATAGATTAAACATGTTACTGTTACCAGAAGTAGAACACTTCTTCACCTCAAACATCCACAGCTGCATCAACTCTAATACTGATCATTTTGCTGTGTGAATAATAGAAATCCCCTTACGTTTCTTTCTTTAACAGTGAAGTGCATGAAACTATAAATTCATCCTTTGCTATTCATTGATCTTTTAATTTGGTGAGAAACACAAACTTGCCTAAGATTAGCTGAGCAAGAAAGTATAACCTCCAGTGTAAAGAAAACTCACTAATGCTTCTAAGATTTGGCAGAAAAACAATAAAGAATATAAAGTGCAGTCTCTACTTTATAGACCACAATTATTTTTTCTTTTTGAAAGAATTTTAAAATTCAGTTCCTCACATTTTCTTCCAAACTTACTAGAACACAAAAGGAGAACCAAATTTCTTCACTCAAACCAGAATATTCCTTAATGGTGAAAACGAAAACACTTGTATTAATCTTGCACAGCAATACTGTAATATTGAGGTCACGGAACAGAAGAGGGGGAGGGCTTGTGACAAAGAGTGGGGGAGGCTGCACAGTCTCGGTATTAGGGACCCATCATTTTGGACTGAGATAAGGAGTAGTTGCTTCTCTCAAAAGGGTTGTGAATCTTTGAAATTCTCTACCTTACAGAGAGGAAAGGGCGTAGGAAATGGTGGGAAGGCGAAGCTGAAGCCCAAGATTCACCCATGACCAAAGTAAGTGGCAAAGTTAGTTTGTTGGGCCTAATCCTATTGCTTGTGTTCTTGTTACTACAACATTAGCCCAGAGGTTTGGAGCAATGATCCAGAGACATGAGTTCAAATCTCCACTGTGAAAGCTGGGAAATTTGAATTCAGTTGGTTAAACAAATGTGGAATAAAATGTCTGCACAAATAATAGCAACTATAAAACAACTGCACTATCACAAAATCCCAGCTCACTAATGTGGGGAAAAAGAAATCAACTGCCTTTACTCTGTCTGGGTGAAGTGTGACTCCAGCCCATAGCAAAGTAGTTGACTCTTAACTGCTCTGTGAAATGGCTAAGTGAGTCATTTAATCGTACAGTGATGGGTAACAAACGCTAGCTTAGTCAGCAATGCCCACAGGCCCAAATGATTTTTTTTAAATCCAAAAACAGTTTACTACTGATAAACTGCTTCTGAAGTCCAACCTCTGGTGGTTTAGTACTACACATGGTATGGTCTCTCAAAATCATTTTGGTATTACTGGTTGCAAGGAAAGTGTTAGCCAGGACACCAGGAGAACTCTTTTCCTCTTTTGTTGAGACATCGCATGGAAATTTTGGATGTCTACCCAGAAACAATCACGCCAAATTGGGCAGAGATAGTAGGAACTGCTGATGCTGGAGAATCTGAGATAACAATGTAGAGCCGGATGAACACAGCAGGCCAAGCTGCATCAGAGGAGCAGGAAAGCTGACGTTTCAGGTCTGGACCCTTCTTCAGAAAAAAGGTCTGAAGGAGGGTCCAGGCCCGAAGCATCAGCTTTCCCGTTCGTCTGATGCTGCTAGGCCCGCTGTGTTCATCCAGCTTCACACCGTGTTATCTTACAACAAATTAGGTAGCAGCTTTAACACAAAAAAAATCCTTTGGACTAATCAAAAAAAAAACGAGTTGTGAAAAGATTAATCCAGCAGCCTTACAGAACATCCTGGAATTGTGCACTCAAACCATGACCAACTCTAACTGTGTCACACATCACTGGGGTAGTGTGCAGGAAATTAAGCCCTGCTTTTCCAGGAGCTGTCATAAAGGATATAAGTGCACAAATTCCCCAATTCACTTGTTCTTTTAGACCCAGATTAGCAAAACAAATTCACCAGGTTGCTGTATTTAACAACAGCTATTATTTACTACAAATAAATAGTTTCCTGCCACGTGTACTCAGGTGAGGAGGGATTTCTTCAGCCAGAGGGTGGTAAATCTGTGGAATTCATTGTCATAGAACACTGTGGAGGCAAGATCAAGGTGTATTCCAGACAGAGATAGATAGGTTCTTACTAGTACAGGAATCAAAGGTTGGTGGGGGGCGGGGGGCAGGGGTGTGAAGGCAGGAGAATATGATTGAGAAGTATATCAGCAATGATCAAATGATGGAGCAGACTTAATGGTCTAATGTTGGGTTATATTGTAAAAAGTTACAAACTGGCAAAATATAACTCTACTGGTTAAAACTCAGAGTCCCTTATAAACTCCCAGTAGAGACACATGGATAGACAAAAATAAACTGGTGTTACAAATAGAGGGAAAAACTGGAAAGACAGTTCAATGGCCCCCTTAAATGGCCTCTACAAACACGTTTCACTGAGATGTTCCTTTTGCTTGTTGAGGTACGTTATTTATCAACATCTCTTTGTCTGGATATTTTTCATTTCCTTGCAGGAGGTACAGAGTAACTGGTTTATAAATGATAAAATCACTGACTTATTGGTTAAAAGCCCAGCTTGCCTAACTGGTGAGTGAAAAGAACCGGCGTTTTCAGGTTTTAAAGGATTTTATACTAGAGGGACAAAGTCCGAAGGTTTCTGGCTATCTTGTTCACACCCACAAGTTTTTCAGTTACCTTGGAGCCAACCACAGTTATTAACAGGCAGAAGATCTTTGTCAGCAATATCTGGTCACCACTCCTGATACTACTTAGCTACTTGTTGCCGACCAAATCACACTTTGGCACACAGCTCATCTGCAATTATACTTCCTCCTCTGCTGAGCAAAACAATGTAAACAGCACTTATAAAAGTGTTGGTAGCTTGCTTTTAAAATGTGCAGCAATTCCTTCCAAAAGCCTTACTCTTTAAAACATTCCTTTTCCTATTTCAGTTCACAATCAATATATAGAAAATTTCAAAAACCTTTAAAATGGAATCAGCTGATTGAACAGCAATTGGAACAAATAACACATGCTTCTATATTACAGTGATTGGTTGACCAGTTAATAGTATGAATCAAGAGAGTGAATTTTGAACTTCAAATTCAAAAAAGAAAAAACAAGATCCCTAGTGCTTATTTATAGGTGCAGCTTATCCCGGATCTATGTCAGTCTCTGACTTAAAATGGTAAAATTCAAATGAACAAACTACTATCACAAAATCTAGTATGCTACAGTCTGATACCGCAGTGTAGTGCAGAATGCAAATTTCCAGCAGACCAACTTGGGTGACAGGTGTTACACAGTTTGCCTCTTCCATATTCCATACAACAGAACATCAAGCATATTTGGATTAAAAAGGACGTACACACATCACAGTAAAGCACCAACAGCACTCTAGGAAAAGCTTTAAGCCAAGGCCTTGCCAGACTCTTTCTCTCATTTCTGTAAATATTACAAAGGCGCCTTGGTAAAGTTGAAAGTGTGTCTTTTGGTGCCCTGGCTAAAATTCCCCTCTCAACCAAAAAAAATTAATGGGCCATTCACCTGTTGGTCCCATGCTGATGGAACAAATGACTGCCATATATTTGTTTGTAAAACAAGATTCACTGCATTCCAAAAGTAATTCATTGTGAGATATATTGATTTGTGGATTGGATAATAAACAAATACAATAATGTTATTTCCATGTACAGCTCTCATGCCTTATATCAGCGTCAATATTCCACACCACTACAAATAGTTCCAGTCAAAGTCAAATGCTAAATTGAAACCATTTTCACAGTGCATGACCAAACTGCTACTGGATGTCATTCTGAGGAGTATAATATTTCATATGTTACATGGTAAATCATTAACGCTACAGAATCATTTATAAAATGAAACAGCCCGAAAAATAAATTAAACACGTGGATTGAAAGCAAGCACTGTGCCATACGTGGCTTATTAACTTTACTGAATTCATATGCTTGATTATTTAACTGCATCTCTTAAAGACTAACTGTGATGAATAGTGAGAGATTTTAAAAAGGTATCACTGTATAACAGGTGCTGAATAGAAGCAATGGGAATTGTCAATAACACCTAAACGTACCTTTCCACCACAGTTAACTCATGTTCAACTCTAAATACTGAAACTTCCAGAACTGGTGTGGAACTTATTCTGAACCTGTGTGCCAGAACAGTTCAAATAATGGTAACCTTTTACCCCAAACAAATCCATATTCTAAAAATTAACATAATAAATGACTTGCATAGAATTTGCAGCATTCAGTCCAAAAGGTCTATGTCAGCATTTCGATCCCACATCAACCTCCTCCTGTTTCTCTTGATGTACTCCTTTCTTCCTCATACACTCTCAGCTTTTGCTTAAATGCATTGATGCCATTCACCTCCAAATTCTCCTTGGGGTAATAAGTTTCATATTCTAAACACTAAGCAAAGAGGGTTCTCCTGAATTTTCTAATGGAAATATTAGGGACAATCTAAGCTTTATGACCCTTGGACAAATAGAAATATTTGTTCAACAATGGTTACAAAACAATAAAAACTTGTATTTTTACACCACCATAGATGAAAGTTCCAACAGTCTTCACAAAAGCAGAATCAGGCAGAAAAAGGACACTCAGCAAAAGATGGATATATTAAAACCAAATGCTTAGAGGAGCGAGAGTGAGAGCGAGACAGAGAACGCGCACACACGCATGGGAGGGCAAGAGAAATTTGAGAGAGGGAATTACAGCATGTGAATGCGAAGCAACAGCCTCCAGCAGCAAGACAAAGAAAAGGGACATATCCAGAGAATGGGATTCAGAATGAAGAAATTGAATGGTTGAGAAAGGTTCAAGATCATTCAGTTGTAATAATGGAAAGAACTCCATTTATTGTAAGAATGTGGGTCAATAATGTAATGAAAAGTACAGTACTCCATTGGTTTATTATTTAGTATTTGGGCCATGAAAGGTGCATTTTGATTATTGTTCCAATAATACAACCACTAGCACAGGAGCCTCAGGCCTCCTTGAACTTCTAATGTATGACACTCAAAACGTCCTAAAAATCTTTGTGATAGATATTATACAAAAGAATGGACCTGTACCCCACACACCACTCATCACTCTCCACCTCCCCCACAGTCACACGAGAAGTATTTGTAAAAACAATAACATTGCACTTTTGAACAAAAAATACAGTAACCAAGGGAATGAGTGTTTTCTCAGTGCTCACTGAACTCTTCAGGGTTTTTTTTAAAATCATCTATAAACAAACTTTTGAGTAAATGTGCAACTTGATCATTTCATTCCATTTTTCTTTCCCATTTTATTAAATTGTACCAAAGCAATCTTTAAATCACTGAAACTTTCACAAGTATTTACAGTGGAGCACTGCAGTCTCACTTTTATACAGAATCAATGTGGGCAACTTCCATTGCTGATGGGTGTAAACTTTTTTGCCCTCTCTCATCAGCAGAATTATAGACTCACCCATCGAAAGGTCTACAGCCTACCTACATGTATAAAAAAATGCTATGTCCCATTGTCTCAAACACTGCCAACCGTTACCGTGAAGTTAACTGGCTGGATTGCCAAGAACAGTCGCATTAAAGATGTGCGCAAAAACTCTCAGATAATTTTAAGATAAAGAATTGAACTATTTAGATTAAAAAATAGTGATATGTAGTTTGAGAACACCACTTGCAACCCTACAAAATGTTTTAGTATTTCTGAAGTGCAGTCATCGCTGTAATTAACAAATGCAGAAAGCTCCTGAGAATAACAGTATGATAAAAATCAGATGCTCTTTTGTTGTGATGTTGGTTGAATGTTGAATATTGATGAGGACAGAAGGGTGTTCCCTTCGAATCAGGACAACATTTACCACAACACCACATAATCTTGCCACTGCAACCTCTGCAAGACATGGCAGATCATCAACACAGAGACTACCATCACCATGGGAACATCATCCATCACATACACGGCAGATACTCACGCCACTCAAACAATGTTGTGTACTTCAAACACTGCAGGTAAAGATGCCCCGAAGCATGATATATCGGTTAGATCATGCAGACAGAAATGCTCCCTCCCAGTCAGGGAACATTTCTGCAAACAACGACATTCAACCTCCGATCTTTGGGTAAGCATCTTCCAAGGTGGCCTTCGAGATACACAACAACATAGAATTGCCAGACACTTACAGCCAAACTCTGCGCCCTTGAAGTTGGCCTCAACCATGATATTGGGATAATGTAGCGCTCCATGTAACCCCAACATATTGTTCTGTTTTTGTAAAATCTTCCTTATTATTCTGTTTTGACACCACCACTTTGATAACTTGTTATGATCTACCTTAATTGCTTGTACAGTTTTGGATTACTGGTTACTTCAGTTAGACTCTCAGCATACGACTCATTATTCCAGCTATTTGATTTGTTTCCAGCACCACTTTATTTTTAATTTTTTCTAATTATCTCTCTGCCTCAATTAGTCATCACTTTGCTTGTGATTTAGCTGTTGACACTTTACTCACACTTTTGATCACTGCAGAGACTTATTATTCAGCCTGCTGACACTCCACTTGTACGATCTTTTGATCGCTTCACCTATAAATTAGTGCTTCTCTTCATTCTATCTAACAAAGGAGTAGCGCTCCAAAAGCTCGTGATTTCAAATACTCCTGTCCGACTGTAATCTGGTATTGTGTGACTTCTAACCTTGTCCGCCCCAGTCCAACACCAGCACCTCCACACCCTAGAATTAGTATCACGTCATTTTTTTTTTAAAGTACAAGTGAAATGCATGGGCTCTCAGGTCAGCATCAAATCCAAAGAAAACAGTGCCAAGAGTGCAATGATTGCTCAGTATCATAATGGAAGCATGGGAGTTGCTTAGCTCAGTTGACAGGAGAGTTTGCAATGTAGTGTGATACTCAATGGCGCAGGTTCAATTCCCACACTGGTCACGATGAAGGCCCTGCCTTCTCAATCTAGCCCCTTGCCTGAGGCGTGGTGACCATCAGCTTAAATTCACCACCAGTCAGCTGTAATGAGAATGCAGCCTTATGACCTTCTGGAATTACGGAAACCACTACTAACGAGAGGTAATAAGAACTGCCGGTGCTGGAGTCAGAGATAACAGTGCGGAGCTGGAGGAGCATAGCAGGCCAGGCAGCATCACAGGAGCAAGAAAGCTGATGTTTCAGGTTGGGACCCTTCTTCAGAAATGGGGAAGGGGAAGGGAGCTCTGAAATAAATAGAAAGGATGGCTGGTGTTGGGGAAGGCAGGTGGGATGCAGGTTAGCAGTGGTGAGGATCAGTCAGTGAGGTGGGAGGAGCAGATAAGTGGGAGAGAAGACGGACAGGTTGTGTCAGGTCAAGGAGGTGGGGATGAGAGGAAGGGTCAGACATGGGATGAGGGTGGGGGTAGGGAGATGCAAATGAATGCTTCCAAGTATCCTGTACCACCTCAGCTATGAAAACTTAAACACATTCAACTAAAGGTCAAGTTTGTTGGTTGTGGTTGACCAATAGGCAGGTAGATGTCAGGCCTAGACATTTACATTAATTGATTGAAGCTGCTTTTTCAATCTGATAGTTAGGATTTCTTCCAAAAAATGTGAATTTTTCTAATTCTTGTTTTCATTTGACTTAGTAAGTCATTCTATTTGTACTCACATTTGAAGATGTTAACATCCCTATTAGGAGCACATTATGGCAAAAATTCACCCCCATTTTTCACTAACACCGTTATGGACCCCCTTAACTAGAAGAAATACTGACTGACTACATACTTTTGTTTGTTGCAACACAAACGTCTTCCTTATATTGGAAAAACAGCTCTACTAGAACGTGAAGGATGCTAAAGTGGCCTTGTGCTCGAGCTTATTTGGTCGGTTGAAATCCAAATATTAATGGAAGGACAAAGCTGCATTAACTGCACAAGGTAGGACGGCACGTGTGACAAAGATAATTCTCAGGAGAACTTTCCAGTTAACAGTTCTGGGATAGAAGGGAAAACTATTTTTTTGGATACCACACTGGTAGATACAGCTTCAGCTACTTTGGTGCCATACTAGAATTCAATACAATGCACGTTCTCAACTTTGCAATTGCATAGCTACTTCTAAACTTAAAGTTGCTAATCCTGCACTCACCTACCCTCACCTCCTACCCTCCCTCGACCTCTTCATCTCCAACTGCCGTCGAGACAAAACAACCTCCACAGCCTGCAACCCCAGAGGAGACAACCACACTGAGCCCTGCCGCATCTTCACCATCCCCCCAGACCTCCCACTGACTGAGGACGAACGGTCAGTCCTTAGCAAGGGGCTCACCTTTGTCCCCCTACAACCACACATCAACGAATACCAGTCACGGTCGGACATAGAGCAGTTTTTCCGCCGTCTTCGCCTCCATGCCTACTTCTTCAACCGGGAACCCAACCCTCCTTCCACTGACCCCTTCACCCGCTTCCAACACAAGTCCTCCTCCTGGACACCACCCCCAGGCCTCCTACCCTCCCTCGACCTCTTCATCTCCAACTGCCGTCGAGACATCAACCGCCTCAACCTCTCCACCCCTCTCACCCACTCCAACCTCTCCCCCGCAGAACGGGCAGCCCTCCGCTCCCTCCGCTCCAACCCCAACCTCACCACCAAACCCGCAGACAAGGGTGGCGCAGTGGTAGTATGGCGCACTGACCTCTACATCGCCGAGGCCAGACGCCAACTCTCCGACACCACCTCCTACCGCCTCCTCGATCATGACCCCACACCCGAGCACCAGACCATCATCTCCAACACCATTCACGACCTCATCACCTCAGGGGACCTCCCACCCACAGCCTCCAACCTCATTGCTCCCCAACCCCGCACGGCCCGTTTCTATCTCCTTCCCAAAATCCACAAACCTGCCTGCCCTGGTCGACCCATCGTCTCAGCCTGCTCCTGCCCCACCGAACTCATCTCCACCTATCTGGACTCCATTTTCTCCCCTTTGGTCCAGGAACTCCCCACCTACGTCCGTGACACCACCCACGCCCTCCACCTCCTCCAGGACTTCCAATTCCCTGGCCCCCAACACATCATATTCACCATGGACGTCCAGTCCCTGTACACCTGCATTCCGCATGGAGATGGCCTCAAGGCCCTCCGCTTCTTCCTGTCCCACAGGCCCGACCAGTCCCCCTCCACCGACACTCTCATCCGCCTAGCTGAACTCGTCTTCACACTCAACAACTTCTCTTTTGACTCCTCCCACTTCCTACAGACTAAGGGCGTGGCCATGGGCACCCGCATGGGCCCCAGCTATGCCTGCCTCTTTGTAGGTTACATGGAACTGTCCCTCTTCCGCACCTACACAGGCCCCAAACCCCACCTCTTCCTCCGGTACATTGATGACTGTATCGGCGCCGCCTCTTGCTCCCCAGAGGAGCTCGAACAGTTCATCCACTTCACCAACACCTTCCACCCCAACCTTCAGTTCACCTGGGCCATCTCCAGCACATCCCTCACCTTCCTGGACCTCTCAGTCTCCATCTCAGGCAACCAGCTTGTAACTGATGTCCTTTTCAAGCCCACCGACTCCCACAGCTACCTAGAATACACCTCCTCCCACCCACCCTCCTGCAAAAATTCCATCCCCTATTCCCAATTCCTCCGCCTCCGCCGCATCTGCTCCCACGACAAGACATTCCACTCCTGCACATCCCAGATGTCCAAGTTCTTTAAGGACCGCAACTTTCCCCCCACGGTGATCGAGAACGCCCTTGACCGCGTCTCCCGCATTTCCCGCGACACATCCCTCACAACCCGCCCCCGCCACAACCACCCAAAGAGGATCCCCCTCGTTCTCACACACCACCCTACCAACCTCCGGATACAACGCATTGTCCTCCGACACTTCCGCCATTTACAATCCGACCCCACCACCCAAGACATTTTTCCATCCCCTCCCCTGTCTGCTTTCCGGTGAGACCACTCTCTCCGTGACTCCCTTGTTCGCTCCACACTGCCCTCCAACCCCACCACACCCGGCACCTTCCCCTGCAACCACAGGAAATGCTA
Source organism: Stegostoma tigrinum (assembly GCF_030684315.1). Classification (NCBI taxonomy): domain Eukaryota; kingdom Metazoa; phylum Chordata; class Chondrichthyes; order Orectolobiformes; family Stegostomatidae; genus Stegostoma; species Stegostoma tigrinum. The sequence continues at coordinate 16,235,077 of NC_081360.1, read as the reverse complement.
CACTTGTCCCCACACCTCCTCCCTCACCCCCATCCCAGGCCCCAAGATGACATTCCACATCAACCAGAGGTTCACCTGCACATCTGCCAATGTGGTATACTGCATCCACTGTACCCGGTGCGGCTTCCTCTACATTGGGGAAACCAAGCGGAGGCTTGGGGACCGCTTTGCAGAACACCTCCGCTCAGTTCGCAAAAAACAACTGCACCTCCCAGTCGCAAACCATTTCCACTCCCCCTCCCATTCTCTTGATGACATGTCCATCATGGGCCTCCTGCACTGCCACAATGATGCCACCCGAAGGTTGCAGGAACAGCAACTCATATTCCGCCTGGGAACCCTGCAGCCATATGGTATCAATGTGGACTTCACCAGTTTCAAAATCTCCCCTTCCCCTACTGCATCCCTCAACCAGCCCAGTTCGTCCCCTCCCCCCACTGCACCACACAACCAGCCCAGCTCTCCCACCCCCACCCACTGCATCCCAAAACCAGTCCAACCTGTCTCTGCCTCCCTGACCGGTTCTTCCTCTCACCCATCCCTTCCTCCCACCCCAAGCCGCACCCCCCGCTACCTACTAACCTCATCCCACCTCCTTGACCTGTCCGTCTTCCCTGGACTGACCTATCCCCTCCCTACCTCCCCACCTACACTCTCTCCACCTATCTTCTTTACTCTCCATCTTCGGTCCGCCTCCCCCTCTCTCCCTATTTATTCCAGTTCTCTCCCCCCATCCCCCTCTCTGATGAAGGGTCTAGGCCCGAAACATCAGCTTTTGTGCTCCTGAGATGCTGCTTGGCCTGCTGTGTTCGTCCAGCCTCACATTTTATAATCCTGCACTCACAGTCAGGTTCATACATTATATAAATATAAAGCAAAAACTAGCAGCATCACACTCCATCACACAATTGTGCAATCACCCCAAATAGCTAGTATAAGACAAAAGGAATTTCTATGTGAATAAGATAATAATGGGACACAGCCTCTTCCCCTAAACCGTGCTTTTGACAGAGTCAATCATTCCATCCTCCAACCAATGCCTCTCTATTACTGATCAACTCTCTGGGACTCCCATTGGACAACCCCAACTTACTGGGTTGCTGCTGCCATTCCAGTAAAAGACAAATGTGTTTCCAAAAATAGCTTTATCTCCCATCCCTGAATCAATATCTGGCAAGTGTTCCTTAGGGTTTTAACTTTATCATCACTGCCATCCGTCCTTGTGCATTACGCACCCTGTTGTCCTTCCAAACTAGCTGACACCTTCAGCTGCTTAGTTGCCATTCTAGAATTCATTCAAAATTATCTCCCTTTGTTTAATATCCTCCTCATAATAGCTGCTTTGCATGATTTTGATCAGCCCCCTTATATCTTTCTCTTTATCTCTGTCCTTTGTGATTACACCTATTTGGGGATACTATTCCACATTAAAGCACTTTAAACACAAGTTGTTAAAAACAATAGAAATAGATTGAATTGTTAAAAAATCTACATATTTGAGAGTTGCATTTCAAAAATTTGACAATTTTAAACAAGCAGCATTACTCCTTGAAGCAGAGCTAAGATGCAAATAAAATACACTTAGTTGTATCCTTTGCAGGCAGGCACACAAAACTCAACTGCATTTATTTTTGACCAACAGCATTCTTTGCTGCTAAGGGTCACCTTTATTTGTATTATGCACAGTACTGCAATCCTTTACCTTCTTGTAATTCTGTACCAGTGCCTGCAAACTGTCAGTTATCACTGACCTTACAGTACAGCTGTATCCTTTAATACAACACAGTGTAGCAAGAATAAATTTATCCCAATAGTGAGTACAGGTGGTTTCGCAGCTAATCTCCAGATTTAGCCTTGTGCATTCCTCAGGGGTACAATGCAGGTCAAAACTTTGGATGCCAGTTCCAGCATTACAATGCTACTTCACATCCAGGACAACAAAGGAAATCTCCTCCTTTGCTGAGAAGGGTTTGATTCAAAGAAGCCACATCAGTTTTCTTCCCCAAGTTGTTAGGAGAAATTGGTAGAGATTTTTCACCAATTACAAATAGGGCTTGTTTATTTTAATTTAAAAACTTAAACAACCTCAAGATCCATAAAGGGAGGCAAACTGGCAAGGATTACAAAACATCAACACAATTGAAAAGCCGGGAGCAAGTTTCATCTTAAACCAATGAAGGAAGGATCCTTTAAATCTCAAATGTTGCCGTCTTCAGCTTTCCCTATTCTTAGCAAACTTCCATCTGCATCAGATGGAGAACACGCGACAACGGGATGGGATAGATAGCTTCACTAAAATAATTTCCCTAAGTTCACAAATCTCAGTATGGACTGCCATCTGTTCTGCCAGCAGGTATAAGAATGCTGAAGAATTATGACATAAGCCAATTCTTAGGAGGAGGAAACATTAATGATTTTTGCAGTTGAATTATAGACATTTAATCAAACTTCGATATCCCCTATTACATACATATAGTCATTTATGAAAACAGTGACAAACACTTTCAAATTGTCCATGCATCATGACTAGGGATGTCAAATAATTGCAGCTAACTTTTACAATTAATACCTTAATTTGTTTTGGAAAGCATGTTCCAATTTCAAAAGGAGTATTTAAACTGCAATCAAATTAAAAGGCAACCATTCAAACAGCTAAAGTTTGAGATCTCAAGGGGAGATCATTCAAACCAAAGTGCCACTCTGCCAATACCAGTCCCTTCCGAGAACTGATTGGCAGCTTCTAAGGGAAATGCAATGGCATTAATTCAGCTTAAAAGAAAACCTTTACTACCACAAGGTAAAGGAGGTAGTGGCTGGGACAGACAGTCAGGGGGCAGATCTCGGCAGAGACCAAAGGCCATCCTCATCCGAAGTTGCCAACTGTATTTAAAAAACCTTTACACAACAAGCAACAATGAAATGAAATTCACAATCTACCACGGTGTCATAAGTTGAAACGATCAATAATTTCAAACAACAACTGGACGTGCACTGTGGGAGACAAATGTGCAGGGATAGTGCACGTGAATGGGACAGACTAAAGTTCTTTTGAGAGAACTGGACTCCTCCAGTGCTCTAATGACTGAAAATTTGAGAACTAATCTTTAGAAAACCAACAGTCTTGCAATGAGCTGCAACCGACAGACCAAAACTGGAGGAGGAAAGGATGGACCCGTGGGCAGCTACAAAACAAAGAGCTGTTGCTTAAATCAGCCTGGCAGAGAGTTGAAGCACGGGGGATTGGGAGGAATAAAACCATCTCTTGAAACACATTTTAACAGTGTTGACTGACCAACTGTGCAATTCCCATTTTAAACTGGTGCATAACAAAAACAAACTAGATGCCACCGAAGCAACAAAATAAGTATTTGTTCCTGATTAAAGGTAGACAAGAACACTAAAAATGACCACAGCCACTGACAATCTATTACCAAACATCTCCACTGCATTTACTTAGCAGAGCTATGAAATAATCAAAAGTCACGAAAAGAAAAAACTGGTGGAGAGGCCACCATCATTTGTGAAAAATTGATTTCCAACATTCTGATTTTGTGAACCTGACTATGTAGGCTGCATAATATATGAGATTTCAAAAACAAAAAATCTCAGAAGGATCCCTAAATAATAAAGCCTACACAGTCTGCTTAAATGAGGAATTGCGATATCCAGGAAAGGAAAATAAGATTTAAAGACACCTGTGACTCTTCAACTTGACATGATTTTTGACAGTTCCATTACAGAAAAAGCTATTTTTTTCTCTTTCTTGGACTTCAGCAGCTGCACAAATTCTTCATGATAGTTCATGTCTTTCATGAGCGTGGCTATCTAATCATATTGGCAGCACGGTGGCTCAGTGGTTAGCACTGCAACCTCACAGCGCCAGGGACCCGGGTTCAATTCCACCCTCAGGTGACTGTCTGTGTGGAGTTTGCAAATTTTCCCCGTGTCTGTGCGGGTTTCCTCCCACAGTCCAAAGATGTGCAGGCTCGGTGGATTGGTCATGCTAAAATTGTCGATAGTGTTCAGAGGTGTGTAGATTAGGTGGGTTATAGGAGGATGGGTCTGAGTGGGATGCTCCAAGGGTCAGTGTGGACTTGTTGGGCCAAACGGCCTGTTTCTGCACTGCACGGAGTCTACGAATCTAACGTAATTACAGAATGTATCACAACTATGAAACACAAGTAAGGAAAATCATTGCCAGGAAGTGAATTTTTTTTCCACTCTGTAACCTGGCGATTGCATCAAACAGCTCTCAGTCAGTGGCATAAACTGCCATGCAGAACCATATTTCTATTTCGCCAAACTGTCCAATCTTCATGGACTTCTCAGATAAGCTCACATGAGATGTGTGCTATGGCTCACCAATTCAGATATCATGAACTCTTCAAACATCGTACCCAAACAAATTCTGAACTTTCAAAATTAAAGATATTCATCCATAACCCACTAAGAATGAGGGGTTAGGCATTAGCAATTAGCAAGAAATGGTGAACTGCATCTCTCAATACAGTTAACACATTTGAAGTTTCAATGTTGCACATCTTAGTCACAAATTCACGAACAGTTAAATCTTTCTTCATATTATACACAGCACAGAATATACATGAAAACAAGAAGTGTTAGAAGAGAAAAATCAGCTAAATGAATCCAGAATTAGGAAAGCCAATTACCATATTACATGTGTCAGGTTGAATAATAATTAATCAAATCCATAATCAAATAAACATAGACACAGGAACTGTATTAAATACAATCAAAACCAAAATTTTAAATTGTGATTAATCACAATTACATTTAAAATACATTTGAAAGCCTGAATTATAATGAATGTAGACCACTGAACACAGGCTAGGACCAAATTTTGGTTTAGCTAAAGGGGTTAAATTTCTCAAACAAATTCCAGGATTATTATATTGCAATTTCAGAAGACCATAAGTGTACTTATATCATCCAGTGTTATAACTATAAGAAATAAATATTCAACAAAATGCCATCCACTACCAAAATCACATTTGTGCGTCAGAGCTTAAATTCATTCTTATTTCATCCGCTTTGAAGTTTGCTTCTTAGATAGGGAGATGGGCGAACTGCACCCGTACCTCTATCAAGGTCACTCAAGCTGACCCACAAAAAATTCACAAAAGCAGTGAGGACGACAGCATGGGCAGAGATGTTCAATTAGCTAGATGGCTCCCCAAACAGTAAGTTCATGGACAACTAGTCAAATGTCTCCTGCGCAGTCATTCCATGACTGTATAACCACAGAATTAAATCAACTTTTCTTTTATTAAACCCAATACAGAGATTTACAGTTGCCTTTAACAATCTAATAAAAAGCAATATACCGAGAACTTCAAAATAAATTCGTTCCTAGCCATGCATGTCAGCCAGTTCTCAGAAATGGAAAACAAACTATCACTCAATAAACTTGCTCTAATGAAAAGCATTGTTAAATTCACAGCAAGAGTGGCAAAAAAAATACTACAGGCAGGCAGTAGATTGTCACTGTCGGCACTGACAGCCACTGCTGGCACAGGTTAAAAACACATAAAACTGTGGATTATGTAATGAATTTCACACATATCCCCTCCCCACCCAAGGAAATCTATAAACGAAAGGAGCTGGCAGTGACAGCAATAAATTGCTCAATACAAACGCAAACTGCAGCAGATGCTGGAAATCTGAAATGAGAACAGAAAATACTGGAAAATTCAGCAGATCTGGCAACATTTTTTGAGGACGACAACATGTTTCAGATTAATGGGCAAGTACAGAGGAAAAGGGCAAAAGGGAAGATTTGCAATAAAGGTGGAACTCAAGTGATGAAGGGGCAAAGGACTGATGTTGCAAAGCATACCGAACATTGTGGTTTTAGAACAATAAACAAACTAAAGTTGAGGCTAGAGGGTCTGTAAATGGAAAGTAGCAAAATCTTTATCAATATCTGCTGTACAATAAGGGATCAGACTATTTGACTTGAAATTGCTGGATTTTGTAACTGACAGATGAGACTCCACTCCTGGAGCTTACACTGAGCTGTACTGGATCAGGGCAGAACAAGAACAGACAGAGAGTAGGGCAGAGAAGTAAAATGATCGGCAATCCAAAAGATTGGAGTCTCATGTTTCTGACAGCGGCATTCGCAAAGTAAGCACTCAAACTGCTTTTGGTCTCCTAAATATTGAAGGACAATGTAATGAAAAGCAAATGCAATGTAGTAAATTTAAAGTAGCACAAGTAAATTGCTGTCTCATCTGAAAGGAGTGAATAGGGCCCTGAATAGCAGGAAGGATGTATATAAAATGGCAGAATACTCCCTCTGTTGCATGTCAAGGTGTCGAGGTATGAACCAGGATATTAGCGATGAACAGCGTCATGGGAATACTGAAAGGAAAGTGGAAGAGAATGTGTGCTAGGTGGTGCATCATGTTGGAGATTAGTGAAATAGAGCTGTTTGATCTGTTGAATAGGGAGGCTACTGAAGTGGGAAACAAAGGCCAGGGAAACCCTGTCATGGTTCTGGGAGGAGTAAATGGTATCAGAGCAGTTGTGCAGGATTTAAAACAAAGGAAACAGTTAAGGACCCTGTCAACCAAGGTGAAAGAAAATCTTCCATTGAGCAAAGATGACATATCAGAATTGCTGACTCAGAGCTGGTATCAACAGAATAGATTATGACAATGACCGCAAAACAGTGTTTTTCAATATAGTTCATTCTGAAGACAGGGGGCAGGTAATGTAGGCAAGATAGATGTGCAAACCAGTATCCATAGGGCAGAGATCTGTTGACAACTTATCAGCGAAGTCAGGCAGAGAAGACTTAGATATGGACAATGTGAAGGTGAGGAAAGGCTACAAAGTGGAGGTAATATGAAAGAAATGTTTCAGTTCAGGGCAAAAGCAAAACATGGCTATAGTATAGTCATCACTTGCCAAAAGTGGCAGGAAAGGAAAGTTATGTAGGACTGGAACTAAGAACATTTCACATATTCCAGGAAAAGATGAGCATACCTTGGATCTTTGCAGGCTCCCATAGTAACAGCTTTTCATGTTTAAAGAAAGTCGTTGGAGTCCAACGAGAAGCTCTTAAACAGACAGGCAGAGGTAAATGTTAGGTGACTGGGTCTCCTTGTCTGAAATGAGTCTCTGTAATGCATAGATCTGAATAATTCATCTTCCACTCCCTCCCTTAAAAATTTGCACCACCACCCTCTCCCTCTCTAGAAGCATATTCCAACCACTACCCAAAGAGTCAGCATTACTTGATCAAACACATTACTTGACCATAATAGCAAAAGTTCAGCTTTGAAAATCCAAGACTTCATATTCCACTAAACAGAATGTACTATTATCGTTATTGAAGGGCAAGAGCATGCCACAGTACAGTCCGAGTTGAATTAAACCTCAATGAGGTCAGAGGTACCGATGCAGAGACAAAAAAAAGAGACTACATCCCTTGCTCCTGATTATAAGCCAGGGACCATGACTTCATGTACCATCATACATCTGGGTATATGGTGCTCTACTGTGATGGCCTATGTTCTCAGTTCACCAACAAAGCTCAATAAGCAACAAGGTTCTGCATGGCAGACTAATTAGTAAAGTTAGATCACATTAGGAATCTGGGTGAACTTGCTAACTGGATGCAAAATTGGCTCAACAGTAAGAGACCGTGATAGTGGAGAGTTACTTTTCACGCTTGATGTATGAAACCAGTAGCGATTGGTACTGGGTCCACTTTTGTTTGTCATGGATATCAACGATTTGGATTAGAATATGTGAGGGCATGGTCAGTAAGTTTGCAAATTATTCCAAAATTGGGGGTATTGTGGATGGTGACGAAGGTTACCTAAGATTACAAAGATCAACTGGGTCAATGGGGTGAGGAGTGGCAGATGGAGTTTAACTAGTTTAACTAGTATAAATGTAAAGTTTCGGTAATACAAACAAGGAGAGGACTGACATAATTAATGGCAGGGCTCTGGGTAGTGTTGTAGAACAAAGAGACCTAGGAGTTCAGGTACACAATTCTTTGAAATTTGCGTCAGAGGTAAGTAGGGCAGTTAAGGCGGCATTTGGCACACTTGCCTTCATTGTTCAGGCTTTTGAGTATAGAAGTTGGTACGTCATGTTGCGATTGTACAAGATGTTGATGAGGCCGCTTCTGGAGTATCATGTGCAGTTCTGGTCACCGTTATAAGAAGGATATTATTGAATTGGAGAGGGTTGAGATAATATTTACCAAGAATTGAGCTTTAAACTTATAACAATAGGAATCCGCTGGGACTTTCTTCACTGGAGCGTAGGAAGTTGAGAGGTTTGTAAAATCATGAGGGCCATAAATGAGATGAATACCAAGGGTCTTTTCCCTAGGATGGGGGAGTTCAAATCTAGCACCCATATTTTTAAGGTGAGAGGAGAATGTTTAAAAAGAGCTTGAGGGGCAACTTGTTTTTAAACACAGGAAGCTGTTTGTGTGTGGCATGAACTGCCAGAGGAAGTGATGTATTCAGGCATAGTTACAACATTTAAAGGACATTTGGATAAGTACACGAAAGGAAAGGTATGGAAGGATATGGGCCAAAATTAGACAAATGGCACTTGCACAGATTGAGAACATGGTCGGCATGGGCTAGCTTGACCTACAAGACACAAAAGATGACTCAGTTCATTTGTTGGGAAGGAGCAGAATCAACTAGGTCAAAACAGGGTCTAAAGATTAAAAGATAACAAAGTGTACAGCTGAATGAACACAGCAGGCCCTTCATAGGGTCTAGGCCAGAAATGTCAGATTTGAGCTCCTAAGATGTTCCTTGGCCTGCTGCATTCATCCAGGTCTACACTTTGCTATCTCGGATTCTCCAGCATCTGCAGTTCCCATTATCTCTAAAGATCAAAAGGTGTTTTCCACTGCACTCTCAAAAACCTGTATATCAAGAAAGTAAACAACTAGATGTTAAAAGAACATCTCCCAGTGACACATTATTTCAATTCTTCGGATCTGCTTAGAAAGGCATAAAATCTTGGTAGACCTCACACCCAAAAATATCAATAAGTTCCAACATCATGCATATTAACACAAGAATGGAGATGCAAAGTGATCATTTTGGTCCATGTAGCTGATCTCAGTTTAAAAAAAGACAGTTCAGACATGACAGATAGTTATGCATAATTCTTTTTAAGTGTTTGTGTTACTTTTTCTTAAAAGCCACTGAAAGTGGCAGCCTCAAATCACCTTCCTGAAAAGTCCATTTCAAATATTCAACACTGCTGGAAGCAGCAATATCTAATTACTTGATCTTTCTATTCATCCTTGTTTGCCCAAGTTTCATCTGGTCAATCTTGGGGCCATAGTTAAACACTTTTGCAGGGTTGACATTCTCAAGGATTTAAAACACCTGAATAAAGCATTATCATGATGCTGTCTGGTTTCAAGTAGCTCAAACAGTAAAAACAAAAAAGTCAGGAGGCAGCACAGGCAGCATCTGTGCAGACAGCAACAAAGCTAACATTTCATGTCCAATATGGCTCAGGACTATAAAGTTTGACAATCCTGACTTTCTCCACTTTGTTTGTATTTCAAATCTCCAGCATCCACAGTGCTTTCCTTACTCGAGTAACTCTACTCCTGTTGTCTGCCTGTGTAGCTCGGCTGGCTATTGCCGAGGTCACACTGCAATATCAGTGACTAGAACAGGCACGTGGTAACTCAGATAGTGACAACGAATGTACTGTGCAGGCTCAGAACATAATATAAAATTCCACACTATTTCACATGCTATACCACACAAGATTTTATTCACTTTAGTTACCATTGCAACTGTGAGATTCCTTCAATCCAGCCTCCTAGGGGAGACTAGAATGCAGAGTAATGCCTAACGCTATATGTTTTATTATTGTTACTCTGATAGGATTGTGCTTAAAGAGAGAGATATACAGACACTTCAGGGCACTTGAGGACAGTTAATAAGGGAGATTACCTCAATGTTCCAGAGTTAGGAAACACACACTTAAACGTCACATCTAAGGTTAGCTCTTTCGGTGGAGGCCGAAGATCATGACTCGGGCTCTCTCGATTCCTATGTCACTTTCTTCTGACCCTCACTAAGACAGCCACGGGAGAAGCTTTTATACATGCAATTAAGCAACTGCTCTCGAGTTTAGATATCGTCTTTAGAGGAACACGAGTTATTATTTTTAAAGTTAAAAAATAACTTCAGGGCATCAATTAAGCATCACTTCATCTTTTTATTGTAATTACGCATACAACTTGACAATTATGCTTTCAGGGGTTCAGAAGATGGGCGAGTTTGGTGTGGGTGGTGGTGGAAGGTGAGAGTGAGCAGATAGTCATAAAGTAGTACATGGTAACAGATCCTTCAGTCCAACTCGTCTATGCTGGCCAGATATCCTGAATTAATCTAGTCCTATTTGCCAGCATTTAGAATTAGAATCCCTACAGTGTGGAAACAGGCCCTTCGGCCCTACAAGTCCACACCGAACCTCAGAACATCCCACCCAGACCCATCCCACTAATCTACACCTCCCTAAACACACTGGGCAATTCTGCATGACCAATCCACCTACCCCGCACATCTGTGGACTGTGGGAGGAAACCAGAGCACCCGGAGGAAAAACACACAGAGATGGGAAGAATGTGAAAACTCCACACAGACAGTTGCCCAAGGCTGGAATCGAACCTGGGTCCCTGGTGCGGTGAGGCAGCAGTGCTAACCACTGTGCCACCGTGTCACCCTAGTCCATATCTTTCTATACCCTTCCTATTTATAGGCCGATCCAGATGCCTTTTAAATGTTGTGATTGTACCAGCTTCCACCACTTCTTCTAGCAGCTCATTCCATACATGCATGACCTGTGTGTGAAAAAGTTGCCCCTTAAGTCCCTTTTAAACCTTTCCCCTCTCAACTTAAACTTGCACCTCCTAGCTTTGGACTCACCTACCCTGGGGAAAGTGAGAAGGGACCCCAGAAGAGAGACAGAAATAAAAAGAGTAGGCAGTCAAAGCAATATTGACAGCAAGCCAGGGAAGAGGAGAAGCAGGATAGGTCATAGTAGGCACTATGAGTGGATGAAAATGGCTGAAATCATGACAGAATCTGGGGTTTGGGGGTGGATAATTAATACAAAAAGGTGGCGTTTAGGCCATAATATTATCAAACTTTATATTGAGTCTTAAAGGCTGCAACATCCCCAAGCAGAAGATAAGGTGCTGTTCTACCGGTTTGCATTGAGTGTCACAGGAGCACCGTAGAAGGCCTGAGACAGAAATATTAAGCCGGAAACAGTGATACTTTGAAGAGGCAGGCAACTGGAATCTCAAGGTCATTTTTACAGACAGAACACGAGTGTTCCACAAAGCAGTCACCCAGTCTGCATTCGTTGCCTCAATGTAGGGGGCATTGAGAGCTACGAATACAGGAGACTCAATTCAGTGAACTGCAAGCTAGTCAATATTTTGCATGGAGGATGTGTGTCTGAATAATGAGGGGGGAGGAAGTATACAGGCAAGTGTTGGACCTTCTGCGATTACGTGGGAAGGAATCTGGAGGGGTTGGGAGTGTATCAGGGTGTCCTTGAGGGAGCAGTCCTTGTCAGAAGGGCCAATTTCAAAACTTTAACTCTACATTCACTCCACAGATGGTGCCAGAACTGCTGAATTTCTCCGTTATTTCTGTTTTTATTTGTTTCAGATCTCCAGTTCTTTGTTTTATTTGACTAGGCTGATCCTGGGTATGGACAGATTGCCTGATGAGGAAAGATTCAGGAGTTTGGGCGTGTACCCAATGGAGTTCAGAATGAGAGGTGACTGTATTGAAACACAAGACTCTTAGACGACTTGACAGGGTAGCAGCAGAAAGTTTGTTTCCCCTTGTGGAGTAGCAAGGATCAGAGGGCATAATCTCAAAATAAGGGGTCACACATTTAAGACAGATGAGGAGAAATGTCTTCTCAGGGTAGAGAGAATCTGTGGAATTGTTTACTGTAAAAAGCTGTAGAGGTTAGGTTGTTAAGGAAATCTAAGGCTGAGTGTCAGATTTTTAATCTGTGAGGGAGCCAAGAGTTATGGGGCAAAAGCAAGAAAGTACAGTTGATGATTATCTGCTTAGCCGTGATCATATTGATGGTCTGAATGGCCGACTTCTGCTCCTATGTCTTATTGTCTAGCCACCTAGCCAACCAAACTAATTATCTCCCATCTTTCATTCCTCCAAAAACATGCATCAAACTGACGACTTTTAATTCTCTCAGAATCCAGAGACGTTTGGAAAGAGTTATTGAAAGTACCACTAGTCTGTGTGTGCAAAAGTGCTTCCGGCTTTTATTCCTAAATATAGTTTGTCTGTATTCACTCTGATTCATCGACAAAGTAAAAACCCACAAGTCCTGGGGCAGCCAATTAAAATCATATTTAAGATCCAAACATTCAATCAAATTGGTCTGATTATAACAAGCATACATAATTGATGATCGTTACACATGGATAATTTAGGGTAGCTTCAACCTTATTTGTTTAGGGTGACAAATGCCTCTGAAATTAGCTTAGGGCAATGCTGAAACAAAAGCTATTTTAAGCACACAAGCCAGGAAATCTCACACAATGTCAAATGCCAAGTCCTCTCAAATCAGATAAACAAGACAATAATGCAGAAAATTCAAGGATTCAAAGATCTGGCTGACAACAAACCTGAGTATAGATATTTAGAATGGCTGCAATTTTTCAACCAACAGCCATATTGAAAATCTGGCAGTAGGATCCTAAAATTTATATTCTCATGCTTGCATTTCTTCATGGTTTCACAGCACCTTAATTTTAAACTCTCTCAATTCTACAACTCTTTAAGAGCCTTGTAATTCTTCCAAACTCAAGCACATCCCACACACACTTGTTGCTGTCATTGCCGAGCTTTGCATCAGCCAATTCAATCCCAAGCTTTGGAGCTTCCACTCAAATTCTGCACCTCTCTTTATTCTTTGCTCCATTTGATACTGGTTAGAACCTATTATGTTGAACAAACCTTTTATCATGTATGCCAAATTCTCCCTCCTTTGCCTTGCAAGTAAAGGGTTCTCCATAATACATAATTATAACTTTATCGTGTTCAGTTGTCACAGTTGCTATTACAAACATGCACATGTCTGTATCAAGAATTAGATACCCTTAGTTGTTCTGGAGACATTTGATTTTTAATTCCTAAACTTATGGGCTGATTTTATGGCTAGTGGTGACTAATGGCAGTTTTACATGAAGAGCTTACAGACTTTTAATGAGCTTTTGCGCTACAAACCTTCTTCAACAAAAATTCAGCAGCAAGTAATGGCCTCCAGGGATCCAGCAGCATTGTGAACAGGACAACCAGGTTGGAAAAGTCCTCACAGAGACCTACCAGTGTGCAAAGCAGGATTACAATTGTTAAATTCAATGTAAAATGATGCATAGCAACAAAAACTGGAGGGAACAAAAGATGGGATAAAGGACTATAGAAGAGGCAAACTCAAAGAAAATTTTCATTTGCTTTACATCTTCAAGAATAAATTAAAACCAGAAGGATTAAGACCCTATATTTGTAAAATTAGGCTTTCAAAGTCAGGAAGGATTTTTGTCAGTAATTAAGACTTCGCACATTGCCAAAAAAAATACCCCAGCCTTCTGAATGGACAAACCTGCACATTTGGCAGGTTCAGTGGGTACCGAGCAGTTGAGTGTGCCAACTTCACATACTACTTGGGGTTTTATACCGAATGTCTCATTGAAATTCAATTCAAAGCAAAGTGGAGCAATCCGAATCAGAGTGTGCACATGCTGACATCAGAATCATCACCCTTCATAGAAAAGGCCAGACCAACACCAGAGCATTAATAAATTGTCATCTTTTGTCAGCAGCTTACTGAACAACATAAAACACCACTATTACTTCTGGCTGGTTGTGGAACATCAGCAAGTTAATGCAAATTTTGTATGCATGAAGGAAAGTGACAGGTTTGAAAACACCTTCAAGCAGCATAGAACTGAACCCTAAGAAAACCAGAATAATTGGTCGTAAGCAAGACAACCAAAACTCAAAATGACCATCACATTTGGCAGAACCAATGTAAAATGAGTGATAAACTTTGTGTAGCTTGATTAGCTCTTTACAGAAGCTAAACATGGTTCCCAAATTTTAAGAATTGAAATTAAAAGGTGAGTAACAAACAAGATAATTCTGAATGAGAATAAGCTTGTTTACTCAAATGTTATAAAAACCAGAAGAACATGGATGTTGTAAATCAGAAACAACAGCATGAAATTGCTGGAAAAGCTCAGTACGTCTGGCAGCATCTGTGAAGAGGAATCAGCATTAACATTTTGGGTCCAGTGACCCTTCCTCAGAACTGATGGTAGCTAGGAAAGATTAGATTAGGTTCCCTACAATGTGGAAACAGGCCCTTCGGCCCAACAAGTCCACACCGCCCTTTGAAGCAGCCCACCCAGACCCATCCCCCTATAACCCACAAACCCCTGAACACTACAGGCAATTTAGCATGGCCAATCCACCTCGCCCGCACATCTTTGGACAGTGGGAGGAAACCGGAGCACCCAGTGGAAACCCATGCAGACACAGGGAGAATGTGCAAACTCCGCACGGACAGTTGCCCAAGGCTGAAATCGAACGCAGGTCCCTGGCGCTCTGAGGCCGCAGTGCTAACCACTGAGCCACCGTGCCGCCCCGACATCATTTTTAATGCAGAAGATAGGGTGGCTGACGAGAGAGAGCAGGAAACAATACATGGGGATAGAGCCCGAAGACAGAGAAAACAGTTGGACAAAGGAGTACATAGCAATCTAGCTAGGAGGGTGAATTGCTATTATCACAGTCTATTAGTGGCTAACAATGCATTGTGTGTAACAGCAGACATTTAGATAATAAGACAAGACTTTGAAAGGTGAGCATGCCAGAAAAATTCTTAGAATATCTTGAAAAGAGAGGGTAAACAACGAGGATATTTTAGAATGAATTAAATCCAGAAGTGATTTGAGAGATATCATCAAGAATCAAACATGGTTATTCTGGCTAGCTGATAAGCTACTACTACATATAGCTGATAAGATACAACAACGTGTTTCCCGCAAGTCATCACTCACACCCCCACCAACAATAACCAAAACAGAATCCTCCTCATCCTCACATACCACGCCACCAGCCTCCAAATCCAATGTACCATCCGCCGACATTTTCGCCATCGGCAATCTGACCCCACTACCAAAGACAATTTTCCCTCCCCACCCTTGTACACTTTCTGAAGGGACCACTCTCTCCGTGACTCCCTTGTCCGCTCCACACTCCCCTCCAGCCCCACCACTTTTCCCTTCAACCGAAGCAATTGCTACACCTGCCCCATACCTCCCCCTCACTCCCATCCCAGGCCCTAAGATAACTTTTCACAAACAGATTTTCACCTGCACATCTACTAACGTGATATACTGTATCCACTGTTTCTGTTGTGGCCTCCTCTACATCGGGGAAACCAAACCGAGGCTTGGGGACCACTTTGCAGAACACCTATACTCAGTTCACAACAAACAGCTACACCTCCCAGTCGCAAACCATTTCAACTCCCCCCTACTCCTCGGACGGTATGTCCATCCTGGGCCTCCTGCATTGCCACAATGATGCCACCTGAAAGATGCAGGAACAGCCTCTAATATTTCGCTTGGGAACCCTGCAGCCCAAGGGTATCAATGTGGACTTCACAAGCTTCAAAATCTCTCCTCCCCGACCACATGCCAAAACCAGCCCAGCTAGTCACCACCTCCCTAGCCATTCCTCCCACCTCAAGCCCCACCCCCACCACACACTAACCATACACCACCCTCCTGACCTGTCCGTCCTCCCTGGACTGACCCACCCCCTCCTTAACTCCCCACCTACATTCACCTTCACTAGCTCTAACCCAGTCTCTTTGGCCGGTCTCCCCTCTCCCTATCTTTTCCTTTATCCATCTTCTATCCACCTCTCCCGTCTCCCTATTTATTTCAGAATTCCCTTCACCTCCCCCATTTCTGAAGAAGGGTCCCAACCCAAAACGTCAAGCTTTCCTGTTCCTCTGATGCTGCTCGGCCGGCTGTGCTCATCCAGCTTCACACTGTTTTATCTAAGATACAACAATGTATTGGTTGCCGCTGGAATTTAAATTTGATTATGAGGGCTCATGTGGCACAGTGGTAGCATTCCTGGCTACGAGCCAGAAGGCTCGGGTTCAAGTCCCACCTGCTCCAGAGATGTATCGTAACAAGCTAATTTAAAAACAAATCTACAACATACACAGGACACTGCTTAAAAGTTACTCGATGGTAAAAGGAGTTAAAGAGGACAAGTCTTTTCAGGAAGGGTCTAGGCCCGAAACGTCAGCTTTCCTCCTGTGCTCATCCAGCTCTACACCTGGTTATCTCAGATTCTCCAGATCTGCAGTTCCTACTATTTCCGTATCTGAATTAATCCTGAATCCAACATGCAGTGCAAGCAAGTCACATTTTCTTGAAAACCTGCCTACAGCACCTTCATGTACAAAAAGCATCACATGCAACAGGATAAAGGCAGTAAACAACAGCTGATATTCAAATTGTGTTAAGGAGGAAACAGCAAAAATTTTAAATACTCTCAAATATTTTAATTGATTAGAAGCACAAAGTGGCGAGAGTTAAACAGCTGCGAGGTTCTGGAGCCACATCTGGCAAAGGCACAAAGACAGACACATCCACTATTCCAGTTATTCCACCAAGATCACCACTGACAAATTAAATTGGACATGGAAGCAGCTACACATTAAGTTTTAGAAAAAAGCACAGAAACATAATTGTACATCTCATGCTGCTGACTGGTGGAGCTCATTTTAAACTGGGCTACCTTAACATGTCAAGATTCAAAACAAATGATAAGAACTCAAAGGTGACGAGACAAATAAACAAAAAAACACATTACATGCTTCTAATTTTCATAAATATAAAGTTACTAAATATTACTGCAGGATTCCTGAAGTAAAAGTCAGATTTTTTTTTCCTTTAATAGACTGCTGCCATCACAAAACAGACATTTGTCATACAACTCTAACTGGCTTTGGAGAAGGCACCTCCTTGAACCAGTAGTTCACGTGGTGCAGGTACACCCACCGTTCCATTAGGAAGGGAGTCACAGTGAAGGAATGACAGCATAGTTCCAAGGCAGGTTGGTACTCAGCTTGGAAGAGATCCTTGCAGGTTTTGGCATTCCCTATGCTTTTACTTCTAGGTAATGGAGGCAGATTTGGAAGACACTGTCAAAGATGCATTCACGAGTTGTCATAATGAATATTATACATAGCAACTGTGCTTCAGTGGTGGAGAGAGTGAATATTCAGCAGTAGAAAGAATACAAATCAAATGGGCTGCTTTGGCCTGGATGATATCGAGCTTCTTGAATATCATTGTAGCTGCAATCATTCAGGCAAGGCCAACACATGCCTTCCTTCTGCAGAGACAGAAGTCAGATTTTAGGTGAGGACGCCAGGAAGTAAGCTATTCACGTCAGAATTCTCAGCTTTTGGCCTGCTGTTGTATAGTCAGTATTTATATGTATTGTCAAATTCAATTTCTGGTCAACGGCAATCCCCACAAACTTGATAGTGGGGGATTCCGGAAAGGTAAGGTCAATGGATTTCACAGAGAAATGGTTTGGTTCTTCTTCTGTTGAAACAATTATTGTCTGGTACTGGTGTGCTGTTAATGCTTCTTGCCACTTATAAATCAAAGCCTGAATGTTGTCCAGATCTAACTGCACCTGGATATGGACTGCTTCACTCAGTCACTGCAAACGCTGTTGAACATTACAGTGAATATTCCTACTCTGACCTTATAACGGATGAAACATCAGGAATGGAATGAAATGAAGTGGTTGGGCATTGACAGTACCCTGAGAAACTAATCCTGAGGAGGTGGTGGCGTTGTAGTATTGGTAAGGCAGATTCCCCAAGCTAATGTTCTAGAGACATGGGTTCAAATCTCGCCATGGAAGATTTCAGAGTTGCTATGGTGCACTGGCATTGACACTATTTCAGAGTCAGGAGACCCAGGTCAAGTCCCACCTGCTTCATAGTTGTGTAATAACATTTTCTAAATCAACCTGTTCAGGGATATCTACCTTCAGGAACTCAAAGTGTTATTCTGGGACTGAGATGAAAGGCCTCCAACAACCAGAACTATGTTCCTTTATGCTCGGCAGGATTCCACCCAGTGGATTTCCTCCCACCAACCCCAACCATGCACCCCCCACCCTGCAATTCCCATCAACTTTACGTTTGACAGGTTCCGTAAGCTATATTTGAACAAATGCTGCCTTGATAAGGGCGGTCACCCTTACCTCCACTCCTGAAAAGACCTGTATTGACATAAACCCAAGACAACAAAATGTGAGGCTGGATGAACACAGCAGGCCAAGCAGCATCTCAGGAGCACAAAAGCTGACGTTTCGGGCCTAGACCCTTCATCAGAGAGGGGGATGGGGTGAGGGTTCTGGAATAAATAGGGAGAGGGGGGGAGGTGGACCGAAGATGGAGAGAAAAGAAGATAGGTGGAGAGAGTATAGGTGGGGAGGTAGGGAGGGGATAGGTCAGTCCAGGGAAGACGGACAGGTCAAGGAGGTGGGATGAGGTTAGTAGGTAGATGGGGGTGCGGCTTGGGGTGGGAGGAAGGGATGGGTGAGAGGAAGAACCGGTTAGGGAGGCAGAGACAGGTTGGACTGGTTTTGGGATGCAGTGGGTGGAGGGGAAGAGCTGGGCTGGTTGTGTGGTGCAGTGGGGGGAGGGGACGAACTGGGCTTTAGGGATGCAGTTGGGGAAGGGGAGATTTTGAAACTGGTGAAGTCCACATTGATACCATTGGGCTGCAGGGTTCCCAGGCGAAACATGACTTGCTGTTCCTGCAACCTTCGGGTGGCATCACACTGCCCTCCAACCCCACCACACCCGACACCTTCCCCTGCAACCGCAAGAAATGCTACACTTGCCCCCACACCTCCCCCCTCACCCCCATCCCAGGCCCCAAGATGACATTCCACATTAAGCAGAGGTTCACCCGCACATCTGCCAATGTGGTATACTGCATCCACTGTACCCGGTGCGGCTTCCTCTACATTGGGGAAACCAAGCGGAGGCTTGGAGACCGCTTTGCAGAACACCTCCGCTCAGTTCGCAACAAACTACTGCACCTCCCAGTCGCAAACCATTTCCACTCCCCCTCCCATTCTTTAGATGACATGTCCATCATGGGCCTCCTGCAGTGCCACTATGATGCCACCCAAAGGTTGCAGGAACAGCAACTTATGTTCCGCCTGGGAACCCTGCAGCCTAATGGCATCAATGTGGACTTCACCAGTTTCAAAATCTCCCCTTCCCCTACTGCATCCCTAAACCAGCCCAGTTCGTCCCCTCCCCCCACTGCACCACACAACCAGCCCAGCTCTCCCCCCCCCCCAACCTGTCTCTGCCTCCCTAACCTGTTCTTCCTCTCACCCATCCCTTCCTCCCACTCCAAGCCGCACCCCCATCTACCTATTAACCTCATCCCACCTCCTTGACCTGTCCGTCTTCCCTGGACTGACCTATCCCCTCCCTACCTATACTCTCTCCACCTATCTTCTTTTCTCTCCATCTTCAGTCCGCCTCCCCTCTCTCCCTATTTGTTCCAGAACCCTCACCCCATCCCCCTCTCTGATGAAGGGTCTAGGCCCGAAACGTCAGCTTTTGTGCTCCTGAGATGCTGCTTGGCCTGCTGTGTTCATTCAGCCTCACATTTTGTTGTCTTGGATTCTCCAGCATCTGCAGTTCCCATTATCTTTGACATAAACCCTTTAGTATTTAAACACCGGTTCAGTGGATTATAAGATCTACTCCAAAAAAACTTCATCTATCCATCGAACTCTCTCCAATACGGATTTGCTCAAATACTGATATGGATTACTGAAAAACTAAGAGCTGCTGTTCAAATTACCATGACATCCAAGCACATGAGACACACCAATCTACACAGCTTGTTGAAAACAGCAAACATTTGTCCTTTTAATTTAAACTCCTCTGAATGAAAAGCAAATCAAAGAATTCATATTTTCCCACAGCTGCCAATGCCAACGCTATGTCTGACTAGGAAAACAACCCATGTTTACAACTGTAAAACTTTGAGTGAGAATCACAGCTGGAATGGAAACTGCAGAAGCAACACTGCACAAAGTGAAAACTAGAAGAAAAATGCATAAAATTTATACAGGTTCTTGCACCCAACAGTTTAATTAGAAGAGTCATTCCTTCAGGCTTACAAAGAGTCAGGAGATTACACTATTCTGACTGCTCTCTCTTTCCATTTATCTTTCCCGAGTTCAGCCTTTAACAAGAATCTTTATGACTGATGATATCAAGGACTATATCTTGTAATCAAATCCACCATTAGCACACAGTGCTGCTCTCACTATACTACTCCACACTTCAAAAACGTTCCAGTTTAAAATATACCATAAAACTACACACCACAGATAAATTTCTGCCTGTCAAGATACGGTCTACCAACAAATGAATACAATAAGCTTGGTCCACCTTACAAAAGAAAAACAATGTCTAGTGGAATTTCTGCCAAAATGGAAACTTTGATCATCTTGGCACACAGAAAAAAACCGTTTCTACCATCAGCACTTCTGAAATACAAGAATCTTCCACTCACCATCACATATGGAGGGCATGAAAAACAATGTTAAGTTCAAAACAAATCGATGTGTACAGGGCTTGCCTGACATTTGTAGAACTACTTTTGACTTTTGTCTGCTATATGATATGCTTGACCAAACCTATCCTGTAATAAAAACAGAAACTGTTAAGAGAAATTCAGTAGGTCTGGCAGCACCTATTGCAGAAAGCAGAATTAATGTTTCAAGTCTGAAGACTCTTCATCAGAACTGTTAGCAGTCTGTCCTGTAATTGTCTTGGGAGTAATAGTTTCTATTTGTAATTGAACTCTCTATCGTTTGAATGTAAAGGTTTAGTAGGTATTTTTACTGTAGCAATTAACCATTTTCGGAACTTTCTCCTGTACTTTATCTTTGGAATGCCCATTGTATCATCCAAGTCGCTTGGCCTACTGGCAACACTCCCAGTTCCAAGTCAGAAGATTGTAGGGCTTAAGGTATACTTCAAGAATTAAAAAAATCAAGGCCAACGCTCAAGTGAGGTACCACAGCAGTCTCTCAGATGAGATGTTAAAATCATGCGCTGTCTTCTCTAAAGACAGAAGAACCCAATCTTGTATTCAAAGCAGCAAAGTGCAAAGCAGTTAACCCTGGCAGTGGCCTGGCAGAATTTATTCATCAACCATCATTAATTACGATGACATTATCACACTGTTGTTGGGGACATCTTTCTACAAACAAATTGGCTGCTGCACTTCCTACGTCACAAAAGTGACGATAACAGCACTTTATTGATTTGCGTGCACTTTGGGGAATGTACAGAACACAAATGGCACAGTATAAATAGAAATCTCTTTTCAAAACCCATTGAATTGGTACAACCACCATCTGTCAAGGAGGCAGGTTAGGTTTTGGGTTTTTCCATGAGTGAATCAGTCATCCTTATGAACAGCCTACCCAAAAAACAACACCTACTCAAAGGTGTCACTCATGATGAAGCAACACAGCAGTAGATTTTGTGAAGGGGAGACAAAGAAATCTGATGAAGGCAAAGTGGTTGATGTTGTCTACATGGACTTCAGCAAAGTATTCAACAGGGTTCCATGTGGTAGACTCATTAATAAGGTTAGATCACATGGATTTGGCAGAGCAAGCAAATTCGATACAAAATTGGTTTGAAGGTAGAATGAAAAGGTAGTGGCACAGAGTTGCTTTTCAGACTGGCGGCCTGTGACCAGCAGTGTGCCACAAGGTTCTGTGCTGGATCCACTGCTTGCCGTCATTTACATAAATGACTTCGATGTGAATATAGGAGGCATCGCTTTTAAATTTACAGATGACACAAAAATAGATGGTATACTGGAGAGTGAAGATGACCTCAGTGAACAGCAGAACCTCAATCCGATGGGCCAAGGCATGACAAATGGAGTTTAGATAAATGTGAGGTGTTGCATTTTGTTAAGACAAATCAGGGCAGGACTTATACAGTTAATGGTGGGGCCAAACAGAGACAAAGGATGCAGGTTCATAGTTCCTTGAATCATGGAGTTGCAGGTTGTCAAGGTGAAGGAGGCAGCATTTGGCACACTTGCCTTCATTGGTCAGAACATTTGAGTATAGGAGTTGGGATACCATGTTGCAACTATACAGGATATTTTTGAAATATTGCGTACAATTCCAGTCGTCTATCTATAGGAAGGATGTTGTTAAACTGGAGAGGGTGCAAAAAAGACTTACAAGAACGCTGCTGGGACTAGAGGGTTTGAGTTAAAGTGACAGGCTGAATAGGTTGGGGCTGTTTTTCCATTGGATGCATTGGAGGCTAAAATCGTGAGGGACATGGATTGGGTGAATGGTCAATGACTTTTTCCTAGGGTTTAAGGTTAGAGGAGAAAGAGTTAAAAAGGACTTGAGGGGCAATTTTTTTTCCAGACATATAATGGCATGTGTACGGAACAAGCTGCCAGAGGAAGCGGTGCAGGTAGGTACAATTACTGCATTTAAAAAGGCATTTGGATGGGTACATGAATAAGAAGGGTTTAAGAGAGATATGGGCCAAATGTTGGCAAATGCGACTAGGTCAGATTGAGTTGTTTAGTTCGGAGCATGCAAATTAGACCAAAAAAGCATCTGTTCCATGCCGTAGGACTCTGACTCCAAGTGTGTCATGCTTGGGAATGCCAGAAGAGGGTCAAGGTTGAGTCATGATCCAGTCAATTTCCTGTGAACAATCAAATGCTGGATCCACTTCAAGACAAAGGTGAGAGGGGCCACTGAGACTAATCAAAAGCTGACCAACAAATCAGATTCTGGTAAGGACACCTGCCTCCAAGAAAAAGTTGTCACTGCATCTGGAACGTTACCCATACTTTCCTCGAATCTTGCTGCAGAGTCCGACGACATTTGAAATCTGTGCAACGGTAAATATTTGCACTTCGGCATAGAATGTGGAGCAAATCAGAAGTATGACAAATATCAACTCAGGTCAACTGCACCACTTGGCTGAAGCCAACAGTTATCCAATCTCTGGTTTGAATCATTTTCAATAATAAACATATCATTTATAAACCAAGCCTGACTT